>NW_027412547.1:10032500-11277300 GCF_025532065.1 Leptinotarsa decemlineata | reverse complement strand
CCCCTTTCCGAAGCCCCCGCCCCTCCCCCCCCGAAAGCCCCGCCCCCGACTCCCAACATTTGCGCATGTACACCCCTACCCTCATCGCGCATGTGCGCTCCCACCATTTTCCCACCGCTCACGCATCGAAGTCGATACCCTCGGAAAGCACTCCACAACATTCAGTTCGAGAAGTCATCTCATCGAGAGCAGTCCACTCCACAACAGGCAGTACGTTCCAACGACCAACTTGATATTTGAGTAAGTACATTAGGAATGTTATTTTTTATATCAACTAACTTTGTATTTTTCTTCTTTTTCAGAATGGCAACCAATACACAGGAGGTGAATAATGCTGTGGCGTCTATTCTGCGGTGTCCGCTGACCAGGAGGAGGCAGCATCTTCGAGAGCGGTGACGGTTGACCAGCCAACACTTCGCGTTCGCGAGTTAGGTGCAGATCTTCTAGCCCTGACTTATTCGAGGAGGAGGAGGAAGTCGGCTGTGAAGAAGGTTTGCCAACGACCTGCAGCAAAGGTTGGTCCTATTTCAAAGTACCGAGCTACTTGCAATAGGACTAATCCTTATGCAGGTAGTTTTTCGACCTCTCGTAAGAGGGCCTCCACACCAGCAGCAGCACCAGCAGCAGTGGAAATTCCGAGGAGTCCTTCTCCGGAGTTGGTGATATTGTCGCCGTTGGTGACGCGACTACCACCGCTGCCAGCGACACCGCGGATCCTGAGGTGTTGGTGCCACAGCCTATCGGAGAGGTTAGTGAAAAGATGAGTGTTTTTCTGCAGAGATGCAAGAAAGCAGAACGAGCTGCCCGATCTAGCGAGGCCGCGTTGGTTACCATGGCGACAAATGGCTGAAATGGATAACCGACGGAGGAACTCCAAAAGGAAATGCCGAAATAGATCGGAAGTATGCATCTCTGCAGGAAAGGTGTAAAGCAGAGACCTCTTCGATAAAGCTGTACAAAAAAATAGTGACAGTTATGGACACTCTTTTTGTAGATGAAGTGTAAATATAAGATTAGTTTTAGGTTAGTTTAGGAGTATTTAATTATGGTAGTTTTAAGTTTATATTTGTTAAGTTTATATTGAATAAAGGAAAAGGAAGTGAAATAAAGGGTGTACACTGTTTTTTTGGTTTGGTACACATTGAACAATGCGATGGTTGGAGCATTTTTCTTCACTTCCTCTTATTATTATTATTATTTTTTTTATTTCAATTCCAAGTTCTTCTAGACAAATACCTCACATCATTTTTTGTGTCTCTAATCACTTGTAAATAATTTCATGTGAAGAAAATTTAAAAAATAAAAAATAGACATGTTTCATAGTGAAATCGACAAGTATATTTCATTTGTATTTTATCCATTCAAGTATCTCTTCATTGAATATGTCTTATGTCACTTTGCAATTTACCCTACTCATTGAATATGTCTTATGTCACATACAATTTACCCCTACTCAATGTTCCACTCCTCTCCACTCCCTCTCGAAAGTATAAAATGTAGAAATCATCTGATGAAACATTCAGTTGATCAGCTAGCATCGAGATGAAACCCGATTCAACCTCCGAACCCTATAGCTGCCCGGATCAGGGGTACAACTTCAATTACTGGGATAACAGCCAGGTACAGGTTGTCTCTTCCACCACGGAACCCCACAGTCCGCCATACGAATTACCGGGATCACGACATCAGGATGCAAGTTCAACATGTCACTGGCAGTGACGAAGGACACTTGGATGACTCGGAATATCCAGATCCTGACGGATGGTGGGACCCTGCTTATGATGACATTGTCCCAATGAGTAGCGCGACGACGACGATGATGACGACGACGACTCTGGTGATGATGCTGATGACGAGCTTGACGTTAGACGTCCTCCACCATCCCCTATCCTCATCGAGGATAGTCCTCCGCCATCCCCAATCCTAATCGATGATGATGTCCTCAATTCCGATGATGACATATAATCATCTACTCGTCCATCATTTCCTTTCCTTTCCTTCCACGGAGTACACACTTTTTGGTTGGTGTACACGAGGCACTGCGAGGCTGGGGCAGTGTCTTCCTCCCTTCCTCTCCCTCTTATTAGTTTTTTTTTTCCATAATAATCACTAGAATTTCTCCTAATAATCGCTCAGAGTTTCATTCTTGATGTTTTCGAATCTCAAACACTGTTCTACATTTCACCCCCTCCATTTCATTTCTTCCAATATAAATATAGCAACAATCCCAGTTCTATATCATTCTTCCACAATGTCGAGTACAGGACCCATCCAAGTACATGAAATAGATTCAACGTCTGATCATTGAGTACAACCTTCGCTCAATTTCTGCAGCGAATCTATGATCTTCCTGATGATTTCGCAGAACGAGTGGAACAAGGTATTCAGGACGACATAGATGCTGTTGACGATAATAATGCGGATGATGTGATTAGTATATCATCTGATTCAGCTGATTATGACGACGACGACATCATGAGTATATCATCTGATTCAGATGACTACTATGAGGATGATATCATTAGTATATCATCTGATTCAGATGACGATACCATAATTATTGTTTCTGATGATGAGGAGCGTTAGTCCATATCATTGCATGGATTAATAAAAAAATAACAGCCCTTTTCAGGGCTACAATTAAAGACTGAAACAATAAAAAAAATAGCTCTTTTCAGAGCTACCATTATACTTTCAAACAGAAACAGATTCATACCATTGTTAACATTATGTTAACATTATAATCTCAAACGAAATATATGTATGTGAAAGTATTCATCATTATATGCATATGAATGATTGACAAATGCCAACTTCAACTTTCATTTAAAGTAGTACTCATCATATGCATAGATATTCAATGACTATCAAATTCCAAATTTCGACTTTTCAGTCAAAGTAGTAATTTATTTGTCATATAATGTATAGATATTCAAAGACTAACAAATTTCCAACTTAGACTTTTATTAGTCAAAGTATTCATTTGTCACATAATCTATGAATACTAATACAACTAACTACTGTTTGTGTGAATAATGTAGCCCTGAAAAGGGCTGTTGTTTTTTTTTTGACCAGTAGGTCCACGGTTATTGTGCCACAGGTTGGACATTATTACATATAATACATGTAGATACTCGGGTGAAGTTTGTTAGTGGCCTCTCGCAAGCTTCACACCAATTCTGTCCCATTTCCATAATTGAGACAGTGTTGTGGGTGTTGACATGGGCATACCACCCTCCATTATTGTTTCTATGCGAATAAAACCGAAAGCAGCACCAACATAGTTTTTTGTTCTCTCCATCTATTGTGCTGATCAATACGTATGCATCCAATGCACAATACAAATCCAAGGGATCTTCCAGTGTCTCACTGACATTGAGTGTTCGCATACCGATCCTCATAGCACCATCACCTTCAGTTGTGTCAGCTTCTATCCCTTCATCATCTCCTTCTTCATCCATGACCCTCTCAAACTCCATCACGTCATCATCTTCGTCGCTTTGGTTGGCCTCGTTTTCAACTTCGTCTATCTCATCTTCATCGACTCCAACATCTTCTGCTTCAACTATTACTTCCTCTAGCGGAACATTGACATCCTCATCATCTGATTCGTCTATCCAATTGTTTTCATCAACAGCAGCTATTCTATTTAATGCAGCATTTATTTTTGCAGAATTCATCTTGTTGTTGTTTGCTCACAGTTGTAGAGAGTGAATGAATGAACTCTAGGTTTGCAAGTCAACTTATATAGGAGGTGATGCGACTCCCACTTGACTCGTTTAGAGTGGAATAGTAGGAGAAGTTATCCCACTATACTTCCACATGATGTTGATTTGTATAAATAGAGATCGTAGGTATAGGAGAGAGCATTCAGAGTTTCTGTAAGTCATCTCTTTATATTTCTAATCGAATTAGTAAAATGCCGTTTCCAAAAGAGTGGAATGAAAAACCAAAAGTGTGTGTCTACCCAATGATGATTGCAGGGGCTATTGTGTGCTACTTTTGTCAAATAAGTAGACCTAAGGATTCAATCAATCCATGTACTGGTATGTGTAGTGATTGCGTGTTGCGGATTCAACTATCGCCTCCTTCTCATCCACCGAAGCGAACAAAATCGGATTATCGTCAACAACAGTTACAGTGTCTGAAGTGTTCCGAACCTATAATATTTAACAATATAGGTATCTGTAGAAATATTTGTGGTACCTGTGCTGCCGTTCCAACTCCACTGCAACGTTGTTTGCGTTATGATACATATTCCATGAATTGTTGGAATCATGTATGCAATGCATGTAGAAGTACTTGGGATCTGTGTGAGAAGGTTGGTCAACTCTACCCAATAGGAGAATCCATTTTTTTCAATGTTGGTGTTTGACGCACGAGCAACAACTATTGAGGAATAGAGTCAAAGAACGTTCCACATCCACAGAGACATATTAACATTTTTCATTTTTTATTATCGTTATTGTCCTCTATTATTAATAATATATATATATATATATTTTGAATTTATTTGTATTATTTTCTAACATTTAAAAATACATGCATGCAACACAAAGTTTTCCTCTTAAATGACAAAGATTGTTACATGCGTGAATAGTTTAGTGAGAGAGCGCATGTGCCAGTTGATGAAAGAGCGCATGCGCTAGTTTATTTTCTTCTATAAATGGTGAGGTCTCAGTAACATCATCACCTTTCCTATCCACATTCTATTGCTATCACATATCATTCCTCAGACCTTAATAATCATGAGCTCTATGCCGCTATTGATTGCTGAAGATGGTTCACCACTTGTTGATATCGATCAGACTGATTTTGAAAATATTCCAGTATTACATTTATCGAGTCAAGATTCGATAAATGATTTTGATATTAACGACTTCGTTAACTTTGCAGATGTGCCAGAACCAAATGAGCAAATTATTATTGAAAATCCGATCGTTTCGCAATTATCATCACTCAAACACTCTTCATCTACCCTTCCTCTTGGTGTTGATAAGAAATCTAGAACAATCAAGAGGAAGGTTACTAAGGCATCTTCAACGATTGTCACTGACTTCAAACAAAAGAAAGAATCCAAAAGTGTTGTGCGACAGAAAAAACCCGCAACGAAAAGTGACAGATCGAAGAGGAAGCCAAAAGGTACTCCTAAAGAAATGAAGAGTGATTTGAAAGCTGAACCGCTATCTTCTTTCAGTCCCCTCCATCGGTTTGGGGAAATGAAAAGGAAAGCAAAATGCCGTCTTGTAAAGGCACAGATGACTATTGCTGAACTTGAAAAGAGTGAGCGAGCTATTAATGCTAATAATGAAACTCTTGAAGCATTAGATGCCAAGATTGCATTAGCGAAGGTTGAATTGGCTAGAATGTCTAAAGATGCTGATGAACTCCGTTCAAAAATTGGTAAAGATAAGCAATTCCATCAACGTTCGAGAATGCAAGCTCAGGCTGAGCTTGAGGAGTCGACTAAGCTTTATGAGACAGCATTATCAGTGAGAGATAATTGGCAAAAAGAGTTGGATACTGCATTTCAAAGTGACGGCGATTAGTTTTGGGAATGATAATGTGTTTTCAATATCGTGAGTTGAAAAATATAAGCGGGAATGGAGTATACAATTAATTTGGTTTGGTATACACAGAACATTGCGAATGGCTGGGGCAATGTTTACCGCTGCAATATTTTTCAGTTCACATACTTATAATTGAAATGAAAACAATAATGAACTTTAATATTACTTTATTCATAAAAGTCACTATTATATACATTTAAACCATATTTGATTCATCAATCCAAGAATTTTGTTCGCTAGGAAGGCCTAACCACTTTACATATACTTTATTTTTTCTTCTCTTCAACACCTTCTCAATCAGATATACGTCAGGATTCTCGGTTCGTAATAACTCTTCTTCGTAAAAACATCCTCTAATCGGCTGTTCATTCATATCTTCAAGATTATAAGTCGTTGGGATGGTTTTATTAATTTTAACAATCTTGAATAGCTCCGTGGTAAAATTCGCAGTGTAAGACTTTTCAAAAATATGTTTGTATTTACTTATACGTACAATATCATTTAATTGGAATTTGGGTTTACTTTGTCTTCCTCCAATTCCATTGATACCCTTGAATTTTAATTTTGTTGTTGAATCAACATTGATGGGTGCCATACCTATTGTACGATGAACTTTATTATTATATCTACTAGTTATAATTGGAAGAATATCAAGCCATTTGTGGTGACCTCTCATCGAAAATTCCTTGTAGAGCCATGCCTTTATTGTACGAATCACTCTTTCTGCTATAGCTGCCTTCTTTGTGCTAAATGTTGAATAATGATTGATATTATATTCTCGCATGAGAGATGAGAAGCTTTTATTGAAAAATTCTTTCCCTTGATCGCTTTGTATGTGTTTGGGGGAGTATTTGGCTTCTTTCAGTACATGTTTCATTGCATTAGTTACTGTACTACCTGTTTTATCTTTAACTGCTACAGTCCACAGATATTTGGAGTAACAATCTATCACTACAAGTATATATCGGTATCCTTCATTACTTTTTGCATAAGGTTGCAGTTCAGCTAAATCTATTTGCCATAGATCTGCAAAACCTTTGATGGTGGTTATTCTTCTACGAAAATTACGTCTTGCAGGTTTATGTAATTCATTAACAACTTGTCGTTTGACATCACTTATTTCATTATTCATTCTATTTCAATATGATTAAAGAGAAAAGGTGATAATGTTACTGCATTGAATGATGATGTGACAGTGATCATTACATGTGAATATGTTAATATATTATACCTTCTTCACGTAACTCTTCAATTATTGAAATTATTTCATTATCATGTCCGGTATGTCCGGCTGACTTTGAAGCTACCAATAGTCGTAGGCGAGCAACTAACTCTTTCGGTGAATTCCAGTACACATAATTCACAGGTTTAGAATTATATATTTTCTCCATTTTCACTCGTTTGAGTGCTCCACCAATTTTACTTCTACTTCTTATTGGATATTGTCGTGAGTCTAATAGAGGTTTGATAACTTCACGAAATTTTTTAGAATTTGTATTTTTAAAACCATTCTTCAGATGATATTGTTTATATGGAGCATTCGTTATTTTCAATATTTTGGAATATACTTGACGAGTTTCTTCATTATCAACATCTTGTGGATTCTTCAAAAAAATCATATCATACAATTCTGGACTACCTGCGCATTCATATTTTTTCACTTTATTAGCATCCCAAAATGAAATGTTTCCATCTTTGAAATTTACCACTAGACTTCCCATTTTCAGCTTTTGTGTAATTGGATCCATACGTACGCCAAATGTTCCATCATATGCTGGATTTCTAGATTTTATATCATTCAAATGTTTCATCAAAACATCTTCACCACTTTCATTCATAACAGGTGATATGTCAGGATCCGAGGAATCGATGTGGGACGATGATGGTGTTTCGAATAGAGTTGTTCTCATATCGTCTTGAAGTGTGCTCGTGTCACTATTCACAGATGATACACTACCAAAAGATTGTTTTCTTCCTATTGGAGTACTCATGGGATAATTTGAAGTAGATTGAACAGTTCCATGATTTGGTGATAACACTGGTGATTTAGAAGTAGCGTTTGATGATAAAACATTCAATGGTTTCATTATGGGCTCATACAATCTTTCAAGTGTCGTACGATTTTCAATATTATCATTCTTGATAGAGTTGAATTTCTGCCTGACAGCTTCTGTTGTCTCTACTAGTTGACGTTTCAAATTTATTTCATTGTTTTTATTTTCAGGATCTTTTTTTGTATTCATAATGCCCTTTTTTTGAATTAAAGCTTAATTCGTTGGTGAAGTGACCACTACAATATTCAGTGATCGAATAAGTTCCAAAAACAAGATCATGGGTATATAAAACTATCGAATCCTTTGCGATATCTACCTTCATCTATTTTTCTATCCTTATCAATGACTAGAAATCCATATTGGTCCTCCCAGCATTTAACACACATCAATTGGAATTGTTTGAATGTTACATCGGGTGAAACATGATCTGAATAAATGTGATGTAAATTCGTCTCATCTTGTTTGAACATTATAATGAAATTGGTATTGTCACGCACTAACTGTTTGGGTACCCGTGAATATGTCTGTGCTAGATAAAAACAATCAACATCCTTATGACGTCCCATACAGAAATATGATCTAATAATATCTTGCTTTTCACATATCACATCATCGAAAATGAAAACAGAATTAGGCTTAGCGTCGGAGGGTTCCACTATTTCTGCATTATTGCTGAATGTATAAAAACCTAATCCTTTTATAGGTTCCCAAACACTTCGCAAGTACTGATATTTAGGTTGATTGAGTGATTTCGAATAGAGATACACATTTCTAAATCTCAGTCCTTGTGGATGTGTTAATAGTGATATCATTGCATTCGTCTTTCCACAATTTGAAGGTCCTATAATGAGTCCTCGAACTGATGATGGAAGTAGTGGACCATGTCTGAATACCCTTTGTCCATTCAATCCACAACCAAATTTCTCATCTAGATTATCTACAGCAAACTTTTCTTTCTGTTTTACAATGCGCATCGTGCCGTGGTTGGAGACTATATAAATGTTATTAGCTTATTCATTTCAATGTGTACCATCAAACGATACGGACGTATTGAAAGTGATCGTAAAATTAAAAGAGGTTGTGGTTTTGTTAATGATTTAATAAACAAACTTCCTTTCGAATTACATCTACCCGGAGGTTATCAATACTGTGGACCGGGTACAAAATTGAAACAACGTTTAGCTCGTAACGACCCTGGAATCAATAAATTAGATATTGAATGCAAAAAACACGATATTCAATATTCTAAGCATCCATCCGATCTTGCAGCAAGACATTTAGCCGACAAAGAACTTGAATACAGCGCTTGGGATAGGGTTAAATCGAAGGACGCGAGTATTGGGGAAAGAGCAGCTGCATTACTTGTCACCAACATTATGAAAGCGAAAAGACATATGGGCATGGGTTGTAGTACCAATAAGAAAAAATGTAAGAGGAAACAAACGAAGAAAAATAAAATTAAAAAAGTTGCATTTGGTGCTGGGATAGTCCATAAAGTGCGAAATGTATTGAAGAAAGCTGGTGGGAATCAATTTGTGACGAATAATAGCAAAAAAGCTATCACTGTGGCATTGCAGGCGGCACGTAAATACCTTAAAGCTGCCGGTGGAAAGAAGAAAATCCGCACACCACGCATAATTCCTGTTCCCAAGATCGGTGGACTTTTACCATTGATACCAATTTTTGCTGGACTATCCGCACTAGGAAGTTTGGCGGGAGCCGCTGCTGGTATTACCAAGGCCGTGAATTCGGCAAAAGCCAGCAGAGCGGCTTTAATGGAAGCCAATCGTCACAATAAAACCATGGAGGCTGTAGCATTAGGCAAACGCGGAAGTGGAATATATCTCAAACCATACCGTAAAGGTTTAGGACTATATTTAAAACCATACAAAGCCACAAACAAAACAAAAAACTAATTGAACCCCTACCTCAGAGGCCTCTTACTGATCTCGATCTCAGTTATTATGCACAAAAAATGAAAATTCCACATTTTCGTGGTGTTTTTATGCGTGATAGATTACCATCTTCAGGTCCAAAACAAAACGAGACAGCTATTGTTAATTTAGATGGAATAAGTGGACCAGGAACACATTGGGTGGCATATAAAAAATGTGGGAAAGAAGTCACATATTTCGATAGTTTTGGAGATCTACCCCACCATTGGAATTGACTCGATTCTTTCGAAAATGTTCGAATGTAAAAATCAAATATAACTATGATCGACAACAGAAATTTAATACAGTTCTCTGTGGTCACTTGTGCTTGCAGTTTCTCTCTAAATAATTTTCCAAATAAAAATGGATTCAACACCAAAACTGGATCGGGAGGCTATCAAGGGAATGGGGTTTTCACTTAGAATGTTTTCAAAATATGGTACCTTGAAAAAAATGGATAAAGTGATGCTTGCAAATATGCCTAAGGAAGTGATACTTGCATGTGTTGCACATGAGATTGCATATGTTTGGGAAAAGTTGCCTAAGCATCTGCAAGATGACATCGATATAATGAAACATAGATATTGTTATGAGCACCACCACCACGATCAAAATTCAGAATCGGATGTTAATGACGGTCCTATACCTCGGAAATCTATGTGTTGTATTTGTAATATAGAGGATGTGAATATTGGTATCAATAAAAATGATACTTATTACAATACAACACCTTCCAAAAAGTGTAAATTGTCTCAAATGTGCTGTTGCTGTGTACAATAATAAATTGAAATGTGTTTCAAAATATTCATCAGTCATGTCACGAAAGTTCGAGCTACAAGCTGTCGGGACAAGTGTCTTGAGTGCGGATTTTTTTCCACCAATTGAATTGGATAGGAACAGTCGTTATGGATTAGGACTTTTGGGATTCTATGGGTGCAATACAATCAATAATATAACTGAAGCTAATAACTTAGTTAGTTTTAGAATCAGTAATGACAACTCATCGATACCCCAAAAGTTGACAATTGAAATTCCATGTGGTGCTTATGAAATAGAAGAGATCAATGCCGTCATACAGAAACATATCATGTTCAGATTGTTTCATGATAAAAAACCAAATGATGTCGTTGCAGATGATATTTTCTATCTACACGCCAATAATAATACATTCAAATGTGAAATGCGATCCAAATATGAAATTGATCTGACACATCCAAATTCAATAGCAGAAATGATGGGGTTCGCTCATGAAATATTTCCACCAAATCAGATACATGAATCATCATTACCAATAAACATTACAACTGTGAGACTTATCCGCTTAGATTGCAATATAATATCTGGTTCATATATAAATGGTGAAGAATCCTACATTCTTTTCTCATTCGATATTGATGTTGAACCTGGCTACAATCTTACTAAAGAACCACACAGTATTATATATATGCCTGTCAGTCCAGAAGGTCGTCAATTGATTCACAACATTACAGTGCGTATTTTGGATGAAAAAAATAACCTTATCGATTTTGGAAGTGAAGAAGAGATTTTCATTATTTTGGAATTGAAGAAAATCGAATAACTGTTGTTATGGGTTTCATTTATAATAGACAAAATCGCATTGAACAATCCCAAACGAGTTGCACTATCAAAAAGAAAGGTGTGCATAAAAAGAAGCTCATTCCACAAGTGTATGCTAAACAGTTAGCACATAACGCTCTGTCTGTGAGTGATCTTAAATTTTTGAAATCGATTGGATTGAAAGTGAGAAAATAACAATGGTGCTCGAAACAAACAATGAAAAGTTGAATATATTCAATGAACCAGTGCTCGATCATTCTCTCATAAGTTTACATGAGCACACATATAAGCCCTATGGATCACCGCTATTCAGGAATTCGGATGAAATCAGAATTGCAATCAATAATCAAGATGTTATACTAGATATTGCCGAGAGCTTCATTTACATAGAAGGTAAATTCACCCCAAAGATGTAGCGAAAACATGCTATCTCTCGAATAATGCAATTGCATTTCTCTTTGACGAAATTCGTTATGAAATGGGTGGTGAACAAGTGGCTGTTGTTAGAAAACCTGGGATAACATCTACAATGAAAACCATGATATCATTTGGACAATCTCATGCTAACACATTATTGACATCTGGTTGGGGACTTTCACAATTGAAGCAAGATATCTTGGATACAAACAGTCATGTTTTTAGTGGAAAACTACCACTGAAATATTTGATGGGTTTTGCTGAAGATTACAACAAAAGTATCTTGAATGCCAAACAGGAATTGATTTTGATTATCGCTCGATCATTCAAAAACTCATATAAAGGTGAAGTTGATGCTGATTTGGAAATAAATAAAATCGAATGGAAAATAAGACATATTGTACCAGATGATAAACACAAGCTTAAACTTTTGAGTAGAATAAACAAAAGCGGTCTGAATGCCAAAATCAAGTTGGCGTATCGTATGTGGGACCTCTATGAACTACCATCATTACGTGGGACTTCTTCAGACATATGGGCCATCAAAACAACTAACGCATTGGAAACTCCTCGTTTTGTCATCATCGCATTCCAAAGTACTACCACATCTGAAGATAGAACACAAGATATTACAAAATTCACAACTGCTGATATCAATAGTATTCGAGTATACTTGAATTCTGAAGTTTATCCATATGAGCGTTGGAATTTGAATTTCGATAAAAAACTTGATGCTCCTGCTTATTATGCTTTTGAGAGTTTCCAGCGAAGTTATTATGATAAAGATATGAGTGAACCTCTGATGGACATTGGACAATTTAGAGAGAATCCACTATTCGTCATCGATTGTTCCCATCAACCGAATGCAACAAAATCATCAACTATTGATATAAAGATTGAGTTTGAGACGAGGAAGACCAAGTTTCCAGACAACACTAAAGTATATGCATTAATTTTGCATGATACAGTTTTAACATACAATGCATTGGATGGTTCAGTTCATAGCAGATATTGACACTTTTTTTTTCACTCTATCATGTACTGTTTTATGATCTTTTTTTTTATTTGTAACTGACTTATATCATGTATTGTATTTTATATCATATTTATTGTTTTGTAATCATTTTCTATTGTATTTCATCAGATTTAAATAAATAAAACATGAAAATAATACAAAGTTTTTTATTTGACATTATTTATGATTTACAGGAACATACAGACTATCTAAAATAACTTCTTCCTCATAATCATCATTTTCGCGACCATCTTCAATTTCCTCTCGATTTTCATCATTCAATTCAAAGTGATGAATAATCCATTCTGGCAAGTATGGTTGGAGGCTATACAGGAATCTTCTTAGGTTCAGTTCAATCATAACCTCACAAAGTTGCCACAATTCCAATTCATTATCCAAAAATTTGTTGCAAACTTCTGCACCACTCCAATAGTTCTCAGCATCACGAAGGCATAATTCGATTTGTTTTTCATCATAGCATACACTCATATCATAAACGCTTGCATGTTCGGCTCCATCACCCAACACCTTCAATTTAGACGACAAATGTTGAACCGATGATTTGAGATCTACAATATCGACCCAATCTTGACTTGCGTACTGCATCCACATCTTTAAATGGTGGAACTGAAATCGAATAAAAAAACAATAAGCAACCTCCAATTTTTCAGTGATATAATACTCACATTCCCATTTTACTTGTAGTTACAAAGTGAGTGTATTCAACTAAGTTAGTAATGTTTATATTTCCATATAATTATCATCTAATATATGAATATTAATAAAACAATAAGAAATTCATTATAATTACTATTATTATTCAATCATATTGAATTTGACTAGAGTTATCGTTTTCACACCAAAAAAACTTTGTAAGCTATGACCTAAAGAAATTCACTATAAATTATTACTATTATTCAATCATATTGAATTTGACTAGAGATCGCGTTTTCATGCCAGCAAAACTTTGTTGGCTCTGTCCTAAATACATCATCGTATATTTACCACCTGATGAGTTGATACAAGATATATCGTCATCACTGAATTGCAACGAAATACGTTTTGGTAGCCATGTTTTAAATAATTTATCATTGCTCACATCTTGCAAAGTTAATAAAATTGATTTACCAAATCGTGTAGAATAAGTTGACATATTTTTAATTATGTACACTTCATCAATTGGCAATGATGATAAGGCCTTCTGCTCTAGTATTTCAACCTCCTGTACAATCAAATTATTAATTTTATTCAAGTCTACTTTTGAAACGGACATGATGAAAATATATATGAAAATATAAACAATTTCCAACAGACAAATACACTCACCGTCTTCCTTCTATTACGAACTGAATAACACTCTACCAATTGCTAACTGCTGCAGATATATTCGTCTACTGATTTCATAGTGTGCCAGGCATTTCTTTTATATTAAACAGTGTGAGTCACCCCCACCATGAAACCGTGAAAGATTCACATTGCTAGTTGCTATCCACTAGAGATGCCTGACGTCACAGCCAAGCCCATCTCCCAACTTGATGCGATAACAGTTGCCGGTACGAGCAAGCAGTGGTCGTTGCGGTCTCGGAGAGGGTAGACGCTAGGCAAACGGTCCTCGGCTGCCGTTGTGTCACCATCGATAGCGGGGCTAGAGCGAACCTTCATCGCTTCGGGAGAGGTGAGGGCAGACCGATGAATACGCATTACTCTGCCACACGTCGTGGAGTGAACATGTCGCTCTCTAGCCGTTGAACGGTTATTGCTGTGACGTCACTCCACTACTAACTTGGTGCCCTAACACCGATGGAGCATTTATTACTTGGAGGATCTTCGAAGTATGCAGACGTATGTTTGTACATAGACAAACAAGCACATGATGAAACCCTGTACCGTGCATTCTCCTACACACACACACACACACACACACACATAAACACACAAAATCTCATATGAAAAAAAAATCTGAACGATCCATGCACCAGACACTTCAAGGTCACAACGCCTTGACTTCACTGCACAACAAAAAAACTTCACCAAACAACAACCAATAAAAAAAGCAATTAATACGTCATAGTGGTGGGGGGAGGCCGAGAATCAGCTGTAAACAACTACTTCCATATCTTGGTAATCGTGTGAATCTTGAGAACAAATTAAATGAATATGGAGTGATATTTAGAAGTGATCCTGTTAATCGATATACCAAAATACCTCAGCAGAAATGCTTTAATGGAAGATTAGAAAATATAAAACAATCTAAATATATCAGTCAGTTACTCAGTTTCACTCATGAAGCAAAAACCCATTTTGAACCCCAATTCTATTGATGTACTTGTACTACACTTATTCGGTCGGTAGCCAGGTGGTACGACTTGGGTGCTTTATTTACTCTCTCGAATTGACTGCCGTGTTGGTCGCTGGTCCAAGCCCCAGGATGAACGCTCGATTTTCACTTGCTATCGTCCAACTCGTGTTATGAATCACACGTTAAGAGGTAAGACCTCTTTGATTCTTGGCTCGCACAAGTTTCGACTTCTGAAGGTTGTCGTTCGTAGGGGTACGACAGCTGGTTAACGGAAAAATAGATTTTAAACAGATTTTTTTATATATAGTCATATTTTGAAAAGTATTGACATTGAAAGAATATCAAATTCATGACTGTGCTTTGGCGGCATTGAAGGTATTACCTTTCCAAATATTTGAAAAGACTATTAAACTTTCATAAAAAGTAGACATATTTGTACATAGTGGGTCAAAATGAACACTTGCATAGAGAAACTTCTGTTTTCAAACTAGATAGATGACAATTGAGTCTGTGGGTCAAATTTTATGACAAACCTAATGGTGAAAACCGCATATCGATATCTATCATCGTTTCTGTGTTACAGCATATTTTTCAAAAATGTGCATTTTGTAGAAGTTGCTGTAACTTTTTTCCTGTCCTGTCCTGCATATTTTACTAGAACTTAAAATAACCATTCTAAGAATGTAGCATATTTGACATTTTGCTAGTGTCATCTTTGAAATACGGAGCTTTTAGGTTTTTTTTATGTAGACTTGGAAACGCACACTTTGGTCAAGTAAGTTTTAGACGACGCGGCGATAAAGCAGAAAGAAATTGTTCAGTAGTAGCTATTGTGGAATTGGCCGCGGTGGTAGTGCACCCGACTCACGATCGGAAGACCGTGGGTTCGATTCCTGCCTCGACCATATCTCTGCATGGTCAGTGACCATGAGAGAGCACGAGGTGACCACAACTCTGTCACCGAGTTGGAATCCGTTTAGCAAACAGCTCATATAGAAGCCGCAGAGGTCACCTTACTTCTACGGAAACACAAGGATAAGCCAAGGCATTGGGTTTTGTTCAATAACATTGAAGACCTTGTCTCATCAAAGCGCCTGACTTTCGCTTTCCTCAGACCGAGTGGGCTGAAGTCGGAAACTGAGGGTTTCATCATGGCTTGCCAAGATGGTGTCTTCAACACCCACCTGAGTGATGGATATACAGTTTCCCGACATAAGGTGCAGGGCCTGTCGCGAGGCGCCCGAGACCCTAATGCACTTGCTATCAACATGTCCAGCATATGCGGTCTCGGCCTATATCCATCGACATAACGCGACTCTAAAAGTGCTATGTTACACCGGTGATGCCCTACGTTCCGGGGGATATTGAATCCGTTGTGGGGAACAAGAAGTGCCGAATTTATTGGAACTGTTCGTTTCTCACCCTCAGGCTCATACAAGCTAATAGCCTGATGTAGTCCTTCTCGACCACCAAAGCAAGATATTTGTCATGGAGTTTTCAGCTCCTGGCGAGACGATTATCGTCCGAAAAGAGGAAGAAAAACGGATAAAATATCGAGATTTTCTCTTCGAACTCTGCAGACTCTATCCAGACCACTCTGTCAAAATGGTTGTTCTGATTATTGGAGTCCTTGGTGGAATGGTGCTCTCTCTACTCAAGAATCTTAAAATCATACCGGCTTGCCGCGCTAAGACAGAAATCTTAGCCGCACAGATACAGAAGGCTGTCAATCTTGGCTCACCGCGCTTGATCAGGGCACATGATTCTCGGACCCAATGATCACTTGCCCCACGGTGTGGGTTGTGGTCATTGGTTGATAATGCTGGCGCACTCTCCCGAATGTATTGGGGATAGGGCCTGACCACCGCACACTACGGAGACAAAAAATGATAAAGAACACACAATAAAATATATTTCTTCAGCTTATCCAACAAACAAGGCGACACCTTTTCTGGACGTTTATTGCCGAAATAATTAGTTCAATAGGAGTGAGAGAAGCAAAACTTTGCATCATTGCCGCTTCCAATTCGTATCTAGAATTGGTCGGCAATTAGGTTCGGTGACCTGGCCGGCCAGCGGTTGGGTCTTTGGTTGGCAATCCAATTATTACCAAAATTTGCAGCCAAAAAATTGGTGACAATTGCAGTGTTGTGAGGCGAAGCCCCGTATTGTTGAAAATCATTTTTTCTTAGTTTCATTTGTGACAATTTATCAACAAGGGGTTCAATATTTTGCCTTAAAATTTCTTAATGCATCTGAGATCTGAGAGTTTTGAGGTTCAACTCAGTACACCTCGATCTTTACTGTTTAAGAACTCTTCCATCTGGAGAACTGCGTATATGTGGAATGAACTTCGTGAGGACGTTTTTCCAAATGGATTTAATATCCAGCGATTCAAATCCAATGTGAATCGCTACTCTCGCACTGGCACCGCTCTGAGAGCGTCCTAATGATTTTTCTGTAGTGCTTGTGTTTTTTCTTGAAAAGAAAGAATTCCATTATAAATAAACGGGCCGATAGTTCTATCCCTAAAAATACCTGCCCACGCACTAAAAATCCAAATCTTCCTTGACTTCTTTGCTCCACAATAAAATGAGGATTTTGTTGTACCAAAGTATGAAAATTGTAGCGGTGGAAAATGCCGGCACTGCTCACATAAGCTTCATCTGTCTAAATACTATTTAACGGTTACTTTCCAGGAACCACTGGCAAAAAGCCATGCGTCGTTCTAAATCTTCTGGTAATGTATGGCTTGAGTTTATGTTTTAGGTTGTGTTGCATTCTTGCTAAAATTTCTGTAAAAGGTTGCCTTCTCTCTGGATACTTCTCGTGATACAAATTGCTTGCGCTTCTGTATTTTCTCCGGCTTGTATAAAACAGACTATCATATCCAATTTTTTTCATAATTCTCATACTTCATTTCAAATGCGTTTGAAATTTGAACGAAAACCATTAATTAAACAGCGTCTTTACTACTCAAATCAAAATTTGACAGCTACCAGTGGAGATTTGCATTCTGTTTTAACGTCGCGTTGTCCAAAGTCTACTTGAATCTACATGAAATCAACATGAAAAAACCTGTAAGCTCTGTATTTCACAAATGACTCTAGCGAAACACCAAGTGTACTACATTTTATGAAAGGTAATTTTAATCTCTATTGAAATATGCAGAAATATACAGGGTGCCTGATTGATAAAAATAGTTTTCCATCAATAATTATTGATATCTCATTTGAAAAAATAGGTATTTTATATAATTGAATTCTACATAAAGAAGTGCTTTGTAAATGCTTTCATAGAAACAGAAAGTTTTTGACAGGAAAAAGTTACAGCAACTTTTCGAAAATGCACATTTTTGTACATGTACCATAAGTTAGGCAAATACTTTTGTCCTTTTGTAATTCAATGTTCATATGGAAACAATTGATTCGCGAAGTATTTTTCTTGCAGTTTGTGTCTGAAAAGTTACTTCTTTGCATATTCCTTCTGTTGGAAGAGTCTCACTTTTTTATATGAAGATGGATCATTCATTTCTTTTTGTATCTGAATGAAATGGCGCTACATTTTGTGTAACTGAATAATTATATTTTGATATTGAATGGGAAACTATTGGGCAATAAACGCTTTTATTGTTATTATATCAGTTCAACGGATATTATTGATTTTCTCATTTGTTCAATGTCTTTGTATTCGTATATATCACTTATGTAATCATGTATTTTTCATTAAGCTCGATTACGAAGTTCGTAAACAACGGATACGCCAAAACGTTCAATATTCTTCCCCTGTCTAAACTTTATCAAATAATGAGAAATTTACGAGCACAACTAATATTAACCCATAAATAATGTACTTAATTATATCTCCTCTGACTCTCCCTCTTTCTCTTTTAATTCAACAAATATTGATTTGACACACAATTCGGAAATTGCTTGGTATTCTATATTTTTACTACAAATAAATAACGGATAACTAGTAAAATGTTGCAAAAAGTTTCATTGGGAAAAGTGACATTATTCATTATAGTCGTCTACAAAGGGGGATACAAAGATTATAGCGGTGACACAAGTTATTGATTAGTACGATTTGTCTTTAGCCTAGAAATTGGCCTCAGTTTCGACGATTACCTCTTTATCGGCGATATTTTTTTTTTCCAGCGAGCATTCTCTTCAGGTCTGAGAACAGCAAAAAGTCACTCGGGACCAGATCCGTAGAATACGGTGGATGTGAAATCAATTCGTATGTAATGGTCGATGTTGACGGTTTTTCCTTTTCAATACAGTCCAAAATACTGATACCATAACCTTGCCAGCCGACTGTTGCGTCTTTGCACTCTTTGGAGTCATTTGACTACGTGCAGTCCACTCAGATGACGATCGTCTTGATTCTGGTGTGAAATGATGGAGACATGTTTCATCATATGGTCACACATTCATGGGGTCCATCTAATTCATCATAATGTACTCCATCATAACATCAAAGGAGAGAAATTGCAATGCATCATAACGCTATAAGATCATAATCGTAATATAAAGAATACGTAATGCAGAGAAACGTAAGCCGTCATAATCTCAATTCATCATAACGTAAAACAAAAAAACTTTTTTGCCATAACGTACAAATTCATAACGTAACTATAGAAACGTTAACCGATCATATTCGTAACGCATCATATTCACATTGTATCATAAACACAATGTATCATATTGCTAAAGCGTAGAAACGGTATTGTAAGGAATATGTATTCCATCATATTCGTAATGCGTAGAATAGTATCATAACGTAATCCATCATAATTTGGTTGCGCGCGCATCAAGTATGTCTCACAATAGCTTACCGGTGCCATAGTCGATGGGCCGAACACATATTTTCTAAACAGAATGAACATCATATTCTTAGCGGATATTTGCCATACTACGTTGGGTAGAATTTATTTTATGTTCCATTGATAGTGGGACTGTTATTGAAAGATTCAGTATAATTACTAGAGAGATGATTGATAATAATTATTATAATAATTAAAACAAGGATAAAAATAAAATAAAAATTAATTGGCGCTCCGGGGCAACTTCATTGATTCCAGTGAATAATAATTAAATAATTTAATTTTCATTTCCAATGAACAAATGCAATAAAGACATTTTATCATTAGATATCAGGTATTTTAAAATAGCAGATCAGATACATAACGACGTATGTTGGTATATATTGATTGTAATAGTATGCTTCGTATATTAATTCAGTTCCTGAATTTCCTCGTTTTTCATTCTTTGGCATACTGCTCTTCATCGTAACAGTTCAGTCTCAAAACATTGTTGATTCACGTAGCTCATACCCTTAATATTTTCTATTATTTCATTGAAGCTTGTGGTTTACCGTCTTATTGTTGGATAATATTGCTTTGAAGTGACGTCATTTCTATCAGTTTTTTTAAATTGTTTGAAGGGCAGTTTCATCAAATTATTTGCCGAGAGACCCGGTTGAATATAACTTTTTGCTTTTTGTCTGCCCTATTCACGAAATTGTTTCCACTAGATGGCACTCAGAATTTAGAAGCGAAACATTTGGCATTTGCCAAATTCCACAAGTTACCATACTGTTTAATTGAACTGTAATCGAAATTTGAACAAATTGCTGAAGATTTCGAGAGTTAAAATGAGTTTTTCAGGCATTTTAAACTAGGCAGGCATTGCCGATTGGAAAATACGATTTATGTATTGGTTGGTAAACTGAACTGACACTTTTTTTAAGATGATACGAGTTTATGACATGCCTACGTTTCAAGTTAACCTCATTCTGAAATTATAAACACTAAAAAATATCATCTCTCAATAGGAGAGTTTCGTCTAAGTTGCCATCCAACAATTTTCATGAAAAACCTCTATCGCTTCAATTCATCGGAAATTATTTTCATTCTTTTTCTTCGAACTAAATAAAGTTGCTTCACTCAAAATGTTTCATTCCGCAAACCAATAGTCCAACAGCTGTAAAATTTGTACACGTGCCTTTTGAAGGTTAAGGTTAACTGATAATAATATGGATTCAATACTGGTAGCGTCATCTGTGTGTTGGTCTACGAACTAGTATGCTGAGAGTGAAAAGTAAATACATGTTTGTGAAACTGTTGGGCAAATTACGCCTTGCGATGTCTGAACTAATGTGTCATTTAAGACATTCGTTCTTTCTGCCAAATATATACCTTACCTCTTAATTTATCCTTCGATGTCGAGGTTAATTGTTCTTATGCCACGAAAACATTCTTCTGGTCGCACACTCGACTATACTGTTTCCTAGCATTCTATTCAATTTCCAGTTTAGTTTTTTTCTACTTCTTCATCATTGAATGAAAAATGCCGGAATCTTCCAAATAAAGGAAGGAAGAAATAAATGAAAAACAATAAAAACTCTTCACAAAAATATGTAGAGCTTACATAAAAGTTTTTTTTCAGGTACAAATTGAAATGAAAATTCCTAACTTCTTTCATATGAGCACTGAATTAGACGAAAGGAAAACATCCTTTCAAAACAACTACACTATCATTCCCAATGGTGTTCTTTGAAGATTCGAGACAAGACATCTTATGACCGGTACCCCTTCATGATATCTCAGCCGTAAGGTCTCAGTAAAGAAAGGCTCAGGACAGAACATTCTCGTGACAAAAACATATCGCCATATAAAATTTCAAACAAAACTTCTCCAATTTCGGCGTTTTTTGTATTTCTCTCGATGAAAGCCATACATACTCCTGCTCTTTCTTCATATTAAGCGCATTATTGATATATTTTCGTATTGATATTCATTTATGCGAGATGTTTTCAGTCTTCAGATCTATTTGTCTTGCGATGTGTTTGACTGAGATGTTATGGTATGAGATATTATTGTTCAAGATATTAATCCTGAGATAATTAAAGGGGAAGCCCTTATCACCTCATAAACACCGATTTGTATAACATTTTGAAACGAAGCACTCATTTTTTCATAAGATTACGATAGTTCAGATAGTTTCAATTGGATAAATTGATGAATGTAGCCGTTACCTACTACCTGGTAGGAAATCATAATGAAGAACAGACAATTGAAACTTCCTGTTTTTCAACACTTTTATTTGTAACTAACGTTACTGCAGTTTCAGGTCGAAACTGCAGTAACGTTATGCATTAAACTAACAATCGTTTATTATATTAGCCCTCATATAGCACCCCTGTAGGTAATAATAGAGGTACATGGCTTGACTGACTACCTGAATTTACAATGCGGATGGGCTAATTTGAAAACCGGTGAGTGAACTAAATCGACTTGGTCATTTAACAGGTTGCACCGGCAATATTTATGCTTGTGAATTTCCAAAGATTCTGAATAATTGAGTTTGTAACCCTTCCTCGCATAGTGCAAAATTTCCGTGTCGTTCAGATTCGGGAACTTGTGGTTGCATGCAAGGAATGGTTTGAAGACGTTGAATCAGTTTTTCTTAGTCTGAAGGACCTTTCATGTTCAGCATACCGTTTTTAGAAATTTCGACCACATTGTCCCACATAAAACTATTAGACTCCGGACACTTAAGCTTATAAACTCCAGATTTCTCCAACTTGTCCACCTTATCTTTGGCAATGAAAAGAAAATGAGATAACCTGGCATGTGGTCTGAATGCCACATTGTTTTCTCTGAAAATACCGGCATGTTTTGGCATGTATATATTTAAGGAAAATTAATTTAAGTTTTCGGCAACACCGCTCTCGGTTTTGATAGAATAAATTTACTTAGTTGAGTAGTTTAGTTTTGAAATTAGAAACATTCGGAACGACTGGATCGGAAAAGAAATAAGATACGCGCTGGTGATTCTATTGTATAGTATAGACTAATGTGTGCATTGTTCTTTTGTTGAAATAAGTTCTCTTCAACACTGCTTCTCCTAAAACTCCTTGATCCATCCCTACTTTGCCATAATAGTTTCCCTGAAACAGTTGGATCCCTGAAGCAGTTGGATCCCACAGCAAAAAACGAGAAAGGGGTAAGTCTCAATCCTGGGTTTATTTAACCATCACTGAGTTATTATTCAATGTATTCTGTGTTTTGAGTTTATCATATCCATTACAGAACATAACACCGCAATTTCCTCTGTTCTTTTTCCAAAATATGACTGTCTGGATCCAGACAGTCATAAATCACCAGCCTACAATTTAATGTTACACATAGCATTCTCACTGCCTTTGTCTGCTAACAATCTAGCTAGGGATTTTGACATAATAACACAGATAGGTCATAATAATGGTTTCAACGCAGATACTATCCAGAAGTTAGTCAAAAACAAACCCGTAAATTCACTTACAGATTGATATACCCTCAGGTCAAAAAACCAAAAATCCAGAAATGGGTAGCTCTAACATATTTTGGAGAAAGAACCGAGATAATTGCAGTTTTCTTCAGAAAAAACAATGTGGAAGTGACATTCAGAGCACATGCCAGGTTATCTGATTTCCTTTTCAATGCCGAAAATAAAGTGGAAATCTGGAGAGTATAAGCTCAAGTGGGACAATGTGGTCGAAATTTCCAAAAACGGTATGCTGAACATGAAAGGTCCTTCAGACTAGGAAAAAATGCATCCACAAGCTCCCGAATCTAAACGATACGGAACTTTCGCACTATGAAAGAAAGGGTTGCAAACTCAATTATTTAGAATTCTTGGTAATTCACAAGCATTAACATTACGGGTGCAACCTGTTGAATGATCAAATCGATTTAGTTTGCTCACCAGTTTTCAAATTAGCATATTCGCATTGTCACTAGTAAACAAAATTCAGGTACTCAATCAAGGCAAGTACCTCTATTATTACCTGCAGTGGTGCTATATGAGGGTTAATGTAATCAGCCATTGTTAGTTTAATGTATAAGTTTGAAAATGTCCTTATAGGACGAAACTGCAGAAACGTAAATTACAAATAAAAGTGGTAAAAAACATAGAAAGTTTCAATTATCTGTTCTTCAAGTTCGTGATATTGGTTGTTTAAAGTTGGTAAGGATCATGCTGGAACGACAAAATTACGGTTTAGTGCCCTTTTTTAGGAGAATAAATGAGCATAAGCGATTTCAAGACCGTGGCGCAGATTGTCAATTTGGGACTAGTAAAGGGTATCTCGTTCTAATATATTTCTTCTAAGAAATGATATGAAAAATTATCTTTGCAAAAGAACTCTAAATTATTATTTTCTTGACCAGCAATTTCCAAAAAGTCGAGTTCGACAGTTACAAAAATATATGCGTATAATAGAATTTGGTGTTCAAGGATTACAGGTCCCCAGGCTGGACGAGTCGAGGGGGGAAATGCCAGACTGAAAAGAATACCAGATATAAAGGAGTAAATCTTGATAAAAGAACCCGGGAATCCCATGCTGGAAACCTGTCGTTTGTGGCCCGTGATCGTGCCTCGATGCCTGCCAAATATCTTGTCGCATTCGGTAGCAGTACGCTGCAGTACGAGAGTACTGCAGCGGTTGAATTATTTTCTGCAATACCCGTGCAAATTTGATTGGGATATTTTTGGTTAATATAACATACATATGAACAAAAATATTGAGGCTTTGAGAAAATAGAGAATGAATTTTTGATGCACTGTTTGAAACCTTTGGTGTAGTAATGAATATCACTAGAGTTCTATCCCAACACCAAATCGTTATTTTTAACACCTCGACACATGTTTCAATGACCAAGTTATCATCTTCAAGAGGGAGATTCGACTGGATCACTTGGTGATCCACTAACTGACTGACTGATAACTGACATCTACACTAGATGGCGGCTTCCCGAGAAGGAACAAACTAATAAGAAACCCAATAAACCCAGGACAACATTCATGAGGAAACGTTCCAGCAAAAAGAAGTTCGGAGTAAGCTTTGCAATGAACGAAGATGGTATTAAAACCAGTAAGTCGGTAGCCAAGCGGTTCGGCGTGGGTGCTTTGTTCACTCACTCGAATTGACTGCCGTGTTGGTCGGTGGTTCAAGCCCTAGTCTGAACGATCGATCTTCACTTGCTACCGTCCAACCCGTGTTAGGAATCACACGTTAAAAGGTAAGACCTCGTTAATCCTTAGCTCGCACAAGTTTCGACTTCTGAGGGTTGTCGTTCGTAGGGGTGCGACAGCTGGTTAACGGAAAAACAGATTTTAAACAGATTTTTTTTTAAACAATAGTCCATGACCCAGCCTTCACTGCGGAAACAAGGACTAGAATGAAAAAAATAGTATAATAGATATATTTGACGGAAACGAAACCCCTAGGAACATTTCTACTAGTGAAAAGAATTTCTCTTACCCTGGCAAGAGAGCTTGAACTTGAAGGCACTGTGGTTCTCCAATGAATAAGAAATTTCGTGTTCAAAAATGTGCTAGAACAGTATTTGCTTCGTTTTTTGGGACTGGCAAGGAGTAAACATAATTGATTTTCTGGAAAAATGGTAGAACAATAAATGAGAATTGTTATTCGACGTTACACTCTAAAAGAAAAAAATATGGAAAGATGACGCGGAAAGGTATTTTGTGTTCCTGAACACGAATCGTATGTTGTAACCATGCAAGCAAATCTTGATTTAGGGTGATTTGGAGGGATTAAGGGTTACTCGAACACAGGATAATCAGTCCGACTACCATGTCTTTATTCAACTGAGAATAATTTCTGAAAGATCATAGATTTATGAAAAATGAGAAATAATAAATATATTTTCTTTCAACGAAGAGGTGATGAAAGATGTGAAGGCCTCGTTTGCAGAACAAGATGACAACATTTCGCAAACTAACGTCGAACACTATGTTCATTGCCAAATGACATTCATTTTTCGGGCTGTTTGGGCAGCGTTTAGGTTCAATTAGAATTCGAAGAGAAAAACTGACAGAAAATTGCCATCATCATATAGTAATAAGCTGAAGAGAGGCAAAAAATTACAATTTGGCAAACATGTATAGAGTACAAAATTCTCTCTCAGTCACTATATACGACATAGTAGAATAAATATTTATCAAGGTATAGAGCTACAAAAACACATGACATTGAAGCGGACAAACCTTCTGAAATAACCTAATATTTCTATGACCTCTCTGAATAGGCTCGGAGAGGCCATAAAATAACATAAACATAAAAATATTTCAACCGTAAGTAAACATCAACAAGACATGAATACCGGTACTTCATTACACAAATGTCCTCCCAATACAATGTCCTCCCAACAATTGACCGACCGACAACTAGTCCCATTATAAGTATCAGAAACGCACCAGGACCATTTTCAGTTTAGTAGATCAGCAATGTAGATCACTCCAACCGTTGTTGCATCGCCTTTGATGTCTGCCGCAGTAGCATACGAAACGTCAGATGTACAAACCTACATACCACGACTAATAAACGTTATTTTCATGAACAATTGGTTTTATAACAGTAGGTATATAAGTTTCTAAAAAAATCAGTCAACGTTTCATATGAAAATGATGGAAGTGGGCAGTAGACACTATCATGCAAGCGAGAAAAAAAGTGTCTTTCTAAAACCGGAAACGATTTCCCCAAATAGTCGATTTTTTGTTTTTTTTTCAGTGGCAGTATCTCTGAAAGTAGATTTGTTTTGATCAGCGAAGAAAACTACCTTTAATTAAAATTTTTCTAAAAAGCAGCGCGAGCATAACAAACGTTAGTTTTCATTATACCCATTCAATTTTTGATGTGAAGTATTCTGTGTGAAAATATACCGGAAACAATAATCATATCGCTTGCTTTCAGTGTTCTGCGAGCCAGAAACCATCAAACTAATGGGTGAGGTGAATATTGAAAAGTGGCTTTCAGACTGAAATAGGTTACACTGGCATTTTGTGAAGTCAGTGATCCGAAATTTATTCAGAAGATTTGCCGTGCAGTATGTGAAGGAACGTTTGAATATCTCTTTCTTATGGGAGGGTATAGTTATAATTCCTCTTCTACGAATATTTACATTATGAACATGGCTTCTAAAGATGATTTTTTTGTGTGAATAATGAGGTTTCTCGTATTTTTAGATTTTATAGAAGAAACAGGTTGTATGAAGTAGTCTTCGATTATACATATTCATCCAACTTATTTCCTTCATTTTTTGCGACACTCTCTGTCTTCGCCGTATACCAAATATCAACCTTACACAAGAATTTTGTAATTTCTGAATGCGCCCGGAATCTCTATTATCTGAACACGGCCCATATATGCTATCACAGAAGTTCATGTGTGAGAGAACAACTGAATCACATAGTTCTTTCTTTGTGAATAGACATTGTGCATATGCATTTGCATATGCAAATGCATATTATTCTATTTTTATAGCCTTATTGCATATTTTGGTACTTTTTCATTGACAATACTTATTTTAGTAATTATATCTTGAAAAATAACCTAGGTCAATTTACGACTGATGACACTGTAATTTTCTGCAAATTTTATGAAAAGCGAATACCTTAATCGGAAAAATAACTAATCGATCAACATGTGGGTACTTCTTCCCATATAGCTGCAAAACAGAAACCTACAAGAAGTCGACAACAACTACTGGCCCTATATTTCGTCTTCCAATTCGGATACTACAAACAAAATAGAATTCAACAAAGATTTATGAGAGTTATTAGTTGTTTGCAATATTCCTTTCCACCAATAAAATAACGAAGTTATCCTTAAGGAGTATTGCACTAATAATTCTTGAAGATAATTGAATAGAACTGGCCGATACTTGATGAAAATCCATATTAAAACTAATTAAAACAGTTTAATGTATAGCTTCCTTAAGCGTTTACGCTTGTATAGCGAAACACTTTTTGCTGTTTTTGTAAAACCCTTTATAGTGAAAACAATTCGAAAAAACTGCCTGTCAACTATCTACGAAGAAATACTTACTGGAAAACGCTCCGATCTCTCGAACGATCTAATATGGATATCAGCTGATGAAACGACAGATTCATGTGGACGACACATAGCGAATCTAATTGTTGGAAAATTATCTAAAGAGCCCTCTACTCCCCATTTGGTTGCTTGCAAGGCTTGCAAAGCAAATCGTTCAACTATCGCCCGGTTCAGAAATAACTCCATCAGATCACTATTTTCATATTCTTCTATGGACGAGAAAATCTGTGTTTTTGTTTCTGAGCCACAGAATACATAGAGTTGCGGAAGAGATCAGAGACGAATTCGGGATAGTCAATAAATTGATTTCTTCTACAAAAAAGGCGTTTTTGAAAGCACCATTGCGAGTACAAGCATATAAAGAGAAACTTCCAAACGTAGCATTACCCCCAGAACCAATATCAATATGGCGGGGAACTTTTTTGATAGCTGTATTGTTTTCTGCTGAGAATTTCAAACCCATAAATGAAGTAGTTGAAAAATTTGACAGATCAAAGGCCTTGCAATCAATTCAAGTCAGCTGCCATTTGAGGATCCTTCAACAAAAAAATATTGCTCTTATTGCAACACATTTCAGCAATATAACCGACGAAAATGAGAAACTAGAAACTAAAAACCTTCCCCTGTGTAAGTCTTTGGAAATATCAGAAACAATGATTGAACAGAGCAACTAGGCGCCATCTGTGAAAAAACAATTGAATAGTGTCTTGTGACACATCACTTTGAAGCTCCTGACGAATACTTCACAACCGTAGAATATGAAGTCAATATCTTCACCTACTACAAAATAGCGAAACATTTAATAATTTCCTGAAGACAAACACATTAATATCGACAATGAACATCATTGTTCAGTTAAAATATTCTCATTCAGTTCTCGGTTTTACTAGTAGAAATGTATCACATCAACAATCTCTAAAATGGACAATTCTCGTCCATTGGAAGAAAAAATTGAAGAGATTTTTATTTACGCTGCGACGCGTAACTTTCACGAGACCAAAAGGATTTTCAATGAACATTTTCCTATCTGCAGAAAATATTTGAGGGAACTTATCGTATCCAAATTTACAACTACCGGTAGTGTACATCCAGGTCATCCGTCCATTCCGGAAGAACAACTAGTGTAAATTCTGCAGTGTACTCAATCCATCACGAATGTTTGTGAAGTGTCTCCTTCTACTGTGTGGAGACTTTTGAAGAGGAACAGGTATCATCCATACAAAATTGAAATGGTACACCAATTAACTGAAGATGACCCTGATCGAAGATCAGAATTCTGCGAAACCATGACGGAAACCATTGCAAGGCATCCTACCTACCTCCATAATATTTGTTTTAGTGACGAATGTACATTTTTTTTAAACAACGATATTCACAGACAAAACTGCTGTTATTGGAGTGACACCAACCTTAACCCAGTCATCACCCGAAGACGATTGTAGATACTAACAATCGAAACGTCGTGAACTAACGTGACTTGGAATCTCTCCACTTTTTATTTTCATTTTCTGTATTTGAATATGCTGAAAACTACTGTTGACCCTCTCATCACTGAAATCGTCGAAGCGAATCCTAATGAATTGGATATGGATATTGTATTCCAATAAGATGGAGCACCACTACATTACTCCAGACAAATAAGAAACTATTTGGATACTTATTTTCCCGTTCGTTAAATTGGCCGTCGAGGTCCTAGAGAATGTCCAGCCCGCTCGCCAGATTTGACACCTTTGGACTTTTTTTATGGGGCTATTTGAAGCAAAAGGTGTAAGAAAATTAAACTGCTTCAATATTGAATATACGGCAGAGAATAATAAATAATTGTAGAGTGTGTGTTCGAAAATGTTCGGCGTGAAATATCGAATAGGCTGTTCATATCTCAAGAAGTTCAAGACAACCATTTCGAGCATTTTCGGAACTGACCTCAAGCTTATTACCTCATATGCTGTTGTTAAATATCAATGTATTCTGGCAATTATCAAAAGTTCCGCCATTTTGTAGTAGTATTAACATTATATTCTAGGCTTGTGAAGCATTTGTCAGGAGCGTCAAAAAGATGTGTCACAAGACCCCCCTTTTCATTTAATTTTTTTCCCAGATGGCGTCCAGTCGCCATCTTGAAAGTTTCTTCTGTCAATTTCACTTCAAAATTCATGCAATAATTTCATTATCCCAAATTTAAATTTTTTTGAGTTGGCCCGGTCAAAAAATAAAAGCGGGGGGACATTAAAGAAATGCACTGTATAAAAGTATAAAAACCCCAGTCTGGAAAGATTATAGAAAATTGACGCATTTAGGACAAACCCAGCCTGAAGAGGTTTCTGCAAAAATGGCGCCAAATTTCAAGTTGTCCGGTAACGTCAGTTGACGTCAAAAGGTAACTTTCAGGCTATAAATCAACAATGAGTGACAAACGCCACAAGTTTGCTGCAGAGAACCTGGAAAAATTTCATTATTTATTGGCACAAAAATTATTATAATAATAGAATAATAATTTATATTTAAATATATGTAACCAATAGTAATATATGTACACCATATAAAATTTACGTAAATTCTTATAATAAACTTGCATGCATATTCGACATTTTGATACTGCATATAATCCGATGTCTACTCATAACTTTATAAAATTTAACATTTGTTTTCGACGAACGATCCTAAAAGAAAACAACACTGACCTTTCCATGTTTTCAAATTGTTGTGTTTTTTCTCATCAACCGGAATTGTTTACGTTACTTCCGCTGTCGATGTTGACTTTCGCCAACCAGAATATTGAGTCGTTAACCACCATTTCGTACGAGGTGAAAAAATGAAACTACACGTTTTCATGTTGTTGGCGTTACGGAATACGAACATAACGATGATGTTTTTGCTGTACGTTGATGAATAACGCCGTGAAACCCAATATTGTTCGGAGTCTGGGAATTCTGAATTGTGATACATGTACGTTGATTGATCGACTGCCGCTTCGGCTGGACTTCAGGAAATAAAGGCATTTTTTCTGAACAGCTGAAATTATTTTAAAAAAAAATTGTGCAGAAAAGTTAATTACAAAATGAAGGACAATAATTACTTTTTTCAACCACAACTTTTTATTTGACGAAATGGGATCGTAAATGTACAAATGAATTTTTTTTAATATATGGCATCAATCTCTATGTCTGTATATGAATGTATGTACCCACCTCGTCTAATTTTGATGAAAATTCTATTTTTGGAACAGAAAAAAATCACTTTGTAACTTTGCATAATTGTAGTTTCTCATGTTTTTGATATTGAATGAAATAAAAGGCTGGAGTGTTTGTTCTTCAAATTCTCAAAATAGGCTACTGCGTAATATTTTCAATTCGGGACATGGATGGTATTCCCATTCCATCAGAAAGCGAAAATAACTTCTCTTTTTTCCAACATTGTTTTCCATCCACATGATTACCTCACTATCACCATTAGTTGGAAATTAGCAGCAAAATAATATGAAGAAATCCTAATTTGTCCCTGGCATAGCAGATTCACATAATGTCAAATAAAATTTGAAAAGTAAAATTTGTTTTGATATAGTATAATTAAATTTTTTTGACGAGAGGAAACCAATATTTTTCATCAATACTTTGTAGGAATGTCGACAAGAAAGTGAAATTGGTTCAATTAGGCTGCAGATTTCATTTCTATCTTTTTCTATTGATCATTGTAACTTACAGTGTCTTCATGTCTCTTTCAATAAATTGATGGATGTAGCCGGTAGGCTACATCCATCAAGCCGGTAGGCTTCATCTGGCGTGTGACACGCCAGATGAAGCCATTGTATGGCGAAACACGTGTTGCGTTTTTGTAAAACAATTTAGTGAAAATCTCACAATAAAGTGTTTTTGGAATACGCATATTTATTTGTTTACTGGCTTTATTTAAAAAAAAATTAATAATTACAGAAAATTTTAATTGATTGTTCATTTTCTCAGGAAAAAGGAGTACCCATATCACAATTTATTGGTTTATTCGCCATTGAAAATGTATGTCATATTGGATCCATTTTGCTTGTTTTTGCAACATTGACTCTCAACTTTTTCTTAGGTGACAGCTCCCGTAGGAACAATTCGTTTCTTTATCGAGTTCAGTTTGTGTGTGTTTTAAAAGTGTTTCAGAGATTTGAATATTAATATGGTGCATTCTTGTGCTGATTTTAATTGTGCGGAAAGGCACAAGAAAACAGAGAGCGCATTGATTTATAGGTGAGTTATTTCATATAATGAGTTTAGGTTCCCAAAGGATGAAATGATGAGAAAAAAATTTATGAAAGTACTGAAAAGAAAGAACTATAATCCTTCTTCTCTTCCAAGACTTCGTATAGAAATCTTTGTGTGACTTTAAATGAAAGGGGAACGAAAATATTGAACATGATGACACAGTTTTTTATTTCAACTTCAAGTATTCTCCACAGAAAGTATTATCTGGAGTTAACACTGTTGCTGAAAGTATGAAACAAAATGAATTAATATTTTTTCAAAAAAATCAAATGCCTGTCATTTTACTTCATTAAATTTTATCATATGAATAATGGTATTACCTCAGAAGCTTTGTTGGATCAATTCAAGTAGAATCAATTCTGTCTATACTTGACCTCATTCAACCTTCCTCTCAAGTTTTTAAAGATTCAACAGATTACCCAAGCGAGTCTATAATGCTTGAATTTAATAGCAATATTAGAAAGATGTATGTATGTATGTAGGAATCGTTTTTTTTATTATAAATTGCAGTTGTACAGATTGGGAATTGTAGAATGAATTGAATATTTGAAATGATCCTTTAATCCAGTTTGCTATATTTTTTGTTTTTCATAACTGTATATTATTAAATAATGCATAAAATCATAGTTTGGGTAAATATTTTGTGATCTTTCGACTTTTTGTACTGATTTTAGATATAGAACTTATTTCCAAGCATGATTTTTCGTGTTCATTTTATTCCATGTGGAAAATTTTTCATTAATTGAAACGTTAACGGGTTCATATACACTTCCATAATTAAAGTTTCGTAAATTTTACGATTTGACAATGTTAATTATTTATATTGTTTCTATTGGTCAATCGAACAAGACGCGGGAATAGGGCCGTGACGTCACTAGCCTACCACATTCAATGTTTAATAATTAATAACGGGAAAACTGCGGTACTTGGAGAGCTGAAACAAAGTGTACTGTTTTTCAATTTGAAATTTCTATCAAGTGAACTATAAACCAAAAATCATGAAACAATCCCATTCAAGGATATTTGACATCAATAATGCTTTGACGGTTCAGTCTTGCACTGGTAGACACGAGACAGGCCGAGACACTGTTGTTTCGTACTGGATCACAAATGTTTGGTTTTGAGACTCTCGTTTCATTCAATTCCGACATCTGATACGACCTGTCATGGTTTTAAAAAGCAAAACTTTCCTTCCATAACATTTAATCAATAATCAAGTTCACAACAGGAATATGAAAAATAATAAGTACTTAGAATCGATTCTAAGTACATATCCTTTACAAATAATTTGTCTAGAATATCTTGTCGGATGTCGTGATGGTAAGTTCACTCGCTGTGAGTGAATAACATCATGTAAATTATTCAAGAAGTAACTTTTCGATATGGCGTGACACTTCCAAGAAATTGTGAGGAAACTACCCTCTAAATAAAATATAATACGGCTTCGGATCGACCTTAACGACCTTATTTCATAGTATTTTATTCATAGGATAATTACAGAAACTCTATCCACAGATAATTGAAAAATCGTTGGATTTATTCATCAGAGATCGATGTACACCTCAGTTGGTATATTCTAAAAGGAAATGTATTCAACGAATATTGAATGTCAAAATGATTATCTAAAATAATATAGACAGTATATCAAATATTATTTAAAACAAGTATTTTAGGAATTCAAAGGTGACGTTCAGAGTGGACATATTGGTATCATAATAAATAATTAATAATAATAATAATAAGGCAGAAATCTTAGCCGCACAGATGCAGAAGGCTGTCATTCTTGGCTCACTGCGCTTGCTCAGGGCACATGATTCTCGGACCCAATGATCACTTACCCCACGGTGTGGGGAGTGATCAGAGTACCGTACGACCTTTGAATGAGAGTATTGATTTGATGAACAAATCTGAGGTTGTAGTCTATATGAAGTCCTAAGCATTTTATTTTGTCAGTCAATTCCACAGAATGTCCATCGATATACAATTTGATATTATCTATGGCTCTTCCACGATCTTTGGCTTTTCCAAAAATTATTAAAGATGATTTAATAGGGTTAAGATTTAGATAGTGTTGCTGCGAAATCTGAACAAGAGTTTTTATATCATTATTGAGCGACGTTTCGTGATCAATAAGCTGATTTACTTTATCGGAGTAGTACAAGTTAGTGTCATCTGCATATGTATGAATGTTGAATAACTCCATGACATACACTCATATTATCAGACTGACTACCCTTTATCACAACACGTTGCTTTCTATGTGACATGAAGAAGTCAAAGTTTATAATATTTTTTCAAGAATGTGGAAAAAATTTCAATTATTGGTCCCATCAACCTTTTGTTGTCCTCACTGGCACCAATGAGAACTCGATATGCAATATTTTTAGGCCGAAATGAAGCTGCAGAGAACGTCAGAAAGCAAGTTTCTATTCGACGATCGACGCTGAAGCTTGGATTTGCAACAGCAGCTGTGAGGACACTTAGTTATCTTTAGATATGCACATACTTCATGGCAGGATTTACGTCAACCGTTGAGATCATCTGATGAGAGATATACCCTAAGAAGACACATAAACGTAGAAAATATAACTTATTCATACTATCGACTTCATCCTTGTAGATCATGATGATTTCCACACATTTGATCTAAGAAGGCAAAGTTCCGATGCTTCAATAAACTGAGATGTTTGATGTTATCAAAGAAGATATTTTGCATTGACTTATTGAATATTACCACACCAAACCGTTATTTAAAACCTCTACACGTGTTTCGATCATCAAGTGATCATTTTCAAGAGGAAAATTGAACCAAATATACTTACAATGTTATCCTTATTTATACCATAGATACCTCTTCTAGTCAAAGTAAACGATATTATGCACACTTGAAGTTGGCACCACTCTCAAAGGCCAAAATAACCAATACATAGAAATGAACCGGCTGCTAACTAGTCCACGTCGACTGTAGAATTAGCGGTTCGTATTGGATAATTTTTACTGACCTAGTTTTATGATTGGCTGAAGAGTCATGAAATTGAATTTGAAGTCATGTTACGGTGACGAATAGGAATCGGCGGATGCGGGAATGGTTATCGCCGTTGTGCCATCAATGTTCAGTTCAGGAACTGATCGCGATTTGAGTGTTGAAATTCGATATTGGTGCAGTAATAATTACTTGAAATTTTTGTTATCTGTTCAAAATGTGGCGTCCTTTGGCAAGTTTTAATAGTAATTACGAGCGTGATAACAATACAAGTGAATAAGATTCGGATGCATTCGAATATTGAAACACACAGAGATGTTTTAATGTATATAAGAATCTACATATCGAGGGAAACAAACTATTACAAGCAACATCAGATTTGACCGAAATTCCTTTCTCAACTGTACGTAAAATAGTCAAAAACAAACCTCATGAACGCAAGACGCGATGCGATACAGGATTACCAAAACCTTCAGATATTCATCTGATAAAATTATTGAAAAAAACAATATACGACTGTTACAAAAGCAATGAGATTCCTACAACTGAAATCATAAGGAAGAAATTGAATACTTCCGACTATAACGTGAGCTGCTGTGACAAAACTCTTCAGAATTGGATGAAGAAACTAGGATTTGGATTTGAAATAATAAACAAACGTCAAGCAGTTATGGAAAGCAGAAGAATAGTAGAATTGCGTAACAAATACTTGGAAAAAATAAACAAATAACTAAAAATAGACAAGAACAACGGCAAATTTTCTATTTGGACGAAACTTGGTATGACACTCACGGCAGAGTTACGAAAGGGTGAACTGATGAGTCAAGAATGTGTACGCCTAACATGCCCGCAAACAAAATTTGATAACAAGATAATAGAACTAATTAAAGAAGAAGTATTCTTTATTATCGAAGAAGACTGGCAGATAAAGATTAAAAAAATAATTTTAGTTGAAAAAGACTATATGGAGATTCTTTTTAGAATTTTCCTGTGCGATGCCGGACTATCGGGCATCGGTTAGACGATCAGGCTTTCTTACAGGTCACTAACAATTGAATCATCATATGCAGAGACTTGGACTGTTGGAATACAGTGTGTGTCGCCTCTGTTTGGAAAATAATGAAACAGCAGATCATATACTTTGTACCTGCCCCGCTGGGGACCGAATCAGGTGCTTAGAGTTCGGCAAAGCCGTACTCTTACCATCTGACCTGAAAGACCTCTCACCATACAAACTAATCGGCTCCGTTAAGAAGCTGGATTTATTTGGCCGAGTGTGATTAGGTGTGAGCCACAATAAACCCTTGCGGGTTGCGGCGAAGGGTCGAATAGACCCACTCACTTTATACATATCCTAACCAAACCTAACCATCGGACATTCCGGACTGTTGGATGCCGGACAAATGGACTTCTACTATAATCAGAAATGATTACTGAGTAATGAAATTAGCTCCCTAACTATATTATTAAAGGGGAGCTGTTGGAAGGTAGGAAGTGTCTTAAATTGATTTTACAATGTGTCCTTATGTAATAGTCAGGTAAAACTAATAATTAAAATATTATTTCAACAAGCTATATAGTATACTATTAGATATTGGTCCACCATCGTTATTCATAATATTTTATTATATTTACTTATTTCTACAATCTCATAGACATCTAGATGCCTGTTATTGTTAACTTGTCTATAGAATGACTATAGAATGGTTTTGTTGCAAAATATGACAAGCGACTGCTGATTTTTCTGGTCTTTCATATTTCAGGTGTGCTAAGTGTCGCTTATATCTTATTTTAATAGATCCTTTTGTCTATCCATAATATTTTGCATCGAAGTCCTTACATTCAATTTCGTAAATTCCAGACTTTTCCGAATTCTCGACTTTATCTTTTGATTTCCAAAAAGCCTCTGTAGTGTATAACTTGTTTTAAAAACCACCTTCACACCTAGTTCCTTGAAAAACGTTCCGAAGTTCTTCGTCTATTGGTGGTATGGAACTGAGATATATTTATCTTGGTTCTCATACATTGACTTAATCTTAAATGTCTTCAGGAATACAGTGACTTGGGCGGCTTTTATATGAATTTTATGCTGAACAAGTTTTCAACTCGATTATTTTTACCAAGAAAAAATAAGAATTTTACCGATCACTTCAAAATTTTCTGTTAAAAATAATGTTACCATTTTCAAATACTATACACAGTGTATTATTATATTTATTGAATCCTTATGATTTTTCAGATGACAATGATAAAATTTTTTTCTTCATATCTTCTAATCTGCATAATTACCATTAAGTTTGTTTAAAGTGAACCTGATATCTCTACAAAAGTTCAAGTTATATGACTGTCTCAAAAAGTTATCTGCGTTCAAGAGCTTTCCTAGAAATGGAAAGTCCGGAAAAAAGATTAGAGGAATCAGTCAGGAATATACCTCTTCAGAAGGTTTCTTTATACAGTAGCCGGTTAGGCTAGCGTGAGTGATTCGTAATAGTTATTCAGCCGACTGCTATGTGTAACGGTAGTTCGAGCCCTACGGTCAGACGATCCGATACCTTTCAACGTGCTAGGAATCGCACGTTGAAAGGTAGGGAGCGACAAACGCTAACGAAAAAAAATATTTTAACAGATTTAAAACAGATTTAGAGTCTAACTCAGAGCAGTTCCAGTTGTTCAAAGCATCTCATTATTTTGTCAGACACCACGAATTAAATCACACTACTGAAAGTTACGTTAATAGTGCGTTTATTCACGAGTAAGATTTGCGATGATCAAGTTCTCTCTGAAACCAATTATCCATCTCTTTGATTTTCTCTGCTCGTATATGTAATACTAAGTCGACTGTGGAAGGTATCCGTTTGTATAAGCTGTCAGTGAAGAACTTATAAATACTTTCTTTTTATAAATCCGAACGATCCATCCCTCAAGAAAAAACCTTGTTCTCCGCGACTGACTGCTGAAAAAACTCGCCAGATAAAGGTAGATGCTTTTCCATCAATAGGTGTTCAGCCCAACCAGGCTAGGAGTAGAAAAGTTATTTGAGGCCACAAATACCGCAGTATTTTCATCAAACTGCCGAATTCATTAGATTCGGGCTGTCGAGGTCCACCACAGGAATCTCAGAACCTTTCGAAAACATGTCAAATTCGCCGCCCGTGAAATACTCATTATGCTCTAAACAAATAATTATGCTACCCAGTCAGACCAACCGAAAACTATAATTATTTTTGAAATTTTTTAAAGAAAATAAAAATGTTGGAGCAAATTTTTAGATGACACCGGTATAAATCAAATTGTTCCGATTGTTTGTCGGCCCTTAATGAAAATCAGGTATAAGCAGAAAGTAATGTAGTGTATTTTGATCATTTTTATTGGTAGTTTTGAACAAATATGAATTGATTCTTTTTTATAGAGATGCACAAGCATGGTGACTGAGCAACAGTTAGATTCGAGAATCACTATAGATTATATCCATTTAGGAAATCTATTCTTCCACAAGAATGCCGTTCTTCAAATATAATATTTTTTTAAATGTGTCATTCAAGATTTGTAAAGTTGAACACATACTGTAACGGTCATTCGGAACTTTGAGAAAATTTTTGCCTGTATACATATCTAGCCATCCAAAATATATCACTGACATCCTCCGTAACGAACTAATGAGTAAACAATCTGGTAACCTTTAGTTACTTTTAAGTTCCAACTAAAAATGCTTGAGGTAACGAAATGCGCGTGAACCACTTTTACGTTCAAAACTGTTTTTCAATATAAAATTTTGGTCAAAGATGGATTCGATTCCTTCCGGGAGGGAATGGAGAGTTGACTTTGCTTCAAAGATACGACAAAGTTTACCGAATACTATAAGTTGGTTCACTCCAAGGAATTCGTTTGTCGGTACGGCTCAGGATTGCATTTTTTGCGATTTCCATAAATCATATCGCCGACAGACGATGTCTGGAAGCCGCCGGCCGCATGACAGTTATACGAGGGCAGTTCCTATTCGCGATATCTACAGGGGACGTTCCGAAGTTGAAACTTCGCTTGCTCGGTTGTATCAGACAGATAAACAAAGATACGAAAGTAGTTGTTTGTCGATCAACTTCTAGAAACATGATAGATAAACTCATGAATAAATGATCTAAGAAACAGATCAGAGTGATTTCGATAAATGTGGTCATTATTAAGTTTAAGAGCCAATTTATATTGTTTAGTTCTATCATAATTATACATTGTTTCTATGTAATGTTTTCTTGTTTCTCCACCCTGAAGTAAAAACTGATAGGAAAACAAATTGTTTCGTGTCGACTTCAGTAAGTGCGGGATATCAAACAAATATACAAGTTTATGATCGTCTATCAGAAATATGGGATTTTCGTCTGTAACATTCAAAGTTTTCACCAACTTCTGAAAATTTGAACCCTGATCGGAAACCACCCCCATGATATTTAGGCCTATACTTTTGCATCTTCGTACCGTTTTGAACAAAATATCTTTCAAATCATCAGAAGTTGCTGATGTCTTATAGAAAAAGTATGCAAGTGGTATTTTCCAATTGCTTGCCAAACCTCTGACCATTACTGTTAGAGCACTACTTGCTATGTCAGTAGAGGTCCCATTCAAACTTGTTTGGAAACCTACTATTTTGTCTCTGGAAATATCATGAGATTTCAAAGATATTTCGTCTAGGCATAAAATACAATATCTTTCTTTCTCCTTCATGAGCCCAATCCTGAATTCAATAACACGAAAAATAAAATCGTTGAAGCCTGGTTCAACAATCCAATTTTTCGTGAAACGATGAAGTGTACTTTTTGACGGTAATCTACAAATTGTTGAAAATTTTTTGTATGCTTTCGGACCAAGAAAATAAACAGTCAATGCAAACTGTTTGAATTCGTCACTATACCTGGACCCTTTTGGTGCTTTATTTATCAAAGAAAGCTGTGCTTTCAAGAGCTTACAATATTGCTCAGGATATTTTCGATCCAGAAACTTGAAAACATCATCCAGAGTAATTCCGGTTTCGTCCAGTGCTCTTTTTGATGTTGAAGCTACTGTTTTCTCTAGTGATACAATTTTTTTTCGTAATGCCACTTTTCTTGGAGTTCCCGAAGAGAGTTTAGCAGATGTTTGGCTGCATTCATCTAAAAGAAAGATGTACGTACTTTCAATAATTGTTTTCTTGTCATCGTTTTTTTTTCCGAAGCATATAAAAATAGATCAGGTAAGTATATAATATAACGAAAAGATATTTCACCTCGTGATCCTAATTGATCCGTTTGAACCTGAGCATCAATGTAAATAAAATCCTTGCTAGTACCGGCAATGGCATCATCATCTGGAAGGTTTAAACAACAAAATTGATATTGTAAATTTCATATGTTAAAAAGTGGAATAAGATTTTTTCATCATTTGAATCTATAAACTTCACTGAACCAACCTTTCTGAGAACCATCTTGAGGCAGACGCAATGAAGGAACATCATAGCTATGAATACGAGAATTCACAATATCATCGGCTCTAAAATGTAAGCTGCAAATTTTAATTCTATTGTGACTCTGCTCTGGGGTAAGAGTTGCATATCTATGATTCCCAATGAAGCCTAATACATTTTTCCAACGTTGACACCTAAAAAAAAATTCAAGTATATCAATCGATAAACTGAACATTTTGAAAAAAGATTGAAATGAGTTTGGATTGGCAAATGCCGGCGGTATATTTCGTTATGAATAATTTTATACAACAAAACCATAAAAGGTATAGATAGGTAAAATAAAAATTAATGGTGAATATATTGAATGCATACCTTTCACTGTACTTTGGGCAGCGGAAAAACGAAATACCTGGGCTTCCCACCGTACTCAGACAACCATCCACTGAGCAATACGTCGACATTTTCACAAAATAAATATTTCGAACTCCGAACGAACACAACACTATCACAATACCAAAGTTTACCGATTCTGTAGTCTTTGACAATACCAAACAATACGGACAACCTTTATATCTCGTGTGCCGACGAGAACTGGTAACTTCAAGCGACACACTGTACTACCTCGGCTGGTAATTACCCGCTGTCGCTAGCGGGCGGCGATATTTCTCAGATGTCGAAAAATGAGCGAGTGACACGTCTTATAGTATTCTGTAGTCTTTGGATACGATAAGTGCAGGTGTCGTCTATATCTTGTAATTTAAAATAGGCCTTTTCCCAGAGAAAGTATGATAGCTTCAACGTTTGATTTCAAAGGCAGTGATGGTGTAAGGCTTTTCCTACAACTATTCAGTTTAGAAACATTTTATTTCCTTATTGATTTTTATTTTTTTTATACAATTTTGTAAGAAAATTACTTTTTATAACTGCATTATCAAGCAGTCGTCCAAAATATTCATCTGCTTGGTTCGTTATGTTAATTATTTTATTTTAAATTTTACTTATCATTCTCATATTTTTTCATCGCATGTTACTGAAATGCTCTCTTCTCTAGAAACGAAAGTTTATTGCCGAAAAACAGATGAATATTCAGAACGATACCATTTGGGATGTTTCGAATAGGAATTCGGGCCTAAGTGGTTGATCATTTTTGACTATATTCATGACCTGACCTTTTATCAGTAATAATTTTTAGAGAGTTACTTCTAACATTTTTCAGCCAATGTGTTCATTGATTTTGTTGTGGGATTTCTGCTGAGAACTATTTCTTATTCAGGGGTTTCCGCCGAGAACTAAAGTCTATCCAAATCCAAGATAGAGTAAAACAAAACAAAGCAAAACCGAAGCGTGATGTTCACGTGATCGCCCAGTGTCAGATGAAAAGGGCAGCGTTTATTGGTGAATTCGCCTTCTTGGTACGAGTTCGGTACCAGCACAGGGTTGTAATCAGTGGTTTGCGTGTTTGTGTGGCGTGCGTTATAGTATATTGTTTAAAATTGTTTTCCAAGATGTCCAGTACAGACACTGCTGATGAGACTGTGAGCTATCCTCTGAGTCCAGCCAGGAAACGATCCAAAAAAAGACATTTGAGTGAGATGAAAGAAGTGATTTCAAATGTGTTCAAGAAAGAGATGGAAGAAATTGAGACATCGACTGTCGACGAAGTCGTATCGAAAGTTTCCGATGAAATTGGAGTGTGTTGCGCTTCAATTTACTATGTTTTACGGGAATATAAACAAAATCATACATTTTCCAAACCGAATACAAATCAGAATCGTCAAACCATTATAAAATCAATAGATGATGCTGATGAACATGCAATCAGGAGGAAAGTGCATGAGTACTTTTTTAGAAATGAAATACCCACGATAGACAAAGTACTCACAAAAGTTAAAGAAGATGTTTTATTGCCAAGTTTTAAGCGGTCAACAATTCCATAAAGTATTGAAATATTTGAATTTTGTATGGAAAAATCCAAGGGCGCAATAGTTTATTATTGGATAGAGAGAAAACTGTGTTATGGAGGAGAGAATATTTGACCAAAATTAAATATTATAGGGAATAACAGAGAACAATTTATTATATGGATAAAACCTGGGTTAATGCTGGTCATACTACCCCTAAAGTATGGGTGTCGATGAAACTGTGACCTCATCTAGGAGGGCCTTTCTAGATGGACTATCCACCGTATTAACAAATCCATCAGGTGAACTTATATTTATATTAAGACCTGCCCCAATCTCAATATATAAAAAGTAACCCTCGTTTTTGTTTTATTTACTTACATACCTCTTCATAATTACAGGTAAAGGAAAATGGCTTATTATTTGTCACATCGGCAATGAGAATGGGTTTGTTGCTGAAGGGCTGTGGTGTTTTGAGTCGAAGAAAACTGGAGGTTATCACGAAGAAATGAACGGTGAATCTTTCGAACAGTGGTTTTCCAAAGTTCTACCCCATCTGGAGGATAATGCTGTGATTGTAATGGACAATTCACCTTATCATTCACGACGGTTAGAGAAGATTCCGACGTCTTCAAAGAAGGTTGAAATCCAAAATTGGCTGCGATCAAAGAATATTAGCTTTGAAGACTCAATGCTGAGAGTACACCTGCTAAAAATTGTCAAGGAGCGCAAGCTTGAATACCAAAAATATATAGTCGATGAGATGGCAGCAGGCCAAAACAAAATTGTCCTTCGCCTGCCTACATACCACTGCGAGCTCAATCCCATCGAGTTAATATGGGCGGATGTGAAGAATTTTGTAGCTCAGCATAACACCACATTCAAATTTGCAGATCTCAAAGTACTTTTTGATGAGGCTTTGAAAAGAGTCACAGCGGAGAAATGGGAGAAGTGTGTTCGGCATGTGATATCGGAAGTCGAGACAAAGATGTGAAAGCTTGATAACATAATAGAGGCACAAATCGAGCCACTGATAATTCAGATTGGTAAGGATGACACTACTGATGAAGAAACAAATTCATTCAGTTGAATAATTTTGATTGATATTTCTTTTGATTTTACATGAAATAAAAATTATCAATAAAGAAATAATTACGTCTCTTTTCATATAATGCTTGAGTGCGCTGTGAAGAATCCAATGAAAATATTTTTATATTACACATATTCTCTGCATTTTTCCCGTTAAACTGCAAAACTTGTGCATTTCACTCGTTATTATAAAAAAGTTTTCCTAAGTATGATGTAGCATTTGCGATCAACAAGATGTTGGTTCTGAATACGACCCTGGCCAATTCTTGGGATTTTCGAAATCACGTGCGTAGGCCATGTCAATGTTTACATCCACTCTATCTTGGATTTGAATTTGCTTTAGACCCTCTCTACAGTCTCCTCGCTGATCGAGAAAAGACTTAGCGTTAGTTCCTCGAGGTTACCCTGTAATTTCGTTTTTCGTTGTGTTTTGTTGTTAATAAATTGTGTTACTGATAAACGCAGTGTTCGTCTAAATAATAATTCACCTATCACCAGTCTCGACAATGGTAATGAATAACATTTGATTACTATATACTTTTTAGATCAGACGGCCAAACTAATAGCGTTTGCTCCAAGGGGGAGACCGAACCGGAATTAATTAGAACCTACGGCAGACGGAAAATGTATCCGTTCCAACCGGAAACTATAGAGATTCTGTAGAATTGTAATTAGTATCTTTGATGACAGATTTTGAGTGAACGGCTACTACACCAAGAGGAACAAAATGAGATTTCTTCTACTCAAAAAAAAGCTTCAAGGACATTCAGGTCAGAGCTGATCATATGAATAACAATTTTGTGTTTTCACTGATACTCATCAACATTTCCCGTTGCGCAAGTCTATGTAACAGTTATGTAACAATGTCAATGCCAATAGTTTAGATTTAATCATCAACAATTATTTTTTTCCAAATCATTTCTAATCGGTAAAACAATTGTGAGGAACCTTTTTATGAATAGTTATTTTGAGTTACATTTCAATCAATGAGTTTTTTGAAAAGAAAAAACATTTTACAAGAAAATTTGTGATCCAAACATAGCTATGATTGGTACCAAGTCAATGTGAAATGAAATACGTACCATGTATTGATCTCTCACGAGCAATCATTAAATTATTCATTCCCTCCCAAAAGGTTTTTTCCAATTTAGGTAAAACAAAATTAGTGGCGACCAGAGAAAAAATTGTCAAAAGAAGCAAAGTAAGCGAACTCACTCAAATTAGCCACTGAAACAAACAGCTGCGTTGAACCTTTAATAATAATCAAAGAACTAAAGGTTACAAAATTGGTTACAATACCTACAAATATTACTATGGTGGGAATCAAGCAAGCAAAGTCTGTATCTATAGAAAAGATGATTACCCAACCTTTGATATAGCTGGTTACCAAAGTTGTGTGATGTCTGATTCTCCGATCAAACGAATAGTATTCATCAAACATACAATGTACAAAAAATTATAGTGTCTATGTAGTAAGAGAGAAAAAAATGAAAGGAATAAAAGAGGGTTAATTTATAATGCTAACAGAATGACTTGAATTTTTGCATTTTATGCGAGACTTTAGTTGCACGATAGCTGTTTTTCATATAGCCAGTTACGAGCCTGTAGCTTGAAAAGTGACAGTTTCAATTTTTTTAGGTATGTGGAAAAACTATTGTAATGAGTGTAGATAGAAAAACTAAACGATCTCTCAAACAGTGCAGTGCTATGGTGTGGGGCAGTTATTGTATTTTTGTGTAGGATATTCAGTTCATGTTCATTTTCACGAAATCGAACTTTATCATGAAGATACTGCGGTGATTTGTTCTGAAATAAAGTTAGAGATTGCAATAAGAAACGATTCCTCATTGACAGCCATTGTGACTGAGAAAGCTTATGAGAAATATGCTGGATCTTACGGATGCCATAGATATACCGTAAACAGGAATTTTGGACTTTTGTATCCTGCACAAATCTAAACTATCCAAACAGAGAAAATATACAGGTGAACAGTGTATCCCCCTATTTAAATCAGTCCTCTACTTTTCTCAATCTGAATTTACAAAAAAATTGTGGAACATCTATTTAATTTTTAACTCATATTCTTAACTTGAATAATTGAAAAAATTGCAATTCAAGTATTCCCGGAAATTTATCCCGCTGATGTTACAGTCTCTTGAAATGGGTTTAAAAGACTTGGGTATGAGGTGACGTAAAAAGAAGCCTGCGACAAGGCTGTGGTGCACAAAGTTAATTAGTCGATTTGCAAGGTAGGAAGAGAGAAAATAGAGATTTTCGAGCCGTAAAAAATATCTATCTGACTAATCAAAGTGATACCTACTATTATGGAACAAATAAGGGATCAAATAAATGCAAATGAGTGCTTTTGTCTGATAAGGTCCAAGTGCAACATCAGAACCTGCTTCAGATCCGGAAACACTATCCGTAGCAGCCTCACGAAAACCAGGCCACCAAACACGGCATGCGATTCTAAGAATTGCATTTATCAGATACCCTGAATGTTCGCTTTGCCGAGCACAAGAAACACACATAGCGATGGGAAACCAGCAAATCAGGAATAGCAGACCATGTTTGGACCCATCAACATAATATCGAGTGGTTCCAGGCTGAGATCATACACAGGGAGAAACAAATAATCAATCGAAAAATTTTCAACTCCCGCCAAACGGCCATCTCCCACTAAACTGGTGAAGCGAAAAAAGAAAAACGGAGATGGTAGAAAGTACTCGAATGACCCATAAATACTCATCTCTCGGTCCAGTCATCACCCGAAGACGATTATGGATACCAATCGAAACGTCGTAAAGTAACTTGGCTTGGAATCTCTCAACTATTTATTTTCATTTTTCATTTTTGCTCAATTGTTCTATTTCTACTCGTATTTTATTTCACTTTTTTATTTAGTTTCAGATTTTTTTTGCTTAATATAATTGTTATTTTCTGCTATTCTTTCTTAATTCTTTATTGGTTCTTTCAGGTATTTCAAATCATTTTATATAATATCAGACAATGGAAGTCCGAACTGATGAAATTCATTATTAGAATGTGTGTATTTTCTGTAACAAACATGTAAATCCTTTGTTGGTCACAGGTATTGTAGTAAAAAATTCAAGTTATTTATGGAAATTTTAATAATTTCATTAGCAAAGTTTGATAGTAAATATCAAACATTCAACATCTTTTTTTGTCACTGAAAATTTTTGGTATTAAATATTCACACTAAGAAATAAACAAATCAAAAGTTACATTGTCCAAACCATTGTAAAAAGTAGAAACCTAGTTTTTCTGTGCAACGTAAGAAGAACGATTTTATATAAATGTTCCATCAATATTTCTGACACTAACAAGAAAAATATGAAGACTGTTACTTGGCACAAGTAAGAAACAAAAAAATAAGTTCTAAAAAAGATACTTATTTTTTCACGGATCCATGTTTATCTCACGAAAAACTACGATTTTAATAAATGAGGAATAATTCAATTGTAGTGAAGGTTCTCTGAATCCTACTTTTTTAACAAAAATAATCAACTTGAATGAGTTTCCGTGAAAAAACAAACGATGGCAATCACTGTGAAAAAAAACCATTATCTCATTCCAATTTACATTGAAAATTGATGAACCGTGATATGACCTATTCAATTGTCGACGATCCATCTGCGGATGAAAATAATAGCCAGACAGCATTCGTTTCCATCGTGGTATTCGTTGAGAAATTCGCCATACAAGCACCGATAGCAAGATCCGCGCGATCCGTAGCAAATCCTGAGGAAACCATTAAAAACGCGTCACGTATTTTGTTTCCTGCAATCCGAGCACGAAAACAGTGATACCATCTTAATTCAAACAAAACGAATTGAAAATTATTGCGATAATGTGATTGCCTCTAGAAGAATGAGACGTGAGAAAAGTGGAAAGTGAGATGATAACCAATAAATATTTCGTGAATATAGTTCAATTATCGGAGAACAATTGAACGTCTGCTGCTGGGAAATTTGATTATTGGAAAATGTTTCCATTTATTTGAAAGCACCGCTAATATGATAAATGTGTTTTCTGCTGATTTTTTATTGCCTTCTAAATACAAGAAAGGGAACAAAGGGACAAACTCGAAAACTACCGAACGGATTCAAGAGGACTATTTATGAATATAATTCATGATTGTTTGTGGGCACAAGAAGGGGATGAAACATTCTTGAATTTCAATCAAATGACAACATGGTAAAGACAGTAACAACATCTACTAAGAGTTTCATGGAAGTTCAATTCTCATTTCCCTTTCAAATAATACCAGAATAAGATTACAAAATTTTTATCCATGAAATTTATACCAAATAGAAAGAAATGCGCTGGTGAAGAGATTTATGTCAGATATTGTGTTCCGCCAGAAAAGAGTTTGACGAATTCCTTTTGGGTTTGAAATCAAAGACAACAGTAAATCTGAAGGTATTTTACAAAAAACATTACTTTTGTTTTGTGGAAGAGTATTTCTTTTGGCCTTTGACATTCTCAAAAGAACCGTATTGGAAAGTACTTTTGGTAATTTTGAAAACAGAAAAATACTTATATTAATAACTACAACAAGTTACTGCCTAAATGAACTTTTCAGCTTTGTGATACACAGCACTCTTCAGTTTGTCCTTTACTACACTTGAGAATATTCTCTGTTGATCCATATTCATTTATTTTTCAGATTGTGGAAGGTTCAAAACCCAAAAAACATCCAGACGCCGAGCCGGTCTTCTGCGAATTGTTTAATAGTTTATGGGGATTATATAGATATAGTCTCTGGCAACTAAAAAAACCCAGTCCAGTTGCTCTGTTTGCTAACCATCAATAAGGTACTTCGAAAGGCTATCAACATTGAAGTTGTTAAATAAGTAGAACGTTTAGAGATATTAAAGGCAATTTCTCTAATTGGAGATTTAAACTTGATACGCAGACCTTTCCTGACGACTCTATAACAAGTCTCACTTTTTATTCATACGTAAAGCTCATTGACGTGAAAGTTTGTAGTACCTCTTGAAACTTGAACTTAGCTCTCTCGTACATGTCGATACCAAAACTGATGATGTTTGATGAATCCTATAGGCTGGATCCTATTGTAGGAGTCAAAAAAAAACTAATTTCTGAATACATCTCAGTGAATGTTTTTCAATCTCCTGCAGTTTTTTGCTGCTTGGGAGAAGCCTGGCTTATATATTTATACCAAGTCTCTGAAAAACACTTCAGTCTCTTTTTTTATGGACAAAAAACTACAGAAAAATCCTTAAGGCGCTCTAAGAGCGGTGCCTGTGCGAAAGTAACAATTCACTTGGGCTCATTGCATTTCTCCTATCTTTTTCAAGACACTCATTAATCCTTATACCTACCAATTTGTAAAGATCCTTTGTTTGTCATAGTCTTCTGAGCATAATTTGGATTGTCTGTAAATTGTTTGTCCCCTATGATTCAGGGCCTCATATTCACATAACACATGACGAGCTGTTTCTATCCTATTGTTGCACTAATGACCCCGATATCTACAGGCTGTCCTAGAATTTGGTTGAAAAGTAACATCTCTGTTATTTGTGGAGTTAGAAAAATCAAACGCCAAACAAATTGGTTTGGAATGAAGTCAGAATGCTCTTATGAGGAGATCATCTAATTGTTGTAACCATTGTACTTAGTAAGAAACCACACCCCACTTGGTTTTTTTGAACGGCACACCATGAAAAATTCATTTTGTTCAAGTCTCCATTCCACTGTGAACACTGTCACAATTCATTATTTTATACAGGATGTCCCAAAATTCAGTTGAAAGGCAATATGTTCCTCATTAGAAAAATTGCAGAAATGAATCAAAGTCATTTTAGAGGGATGATGAAATGCGATCCTGAGAATATCATCTTTAAATAAGCATCCACTACTCAAGTTTTGAAAATAGACTTTCAAAAAAGAATCTGACCCCATTTGAGTCTTCCTGTCACTGTGGAAATGATTATTTATCAATCACTTTCGACATTGTGATTTCTACCAATTTATCAGCATCAAAAAATAATTGGATTACAAAAATTTTTTTTTTATTTTTTTTTCACAAGTGTCATTTCTCCACAATGAATCGAATATCAGTACCCATTTCAGTACAGTTGACACAAATTAAAATAGAGTTTGAGACCTATAACAATGCTTTTGCCATTGACTTCTAACAAATATGTTGATTTGGTTTTCAACGGAAAATCTCCGAACTCTCGCGAGGCAGTTCGATTATATCGTGCACGTTTTCCACATAGTTATCTGCCATCACAAGTAATTTTTGACAAGATGGGACAAAAATTACTTTTTGATTATTTTTCAACCTGAAAACTGACCAAAATCGAGCACCAGCCAGAAGTGAAAATAAATTAATATAATTTTTTTTTAACTTTTATTTACGCCCTACAAATTGGAAAAAACCTTGTTACAGTTTTATTTTACCTTTTTAGATATTGAGAATTTTAGACTTAAAAAGGAAGGGAAGAAGGAGAAAATAAATAGAAAATCGGATTGTCAACAAATCTATATTATATGTGGTCATGCCCTTACAGATAATCATTATTATTAAATATTTTTTTATTTTATTTCAATTCTTCTCAAACTTTCCTACTCTCACTATCTCTGGCAGTAGACTTGGTCTCTTCAGTCACTTGAATCATTAGAAATGTAGCAGTTATTACAAAATACCTAAATTTTCAAAATAAACCTATACTTGTCATCCATTCAGGTTGATTTATGTCTGTATTGAAATTCTTCTCTATGATTGAAATTTCGTCCACATTTGGTATCATTGATTTGAGAAAAAGGTAACCAGAACTTGCACAGATATGAAAGGAAAAAAAAACTGGAAAAAAATTGAAGTCCTCCATTTTGATGGTGATATTCAATTCACGCATTTTGCGAATTTATTCTGGAAATTTCGTTCAAAAACACCAGATTATTGATAAGTCGGATAATCTTAACCATCTTCACTCATTTGTGGATATATTTTCTGGAGTACTGAACATTCCAACCTTCTTCGACGTAAGTTCTACGTAATCACTTTCGAGGCCACACAACATCCAGGGTATGTTACCTTCCTCATTTGAACATTCATTACAATAGAATGTCATTAGTACTGAATGAATTTATTGTTTTCAGGCCTGTTTCCTTTATTTATTATCCTTGATTTGTTCTGCTTTATATATCAAGAAGTAGAGTAGTGGAGTATAGTACTACACCTGGCTTCTCATTTCTTCCTGCTCAATAATAGGGATTTGGGAGCTGTCATAAGGCTTCACTGGTTGAGGGATTTGCTTCTGCTTTAATCGACCCAATGCACGAGTGATATTTAAACACCCCAACTCTTAGGAGACTCTCATGAAGTGGATCAGGATTTCAAGGAAACACCGACGAAACAGATAAGCCCCTATTTTTCAACTGTGCTTTATTTCCATTATTTTATTGCTCAGCATGGTCGCTTTCACTGATTGTGCATGAATTACTATACATATTGTTTTGTTTTCTTTCTTTATAGTTGTACAGTTATTAAGTAGTGCTAGACCATTAACTCAGTCACATCCTCATTTCCTGAAAAAAAAAAGCATAATAATAATAACTTTAAACAAACCTAATAGTTGGTTAAAATTGAACAACTTACCTCTACCGTTAACAGTGTACACATTCAGTATATATATATATATATATATATATATATATATATATATACTGAAAGGTTAAGGAATTTTGTCCTGTCACTCCTCTCACTTTTTTTCTTACTCAAATCAGGATAATTGCGATTTCCCCAACTGTCAAACGTATTTCATCGACGGACTCTTGTTTAGAGATATTTATCCACCTCCGGTTCCACAACATTGTCACCCTGTCAATTGTCACCGACAAGCAATTAAGGTTTATTTGATTTTATTAAGGATTATCAAATTTGATAGGTTGTTTAATTTAATAATATAATCGGTATAACGATTCGAGTTTTATTTATTTATTTTTTTTGTTCGATAAAGAACCCCACCCGTCTACACTGAGCAAGGGTATGTTCAGGAAGGATTAAATAATTTGCTGCTAACGGCCAACCAAGCATCACAAAGCGTTGTATTCCTTGGTTCCGAAGGTCAGGAGTACCAACTTTCAGATTTGTTATTTAACATTCATCGCACTTGCAATGTTTCTGTTTAAGTAGAAAAAAATTGTTGATTAACTCAAGCATATACAACATATATAACTATAATAAAATCATATGAATCCAACTTATCAGGTACACAAATACATATTTTAATATAAATATGAAATATATTGGTACAGGAGCATGAAGATACTTTCTCTCATTTATCTCAAAGGTACGATTTCGTTCCATCCTTCTCATAAAAGAGGACGTAAGCTTCCTCACTGACAAGCGATTTTGGAGAAATTGGTGACACGTGTGAATCGTTGTATTTGTGCCACGTGCCAGTATACGGGTGTATACGGGCTGCAAATTTGTCCATATCCAATCCTTCTAGAGGAAATTCCATGACAACATTCAATTTGCCTCTCAAAGTTGGCGATATAACGCTCCCTTTTGGGCGCTGGATGCCTATAGGGAGGCAGTAAAGGACACAGAGAAGATTGGAGGGCGTTGAAGCGGTTTAGGGAGGCGACGGCTAATTTGAAAATGTTTTTTTGCTTTCAACACAAACTTTACCACTCCTTTACGCTTAACGCGCGTTTCCTCATGTGACGCCATCTAGGGGACTAGACAGTAACTATTTTCTGTCCGATAGTTGTCAAACTGTACAATAGTTAGCAGTGAGCTTCAATGTGAAGACAGAAGTTTCTAGTCTGCATTCTCGAAAGTACTAGGCCCGCCCGCTGCCTCATATAAAATGGCGCGCGCCATCCAGTCAGTAATGTCATTCAACGATATTACGAAAACAAGTGAATTCAGTTAGCGACTAGCTAGGTAAAGTGCTGTACGTGCGGTATTGAATACTGTGAGTGATGTCATTAGCAAGTTTTAATACTCAATTCTTCACTTCGGCATTTTTTAAGACAAAATTATGTCGGAAGCAAAAAAGAAGAAACGACAGAATAGCGCGAAATATATAAAATATGGATTTATTGAAAATCCCACAAGTCCATCTTCGCCTATGTGACTTCTTTGTCAAAAAACATTTTAAAATGAAGCGATGAAACCCTCAAGGCTACAAGATCATTTGAATAAAATTCATTCAGATAAAAAAGACAAAAGTGTAACTTATTTTCGAGAACTGGAAAAGAAACACTCAGCTCAGCTCAGCGGCTTATAAGCAAGACGACGACGGACTCCGAGCTTACTACAATATCTCCTTACTAATTGGTAAATCTCACACAATTGGAGAGGATTCAATTTTATCGGCAATAAAAGAAATAATAACGACTGTGCTCAATAAACCAGCGGCAGATATTATCCGAAAAATTCCTTTGAGCATAAGTTCCGAGCAAAGACGAATTGATGAGATGACTGAAAACATTGAAACGTCATTGTGCAATCATCTGAAGACTTCTAAATTCTCAATTCAGTTAGATATGAGTCTACTAGTTGTTGTCATACGTGAGGTTTATTAAAAATGGGAAAATATATGAAGAACTACTATTTGCCAGAAATTTAGAAACGGATACAAAAGGAGAAACCATATATAATACACTGGAAAAATTTTGTGATGAGATAAAAAATCCACTGAAGAATATTATATCAGATGCTACGGATGGCGCTCCGGCTATGATAGGACGTCACAAAGGCTTCATAGCGTACTTAAAAAATAAAATTCCAGATGTGCTCGCTGTACATTGCGTCATTCATAGGCAACATTTGGTTGCGAAAAATTTGAGTGAGTGCCTCTCTCAAACACTGCAATATATCATCAAAGCAGTCAATAAAATCCGAAACAGCTCTTTGAATAACAGATGATTCAATCAGCTTTGTGTTGTTGATGATGAAGATTTCAACCGATTGCTATTTCACACAGAAGTGCGTTGGTTATCAAGAGGTAACTGTCTGACTCGATTTTACGATCTATTTGACTCTGTAATAGAGTTCTTGGAAAACAAAGACAAAGAATTGCATGACAACCTCATCACTTCAAAGAATGATATTGCGTACTTGATAGACGTGTATTAATTATTTAATGAAGTCAATATCCAACTTCAAGGTGACGATTTGAATTTGATTGAAACAAAAAATGTCATTGCTGTTTTTGAAGCCGAATTGCTCGTATACAAGAATAATATCGGCAGACGTGAGTTTCGCAATTTCCCTGATTTCTCAGCACTATCCTTCAACAACGACGACTTGCTTGTTTACTGCCAACATTTGGAGAACCTCCACAGTGATTTCGCAAAACGATTTCAGGACATTTTTTTTTCAAATGTCAACACAGCAGGATCACCCCAGCTGGAAAAAGAACTCATAGAACTGATAACGAACGAGGAAATAAAAATAGAATTCGAAAATAGATACAAAGAATTTTGGCTACAAAAGCCAATCCCGCAATTGTACCCTGGATTGTGGTTCGTGGTTCAACGATTTTTAATAGCATTCCCATCACCGTATTTATTTGTTTGAACGTGGATTTAGTGCTATGGCAACGTTGCTAACTAAAAAGAAAAATCGGTTGCAGATTACCGAACGCGGTGGCTTACGGTTGTTTTTGAGAAAATTCGAGCATGACATTAACAAACTTGTTGAAAATCATAAAATTCATCCTTGACATTAGTTTTAAAATTCAAATTGAAATGTTTGTTTTAATAACATGAATAAAAGTTTTCCTAATATTACAAAGTGGTGTGTTACATTACCTTCATCAGAAAGTCTTATTTTCCCATAATTTAATTATTAAAATAATGATTGCGATTGTGATTCTTAAGATGTAGTAAAGTAAAAAAAAATGGGGGACACTAGAAAATAATTAATTTTCGAAGTGGGCGGTAGACAAAATAAGTTTAAGAACTTCTGCTCTGAACCTTTCCGTTGGAGAGAATATTTTTAAAATATGGGGAAACTTGTGGATTGATAGGAACTTTGTGCATTTTCTTCTTTCCTTGCATTTCGAACACGTCGGTTTCTCATTTCCATCCAAAGTTTCTCCTCTTGTGAACGAATCCAAGCATTGCTACGAACTGAAAAATCACGATAAGAATTTTTTGACCTCAAATTATTGTTCATTCATTTATTCAGTCGGTACCTGAATTTTTTCAATTCTCAATTGTGATATTCATTGACTTGAAATAATATTTTTTTATTGAAATTTTTATTGAAGTGAACGTGTTTTGTGCAAGCCAGAGTACCCGTTTCAGGACGTATTTTCAACCCTCTGAGAAAATTATAAATGTTGGTCCTACAGTTTCGGGAGTGTAAGACTTTTTGGGGGAAACCTTCTTTTTTTTTGTTTTTTTTTTCAAATTTGTTAAATGTCGAATAGTATTTGAGATATTTGCAAAAAACCCAACCTTTTTTTTTTAGGTAACTGTTTATAACTTTTGCAATTTTCGCAAGCCATACTTGATTTTTCAAAAAAATCATCTACACGCTATTCCGAATCGAATGACACCTCGATCACATTTTTCGAAGGCTGAAAAAAAAGTTTGACTTGAAAGGCACTCGGTGACCAGAGTACTAGAGGTATTTGCCATCCAACTGCTATGTTAGACAAAACGTTCTGATAGGGTGTTGTATTGACATTATCAGCCAATTTATCAATGTTCTTAGATAATCAGTTCTAGAATTTTTTTTCTGTTATGCGAAGAGATATGATTTTCATCGCTAGCTGTTGATATCAATACCGTATATTTTTTCTAGTGGAATACATAGCATAGAAAGTCATTTTTGGAAACATACAGATTCAAAGCTCGTCACTATTATGAATGTGTAGAAATGAAAGCATGATACTCTTATTATTTGAGAAATGGCACTGTATAACTGATAAAATAATACACAACTCATTCTCAAATTCCCGAAAATTCTCAACATGCTTGAATTTTTCATCGACCACCTGGCGTTTCCCGTCTACTTTCTGGGATTTCTATCGAAACAACTCCCTATCTACTTTCTGAGATTTCTATCGAAACAACTCCCTAACTCTCCAAATTATTTTGTTTTATTTTCGCTGACTAAAAGCTTCAACGAGCTTGGCCAAATTTCACAGTTTCATATAATTTCTAACATATAGTTTGGGTTTGTTCCTAAAGTGGGAGTACGACTTCATCTGTTCATCAACACGAAGAATGTCTGTCGAAATATTTTATATACAAACGAAGTATAGTTTATTAAGAGCACGAAGTAAATACAAAGAAAAGAGAAATTGTGAAGTAATTTCAGAAATAATATCGTGTGAAACTCGATTCGAAATCATATTCAAGGGGGTTAAAAAAAAGCGTGGGTCTTAACTTTTTGCGAGGGACTCCAAGCATGATCGAGGTTTCAACGGCGACCCCACCAAATCGTGACCTATCTCAGTTGAACTCAGTTCGTTGTGTACACTCTACAAATTAATGTTATACTAGACTATTGTTGCTGATTAAATTGTAACCAACCCCTCAGAGCAATTCCGAATGGGGTTTTTTTATTCAAGTATACGAAAAAACCTGTTTTTATATTTCCGTCTCTGTCAATAGTTCATATACTTTCTTAAAAATTCGGCATTCTAATCATGATATTCATATGTTATATACAAATTTGAATTGAATTGAAATTATAATAAAAGCTTTTCGCGATAATTTCAATTTGTAATTGAAATTTTGTAATTAGGTAGGCACCTACTAAACTTGTAAGCAATTCATAATGTTTGTAATTAAATAAAAGTGCCGTGAATGCTTATAATGTGGAACTTTAACCTTGAACGGTCATGGTATGCCTCTTGTGCCTGTTGCTCACATTGCGTGATAGACCCTCTTACTCTGGGAACTTAGGGGGTGGTAGATAATAATATTTTTTTACAATGCAAATAAATATCGGTTCTTACAATTACAACCTACTACACCATTTATTGTCTTCTTTTTAGGGTCGGGAAGTAGGTATTTAAAGGTTAAAGCTTGATTTAATTTTTTTTTCTAGATATATATTTTTTGTATTGAAGCCAACCCTGGATGTTGCATCTATTTCATGGTGGGCCTACCAACTGCCTATCATAAACGAATGCGTATACAAAATTGCGTGTCCCTGCTATTCACCGCTGTGGAAATCTCTCATACGGAGCCGATCCTGGCAGCAGCATAAGGTCACGTTTCTGATTAACACACATTGTCATCGGTTCTGGACCAGCATGCAAAATTTCAGGTCAATCGGATACCGGGAAGTGGGTCAAATTAAACTTGCAATATTTGTTAACATACATACAAGTTTAGTTAAATAAAAGCTTTTAAAAATTAAAATATTTGAAACTATCAAATTATGAGAAAATTGCATAACTTTTTTTATTAGAAAATTTTCCGTTCAAAAATTTACATACCTTTTTTGTATGAAAACAAGATAATTTTTTAAGAGTAATACTGAAATTTAATCCCATAACAACCAAATAAACACAAATCAGCATTATCTTTGTGCTGCTACTGGAAAACTATATCGCTACATAACACCGTGCCAATTCAAGGTTTCATGAGGATTTTGTGTACAGAAAGAGATAGGGAGTCAGCTGAATTTTGGAAAAATTATCAGTTTTGATTGTTGATTCTTCAGATAAAGACATGCTATTCTATCCTTTATTCATTTCTGTGTTTTGGCAAATTCATAATCATAAGATAAATTACTATTTTATATCACAGCCCTTCTTATCGCCCAAACGGAACCCGGGAGTACCAGGCCTGACCTAGAGATGGCGGTAGTTGTTTGAAAAATATCACTGTATTAGAAAGTACACAACCTATTAAGCATATGTTTAAAGTTTGAAGACGCTGCGTTGTTTAGTATTTGTTTGACAGCCAACAATGGCTAACGTTTTTCGGCGAATTTGTGAAAATGGAAAAAATTGGTCATCGTTCTGTGGTTGGCCTCAGTCCAATAAGAAAGTTGGACTGGATTATATTCTACTCTGGGTGAATCTGCTCCTTCGTTTACAATAGTGTAATATTGGTAAGCAGAGATTAAACGAGGCCATACGAGCTACCATAACGAATATCGCAGTGGTCGACCAAATTAGGTGAGGACTCCAGAAAAGGGGAAAAAAATCCATGAAGCAGTCCTGAATGGTAGTCGACTGAAAGTGCACTAGCTAGCAGACTTAGTGGAAATTTCAAAAAGTGCGGTACATCGTATATTTGAAAATTTGGACATGAGAAAGCTGTGTGCAAGATGGGTGCCGCGTTTGCTTACACTCGAGCAAAAACAGTGTCGTGAAGATGTTTCAATTGGTGTTTAGCGAAGTTTCACAGCAACAAAATAGAATTCTTGCGTCGTTTCATAACCAGAAGTGAAACATGAGTCTATCATATTTCACCCGAGACGAAAGAATAATCAAAACATTGGACTCTAAAGGGAGAACCGGCTCCAAAAAAGCCCGTTTCATCTGCAGACAAGGTGATGCCGTCCTTTTTTGGGGGGGCGCGTGAAATAATTTCCAATGACTATCTTAAAAAAGATAAAACGATCAACGGCGAGTATTATGCAAACTTACTGCAACGTTCGAGTGAAGATATCAAGCAAAAACGGCCGCTGTTAAGAAAAAACTGTTGTTTCATCAAATCAATGCACCAGATCCCAAATCCATTATCGCAACGACCAAATTTAGCCCCCTTGGTCAAAGATTTTCCAACGATGAAGAACTAATGGCGGCAGTTGATAGCTATTTCGAGGAGCAAGACAGTTTCTACTATAAAAACGGTATCAAACTTATTGAACGTCGCTGGAAAAAGTGTATAGAGCTGCAAGGAGAATATGTTGATGATTGAATAATTTTTTTCGTATCATTTGAATGAATGTATCAAAATCCTGAACCTCTATTTCGTCCAGGGAGTATTCACGGGAGTGAGCAGTATTGAAAACACGATTCCGTGTTCAAGACAGCTTTATTCTATATATGATTTCATCAGTTCTGTGTTAAAGATAATACCCAGTTCCTCAGACGAGAAGTTTTATATTTCAGAAACTAATAATGAATAACCCGAGAATTTGTTCTTTGTTTTAAACATTTTGAAGAAATAACACTGACTAATAAGTTTGACATTAATTTTGTACTGATTACTGCCGGTACAAGGTGTCTGTAGTACACTTCGTACATTGCAAAATCCGAAATATGAGAGGGGCATAAAACTTCAAGTTTATTGTATGAGATAAAAAAACCTCACTGTTCCACTGTGACAAAAGAGGTGGAGTCGATTTATTGGTACCATTCAACAGTACTCTAATATGAGCAACTTTGTTACAAACTGTTTGACTCACTATCCTATCTCCTATCATTTACGAGATCCCCTTGCAAAAACTACTACTACTACTATAAACAAGATATTTTACCGATTTTTTTTATCAGTAACATTAAACATAAAAACATCGAAACTATAGTAGTTCTCGAGCTATTTCATTTTCTATACCATACATAAAAATTAGAATTCCAATGTCAACTTTTCAAGAAACGCTGATTTCTAAAGAAACCAATTTTTTTTTAGATATTTGAATAAAAATCTGTTAAAATATGTTTTCTGCTAACCAGCGCTATCTCCCCCTACGAACGACAATTATAAAAAGTCGAAACTTGTGTGAGCCGAGAGTCAACAAGGTGTTACCTTTAACCATGCGATTCTTAGCAAGAGTTCAGTGATAGGAAGTGACAATCGATCGTCCGACCTCTGGGCTCGAACCACCGGTTCACAAAGCGATCGATTGAGTGTGTGGTGCACACCACCCACGCCAACCCAACCGGCTACCGTCCCAACAAATATAATTACTTATTCTATCGTACCACCAATAACTCTGAAGATATTGACGAAAAAGTTTTTTGCACTTGCAACTATGAATAAAACGAATCCGCTCAAATTCATTCGGAACTTACAGGGGTTGCCCTCCATGATGAAATAAAAGTCCAATCAAGTTACTAAGCATGTTCACTGTCTAACTGTCATGAATTATACTTTACATTTTGAATTTCTACGTTTTCAACTTTCGACTAACGTATCACCTAAAGAATATTAAACTAATATGTCGTGTTACATCGAGTAACCATCCCTGAAAATCAGAATCGGCTGTTCGCCGATCAAATACAAGATAACAACTAGCTTGGCCTAATGAGTTTCGAAAAAAAAACAAGGCGTATCGATGTAATACACTATTTGACTTTCAAAATAGTATCATTGAAATATATTATCATTTCAGGAGATCTAGAAATGTAAAATAAAGCACGACGAATAATTAAACCAAGATATTTCTGTTTAAAATTCCAAATTGATGGTGACCTTTTCCACAAAAACAATCAGATATCTATAAAAACCTTTATTTGAAATATAAAAAGTTGGTACTAGGTAATAGCATTGATGTCAACATCGCTTGATTCAGATTGAAAAGAGACACTTTATTTTTGATTATCATAAACATGTTTGAAATAATACAAAGTTGTGTTGTTCATTGAGTTCAGAATAGAAGAGAATGCTTTTGATAAGACCTAGAAAAAATTACTCTGGTACCGAAGTACCAGAGAATGCAAACCGTAGCCATGGCAAACGGGGCAATAGTAAGGAATGTTGGAAACAATAAGAAGATACAAGCTATTGATGTATACATCAAACCAGATCAGACAGTCATGCAAAGGGAGCATTTGACTAGACTGCGCCGTGAGCGACATGAGTCCGATGAAACGAATTAATTATAAAATACTGAAATGGATTTCCATTTATATAAAAAAAACTAATTCACTCATTCAGTAGGTCCTTCTAAAAAAAGTGTATCTCAATTTCTTTTTTCTTTCCAGAATTGTAAAGGTTTGACCTCCAAAACACATTTATTTTACAAAAACGTTCTAGGAAGGGACCAAAATATAATTGTAATTTCAGCGAGCTAGTTACATGATGTAGTGAACAACGGAGAATTATTTCCAGATATTTCGTAACTTGCCGAAAAGACCGTAAAACACGAGGTGGAAGTGTATTAGTAGCAGTATATGAAGTCACTTGTCCCATTGGTACAATAGATTTTCTCTGTGTCAAAGTATCAACGGAAAATATGAAACCAATATATATTGCTGCAGTTTATATTCCTTCAAAAACAACAATTGAAGAATACAACGATTTTCACTGAAAACTGAAAACTTTAAACGTGAATATCACTTCCACACGGCAGAAACCCAGTGTTTCTGCCGTGTGGAAGTGCACCGGGAAAAATGATTGAAATTTACCTTGGAATTTTCATTTCGAACGAAGAAAATTACTCCAGTTTTATTGAAAATATACTCTCTCTATTGAATAATTCACATCCCCGAGCGTAATTTCAGTAGGCAATGTACTTTTCATTGAGAATTAAATATTCATCTAATATATGTGTGAAACCATAAAGTATTATTTCATGTGAAGAGAATTACTAACTGGACGATGGGTATTTCCCCTTAGTGAAATGTAAATTTTCGCCATCTCTTTATCGAATGTAAAATTACGCTTGTATTTGTGAGTATTTATTGTATTGTTCATTCTTGTCTACAGAAGCGCATCGGTTTGTCTGACGTGTGCATTAGAATATTTTTGTTGTTGGTGAAAATAAATAAAGAAGGTGAGTACATTTCTTGTAAAATTTCAATAACTAGTCCAATAAACAGATGAATTCATTGAGTTTTCTCGTTATGCATTATAGAGTGTTTTTTTTATTACAAGTATATCCTAACCTCACATCGCGAATTATTTCATACTGTATGGAATAGTACAACATATTTTAACTGATTTTCAAATAATTACAGAACATATATTTGAAATTGTTTGTGATAATTACTGAATAATATTGAGAAAAAGAGAAAAAAAGATATACTCGATAGCAGTGGCGTGACTCATCAGTGACGCCGTATGCACAATCCATTTTAAAAATGAATTTTGATGAGGAATAAAGTTTCGTATTGGTGGTTGCAAATATTGTACAATGTTAAATCGTAATTTCATTCACCTAAAAAATATCTGAATGTTTTATTCGTATCTCTCATAATTTTGGATAAATTTGAGGATTTGTGTTTCTTATTATTGAACTTGAAAACATTTTTGTGATGGGAGGCAAGTTGGAACTCAAAATTGAAGGAATCGAGAAACACTTTAGGACCTTTTTGTTTCTGTTAAAGAGGTGAACAAAATACTTCATCACCACTTTATACCATATCATTATAGCTATATTTGCTATATTTCAGAAAATGTTGGAAAACATTTAGAAAAATCTAATTTTTTATTTAAACGGTTGAATATGTATCAAAAATTTTTGAGAAATATTAATATTGAATTCAAACTAGTAGTAGTTTCTCTTTAGGAATGTGTGTTCGTCAACTTACTGTGTTTTTAGATTTCTAAAGCTATTCATTTGATGATATTTCATTTCTCTTTTAGGATAATAACAGCAATTGAGGAAAAAAGAAAAAGAAATATTACTTTCATTTCTCTTTTCGAATAATACCACCATGAGCAAGAAAGAAAATGTGTTAATTTGAAGAATGATTTTTTTTTATTTTGTACTATTATTTGACTTTTTTGAATATGAAAAAAAAGTTTTGTAGAATTTCATTTCAAGAATGTATAGGAACTTATTTTGTATATACACATTTTTTTTAAATATATCAATGTGTAATATGTCTTGTGCATTCAATTATCTGAATTATGAGGAAAAATGGCCACTTAAGAGACAAGAGTCAACATCCGATTGAGGTATCATTATCTTCAAAACTACTCTGAATACGGACCTTCTTACAATGGAATATCCCAAGGTAATATAACCCGTAAATGAATAATTACAATGTAAAATTTTATCAGAGTATAGAATTCCACTGTGAAATTATATAAGAGTGTAAAATTCTACCGTAAAATTCTGTCAAGAGTGCAATATCTCGATATAAATTTATATCGCAAATTTACCCTATATAGTTTTATTTCAACACAAAATTACACTCAAAATGAAAAATTACACTGAAAAATTCCACACTTGTCTTCGGGGTAGAATTACAAAATAATATTCCGCATGGAATGTGAGATCACACGCGAAAGTAATTTCTCGCTAATATGGGCGGTAATTAAATTGCCACCGGTACCGGTGGAAAATTTTTTACCAGTGTGGAGGTTCAAGAGGAGGTTCAAAGAAATTGCATATATGTTGTACAAATACGCATTCAGCCTATGGCTACCCATAATTAAGCGGAGAATGGTCAACTTCTGCCAAACTGTCATGTCCTGCTAAACCGGTGAACCGGGGAGAAGGAAGAGGTGATAGGTGAAAGCGCTCGAATGACCTATAAATAGTCATCTCTCGGAGGAATAGTCCGAAGACTATTGTGTATAATAACAATCGAAACGTCGTGAAGTAACTCAGTTTGAAATCTTTTTCAAATTTTTAATTTAATTTTCAATTTTTTTGGTAATTTTCATTTTTATTCGTTTTTATTCATTTTATTGTATTTGCGTTTTACGTTTTATAGATCAACACATTTGATATTTTAGCTATTCATTCTAATTTCATTTGTTTTTTCATAGTAGAATATTAGGCAATGAAAGTAGTCTGAATATGGATGCTTCCAAAGTTTGACTTGAGATATATGAATAGCGACAAATTTTTTATTCATAGCCTATTCAAATACCGTGTCTTCACTAATCTATTCTTACCAAATCAATGATGTATGACAAAAAATTAAAGTGGTGGTTTACTGTATTGTATAATTTTAGGCTGACAAAGAAACACTTTTAGATCATCTCCTGGTGACATAAACTTGTTTAGTGAAACGCGTATCAAGAATCGAGTTACAGTTCTGGGCTGTAGGAGAAAAAGTATTTTCTAGTAGTTTATCATACCTTTCCCCTTGGTATATGACGAGAAAAGATACCATCAAAGCAACGCAATATATAATCACACTGAATTAGTATTTCTTCCAACTCATACATACACAGACATACAAACGTTCTAACTGAAATAACAGTCAACGAATGAATTAATATATGATTATTATTTCCCAATCATATGCAAAACGAACATTAAAATGAATCCTACATTCGAATACAATCAATAAAAAATATCGTACGTTCTATTCATCCTTTGTAATGAACCTTTAAATCCCTCATAATCTATTTACGAACAAACAAAAAGCCATAGATAATTGATTTGAAATAAAACACGTACGTTCGATTTGATTACGGATTAGTGCCTCCCACAAAGAGCCGGACTGTTCGCTCCATTTGTTTTGGAATAGAATAATAAAATTTACAATTCAATCTCAAAATAATGTGGTACTTTATCGGGAGTGAAATTGGGATTAGTAGTGAAATATTTCGAACCATTTCAGGGCCATTTGAAGAAAAACAGGCTGCTGAACCGGGGCGCCCAACATTCCAAACTATTTTGATTTTTAGTGCATTTCTACCGGATAGCGTCACAAAGGAGAAACAGTCGTGAATTTGTTTTACAAGTTTTAAACTTTTTTAGTGGTGTCACTTGAATTATCACTGAAAAAATTTAAAAAATTAGGAACTTTTGTTGAATTCCTAGCCTCCTGTGCAAAATTTAATCGAATATGCATTTCAATTATGTCTCGGATGCGCATTTCAAATATTTCCCGAACGGAATATTCGAGAATGAGAAATTGAATGCAACAAATAAAAATTGGGTTTCTAATGCGACAGCTACAGAAAACATTTGCAAGTAGAAACGAATTCGTGTTTTTAATTTGTATAGTTCATATAAAAGTAGTTGTTTCGAAAGTATTTTTCTTTCGTGTTCTTCAATATATATTTAAAATTATTGTGTCAGAGGGTTAGGTACTTGCCATACTCTTCGGAGGCGGCTTGACCTATTTTCATGAAATTTTATACAGGCCGTTTCTTTTATCATGAGGTAACATGATACGAAGACGATTAAATGGGAAAAAATTAACTGTCATCGGGAACAATACAATGGCCGAAGAAAATTCACGGGGACTCTCGCCCTTCTCGAGTTATACGAAACTAAACTAAACTGAAAATGCTGTTTTTCGTTTTTTTCGAATGGAATTGTTATTTCGGAGAATATCAAAAAATGAAAAAAAATGTTATTGTATTCGATGATGTAATAATAAATATTCGACACTGACTTTTCTAAAGTGTTCGACAGACTTGACCACAGTATCCTGCTCAACAAGCTTTCGACTTTTGGGTTATCCAATGAATTAATTACCCTCTTCAAATCGTATTTTTACAACCGTAAGGAGTACGTCCAACTCAATGGCCTCAAGTCTATCGAATATATAGCCACATCTAGTGTACCACAAGGATCAAATCTAGGACCCCTACTGTTCAATATGTACATTAATGATATTGGAGCTGAGATTGATATCAATTTCCTTTTAAACGCAGATGACTTGAAACTCTATCACAATATAACATGTTCTAATGATTGCGAACGTCTCGCCCTGAATTTGAATTGCGTTGCTACAGGGTGTCGAAAGAATAATATATCTCTCAACATATCCAAATGTAATGTAATATCTACTCTAACAGCAGCTTATCGCATGTATGAATTCTTAGTTAGAAATACAAAAGACTTCGAAAAAGCTTCAACATTGAAATTACTTTATTTCACTTTTGTTCGATCTAGGCCGAAATATGTATCTGTCGTGTGTAGTCCATACTATCAAGTTCATATAAATCAAATAAAAGCCCTACAGAGGCGCTTCCTAAAATATATGTCTTTTAAACTTGAAGGCACGTATCCTACTGTAGAAATACCCTATTATGAATTACTTGTAACTCACAATTTTTGTAGTCTCGAGGTAAGGCGTAAATAGTATTAATTTCTTTTTTTATTCAAGGTCATAAACAATATCATTACCTGCGATCAACTGTTACATATATTGAATTTTTGGGTTCCTAGACGGTCATCTAGAAATAGTGTCACATTTTATTTCAACACTCCGCGTACAAATACAATGAAAAAATCTCCAATTTATACAATGTGCGATACCTCTAATTCTGTTAGTCATGTCCTAGATATATTCAACTGCCAGATTATACAAATCAAAAGACATTTTTTAGCTAACTGACAATTCTGTTTTTATTTATTTTTTTTATATAGACTCACAAATTACATTATGTAAGTACACTGTTACTCCCTATTATGTAATTGGGTTCATCCTGTAGTATAGTGTATGAAATAAATAAATAAATGAATAAAACGTTTCGTGTCCAAATGGCCACCAATTGTTTTTTTAAATACGGACCTGTATTTTTCATTACAGATATTGATAATGCAAGAAATTCACAATCCAAGGGTATATCACATTTGATATTTTTATAGTGTTTCATTTGAAATAACTACCATCATCAGTGACAATAATTTTAAATTACGGTCCTGTCGTTACTTCTTTTGTAAATTGTTTCGATTTTTTCAAAATATAATTCAGACAACCCAATTAATTCGGCAAGTAGGTACCCTAACACAATGAAAATTCGTACTTTTTCGTTTTAGAAATTCTTGTATTGCCGTAATCCTTCTTTCGAGGCTTATTTCTCCCTAGTCTATTATAATTCGTAATATTTTTATAATTCTCAATCCTGGAAGTAACAAAAATATCAGTTTTTGGTCAAAATTCGATTGTTGTATAATTTCAGTTGACATCCAGCGGTGATAGAAATATGTCTATCACTAGCAGTTCTGACGAAGAAGTCGTCATTATAGTGGCCGCATTATTGAATATAGAAGAAAATAAATATTACTGGAGTTTTTGACCAACACCAAATCGTTATTTTCAACACCTCGACACGTGTTTCGATCACCAAGTGATCATCTTCAAGAGGAAAAAGAAATAACGATTTGGTGATGGGCAAAATCTCCAGTAATATTGATTACATACCAAAGGTTCCAAACAGTGCATCACAAAAAATAGAAGAAAATAGTCACAAAAGAAATGTTGTTGGTCCATCCCATTGATCAAAAGAGGGCAAATCTGAAAGAAGACGAGGAGAAATATACCGGTCGTTCAAATTCCAATAGTGAACCACATGTGGCAACGGGACCTGGCACACACGGCCGAACGGTGATCGGCGTCGATCACCGGTAAGCATGTGGTGATCTGGACGGAATCCAGCAGCTTCAGGCAGAGCTTCATACATGTGAAGAATACTCCAAAGAAGGTCTGATCTGAGCTTTATAAAGCATCGAAGGTTGCTGAGGTGGGTACAGTTTTCCGGTTCGGAACAGTGTTCCAAGCTTTCGAGTAGCAACCTTTGCAATTCCAGCGACATGATTGTGCCAAGACATATCGGTGTCTATTTCAACCCACAACAAACTTGTCGAAACAGAAAGCGGAATTGTCTGTCCTGACATTATTATATCTGGTTCGGAGACACTCATTTTTTGGAGAAAACCGATGCCTGGATTTTGGTGGCATTGATTTCACCCCAATTCGAAATCACTTCTAGATATGCAACCTCCTGCTGCTGGTGAAGATGTGTATCCACAGCCGATGTCCTTGAATCCAAATGGAATGACGAGACACGTGTCCTATCGTCAGCGAAGCAATATATTGGATTCTTTGTTCACTCCAATAAGTCATTGATATACAATAAAAAGAGGGTTGGAGACATATGGATCCCAGAGAAACATCAGCGTTCATGGTAAAAGTATTCTATAGATATCCTTCGACGGCCACTTGCAGGTAATGTTCTTTCAGAAATCTGAACAGCCATACACAAAAATGATCCGACAAGCCATAGCATCGAAGTTTGGCTAGCAAACCCTCATGCTACACACTGTCAAAGGCCTTAGAAATATCATATGCTCTCCATGTTTCACGATGGCGTTATTTCAAATATAGATGAAGATAGGAGGTTTCCTGCTGATATTTGTTTCCGACAGCCATTTTGATGATCGCTCAAGATGTTACAGCCTGATAGCACTGATAGTAAAGCGACTAGTCTATAGTTATTTGAACGATTTTTCTTGCTCTTTTTGGGAATGGGCTGGAAGTTTCTTATTCTTTATACAACAATGAAAGAGTACAAAGCCTAAAAGGTTTGAAAATAAAACGCAATTCGAAATCAGACTTGTTCCTTTTAACGTTATTGCAGATTATTTTAGATTTCCAATCTAAACGTTCTCATTGTAAATAGATTCCATCCAGAAAACCTTATTTTTTCTTGTGCACCTGTGAGCGAATTCCATTTCATTTGAGATTCATACATTTCCCAATTTGTAAAGGGTAACTGTTTCAATTTTATGTCGAACGGTGATATTGAATCGTCTTGCTTTCTGTTCGGGTCTATTACCATAATGGATAGATATTATGTGGCAATCTTGCAATTGTATTGTCCTCATTTCTGTGTAGCGCAATTTTCTTTTAGTAATGGTACAACATTTCGTTGAATTCCTTGCCATTATAATATTGGAATTTGCATTCGCATATACTATATAGTGTCTTTCAATTTTTCTTCAAAGAAATAGAAACTACTCGTAATGGAATTAGAAAGTACAAACAATGCAAAATATTCAAGGAATCCAAACTTCATTCCCAATTGTCATGAATAAAACCTATTATTATTTTATTACTACTAATTAACATGAATTTTATGATTTCAGGTAATTATTCAAAAAGTGTTTTCACAGGGGAGAAATCCTATAAATTGTATCATTTTCATTTCATCAGTTCGGACTTTCCTTGTCTAATATGATATAATTTGATTTGAAATCCCTGAAAAAATCTATAAAAAATTAAAAAGATTAGCTGAAAAATAACAATTTTATTAAGAAAAAAACTGAAATTACAATGAAATAACATACAAGCAATCACCCAAAAAACTGAACTGAACTATTAACACGAGCTGAAAAATTAAAAAAATCATTAACAATTCACTTCACGAAGTTTCGATTGTTAGTATCCACAATCGTCTTCGGGCGATAACTGGACTCATTCCTTCGAGATCTGACTATTTATAGGTCATTCGAGAGCTTTCACCTATCCCCTCTTTCCTCTTCCCGCTTCATTGGTTTTTAGCAGGAACTGACCGTTTGGCGGAAGTTGGTCGTGTTCAGCTTGATTAGAGGTTTCCATATGTTACGAAACTCTACGCTAGCTTGGCTAAATGCATGGTTGGACAACATTTGAATTTTCTCCTTAATTAGTGCTCCTCCTTGTGGATGATTTCAGCTTGAGCCCACTTGATGTTATGTTGATGAGTCTAAACATGCTCTGCTATTCCGGATTTGCTGGTTTCTCCTCTCTCTGTGTGTTACTTATGCTTGGTAATGCGAACTTTCAATGGCCTCTTAGTTTCACCGATGTATGAATCTCCACACTCGCAGGGTATCCGGTAAATACACATCTTGGAATCGCAGTCCGCGTTTGGTGGCCTGATTTTCGTGAGACTACTACGGATAGTGTTTCCAGATCTGAAGCAGTTTCTGATTTTATACTTGGACCCAATCCTTCTTATCCTTTCCGACAATCCTATGATGTAGGGAAATACAAGTAGTGGTTGTGTCTTCTAACTAAAGCCTGGAGTAACCATCACTCTGGAGTAACCATTCCGTTGAAGTCATTTTTGATGATGCCTAGTTCCTTTTCGAAACCTTCCTTTGTATTACAGAGCCCGAAAGCACGTTCTAGTAGAGTCTTGATGATTCCTCTCTTAGTTGATTAATGGTGGTTGGATTCCTGGTTCAGATACTGTCCCGTGTTAGTGGGTTTTAGATATACCACGAAACAGTGTCAACCACTCTCCAACAAATGTATCATTTTCGATGAGAATGTTACTCAAAACTCCAAATCAATGAAGTATTTGGTTTCTTGAATTACTCAGTAATACATTTTCCAGCCCTAAAGGTCGTTGTATACAGAATTGAAATATCTTTACAGCGAAAGGTCACAAGACTGTGGATAGTAACATCACGTTATCGGTTTTTATAGGAAGAATACTGAAAATTATTCTTTTTCATAAACATTTTGTCCGTCTTTAATATCTTGCCCCATTCAAAAGTTAAGAGGGTGGGGAAAACTATTTATATCCGCACTGTATGTCATGGTTCATATTGAAATTAGGTGCAAGGCGGTTTTTACGATACCCCGCTCATGAGAAGTCGACTCAGTCGTTTCCTGGCTGCACCACCAAACCTTTTTTTAGGTTCAGTTATTGGATCTGGAGTTGGGAGAGTTGAGAAGCTCTCGCTCCTGAACTGAAATTTACATATAGGTCAGTTGGAGTCGTAAACTCGACATCCATCTCCTCTGTAGACTCGCTCCTGAACTGAATTTACAGGGAGGTCAGTTGGAGTCGTAAGCTTGACATCCGTCTTCTCTATAGGCTCAGCGTTAGAAAGAATGTTTAAGTTTACCCTGTCCATAAAAGTCGCTGATAAGTCGCTTCCGACTCTGTCATAAATGTTTTTCCCAATATAACTTCGAACAAAACTAAAAATGTTTTACTGAAAAGAAATCATAATTCAAATGTAAAAACAATTCGAAAAGCAATAACCGAAGCCATCACTATCAACAGTTCGCAATTACTTTCAATATCTAACGGCGGTCTCGAGGCTAACCATCAAGTCTATCATACCAACGACCTGTGTTCAATTCTCAAACAAAAACTCTTTTTATGGCGTCATGAAACAAAAATGTATTGAGCAAAAAGGTGGGCTGACGTAAGCGCGCCACGTGACTGGGTGATCTGTCTCGTTGACTGGTTATCTGTTTGAATCATTCATGTCCACAGAAAATTCAAATCTCCCGCTACGATGTTCTGAAATTCAAAAGCGTGAGCTCTGATTAGATGGCGAGCTGCGTGACAGTTTGAGGGCGCTACGTGACAACTTGGTACACTCTGATTGGTTCACTGCCTAGCTAACTGGGTGAAAGGACACCACGTGACAATTTGGTGTACTCTGGTTGCCTGGGCGAGCTGAGAGGCAACCTGACTGGTGTGATGACGTCGCTGTCTGCCTGAACCGACGTAACTCCTACTTTTTAATTGATGAAGAAAAGAGAATTGAAACTTTCTATGTTTTTTACCACTTTTATTTGTAACTAACGTTACTGCAGTTTTGTCCTATATATTTTTAATATATAAGTTTGGAAATGTCCGTATAGGACAAAATTGCAGTAACGTTAGTTACAAACACAAGTGGTAAAAAACATAGAAAGTTTCAATTTTCTTTTCTTCATCAATTATATTTGCAGTTTCGTCCTATATATTTTTAATATATAAGTTTGAAAATGTCCGTATAGGACAAAACTGCAGTAACGTTAGTTACAAATACAGGTGGTAAAAAACATAGAAAGTTTCAATTCTCTTTTCTACATTGTGATTTCCTACCACGTAGTAACGGCTGCATCCATCAATTTATTAAAATTTTATTTTATTGATTTTGCATAAAATCATTTTTAATCGACTTTATGACGCTAAAATATTGCAACTTACTGAAATATCTTTTGAGTTTGCATCGTATGTGAAATAAATGTAGATCATTGATCGAAAATTGCTTTCGATGCATTTTCTTGATAACGTAATTACTCAATTTCTAGACACCACGTACGTTTGTCCATACGTGCATTTTAAAGCTGCATAATTCACCACTTTCTATTCGTGTCCACCATTCACATTTGAATAATGATAGAGGAGAGCATCGAGAAAGAGGCGAGCATGAGGGATGTATTCGCTAAAACAAGATGTATGAATTATACGAACATATGTTTGGTAGATGATATTGTACATTACATCAAATCAAATGGGGTGCAGATTGAGGGCGATCTTTGTTAATAGTGCGCATCTGAAACAACGATATATTTCATCTTCCTTACTTATCTGTTTTAGAAGAGAAAATCATACTTCGTATCCACTCAAACAGTCAACACAGAGTAATAATATCAGTTTCGTTTATGATAGGGTGGTGGACGGACGTGCCGATAACGACCGTCCATAAAGAAGTTACGTGGACGCCAGAGTTGCGAATATCCGCCGTTTTATAACGTGTCAGCATCAATATAATTATAATTATAATTAGTGTTGACGAGAATTGTTCAAGTGTCTAAAGAAACAGTACTCCCATTCACGCCGGTTGGTGGCCGAAGTCCACGTGGGAGAGTAGAATTGCAACATTCATACCGTTTATGAAGATGATTATAGTTATATATGTACTGTAATATGTCCGCCGTTGAAAGACGTGCCTACAAATTACGTAAATTTTAGGAAGATTAAAAAAGGGGTGCATTATTGCGCAAAGAAACACCTTTGTACCCCACGAATAGACATGGCTTACTGCGCCTGAATGGAAGCAAAAGCCAATAAAAGTGAGTGAGAGAGACAGAGAGAGGGTAATGATATAAAAACAAAGGAATAAATACACAGAAAATTCATCATTATATATTATATAGAATTTTCCACCAGAAAGTGCGTTACCTAAGAATGCTAGGTTTCGCCCATCTTTGCACTCTATTGCACTGCGCTGATAGCCAGAAACACGTGTCTCCGGTTTGCCTTTCGTTTTCAGTGTTATGACTGAGAAATTGGCTATATCTTCATGTCTACATGTTGTCTATCTGAAAAGCCAGGTACACAGTCCAGGCAATGCTACCACCTGTTCCATCACTTCCTTCAGATATACACACCAATTCCAAGTATGACATTACTAAAAGTAGATATATCTGTCTGTATCTCATTTGTCAGTTAATTAGTATGAAACACAACTCTATGACTGAACAAAAGAAGAAAAGGACTCGTTGACGTCGATTTGTGTACCTAACTGCAACATGAATAAAAATAATCGAAATAAACAATATAGAGCTTGAATAAGTGTCAGCTTTCTGATTATCCCTTTATGAATCCCAGATCTGTGAAATTATAAATTTCAAATAATTGGTATGTTACAATCTACAATTTAAATTGCCAAAAAAAGTTTTTTTGTGTTCAGATATTTTCGCAATCAGCATTAAATGAAAAGTGGAAAAATGAAATGTTACAAGGATAACTTAAATTGTTGCCAGTAACATTTTGATTATATTGTCCGGTATTTCGCCAATATCTCTCGGTGAAAAGTCGAAAGATTTCTGGGAAAGTTAAATAGGTGGTGTTGGAAGTTTTCGAGATGAATTTTGTCGTTATGGAACCAAAATATAAATAACCGCAACAATAAGGATTTTTTTGAGAAAGAACGGTTTTGGCTTTCAACTTCTTCATCTTTACATAAAAAATGTGGGAAAGTTCTAATGGAAGGAAGAAGGTGATTATTTCAAAATAACTCTTTACAAAGATGTATAGATCATGCATAAAAGTTACTTTTAGATACCAAACTGCAAGAAAAGGCCCTCCCGAAATAACTACATACTTTTATATGAACATTGAGTTACAAAAAAAAAACACTTTTTCCCATTCGTTATGCAACTGAATCAGATATCATTCATAAGAACCTATGAAATAAAATTTATTCATTGTCGCCCACTTTTTAATCATCTTAAAATTATGCCGCTTCCTTTAGCCTTTATATATGAAACATTGATTGAAATTAATAAAAATAGATCAAACTACATTCCGATTACAATCGCAACAGCATGAATATCCAACGAGATTAGGAAATCTGATAATAAATGAGCGATTCAAACTAAGCACCTCACAGAAAAATTCATTTAATTTCAAATTTTATATTGAATTACCATGCCACATAAAACAACTCAGTTTCTACCGATTCCAGCAAAAACTGAGGTCATTTTTTTTGAATCACTACTTTTATTCCACAGATAAATATGTTAGGAATGACACGTTAAAAGGTAAGACCTCGTTAGTCCTTAGCTCGCACAAGTTTCGACTTCTGAGGGTTGTCGTTCGTAGGGGTGCGCGGGTTAACGAAAAAAGAAACATTTCAAATTAATGTAAAGAAGCATATATGATGTTATATACATGGAAGTTATTGAGTGTCTTGATATAAAAACAGAAGTTAATAATCGGACATAGCACTCAAGAAAGTGGCAAACCATATACACGTGTTTCGGGCTTTTGGCCCATTATCAGTATGGTGCAGCCAAGTGTAAGATCCGAACGGTCCGAACGCCTCAATGCAGGTACTCCAGGTTCTTTAGGTAAATTTGCCTGTAATTGGGTTACATCAGGTACTATTATTTATGTTGAATCTCCTCTAGGTTTACTGTTTCTAGGAGTGTGTATTGATTTGTTTAATATATTGAATGTTAGGTCGTGTGTTTTGATTTGTGAAAAACGAAATAAATCAAAAACTCTTTTTCAGCATTGAGGAAGAAAACAACTCAAAACTCAACTACCTGGACATAACCATCGGATATAACCACAACAAAACACAATTTCAAATGGCAATATACAGGAAACCTACACAAATAATCTCCACCATACCCGCAAGTTCAAACCATCCACCATCACACAAAATGGCTGCCTATAACGCATTTATGTATAGAATGTTGAGGATACTACTTAGCAATGAAGCCCGAAACAAAGAACGAAAATCATATACCAAATAGCGAACGAGAACGGATACACCCAAAAGACAATAGATAAATCAGAAAACAGAATCAAGCCACCTCACAGACAAAACAACACAACGATGGACAGCATTTACGTACGTAGGACACCAAACCAAAAAATTAACAAACGTCTTCAAACCACTGATCATCAACATCACATACAAGCCAAACACGAAAATAACACAATAAATAAACAGCTATGAAAAAGAAGACAAAAACGAAAACGGGGTATACAGCATACAATGCTCGGACTGCAACAAATTCCATATTGGCCTAACCAAGAAAAAACTGATCCGAAGGTACGATGAGCACAAAAAGGCATACATAAACCCATTAGTATATGAATCAAACCTCGCAACACACGCCATACAAAACAAACATAATTTCCCCCCACCAGAGAACATAAAACTCATAAAACAAGTCAATAAGGGAAACCGTATGGACATTTGGGAAAACTTTTAACATCCATAAATCACTTATCGAGGAACAAGTACAAATCAAAACACAAGACCTAACATTCAATATATTAAACAAATCAATACACACTCCTAGAAACAGTAAACCTAGAGAAGATCCAAGTACCTGATGTAACCTAATTACAGGCAAATTCACCTAAAGAACCTGGAGTACCTGCATTGAGGCGGTCGGACCGTATAAAAGGCATACAACAGGATGACACGTTCAGTTTGAGTATAGCCTAGATGATGATAGCACGACCAGCTGTCGAAAGCGCTCGCATATAATTAAATAGAAGTTATAAAGCTTCAAATCCTTTTTGTGACTTACATTAATATTAAAATAATGAAAATAAAGGAAAATTACTTGCATCATTCAAAAAATATATATATTTTTGTTTTGATTTGCCACAAATATTTGTTCAAATGTATCACGTAGCCAATAAACTATTCTATCTACGAAAGAGTTATGATATAAAATTTCATTCACGTGGAACACTGTCTCTCTCAACTTCGAAGTTTCGAGATGCGACATTTGTCTTATTGCCTCATCAGCACCAATCTGGATAACATTACAAGATGAAGCACTTAATTCATTCCGAACATCGAGACTTCATGTCACGGATAAGTTAAATCTACTCATGTCACGATGACATAACTATTCTTTTCCAGAAGCGAATTCATCCCAAAAATATATCCGTTTCGATTCAAACAAGATGTTATCCAGATTGGTATTGAAGAGGCAATACGACGAATGTGTTATTCCGAAACTCTAACATCGAGAATGATAGTGTTTTCTGCAAGAGATATTTCAATATCCTAACTCTTTCATAAATCGTATTGTGTGGGTTCATATGAATGATATCTGTAATTTTTCTCTTGACTACTCAAATCTCTCCTAAAAGTATACCCCTTTCAATTTAATGGGGATCTTGTATTTAAGTAGCACTTTATTATGAGATTTTCACTGGACAGTTTCCCAAAACCGCAAAAAATGTTTTGCTATACAATACCTTCCTCTGTCGTATTGATATGGAGTGAAAATCTCACAATAAAATGTAACTTGAACAAGTTATAGATTTTCATTAAGAATCGGACAATTCCACAAAATAAGGATCTTGTGCATGATTACTCACTGATTGATAATTCACATGCGGCTTTCCAGTTTTTTTCATGTCATTGAAAAAGTTCATTAGTCTACTGTAGACTTGAAACTGACTTGGAACAGATAGTAAAATAGTTGCCTCAATACAACTAAATTGTAACTAGATTCGGATTCTAAGTTGTACATAGTGGGCCAAATTGGACACTTTTGAAAGAAAACTCCTGGTTTCAAACTATATAGAATAAAACTGATGGCTGGGAAAAATTATATGAAAAACTCAATGGTGAAATTTATATACCGATATCTATCATCGTTATAGCATATTTTTCGAAAATGTGCATTTTCGAAAAGTTGCTGTAACTTTTTTCCTGTCAAGCATTTCTTGTTTCTATAAAAACATATGTATGTATGTATGTATGTAGGGGAGACCGGTATCAATTGTCACAGGTGTCAATTGTAACTTTGATATATATCCCGCCATCTGTCGAGAAAAAGAAAAATGTATGTCATGGTGAAATAGCTTACTAAAAGCTACTCAGGATGAAGTACTATAAATTTGTCAACAATATGCGAATATGATTTTTGACCTAAAATGTAAGTATTGCATTCCATAATTGAGTGGTGATAGCAAGTTTATTATTGAACCTACCCCAAAAACAATCATTACACTGAAATCAGGCTGTTTTGACGATAATATTCACAGTGATTTTATTCACAAATTTGAAGGTTATGTTGAGTGGAATGATTGTCTAACGGTTAGGGAGCTGTTGGTGTCGATTGTAACATATTCGAGGGGGTTAATCGTAACATATTACAATTGACACAAGTTTCGGTAATATCAGTATTTATTCAGATCTTTAATTGTTACAGTGTGAAAAGATGGTAAAACCTAGAATCAAAAAGACCACTAGAGGTGAAATTCCTCAAGAGTTGTACGAGCAGGCTACTTATGATGTTATTGATGGAAATACAAAAGTCAGGACAGCAGCAAAAAAATATGGAATATGCCATATTTCTCTCAAGCGATTTGTTATTGCTAAGAAGAATAATAAAAACCCACAAGTTGGTTACCATCCACATAATAGAGTTTTTACTTCCGAACAGGAACAGCAATTGGGCAAGTACTGCACCATTTGTTCCAAACTGTATTTTGGACTTACACCAAAGGATTTACGCAAATTAGCTTATCAGTTTGCCAAAAAACATGTCTGTAAAATTCCACAGGGGTGGGAAAGGACTAAAATTGCGAGTAAGGATTGGCTTACAGCATTTTTAAAGCGTAATCCATACGCACTCCTGAATCAACCAGTTTAGCAAGAGCTATGAATTTCAATTAAGAAAATGTCAATAAATTTTTTGACAACCTGGCTGATGTCTTACAAAGATACAATATATACAACGTAGATGAAACCGGGTGCACTACGGTTCAAAAACCTAATAAAATCATAGCAACAAAAGGTGTGAAACAGGTGGGTGCATTAACTTCGCAAGAAAGAGGAACGTTAGTTACGATATGTGTAGCCGTAAATGAACTAGGGAACAGTATACCACCCATGTTCATTTTTCTTGTTCATTCATCATGAACATTTCATAAGAGATGGACCACCTGGATGCATTGATAAACATGGCTCGCATCTGTCTATTCCCGTTATGGATTTTTTCAAATAAAACTACATAATATTACTTACATTTCCACCGCATACGACCGCGGAGTTTATGCGCCTTTTAATTTTTTTTTAATAATGAATGTGATCAGTGGATGAAGATGAACCCGGGCAAACAAATGCATATTTACAATATACCATCAATAGTGCGAGACGCTTTACCACTAGCTGTAACTCCCAGAAATATCACTGCAGGTTTCAAATGCTCAGGAATATGGCCTTTGAATAGGAATATCTTCACTGAAGATGAATTTGCACCTTGTAGTGTCACTGATAGCAGGAGCAAGTTTGGTGGAAAAAGAGACGTCTAGATCCAATGTCGAAGAAACCGTTAACAACCCCCCAACCCAGCACATCGACAGCTCCTTCAACACCAATTCGGCCGCCTGATAGTAAAGATATTCTGCATCTACTTCCAGCGCCTCCTATGAAAGCCTATACTCCGGAGTAAGTTTTTCCTTTGCCAAAAGCTGATTTCAGCAAACCAAAATGCACTACATCCAGATGAAATTATAACCAACACACCTGAGAATAAACTATTGGAAGAACTCTACAACAGAAAAGTGTCTTCCGCTAAAAAAACGTTATGGCATCTAAAATAACTAGGAAAATAAAAAACGTCGCAAAGAAGCGAAAGATTGTCGAACAATCATCGGAAGATTGACACTATATGTTTAATATGCTGTGGTCCTTACTGCAGCAGTAAAGGAGACTGGCCGCAGTGCAGCAAGTGTCAAGGCTGGGCTCATTCTTCTTGTGCTAAGAACGATCCTTTATTTGTCTGCAATAATTGTGAGTCCTCAAATTCAAATTTTTTGTCACATATTTTTCCCGAACTCTCACTTTCAGTTTTCGTTGTTGGGATTCAATAGTTTTCATGTTGTTGTTTGAAATGACATTTTTTGTATTGTGTTATAATAAATTATGATATAGGAGTGATTTCCTATTGTCTTGAACAGTGGGGCTTATCAGCTACAGCTGATGAAGTTGTTTGTTATTCAGAAAAAGGTAGTCAGAATTCTGGCTGGGGCATCTTCAAGTGCAAACTGCAGGCCATTATTCATTCGTTATAGTTTATTAACAATGCCTAGTTTGTATATAATAATAATAACAATAATAAAGGTCTTTATTATTTTCAAATAATATACATATAGATTTTAACATTGTATGCAAAAAATTAAAACATTTCTGAAAATAAAGGGCGAAGTTCATTTTCTGCAGACAAACGATAGTTTTACTACGAAAATGTTCTTCCACTTAACCCTAATACAGTGCGTCGAAGAATTCATATGCGTTTGTACATGTAATTGACAAATAGACAATGAGAGAAATGAGTGATAAGTGACGAAAATCGTTATGTTTGTTGGTTTGGCAGCGGGGCAGAGGGTTATCTAGACTTGTGTTTTCAATGAATTATTTTTATATTCTGATCTGAAGCAAGTAATACTGAGGTTCTTCAAACTTTCAGGAACGGAATTATATAAATTATAAATTTGGTAGGTGAAAGATCGTCTGAACATTTCAGTTTTGAATTTAGGTGGGGATAATAATCCTTTAAATCGTAGATTTAAATTATGTATGTCTGTCCTGAAAGATATTTTGTTGTACAGATATGAAGGAATTTTAGATAAAATAATTTTGTAATATAAAGTGACCGCATGATGAACTCTTCTATTTTCCATATTCCACCATCCAATCTCAATTAATTTATGTGATATTCTCTGATTTTTCCTCACGCCATATATTAGCCTCAAACAGGAATTCTGCACTTTTTGAATTTTATTTTTGCAAATAGTTGTTATCTACCAAACTCTGATATATATAAGAAACAATATTTCAATTATTCCTAGAAATGAGCAAATCCATGAAAATTTCACCAGAAATAACCCTCAACTTTATCAGCCTTATAGTAGATTGACAGTATCGAAGAATCACCCCATGTGCTGTGGGATTAAACTATATAATAAGCTTAGTGATGACATTAAGTCCTCAAACATCAATGTCTTTAAAAGGCAGCTCAAGGTTTTTCTATTGCAGAAAGCATACTACTCTGTGGATGAGTTTCTCCTTGAATCATAATTTGATTGTAGCTTAGTTATTTTATTTTTATTTAAGTTATGCTTTGTATTTTATTTTTTATAATAGTTTGACCTGTTGTATCAGCCAGTATTTCATGATGATGTTTGCCTGATGTTATTGTAAATGAAAACTGATTCAATAAATGTTTAATTGATTGATTGATATCATTTAACCTCATTTAGAATAAAATAAGAGTCGCTTCACAATGATATATCAAGGGCTTGACATCAAATTTCATTCTTACGTAATTTCATATGACAATTGACACTTCAAGTGTTACTATTAACACCAAGATGGTGTCAGTAGTAACATTTGGTTTTTGACAAAAAATATATTTCTGGAGCTGAATTTAATTGAATTACACCAAATCTGACTATATCACGTTATTCCAAAAGCTTGAAGTTACCCTTGGATTTTTTTATTTTCACAAGTTGGTGGTTACTGTATTGAGGAAAAAATCAAAACCAATTTTTGTTACAATTGATACCGATCTCCCCTAGACTGAAGAGCAACCCCTTTGGAGGAAGCGGCAATAAAACAGAATGCAAATCTTCACTAATTGTCGAACTTTGATTTTAGCAGTGAAGAAGATTTCTGTTCAATTTTCAAACACATCCACAGTGAAGTATAAGAATTATGAAAACTGACAGTTTTATACAAACCGGAAAAAATGCAGAAGCAGCAAGCAATTTGTATAACAAGAGGTAGCCAGAGAGAAGACAACGTTTCAGGAACTTTTGAAAACAATCCCAAAAAGTCAACACGAAATTTGAAAATATCAACAGGCCTACCAAGAACTAACGTTAGGAGGATTTTGAAAAAACACAAATTCAAGCCATACAGGACCAGAAGAGTTCATAAACTCAGACCAGGAGATCTTGAAAGTCGCATGGCTTTTTGACAGTGGTTCCTGGAGAGTTGTAACCAAGTGCGTGATTTTCTGTTGAATTGTATTTGGACAGACGAAGCTAATGTGAGCAGTGCCGGCATTTTCAACCGCTACAATTCTTATACTTGGCCACCACAAAATCCTCATTCATGGAGTAGAGAAGTCAAGGAAAATTTGGATTTAGTGTGTATGGGGTAGGATTATCGGCGTCTGCAAATTTGGATAGTCAACTAAGGACCAAACCGTTGGCCGGCCAGATCACCGGACCTAAGCCTATGGACTTTTACCTCTGGGGTAGGTTGAAAGATCTTATTTTTAAATTGCCGACTAATTCTAGATACGAATTGGAAGCGACAATAATGCTAAGTTCTGCTTCTCTCACTCCTAATAAACTGATTAATTTGGCAAAAAACGTTCAGAAAAGGTGTCATCTGTGTGTAGAAGGAGCTGGTAGACATTTCGAACACCTTCTCTGAAGAAATATATTTCATTGTTTGTTCCTTATCATCATTATTATTATTGTTGAAGTTTCATTTATTAGTAGTAAATATAGTGTAAATTATTAACAGTTTTATTGAAAATGTGTGTTTCAATTACTGTTGCGAAAAGCTCTCTGAACATTTGATAGCTATTACTGAACAATTTCTTTCTGTTTTATCGCCGCGTCATCCAAAACCCACTTGATCAAAGTGTGCGTTTCAAAGTCTAAAGTATGCGTTTCTAAACTCTGTGTTTCAAAGATGACTCTAAAAAAACATCACGTGTGCTACATTTTTGAAAAGAAAATTTTGAGCTCTACTGAAATGTGCATCAATATACAGGGTGTATATCTCACTTGAAAAAATAACTTTTTCACATCATCGAATTCTATGTAAAAAGTGATTTGGAAATGTTTTCAAAGAAAATTTTTGACAGGAAAAAAGTTACAGCAACTTTCCGAAAATGCACATCTTCGAAAAACATGATGTAACTCACAAACGAAGATATATATCGATATGCGGTTTTCACCATTAAGTTTCTCATGATATTTGACCCTCAGACGCAGCCATCAGTTTTCATCTAACTAGATTGTAAACAGGAGTTTCATTTTAAAAGTGTTCACTTTGGTCCACTCTGTACTAGTTGTAGGAATGATTTCTGTCAAGCAAATGTATTATTTACTTATGATGCACTGTTTGGAACCTTTGGTGTAGTAATTAATATTACTGGAGTTTTTTCCCAACACCAAATCGTTATTTTTAACACCAAAAAAAATTTAAAAAGTTTTAATCTTCCTCTCTGAAGATGCTCACTTGGTGATCGAAACACGTGTCGAGGTTTTAAAAATAACGATTTGGTGTTGGGAAAAAACTCCAGTAATATTCAAAATGTATTATTAATGAAAAAGGTTTATTTTCGACAATGAAAAAAACGTATTTCACTTTACTCATAATGGGGAATGTTCCTCCTTACGAAAATCAAGTAGTTTTCAACGCATTTTAAACTTCCTTTTTCTTTAAAAAATTATTCAAATGCTTAAAAAAGAGGAATGAAATAATGCATTCAACATTTAAAGAGATTCGTTTCTATTTCACCATTCAGCAACATCGGTTATAGCTAATAAAGGACAATGAATCTGTTATCTGTATGACACAAACAAAAATGACATATTTCAGAGGCGTGCTGTTCTGTTTACTTATGTTCCGAGTTCCGAGACATTCTGTGACATTTTTGCACCTAACCCATCTTTCTCTATATAAATAAATAACAAAACAACTATTGTTTATGTGGCTTGTGGAGGTGGTATTGAACTATAATTTATATTTTGCCTTAATTGTTGAATTATAAAGATAATTTTCCTTTTTTAAAGTAGAATATCTAGGTACGTATAAATTATTTCAACTTGATATAGGCGCTGTTGCCAATATGTGAATTAGAAACAAAGCCCTTTAAAAATTAAAACCCAACATTTGAAACATCAATTTGAATACTTTTCGAAATGAATTTGAAAAACTCATGAATTAAACTCAACTTTATTTTGTTCAAACTTACATTTGCTGTAATAACCCAAATTGAGTAACATTTCCCATTTTCTATTTCAATAGCAATTACATTAAATCAAAACAATATTTTTCACAAGTCAATTAACTTCAAGAAACTATAGAATAAACAAATTTCCGTTTACTTTTCCTAGTGAGTTTAGTTCACACAACTAACCGCCGAAAAAATGTTTTATCCAATATGTAACAGTGGGAGTGTTATATCTGCGACACTGTTTTTGACGAGTTGGTAACAATACAAACAGCTCACCCTCAAAGTCGCGTCGAATGAGAAAATGTAATTTGTCGTCGTCGTCACCCTAGCATGCCGAAATCAAGCCGTCAAAGTAAAAGAAAACCTTGTCAAGAGAGAGATTACTTCGACACGTACGAATCGCGTTAGAGTAATTGGTAATTGCCTAACGAACAATAGCGGATCCAAAAGAGAAACAGCCATTTCAATTGCTTTATAGCGCTATAGTGTGAAGTATTACACGAAACAATGTTTCAGTATGACGGGAACCTGAAATAATATTGAGTTGTTTTTGAAAATAAGATTCAATCTCATCAGTCAGTTCAAAGGACTGGTCCTAGACACCAGAACTGCAACACTATTCTTGACGCGCGATTCAACAACCAAGTTGGCTCCAGGAGATGAAGTGATAGTTTCTTGAAGACATCCACCTGTTTAGTGAGACTCGCGTCGAAAAGAGTGTTGCAGTTCTGCAAAACGAGCCCTGTGTTTTGGATTCAATCTACGCCAGAGATTTCAGTTCCACGTTTCGTTTAGTTCAAATCAATATCCGGTGTGAAAGCCTATAAGTTACTTCTTTGCCAATCAAATCAAATCCTTTATTTTACTGTTCGGCAAGTTTATAAGTAATTGCGTTAGGTAAAAATCAGTAAAAGCTAAATCACAAAGGTAAATTACAAACTACTACATTCAAACTAGAAGCACACACGAAAACACGCCACACATACACTTACGTTAAATAATCATTAACGCTTTAATGCGCATTCAAAACTAAAAAACGTTTAATTTTTGTTTTAAACGTCTCTAAAGTTCTGCTTTCTTTTATTTCACTTGGTAAAACATTAAATGAACGAAGACCCATTAGAGTCTTCGTTTATTATTTAACATATTAGGACCCTTTGAGAGCAATCCGCCTCTAGCTAGCGGAACTTGATATTTTTTTTGCCTAGTGTTAATTGTATGAGTAGAGTCTATTGATGGACATCAACTTTTATTTTGAAAAGCGTAGACACAAATTTCCATTATGTTCAAGCAGGGTGAAGTCAGTATTTCCTAACAAAAGGTTTACATGACTTCGTGTACCGGTTTTATGTTTTTCTGAGCCAAAAAAAACTTCACCTGATTTGGTTGACCAACCCCAGTAACGGACACCATAGCGCAACTCCGACTCCACTTCAGCATAGAATACAATTTTTTGGTGTTCTAAACTGGGAATATAGCTGAGATTTCGTAGCTCAAATGCTGAAGAATGCAATTTTGGTATAAATCTATCACAATGAGCTTTAAAATTTAGGTTTTTGCCAATCTCAACACCCAAAAACTTAATACTTTCCGACAATGGAATTATCCACATCAATATATAGTGGGTCGAGAATTTTTTGATAATTACAAAATTGGATAATTACTGTTTTATCTGAATTAAAAACAAGCGAGTTACTGAAATACCACCAGTTCAACTATCTCACTGTTTGCTCGCATTTGCGTTGTATGCTAATTTGGTCGAAGCCTGTTATAATCATACCATCTTCATCAGCAAATCTCACGCACTTCCCATCAGGAACAGATTCGTCAACTGTATCTATATATACTCGAAATATTACAGATCCCAAGACTGAACCTTGTGGTACTCCCAGTGATAGAGGTATCTGTTGGGAGTTGATTGTTTTTTTCTTGTTACCCTTAATTACATTAGTGATGGTTACATATTGGCTTCTGCCAGACGTAAGTGAATAATTCCACTCATTCCAAATTTCCCCAAAACCTAGCTGATGTAATTTTCTTGAGAGTACCTGAGGGTTGGCGCAGTCAAATTCCTTGCTGAGATCGCAAAAAATCTCAACAAGGCATTCGTCATTGTCTATGCCATCAGCTAAATTATATGGATTGAATCGCGGTATTGGTGGATTTTCCACTTCGAAACCCATGCTGCGTATCCGAAGTAACATCATTTGTGTCAAGATATCCTGAGAATCTATTAAGAAAACAATGCATAATCTATACAACTCATTTTGGAATAATTTACTTCCTTCCTTTCTTTGGAAAATTCCCATTTTTTCATAAAGATGGAGAAGTAGAAAGCCAAAATCCTTCTAGCTTCAAAAAATATTCCCCTTTCAATTCAAATCCCTATTTTCTCAAAAAATGTAAATAAAAAAGTATTTCAGAAGCAAATAAAACAGAACTCAAAATTTTTCATCAATTTGTGTCCGTGTTTTCGTAGGTTATTGTGGAAAATTGTAGCAAAAAATGAATGTGCTCCTAACATTTATTGGGAGTAGCTGATGGTGATAGTTTGAAATTATAGTAGTAATTTTTGAAATACATTATTTAAACAAAACTTGTCATACTGATGATTCAATTTAGAGATATGACGATGGACAGGTTATACAGTTGATCCAATCGTATTTTAATATATCATCTTCACACCATTATAAAACTTCATTGTTGATCATAGGCCCATGGACAATGAAAGTATGAAAAATTAAATACGATCTTAATTTTTTGATATCTCAATAATTTTTGAAAAATCATTGAGAATCCGGCCTTTCGATTAAAGGATGGCGTTTCGAAGATTGGAGACTGTACTGGAAAAAACGAGGAAGTATTCTGGAAGGGGTAGCAAACGACAGCTGGAGAAGGAACAGAGATCTAAAAAGTAATTGCTAACAAATATATCACAGATTTCTTTTTCAGCAGATATACTCGTGTTCCTGAAAGTAATGAGACAAAAAACGAAAAGAACAGAAGATTACTTACTTTAACAACCGAATAAAGAATACAAAAAAAAAATACAAAATGACGACCCAGAACAACTACTATTACAATATAAGTATATAATGTTACAAGTGTGTACTTCCATTGTTCCTGTGGTCTTCAATTTATCACCTGTAGACGAATGTGGGTACTAACAATCGAAACGTTGAGAAGCAGCTTGATTTCAAATATTTCTTTTGCAACAGTTTGGAAAAGATATTTCCACGTGTAAGTTTCACAACCAGTGCATGCGTGATAAAATAATTCAAGATGACGAAAAGGACTCATCAAAAGTAAAATTTCATATTGCAATGCAGAGTTACATGTAACAATTTAACGATTACGCATGTTGAAATGGTATCGCCACTTTATATGCAAGCGGTTCAGAATCCAATAATGGTGGAAAATCTGCCAATATGATATATGTTTTTGAATACGAATATCATATTGAGTCGAATGAGGGTGCAAAACCATTTGTTTACTTTTCGTAAAATTTTAGTACCATTGCTGCAACAATTTAAACAGATATTAATTGAAATTGGAAATTAAAATATTAGTACAAAATCTGACAGGCTCACACCGACTGGGTTGATTCAATAGAATTATGTATATGTTCAGATCCTGCAGATTTGAATCGCGAAATGAAATAATTCTATCTGAAAGCGACGTCAACGGCTTAAATGATTATTATTCGAATGGAATTACTGTCGTACCAACATATAATAATTTAATAAACCGGTTGATGAGTACAAAAAATCCTATGCGAGTTAAAATTCAATGCTCCAGGATGTGATGGACTGAATATCAAACCACTCTTAAGATGCTGCCCACTAATCCTCCCTTTCATTACGCATATTGTCAATTATAGTTTGGAATATAGTATATTCCCGGATCAATAGAAAGAGGCATAAATCACCCCAATTCCAAAAAAACATGTGGACGACTTCAAAGATTTACGTCCAGTTAGCATTCTGAGGTGTGGTGGAAGCTCAATTATATGCTTCTGTAAATGAATATATTGTACCACAATCCCAATCGAATGCGCCAAATGGGAAACTTTTTTATTATCGATTTCTCAGAAAATTTTATTCTTGACAAAAGTTGGTGCATGTTCCAAAACTATACCAAGTATACCTGAAATGGATTCATGACAAACACCAATACAGGATAGGCCAAAAAATATAAAGTTCGTTCAAGAGTAAAGTACCCTTATTTCAAAAAATATATAAATATGTTGAAGAGAAAAGTAGCTTAGAATTGAAAGTTATGTTCAGATACGAAGTCATGGCCTGCTATTCGAATTTTTTTTCTTTTGGAAAATTTTGAATCACCCCCGTATGATACATATTTTTACTATTTTGATTTAATATGTATTTGAATTAACGTATTCTAAAAACACTTTATTGTGTGATTTTCACTAGATAGTTTCACAAAAACGCAACACGTGTTTCGCCATACAATGGCTTCCTCGGGCGTGTCTTAATAACTAATTCTACACATTAAATGCTATATATAACTTATTCTACAATTTGAGGTACCTGAATTTCAAGTACCTGATTTTTTTACCTAAGTTTGTAATGAATTTAATAACCTGAGCTTATGTTCCATTTTCCACGTTTGAAAAAATATTCAGTAACGGAGAGTTATTCAATTCTAATCATTCAGTAAATTACCCGAATTCCTGAATCTACTGATTTCTAAACATTCTAGAAGATTGAGTTTCAAACTCTTCTCTTCTAAATGTAACACATCGTATTCCTGATTGAACTCATGTCCTTCTGCTAATAGGTGGTTTGCAAATGTGGAATTGGTCTTTCTATTTATAAAACTGCTTCTATGCTCTTTAATTCTTTGGAAAAATGTTCTTCCAGTTTGGCCAATATACAGTTTTGGACAAGAGCCACAAGTCAGCTTATATACTCATGATCTATCCAGCAACGAAGTTTTGTCTTTATTGTTTTTAATAAACTTACTTAGATTATTATTCGTTCTGTAAGCCACGTTTACGCCTTCTTTCTTCAAAAAACGGGCGATATTCCTGGTTGGTTCACCCAAATATGCCAATGTCCTATAACTGACGGTATCGCATCTTGAATATAGCCATGTATTTGAATTAGCCACAATCAAATCAGTTTGTAGTATTTTTTATCAAATTTGTATTTGTATTTGTAAAATTTACTTGGATTTGTATTTTTTTAGGTGACCGTCGACTTCATGTTTGTTGCAACGATATTCAACAGAACTCTAGGATAAAACAAATACTCTTTTTAACAAGGCAAATACTTTACTAACTGAAAGTTCATATGAATAAACTGTTAATAAAAGTATAAACTTTCTTTTATTCTGACAACAATGCCTCAACTAGAACAGATTTTAAAAAACAATAAAAAATCTATCGCGGATAGCCATGAACAAAAATCACATACGCCCTAAAACAATACTGTAGTTTGATTTTGATAGTGTGGCTTCTTAAAACTTGCCTGTAAAACTTTTTCATATTTGTCCTTAATTAAAGCTCACTAGAATATAAACATAATACGGAGCGTACGAAACCTGTATGCACAGAAGAAAACCAGCTTGACGTACTTCAAGCAGTAGTAGAAAATCCTAGAAGGTCCACCCAAGAAATTAGTGATTATACCGGCATAAAAAAACCTCTGTGAAGCGTATTCTCAAGAAACATAAGTACCATGCTTACAAACCTACATTCATTTGTACATTTCAAGAAAGAGACTATGATTTGAGATATGATTTTTCCATGTGGATTCAGAGTGAAATAGAAGAACAACGAAATTTTCATCGATGTATTCTGTTTGGAGATAAATCTACTTTTACAACAAATGGGGTTCTATCATCACAAAATTGCACGTGGTGGTCAGATGTCAACCCAAATTTTATTATTGAAAACAAAAATCAGTACTATCAGAAAACAAACGTTTGGTGTGGTATATTAAATGATATAATTACTAGGTCCGTTTTTTTTCGCGAGAATTTGAATGGTGACAGGTACTTGAACTTTTTGGAAACTGAAATAGGAGAGTTTTTGGATGATATGGTATTAGAAGAACGGCAAAAGTTATGGTTCCAACATGACGGATGTCCTGCCCATTCTACTAGAAATGTTTCTCAGTGGCTAAATAGGACATTTCGTAATAAATGGTTAGGACGAAATACCGATCCTCGATGGCCTCCTCGTTCTCCAGACCTTAAACATCTAGATTATTTCTTATGGGTATACTTAAAACAAAAAGTCTACAAAAATCGATCCTTTAATAATGTTCTTCATGTTCATGTCCAATACGAGTTCATTGCAGAAATATTCCCGCTAATGTGTTGCGATCTACATTAAACGAATTTTATGAGCGAACAATTAGATGCATCGAAAGAGAAGGTGGACATACAGAGACGCTTCGATAATTTCTATTGTTAGCACGTGTTAAATTGTTAAGTTACCTACTGTATTTTTCTGTACTATCGCTTATTGGTTATTTTTTGTTCATGGCTATCCGCGATAGATTTGACAGTTTATTCATATGAACATTATCCTTAGTAAAGTATTTGCCTCGTTAAAAAAAAATTTTGTCTTATTCTATTAAAGTTCTGTTAAATATCGTTGCAACAAACATGAAGTTGACGGTCACCTAAAAAATACAACTCCAAGTAAATTTTACAAATACACTTTATTTGATAAAAAATACTACAAACTGATTTGATTGTGGCTACTTCAAATACATATTAAATAAAAAAATATGTATTATACGAGAGTAATTCAAAATTTTCCAAAAGAAACAAATTCGAATAGCAGGCCATAACTTCGTATCTGAACATAACTTTCAATTCTAAGCAACTTTTCTCTTCAACATATTTCTATATTTTTTGAAATAAGGGTACTTTACTTTCGAACAAACTTTATATTTTTTGGCCTATCCTGTATGGTGTTTGTCATAAAGCCATTTCAAGTACACTTGGTATAGTTTTGGAACATGCACCAACTTTTGCCAAGAATAAAATTTTCTGAGAAATCGATAATAAAAAAGTTTCCAATTTGTTGCACACTAAGTGGACCATACTGTATATCACTGATAATATGAGGGCTATCGACGATAAAAAAGCATGCCATCTGGTGTTATTAGATTATATTGAGACACTTGATACAACAAACTACTATATCTTCGAAAATCATTTCTTAAATAGACGGCGGAGACTTATATTAGGTCAAAACGTCTCATCTGCACTTCACCTTGTCAGTGGAGTTCCGCAAGACTCAATATTAGGTCCTCTCCTCTTCACTATGCATACTGCAGATTCTCCAAATTATATTTGACATTGCCGAGTAGGACTATATGCAAATGCAAAATTTGTATTTATTGCGAAATTCGTTGTGTTTCCTATTCTGATTAAAGATATGGAACGCTCCTCGTATCAATATATTTGGTCGGTCGCTGAAACAGCAGCAGAACAACAGGGATTCGACATATAGACTTGCTACTGAAAACATCTCAGGTGATTCGATAACCTACTCAATGAATTAAGAAAGTTGCTGGCCAGCTAGTGTTGTGTGATCCAACGGGTTCTTACGATCATCCTCCTGGCACCAGAAGTCCCTCTACAAGCCGCTACTAGAGCCGACATACACTCAGGTGAGAACCACAGCCACGTAATCTCTCTCACTCTTTTTTGTGTCCTGAACAAAATTTTATTGGGAACTTCCTCAAATCATACAATCCTATATTATATCACAGTCCATTTATCTAATGAAGCTACATGTTTTTGGTCAAATATTTGACCCTGCAAATATAGCAATGGCTGTCTCGGAAATAAATTCGGACATAAGGAGGGTCGTGGAAAAATCAAGGCAACATTTTCTCAGTGAAACCTCCGTACTAGTTTTCAGTTTCCTGGGTCGGAGAGCGGCCTTAAAACTGTAATTTACTTGGAAGTAGATGGACACGTAGTTAGACCATCAAATTCAGCAAGAATCTAGGAATGATTTTCGATAGCGACCTCAAATTCGCAACTCACCTTAACAGTATTAGAAGCGCAGCTTTCTTGAACTTGAAGCTAATTTTCAATAACAGGCAATATCTTAACAAAAAAAAAACAAATCACTTCTTTGTGAATCTTTAGTTCCTTCAAAATTCAATTATGTAGATTTTATCTATGGTCCATGGATCGATCACCTCAGAATATCAACGCCGAATACAGGTCATACAAAACGCATTTGTTCTGCTCATTCTAGAAATAAGGCGCAGACGAAGAGTTTCACTTAGATTGATGGACTTAAAATGGCTGAATATGAAACAGATGATACCATTTTGCTTGTCTGGAACATAAAATCATAATTTTTGGTGGAAAAAATATCACTCTGAAATGACTGTCACTTCTTCACGAATAATTATTCAGTCATCCTTTTTCACTGTGTTCGAACATGGTTCATTCGACTGAAGAAAGAATAGAAATTGTTGCAACCTCATATCAAAATAATGAATGTGCTGAAGCTGCTATAAAAATTTATAATACGAATCATCCAGACCACAACGTGAGACAGCAATACGTTAAACAGTTAATAAATAAGTTTCGAACTTCAGGTTCTGTTCACAACAGAAAAAATGAAGTATCCCATCCTGTCAGGAATAACGGAGTTGAAGTTGCAGTTTTAGGACATGTGAAAATGGATAATCGACAATATATCAAACAAGGAACTAGAGCGTCTGGTGTATCAGCTACTAGTGATTTTCGGATTTTGAAAGCCTACAAATTCCATCCTTTAAAAGTAAGGCTAGTTCAGGAATTATACGAAAATGATCCTGATCGTCGACTTCAGTTTTGTGAGGTGTTCGGCAAGAAATTGGCCAACAACCCGAACCTATTATACAATACATGTTTTTCAGGCGGAAGTTCTTTCATGTTGAATGGTGAAGTGAATGGTGTCGTTACTGGAGTGATGTGAATCCTCATTTAGTTATTGAAACACATTCACAAACTCCACAAAAATTGAATGTCTCGGCCGGCATTCTTGGTAATCATATTGTTGGACCATTCTTCATTGAAGGTAATCTCAATGGAGACACATACTTAAATCTATTACAAGACCACAGTCTAGATCCTATGGTTACACAAATTTTAGAAAATGAAGACAATTTAGTGAAAATGAAATAACATTTCTGCAGGATGGTGCACCCACACATTTTGATGTTCGGGTACAGTTATTGAACAAACGTTCTCCAATACGTTGGATCGGCAGAAGGGGTCCAGTGGAGTGGCCAGCTACATCACTTGATCTCACACCGATGGACTTCTATCTGTGTCAAAAGCATACTATACTAAGCCTACAAATCTAGAAGACCTGTGACAAAGAATTGTTCGGGAATGTCGATTGCTGGCTCCGGACATCTTGAATAATGTACGGAACGCTTTCGAGAGTAGACTGTATGGAACTAGGTGGAGGTCATTTTGAACAATTCATCCGTTGATTTTGTTTCCACTGATATTATTTGTTGTTGATTTCCTCATTAAATAAAACGACAGCGAATTTTCTTGTTTTTTTCCTAAGTAAAACGTTCAAGATTCAATTTCTTAATAATGAATGAATCAATTTCAAAAAAACATTCAGAGGTAATAGAGGGACAAAAGACCTTTCAAATGATGTAACACTCGGCCCACTATGCCATTGAAAAAAATAGGGGGGTAGTAGCTGACCGCAGATGGGTCAAGTTTCGGGTATGATTTTCATATCAGAATTATTCCCCCTAGAAATAAAAATTGACGTTTTCTTTGAAATTTAGGATTACACGTCCGTTTCTGACTCACAGGGGAAGTCAAGTTTTCGTTAGAATGCCCTGTATATATCGCTCTGTTAAGAAAGATATATGCGCATATGCAACACATAAATATAAAAACTATATAATAGTGATGAATTACTATATCAGCGTATGGTCTGAGGATATCTAAAAATATTCGTTCACCATGTAGAGACTGTCAAATCTTTTTCGAATCTTTCGAATTTTGAATTCGGTATCACCGAAATAAGGTCTCCAACCTGACTCTTTATTTTACAAGAAAAGGACCATACCTTTATGTTATACTTATAAGTTTCATTACCCTATGGAATATAGGATGTGTGGCAATTTTTGTGAATCTCCAGACTCAAATAAATGAAAATCGAAGGAACCCGACCATATGTTCAGTTTTTTTAATAATGCTTTCTGCAAGATTCGCGTAGACTCAATCTGACAACGATACTCACTCCGTTCAAGGGACTGCATAGAATTATTAGTACTTTCGAATTCTAGCTTCAATTTTGTGTGAGAGTGAATATGTTGAATAATTTGTGGACAACTTTAGGCTGGAAGCTCGAATAAATCAATTAAAAAATTTATATATGTCTACTACACAAGTCTAAACTTGTGCGAGCTAAGGACTAACGTGTTCTTACCTTTTAAGGTGTGATTCCTAACCCGGTGGAATATATGTGATTATTGAATAGAACTGGCCGATACTTGATGAAAATCCATATTAAAACTAATTAATACAGTTCATTGTATGATTCTCACTATAAAGGATTTTACAAAAAACGCGACACGTGTTTCGCTAAGCAAAAGCTTTCTCAAGCATAAACTAATAGAGTTTAATTTTATGTGATGATTGTCAGACCAATGGTCACATATGGAGCAATTATCTGATGACCAAAGTTTTCACAGTAAATGGCACAGGCAAAGCTCTCTGCTGTACAGAGAGGCTTGCCTAGCTATTACTGGTGACATAAACACCATATCGTCAGCGGAATGGAAATCCTTCTAGACCTAGGATACATAATTGTGAATTTTGCCAATTGCGCAAAACAGGATGATTCGGAGTTTAGCATGCTACTGGTTGACACCGAAAAACACATCGTTCTGGGAGTGAACTCCGAATCAAATGCCGCCAACTGTCAATTATGAAGTGTCTCATACAATGCCAATCCTAAGGAGAGAAGATCAGATCCTCCAGAAGAAGAAAATACTAAGAGCAGATAGCTGTTGATTCACATATGGATCAAAACACTTTCAGGTTATTGTGCAGGTGCAGGCAGATATATCAATCAACCTGCCTCCGATCGATATTCAAGAGGAAATCTTCGCCACTAATTTGAGTGTGTAGAAATTGGAAGAAACCAACCTCACAGAGAATTATCGATGGTTACTTGTAAAGAACTTGAAAGGTTAGAGAACCACGACCAAAAACGATCGAAGTTCAATAGAACACACTCATGCCAGACAGGGTCAAAGAGTACTTTTTAAGAAATATTTCAAAAAGTTGCCACAAAACATGTTTGAGGGCAATGCGAAAAAAACTCATCACCTACATTTCATATGTGCATAGAATTTATAATTTTTTGTTATTTCTTTCTGTTCTCAAAATTCAATACATTTTTCTTAAACATCAATCTCAGCATTTTATTATTTTGATGTATCCAAAGAAAAATAGATGTTTCCAAATGAGCCGTTGTTCCCAATTTGATTTTTTTTATTTGGAAATCAGAAAGGGATTATTTTCCGAAACGTCAAACATCTAAAGAAAGCAAATTATAGCTCAGATGACTGTAGGTAGGTAGGTAGGTCTGAAGTGAGTGGTTCTATTCGACCCTCCACCGCAACCCATAAGGGTTTATTGTGGCTCACACCTATTCACACTCGGCCAAATAAACCCAGCTTCTCAACGAAGCCGATTAGTTTGTATGGTGAGTGGTCTTTCAGTTCAGATGGTGAGAGTACGGATCTGCCGAACTCAAAGAACCTGATTCGGTCCCCATCGGGGCAGGCACAAAGTATATGCTCTGCAGTTTCATTATTTTCCAGACAGAGGCGACACACACTGTCTTCCGACAGTCCAAGTTTCTGCATGTGACGATTCAAATGACAGTGGCCTGTAAGAAGGCCTGTTAGACATCATAGTTCATCCCTACTGTAGTCCAACAACTGTTTGGAATCAAGCTTCGAAGGTTGAATAAACGCCTTGGAGTGAGCCAATCCTGGAAGTCCATAACTCTTCTTGCCATCCAGGTGTTAAGTGTTTATTTTGTTTGTTTGGCAAAGCCCAAAGCGATGCCAGTGACAGGTTCTGGTCCAATGAAGCCGCTTGCAGCACCTTCCTTTGCAAGAGAGTCAGCAGCTTCATTGACTTCCAGGCCAGTATGGCCAGGAATCCAGACCAGAGACAATCTGTTTAGTCTTCCTATCGAGGAGTCTTTTTTGGCAGTTTGCTACCAATTTAGACGTTGCTCGGTGGGAGCCAAGAGCTTCCAACGCTGCTTGACTGTCCGAGAATATTTTCATTGACTTGTGAGTGAGGTTGGATTTATCCAATCTCTACGCACACAATTCAATAGCGTAAATTTCCGCTTGAAATACAGTCGCATAAGTTCCTAGGCAGGTAAATAACTCTGTTCTGGGTCTGCGACTGAAAACACCTGCACCAGAACCGGAAGGAATTTTTGATCCATCTGTGAACCAACAACTATCTGCAATTAATATTTCCTTCTCCCGTATGATCCAGTCCTCTCTACTCAGGAATAGTACTTTATGAAGCAGATCGTAGTTGACAGTTGGAGGCATAAAGTCAGAGGTCATTTCCAGAATGCTGTGACTTCCGAAGTCAACCAACAGTCTGTTGCACTCTGCATTGAATTGATTTGTGCAATTGGCAATGTGCACAAGTCTGTATGCAGTCCATCTAGCCTCTCTTTCCAGAAAAAATGTGGAGAGGAGGTAGATCTAGAAGGATCTCCATGGCCGCTGACGGTGTGGTACTGATGGCACCACTGATAGCCAGGCAAGCCTGTCTCTGTAAGCCAGAGAGCTTCGCTAGGGCCGTTTTCTGTAAATCATTCGGCCACCAAGCAATTGCACCATACGTGATCATTGGTCTGACAATCATCACATAAATCCAATGGATTTGTTTGGGACCTAAACCCCAAGTTTTACCACAAATCCTTCGACATGTCCATAGAGACAGTCTGGCTTTGTGTAAATCTTTTTCCAAGTGATCGTTACAGGTGAGTCTTTCATCAAGGACAATGCCAAGATATTTCACCTGCGTCCAATTTCCTTCTCTTGGTGAAGGGGATTAATACAGTTTTGCTGGGGTTGGCAGACATCTGATCCCTCAGGCACCAACTGTGAACAACGTTCAACGCGCTTTGGAGGATATTACAAGCTACCCTTCCCGACGTGGACCTTGCCAGGATGACAAGGTCATCTGCATAAGCTTGCAGATCAACTTTTTTTCTGTCGAGGGCATCAAGCAGACTATCCACCAGGAGCGACCACAGAAGGGTAGATAGTACCCCACGTTTAGGGCAGCCCCTGGTGACCCTGAACCTGATAGCCTCGCCTTGAAGAGTCGTAGTTGCAGTTCTGTTTACTAGCATGGCATAGATCCAGTCAGTTATGATCGATTCTATACCCTTTCTAGCCAGAGACAATCCTATAGATTTAGGTAGTGCATTTTCAAATGCTCCCTCCTGATATGAGATCACTGCTTCGCGAAACTGCGTCACTACTGTATCCATATCATTACAACTGTGAATAGTACTGAATCCGTCCTCAAAGGACGATTGGTCTTAGACCTGTTTCAATATTGAAAAGGATATATCTATGGTCTGAACAAGAAGGTTCAGTAGATACAGACCAATGGTGTATCTTGTTGCTCAGTGAATGTGAGCTGATGGTTAAATCTAATACCTCTTGCCTATTACTAGTGACAAAAGTTGGATCCGAGTCCTCGTCAGATGACTGTACTAACACATGACAATTCCCCTTATGCCGCAAGAACAGTGACACGGTATCTTGAGCACGTCGGGATTGAGGCACTATCTGGCCATGAATGAGTCCTGATGCTAATCCCATAAAACATATCTGAGACATCTCAAAGCGAAATATACGAGCAGGTAATTCAGCTCCTGAATCAATGTCAGATTTAGAAAGTGCTGCTCAACAAATAAATCTTACAACTAAAATCAGAGTCTTCGTCAATTATTTTTTTTCGTATCTAGCGTAAAGTTTCAATTTATAATTCTTTTGGCAATAATATACGTGATAGACAAAATTTACATACAGTGCGTTACATTTAAAACGAGCCACCCTGAATAACTTTTGGTACAATGATTTGCATGAAAAATAAAAAACACCTCAACAGTGGTATACACGGGGACACATTTTGACATATTCACATTCGATCCAACTTTTCCAATTGCGCCCCTAGAGAATGTCACCATTTTTTTTAATGAATCAATTGTTTTGCATTATCAGATGTTGCATGATGAACATATTTCAACAAAGTAGAATACATTATGGTCTGAAGCTCATAGTTAGGAAGCTAAGTATCATAGGTGTTTTTGTGAAATACACTTCAAAAAAGTCTTATTTTGCCTAGTTAAGTATGAATTCGATATTCTCTTCATTTTGTATTTGTCTCATTCTACAATAACGATTACCTACCAGGTGAAGTTACAATTTGTGTTTCTGTTTTTGTGAATTCTCGAGAAGCAATGGTTCATATGCTTCGAGAACGGATTGAAATAGTGAGTTTGTTCTATCAGAATGGAAATAGTGCTAGAGCTGCTGCCCGTATGTTCATTGATAATCATCCAGAAAGAAATGTACGACACAAATACGTTTCGGAATTATTGAACAAATTTATGGAAACTGGATCTGTTAACAATAAAAAACATAACCGTTCAAGAGTTGTCAACGATGAAGCTATTTGTACTGCAATTTCGGAGCACGGACTAATGGAAAATTAGCAATATCTTACTGAGTTATCTCGAGAATCAGGAATCAGGAATCAGTCGTACAAATGTTTTCAGGACCCTTCATAAGTACAAATGTTTTCCATATAAGATTAGACTAGTTCATGAATTGAACGAAGATGATTTCGATGGACGTATCGAGTTTTGTGAATGTCTCACTGAACGGATCAACTTGCATCAGAATTTCTTATAAAAAATTTTTTTTTCGGATGAATGTCCGTTTAATTTGAATGGGGAGGTGAATCGGCAAAATTGTCGATATTGGAGTAATACGAATCCTCATTTATACCGTCAAGTTCATACCAAACGACGTCAAAAACTGAATGTTTGGGCAGTAATTTTAGGTGACCAAATCATAGGACCTTTTTTTTTTAAGATGATAATTTGACTAGTGATAAATATTTGGATATATTGGAAAATCGAATAATACCGTGCATCAATAGGGCAATTGAGGAGGATATAAATTTATATGATGGAATTGGCCGATACTTGATGAACATCCATAACTAGGCGTATTCAAAAAAACACTTAATTGTGAGATTTTCACCAGTGAAAATCTCACAATTATATATATTATGAAGTGTTTTTTGAATACGTTGGAAATAAATTTATTCGAAAATGAACTAGTTTTTCAGCAGGATGGTGCACCTCCTCATTATGCAGCTCCAGTGCGACAATTTTTGGATGATCATTTTCCTGGTCGCTGGATTGGCAGAAGAGGTCCTACAGAATGGCCACCAAGGTCTCCAGATCTCACTCCTGTAGATTCATTACTATGGGGTCATATGAAGTCTAAAGTGTATGAGATAGAATCAACAAAATTAGAAGATTCGAGAGAGAGTATCATGAGGCATTGCAGAGAAATAACTCCCAAAATTCTCAACAATGTGAGGGCACCAATGGAAGCTCGTTTGTACCATTGTTTGGAATTTGGTGGAAACGTATTTGAACATTTACTTTGGAATTTTTTTTCTTCTCATTGTCCAGTCATCAGATTTTGATTCAACAATTGATAAAAAATCTCTTTTTCTGATTTATCGCTTCCACATTTGTCTCTAAAACGAACATGTCAAAATATGGCTCCTGTATACTATTGTTGACGTGTTTTTTTATTTTTCCTGAAAATCATTGTACCAAAAGTTATTCAGGATGGCTCGTTTTAAATGGAATGCACTGTATAAATAATAACTTAAAATAAAATATATCTGTGAAAGTATTTGAATGAATCCAAAATGAAAATATATTTCGGTTTTGAAGTAAGCATCACGTCGAACTTCGAAGTATTCTATAAAATGATCACTATCTCTTATACAAAATGTTTTATGGAATGGAAATGTCGTGTTAATGAAATGGCAATATCATTCCGTTATATCGACAATTTGAATCCAATTTCAGAAATGCGATTCTTACATTCACTCGTAAAATTTTTATTGCATTTTCACAATGGGAAAGCAATATTCCCAATATGTATTCACTGAAAACTACGTAGTTGATATTATATTCGAACAACTGTCCTATAGGCAACTCATCTTAACGGAATGTTATGGGATAATTCTACACATACCCCTAGGGTATGGCCAAAATTGCCATACCTTAGGAGTGATACAACTCATAATTACTTAACACACACAAGGTATGATTTTTTTCTTGTGGATAAAAGATTCAGGTTATAGACCTCATCTGGAAACAGTCTGAACCTTAATGTACCAGCCGAAAGGGTAAGGGAGCTAGGCTCCAACCAGTCTAAGCCAATATGACACGAACAAACAAACCTTAATGTATATAATATTTTGCCACAGTCTAATAAACATTCGGGTTATACTGAATTCAAAATCAAAATAAAAAATCCTGTGCTTCAGGATGCCCGACAGAAGTGATAATTTAAACTAATCTAAGTTGAACTATTCAATATTGACATTGTTTTACTTGAGACAAGCTTAGGTCATTACTTGGATTTTATGTATATTAATATGATAATCTTAAGAAATGTTATTTAATAAAAATATCTTATTTGAACAACCAATATCAAAAGATACATGTTGATGATAGAAGTTCATCCATTAAAAGTGTTTCATAAGAAGTACCACGAGGCTCAATTCTTGGTCCTCTTCCATTTTTGTTATTCACTGCAGATATTTTTTCTCAAATTAAATATTGTCAAGTACAAGCATTTGCGCAGTTATATCGTAGTATCGCATCTATTAATATCTTAGCATCCCAAAATCAAATGGATGATGACTTCGAAGCTATAAACACAATTCGAAGCTGAATCCTGGCAAATACCATGTCATATTCTTCGGCAACATAAACCAAAGACAATATGTTAAAGATCATGTGAAAGTCAAGATAGGTGACCAAACACTCAAATTAGTTGACTATGCAAAAAACTTTGGCATCACTTTCGATTAAGATTTAAAATTTAAAGCACATGTAAAAAAGCTACTTTCCCAATCACTTGTTCTTTCGATCATCAATTACGGAAACCCTGTCTATGGTCCCTTATTGGATTCGGCTAATTATTATCAACGCGTGCATTCTTGTGTTCGCTTCATTTTGGGAATACGTACATTCGAACATATTTCCCAAGCTCGTGCCAACCTACCTTGGTTGGGTATCAATGTCCGTTCTTAAGAAATATAACTACTGCAACATAATTTATTCGGTACTGAAATCTAAATACCTGTTAATATTCAATAAATTGACAAAGAGATTAGAGCTTCATTCTTTCAAACTTCGAACTAACCAAAACCTACACATGCATTGTCATTCGTTCAGAAAATCATTTTCCTTCCTAGATGTATTTTTTCACAAAACTTGCCCCATCATCAGTACCGGGCATGGTCTCTTCAGAACGTTGTGAAGCGTCTGAGTGTGTGTGAATACGTTTATTATGTCTCTTTAGGTGTGTTTACATGTTTTTATGAATTTACAATTTTTATGTGCCCTGCTTTAGGCTCATGCCTCTTCAGGGGCAGGAAGTGTCACGACCAAACAAATATAATTCCAGCTAGTCATGAACTTTTCAGTTGGATGCCCACTGCGCCACCTGCAGACAGAGCCAAGAAACAACTCCACAAACACATACTCCGTGTTAGGAATCACACGTAAAAAGGTAAGACCTCGTTAGTCCTTAGCTCGCACAAGTTTCTCAACTTCTGAGAGTTGTAGTTCGTAAGGGGGGATAGCTGATTAACGGAAAAAAACACATTTTAAAACAGAACAGAACAGATATTCCGGAGAGCTGCATATGACATGCTCCAGGTTCAGGTGAAAACACCTTACCCCTTGCTTCTCATGTAGACCTACGACTTTGTAGGTACGTGTGGCGTATGTACCAGTCAGCATTCACCAAATTCCCCTCTATAAGCTCGGTGCGACTGTCGCAACTAATGCCACCCCACAACATAATGAAACCACCACCAAAACTAAAATTATACAGTGCGGTTCATATGTATGGAATAAGTTCATTTTTAGCGTTATTATTTACTATGTGAAAAAAACCTGAAACTGGTCGATTTTAATTCTTAAATTGACAATTTACAGTATGAAAATATTATCCCCCTCCAGCACCCCTTCTCAATTATAAGCACCCCCTCGAAAATTTTAAACAGCAAAGGAGGTCGAGTGGCACCTTGTTGGAAAGGGATTTTAGTCCTCTGTTCAGCAATATAAAGTGTTTTGAGTTTGGTGCAATCATAACTGGGAAAATCAATTTTTACAATTAAATTAAATGTTCAAAACGAACACCATCATTCACTTCTTGACAATAACCTGATCTATTAAACAGACCATCCCTGTAACACGCTCCTTACTAACCTTGAATCCACGAAAAAATCTTTGAAGATACTGAAATATCAGACAAAAAGCCAAATAAACAATTGATATGAATCTAGTAGGCTGCTGTCATTTAGGTATTTAAAGTTACTAAAAAACGTCAGTATAATATTTGTGGGCGTATTAAATTTAATTATGGCTCATTCATCCGAGACTCAAAGAATAGACATTTTAATTATGACAGGTTGTGGTAATAAAACAAGAACTCAAAAGGAGGTTTGTGAAATGTGTAATAGTAAATACCCTGGTCAACACGTGTCGCAGTCTACAGTTAGCAAAATTGAAAAAAAGTTTCGTGAAACTCGACATGTAAAAAATATTAGAAAACTAGGTAGAAATGTTCAATTTACTGATGAGAAAAAATTAGATGTACTCCTAGAAATTGAGGAAAATCCGCATAAGACAACTCGAGAACTTGCCGCCGACAATGATGTAAGTGAATCATCTATTTTGAGAGATTTGCATAAAGAAAAATACCAGCCTTACAAAGTTCAGTTGGTTCAGGATTTAAATGAAGATGATCCTGATAGAAGGCAAGAATTCTGTGGACAGATGATGATGATGGACAGAATGAACGCACATTTGCAGTTCATTAACAAAATAGTGTTTTCTGATGAAGCGACGTTTCATTTAAACGGAACACTTAACAGACTGAACTGTAGATATTAGAGCAGAGAAAATCCTCACTGGATGTGTGCAACTCACACTCAATATCCTGAAAAAGTTAACGTTTGGGCTGTATCATTAACAATAAAATTATTGGCCTTATTTTTTTGAGGGCACCGTTAATGGTGATGTTTATCTAGGTTTTTTATTAACTTTTTAGTGCCTACATTACAAATACATTTTCCTGATGTTAATCATCCAAATGAGATATATCGAACTATTTACTACCAACAAGACGGAGCTCCACCGCATTTTGCACGTACAGTTATAAATTATTTAAACGAGGTTTTTCCCAATAGGTGGATTGGAAGACGTGGAACGATCGAATGGCCGGCTAGATCCCTCGATTTGACTCCTCTCGATTACTTCTTATGGGGTTATTTAAAATCTAAAATATATTTTATTTTAATAGACCAAACAATATTGCTGATTTAAAAGATAGGATAACGGAAGAAATTAACAAAATAACCCTCGAGGTCATACAAAATGTTGTACGAGAATTCCAAAATCGCCTCGGTTATTGTCAAGAAGTTAATGGTGGTCATTTTGAACATTTAATTTAATTGTGAGGTACATTGAAAAATACATTCTAAATATTATGTGGCATTATTATCTTCATTCTACGTAAAGTTTTGTGATACCTAGAGACATTATCAAAATTCTACATCCTAAAAATCAATTTTCTCAGTTATGATTGCACCAAACTTAAAAAACTTCATACTGCTGAACATAGGACTAAAATCCCTTTCCAACAAGGTGCCACACGACCCCTTTGCTATTTAAAATTTCGACCTGTTTGTGTTTTTTTTTCACATAGTACATATTAACGCTAAAAATGAGTTTATTCCATACATATGGACCGCACTGTATAAGATTACATTCTGCGAAACGTTCTCCAGATCTGTATACTGACCACGTCCATCTGGTTTTCATTAATGTATTCTTTTTCTATTTGTGGAAAGAGTTTTTCCCCACTGATGTTCATTCCAGTTGGCATGGCTATGGCAAATTGTAACTGTCTAGATTTATGACAAGGGAGAAGCCTAGAAACTCTGGCAGGGCGTTTTGGATTCAAACCAACTTCTTTGAGTCTTATTAGTGCTCAGTAAATCTTTTCTGAGATACGGAGCTGTAAGCGTGCGATTTCGCAAAGATTGAATTTTCAAATATTGGTCATCTCTGGGCGTTGTACATCTCCAACGTCCTCGACCAGGCCACCTTTTGTATGTACCCCCCAGTCTCATTGTATCCCTTCACAATACGAGAAATAGTCGATTGATGGATATGCAATAAATATCAGCGCAATATCTTCTTGTCTGCATCCCTCATTGACTAAAGTCACAATTTTAATACAAACGATTTTGCTCAAATGCGGTATCTCATTAAGAAAACTACAGAATCAAGACATAAAGTACTCGAAATGTTAATCTGCCCACAATAAACAAAACAATAGACATTGAGAAAAATACATTTTTGATTTTAGTAGGTTCATTCATATGATGTAGAAAATGGTAGATCAATTGTCGCAAATACAGAATATTATAATATAAATTTTTTGTTACAGGTACATCCCAAAAAAGCATTATGCGTGAATATCACTTCAGAAAAGTATATCTAGAAATTGAAAAAAAATTGTTGAATAACCATAGACCGCATACTTGTTTCTACATAGCCTACTTTTAACAAATACTTACCATCATTCTGATAAATGTCTTAAGTAAATGATACATTCAAAGAATACGACATGTATTTCGTCTTGAAAATTTTGTGAATCACTTTTTAAGCATGCAAAGTATTGTCTTTTTTCTTTCCTGGGAATTAGGAATGATTGGTCTCATTTCACGGTGCATATATTTATGTTACATAACTCTGCAAGGTTGTGGCAAATTCTCTACACTAGAGACTAGTATTGCAACTAGATGATTATAGCTTTCGTAATATTTTAATTTTTATCGACATGTAAACAATGATAGCGTAATTAATTGGTGACTTCATTCTTTGACATGAAGCAAGCAAATAACAGAATATGAGTGGCTCGTGGCTCAAAATGAAGCAATTTTTAATCGTAAGTGTATCATTTGATGAAAATTAGATAATGAATTGTCACTTGACAGTACATTTAAGGATCGTTACTACATTACATCCCTTGGATCGTGTTATATGACCGATCTTGTTATGATGATACTTATTGCAATATTCGATATTAAAAACTTTAAAAAATGGTTGATAATTGGAGTGCATACAGGACTGTGTTGAATATGTCCAACTATTCGTGGACTGAATAAAAATGTGATTTTTCACTAAAAACACTATGTCTTTTTCATCAAATCACCACTGCAAAATAAAATTAAGTCTGGTGAGTTTTTGCAAAAATTGAGCGAATCTTCTTTCAAAATTATCTAAGGTATTGATGGAGTTGAAGGGCTGATGATTTCACCCAAAACTCTTAGAAGTACACCTGAAGATTGAAAGTCATATTATACAATATACTCTCTCGTATATTTACGTTTCCTCCCACTTTGTATCTAAAAAATATCATTTTTTGCAAAGAGTTTTCATTTCTGCGTGTAATTCTTTTATTTAATGAATGAATGCAGACATGATCCAAACTTCTATAGAAATATTATTTGGAGCGATGTATGTAGATGTATAATGGAAAGAATTTTCATTATTGGAGTAGACATTATCCATTTCTATTTCATCTCCACAATCCGCAAAGACGATTTAGTATTAATGTTTGATGTGGTCTATTTAGGGGCAGAATAATCGGTCAATTTTTCTAGCATGGTTCTTTTAACGGACGCCGTTACATTGATTTATTAACAAGAGTATTGGAAGGATGGATCACCAGCACATAATTTCAGTGGCGTAAAAAAAATGTTACGAGACAGATGGGTTGCTACAAATGGCCCTGTTCAGTGGCCTCCTCGTTCACCAGACATGAAACAGTGACGCTAAAGATATATAGAAATTCAAAATATAGACGCTGCCGTGGTAGACTTGTTAAATGCTTTTTATTGATAAATCGTATTATAGTATAGATATTATTGAACTAAAATTTCGTTAGGAGATTCTGTAGTGTTCCGAAGATCATCTTCTGCTTGTTTCATCAAATTATGTTTAATTACTTTCAAAAGCTGTAATAGTTTTACGTTATATGCTCAATGTCGACCATATATGCTGACCGCACATTGAACACTGAGTCATGCGAAGAGAGGCGAGAGAATCGTTTGTCCAAGATACGGCTAGCGCTGTGTGCTCACTGTCAACAGTACACATTTAACGCACACTAAACACTGTTGGTCTGTTCGACGAGAGAGGAGAAGCTTGCCTACCACTGATGTAAGCGTGAGAGAAAGGGAAACCAGACATACTGGCGCCGTTATGCGTTACTGTACCAAGGGGTTTACCCTCCCTTAAGAAGTTATCACTTCAAAAAGAGTAATTGAAAATGATCCACGTAGTGAAAGACATTCATCTTCAAGAGAATACAAGAAGTTTTCCTCTGGTCATCGTTTGACAGACTAATCGAGAAAGAATTTAATGCCACAAAAAACTTCCAATGCATAAAAATCAGGACTGAGAGTCAATAACCAGGAAATAGTGAAGTCGTAAAAAAAATGTATCAAAACCAAACACTCAATACACATTTTACATAGAGGTTATTAGAAATAAAAAAAAACTAGGTATTTAATTGTGAAAATGCACCGTGTTAAACACGAAGATCCATAAACGAATTTTTGAACATTAAAAAAATATTGTTGATCCTGAGATTTCGTGACTCAAATCAGGAAATTTGAGTCCAAAATGCATACTGCAAGCACATAGCTAGGACATTTCGTGCCTTATCGTACTTGATAATATATACCGCAGTTGTAAACGAATCGTCATTTGAAAACTCCCAGACCACGACTAACAAACCCCGAAAATAGTTTTGACATAGTTACATCCGGTCGTGAAAGTTTACACTTTTTATTATGAAGCTTATTTCATTGTTTGAAATTCAACACCACTGTAACCATGATACGAATCATCTCCAACGCTGAGGTGATTCAAACATTATTTTGAATTTTACCATAATAAGTTACAATTTCATTAAAATACAGGGTATTTCACGACGAGCGTTCGTTAGGAATATATGAAGAACGATTCAAAATAAAAACTTGTGGTAGAGAGAGGGTTTTACAAAATGGCCTTCTCAACTAAAATATTTTCAACTTCCGGACTCTTTTCGTTATACCGGAAGTTGAAGCAACTTTCTTATTTCAAATGGAACACCCTGTATTATATTACATTTTTTAATTTCTCAGCATATTTGACAGTTACAGCACCACTCCGAAAAAATCATAACTCATAGACAAATAACAGTTGAAAATGTGAAATTACACAGAATCACACCTTAAGCATCTAATCATGAACAGGTCCATCAAATTTTCGAAAATAATTTACAGGGTAATTTACAGGGTGGTCAAAATTTAAAAAATCTTATTAAAATATGTGTTTCCGTTAATCAGATGTCGTCCCCTTACGAACGACAGCTCTTAGAAGTTGAGAGCTAAGGACTAACGAGGTCTTTTAACGTGTGATTCCTAAAACATAACATAGAGAAAACTGATGAAACACGATTTTTTCAAATAGAAACCATACACTATTCTATTATTTTTGGATACTACGAAAAAAAAGATATCAAATTCATGAAGAATGTCCTATACCTAAAATACACCCCTGGCAAGATATATCCGATTTTGGGAACTATTTGAAATGTAAATCATTCGAAGCAATATCAAAACAAGAAAGCTTTGAAAACAAATGAAGTTACAACAAATATGCGATGCGATATAATTGACGTGTATTTTGTAGTTTTCCATTTGTGCGGAAAATGTCTCGTTGGGAGTATTCTAATGAAGATTTCTTGAATTTAATAATCATTTATGGTGAACTTGTCGTGTTTTTGCAGAAATATTTACAAATCTACACAGACCCAATAAAAAGATTCTGAGAAGACTTCTAAAAAACTGCCGTGATTTCGGATCTTTTTCGTCTATCATCAAAAAAAAAACACTCGTAAACAATGAGGACATCGGAATTGTAGTTTTGGCCTACTTCACAACCTATCCAGAAAATTCGTTGAAAGACGCAGAAAAGTCATTTAAAATTTCATGTTCGTCAATAAACCGGATTTTAATCAAACATAAGTGGCGTCCCTTCAAATATCATCAGGTTCAAAATTTGAAACCTCATGACTTACCTGCACGAGTGGAATTCTGCGAATGGTTTCTTATCAAGATACAGGAGGACCCTGAGTTCATGAAGAACATGATATGGACAGATAAAGCCAAATTTGCCAACCGCCATAATAGTCATTTTTGGGCAACAGGAAATCCAAAGCTCGTTCGCCAGCGCAACTTCCAGGATTCATGGAGTTTTTGCGCTATAAAGAAAGACCGAATTTTATGTTTATACCTTCATGAAGAAAATTTAAATAGCGATAGATATTCGCATATAATTAGGAATGTGGTTGGTAAATCCATAAGGCATGCTTCTGAACATTACCGTTTCGAATTATGATATCAGATATATGGAGCCCCTGCACATAGTACTGATACCGTTGCTGGGTTGTTGAATGGGATGTTCGAAGATCAGTGGCTTTGCTACAATGGGCCATTTAAATTTCCTCCTCGCTCTCCATACCTGACGCCACTGGAATTCTTCATCTGGGGATATATCAAAGAAAATGTTTATGCGGATCCTCTGAGTGATAAAAAAACATGAAACGAAGGGTTCTGAGAGCTTTCAATAATTTGATTCCTGACTCCATACAGAAAGCTACAAATAGTGGTATGCAAAAAAGAATATATTCTTGTTTAGAACAAAACGGCAATGTCTTTCAACATCTGTTGAAATGAACCACAATATTATTTGAATTTGAAGAAATTAAGTTATATTCTAAAATTAAAGTAAAATCTAACCTTAAAAAATATAAACAAAATAAAATTACTGTATTGATTATCTTTTATCAACGACATAGTTGATATTAGTTCATTTGTTTTCAAAGCTTTCTTGGTTTGGTGTTGCTTCGAATGATTTACATTTCAAATATTTCCCAAAATCGGATATATCTTGCCAGGGATATATTTTAGGTATAGGACATTCTTCATGAATTTGATATCTTTTTTTGTAGAATCCAAAAATAATGGAATAGTGTATGGTTTCCATTTGAAAAAATCGTGTTTCATCAGTTTTCTCGATGTTGTTTTAGGAGGAAATTTCGACCACCCTGTAAATTATTTTCGAAAATTTGATGGACCTGTTGATGACTTGATGCTCAAGGTGTGATTCTGTGAAATTTCACATTTTCAACTGTCACTGTCTATGAGTTATGATTTTTTTCGGAGAGGTGCTGTAACTGTCAAATTTTTCAGAAAAAAAATATCTCGAAAACTAACAAATTTGGGCCTAAAATGTGCTGAGAAAATCAAAAATGTAATAAAATACAGGGTTCCATTTGAAATAAGGAAGTTGCCCTCAACTTTCGGTATAGCGAAAAGAGACCGGAAGTTGAAAATATTTTAGTTGAGAAGGCCATTTTGTAAAACCCTCTACCACAAGTTTTTATTTTGAATCGTTCTCCATATATTCCTAACGAACGCTCGTCGTGAAAGACCATGTATAGAATTAGGTAAAATCATGCTCAATCAATTGAATTTTGATGAAGAAATCACTCTAAAGCGTACAGAGGTTAACTTAACATTTATTCCATCGTCAATATTTGATGTATCTGTTTTAAATCTGTTTTAAAATTTGTTTTTCCGTTAATCAGCTGTCGCCCCCATACGAACGACAACTCTCAGAAGTTGAGAAACTTGTGCACGGAATGCTTGAGTATACTCGTAAACTTAAGCATATTAATAAAATATCGATTCTAATGAGTATACTTTTGTATAGAACTTAAGAATGATCTGTTTTCTACCGATGAAAACAAAAACAACATACTTTTTCCAATGATAAGTTCAAAACTGAATCAGTTTGAATGCACACATCATGAACTCCTGTGTCACCGATTCAAGACAATCTCCAACAATCGATCGAAGGTGAACTGATACGACGATATCTACATATCAATAAGAAATGACACAATGTGATGAATAATCAAATGAGTCATATAATCATGTCACAGATTTCCTGTTAATATAACAACATTTTACCAATAATGGTTTAGTTGTAAATGGATTGAATACAGATACAAAATATATTTGTACTGACTTCATTCTACCCGAGTATTCAAATTTTACTTTCGACAAATTCTCCAGAACAGAAAATAATCATTTTTTTATTCAATCGATCAGGTCCTTTAAGCCAGTGTTTCTTAACCTGTGGTCCGCGGACTTCTGGGGGTCCGCGAGTATGTGTCTATGGACATTTAAATTATTGAATGAATGCCAGAAAGTCTTTAAATCGCTGGTTGATATCTTCATTACCCTTAACAAGCTGAACTCATGTCAATAAGAAAGAGATAACAACATATTCCAAGTTGAAGACAAAATAGAAACTATGATGAAAAAGTTTGACTTCTCGACTAATCGTATAATTAAAAGAACCATAATCACTTCCGTACACTGGTAGCGTTTTTCAATCCTGTGGTGGTAGACCAGGGCTGAAGCCTTCAAAAATGGTAACAAGTGAAAAAAAATAGTAGTATGAAAATCGTTAAAAAATGAGAAGAATATGATAGAAATGAAAGGAAAAATAAATTACGGGCGATCTGAGTTCGGGAAGTGGGAGGGGGTGAGTTTTTAAGGGTAAAGCATGGTTTATCTCGATTTCCGGCAAAACTACAAATCCTATGGATAAAAGTTAAATGACAAAGTTGTAGGTGATGAAAAGATCTACAATTTTTGTACTCATAATGTTTTCACATAACCTCAAAATCTATGCGAAAAATTCAAATAACCAAATTTTTGGTTTTTTACTTTTATCTTTTTCAAACAATTTTTTTCCTACGAAATTTGGTGAAACTTATCTTTTAATGTTCCAAATACACTGTAATTTATATGATTCAAAATATTCATTTTTTCACCTTGTTTTGACTTAATATAAAAAAGCACCCTAATTTTCAATCGAAAATTCTTGCGCTAAAATATCAGCTTTTTTCAAATAGTCGGTGTGCTTTTTGTTCGTTGGAATCTCTACTTTCTGATGGTGTAAAAAAAATATACATTACTATAGCAAATGTTCTCAGAAAATGCAAAAAATCGAAAAAACTCGAATTAGAAATTTTTTTTTTAATCATTATGTACAAATTTGAGCTATTTATTAAAATTTACACTTCAATTACTCAAAAAACGTCAGATTCCATGTTACATTGATAAACGAAAAATTTGCAAATCGAAATGTGCTACTATAATTAACAAATAAATAAGTTGTTATAGTTATTTATGTATCAAGGGAATTAGGAGGGCCTTAATTACCGATGGCAAAGTTTGCGTCCCGAGGGCCTCTGGCCCGAGGGACAGCAATTGCCTGAGGTTATTAAGACTCATTAATTCCCGTGGTACATAGATAATTTTATTTCTGACCGATTTCAATAAAATTTTGTTCATTTTTGAAACGGAAAAATGTACCAATTCATTACCTTCCCGGTATATTTGAATCAGGTACCGTTGATTATAGTAGAGTTTTCTTGTTGCTAGGTTGTTGCTATGTTACTTGTTTATAAACAGAACTTTGTTATCAAGCTGTGTTTGCGGTGAAAACGTGTTTTCTACCCCAAATATAATGGAGGATATTTTGAAAAAAGCTGAACAAGCAAGAGAATCATTAATTCCATCGAAAAGTGAAGCCGTATACCAAAAAGAATACAAGATATATCTGGACTGGCTGACACGGAAAAATGTTATGCCAAAAGATGTCACTGAAACTGTATTTCTGGCATATTTTCAAGAACTGGTAAGGAATTTTCTATGTTTTTCGGTAGATTTGGTAGTAATTGTGTTTATTCGTTTCAGTCAGAAACGTATAGTCCGAATTCTTTATGGACTAAATGGTCAATGCTAAAATCGATGGTGACTATACATGAGAAACGAGATATCACCAAGTTCAATGAACTACAGGCTTTTTTGAAACGGAAGAGTAAGAGTTATAAGCCGAAAAAGTCTGCTGTTTTATCTCCTAAAGATGTTATCAGATTCCTAAAGGACGCTCCTAATGATATTTATTTATTGCATAAGGTAATTTTTTTCTTATTTTCCTTTTTGTGTGTATTTATTTCCTTTTTTTTGTTATAGGTTGTTTTGATTATGGGTTATTTTGGAGGATGCAGAAGTCAGGAACTTTTGAATATGAAGATATCGGATATAGAGGACCGGGATTCCGTTATGGTAGTGAACGTACCGGAAAGTAAAACTGGTGTATCGAAGAAATTTACAGTTGTGGATGAAAAAGAGTTCTCCGCTTTGCCTTTATTAAGACTTTATATGTCTTTGCGTCCTAAAGGTATTGAACGATTTTTTTGAGCTTCCGACAAAATAAATGTACATCTCAGCCAATTGGAAAAAACATGTTTGGGAAAATCCCCAGCAAAATCGCAATGTATTTAGGATTGCCAAACTCATCTTCCTATACGGGACATTGCCTTCGTCGCACTTCTGCTACTGCTCCAGCCAATGCAGGAGCAACTATGACTAACTTAAAAAGACACGGAGGTTGGAAAAGTTCCACGGTGGCGGAGGGGTATTTGGAGGATAGCATCGAATTGAGAAATAAAACGGCGCGTATGTTGTCTACTTTGTCATCAGAAGAGGCAGGTACCTCGACTGTAGTGAACAGAAGCTCCAGCCATACAAAAGAAGAAATTGTTTCCAGTGGCGGAAGTAATTTTCAGGGTACATTTCAAAATTGTACATTTATTATTTGTAATGACGTGAATAAATAAAATATGGTTCAGTTTTCATTTCTATTTATTTTTACTTGTGAAAGGTAGAGGGAATTATAAAATCTATAATGTCCCAAGGGAGTTATGACCCTCTTTATTGATAGCGTAACTATGACGATATAAGCTTATAATATCCCGGTCAGAAATAAATAAAGTTAATATTTAATAAGACATCTACAATAATTTGAGGTCATAGAATCTTTTTTAAATGATATTTGTAGATGCCTATTTATTGCTGTTTTAAAATAATTTATATACCTGAGTGACCTACAGAAAATTTCAGCCCATTGAAAGGTAGTTCATAGAAAACTGGCGAAGATATTTTGGTCAATTAAATTCAAATAATCATGACATTTATTTTTTCAAACCAAGTTCTGGAAACGTAAAGGATCTAATTTTCACGTTACGTTAATAGTTTCAAACACGAATCCTTCAAAAATATTGTTGCATTTCTGCATTGTTTTTCCGGTTGCGATACAACATGTGGATTTGCCGGAAAAGGAAAGAATTATGTTACTTTTCATTCCTTTTCCTTTATTAGATGCTAAAAATTTGTCAAATTTCGCCAACGGATTACAAATAATCAAATCTATTTATAAATGTAAAAATGACAAAATAATACTGAATCAATTAAGATTTCAAAAATAACAATTGGCAAAAATTAAATCATCTTTTATTTTGGCAAACCTCCCACAGTAAAAGCAGCAGAACAACATTGTTACAGGCCATATTATCAACTTCAAACTTGATTGGCTAACGAACTGATTGGGGCTGGAAGTAACATCAACGTGGCTTCATGCCCAAATTTGCAGAAAAGGAATCAATTCCGGAAGTATTGCTCAAAACAATTTGCTGCAGCTATGGTACTGAATGTAACAGTTTAAAATGTGGCTGTCGAAAACATGGTTTAAAATGCACAAATTTATGCTCCAATTGTCATGGTTATGAAAATTGCCTCAATATGGAAGAAAAAACCTTCGAGGAGGTTAATGATTCAGATGAAATTATGGATGAAGAACCAATGCAGACTGAAAATAATATTGGAAACGAAGAAGGTGATGGTCTTGAAGATTTCGAAGATCAACTGGAATTCAAAAGGTTTATCGAATCTAACGATGAAGAAATGCCATCAAAGTGACAGAAACTAATGGATAAGTGATTGAAATTCAATTGTTTTCTGAGAAGATTAACTATAGTAATGTAGATTTCAACGAAAAAAAGGTACACCGAATTTTTGAAAAAAGTTGATATTTTGATGCAAGAATTTTCGATTGAAAATTAGGGTCCTTTTTTGATATTAAGTCAAAATAAGGTGAAAAAGATTTTCACCAAATTTCGTAGAATTTTTTTTTTGAAAAAGATGAAAATAAAAAAACAAAAACTTGATTACTGGAATTTTTCACATACATTTTGAGGTTATGTAAAATTGTAAAATACAACAGTTATAAATCTTTTTATTACCTACAACTTTGCCATTAAACTTTTTTCCATTTAATTTTTATCATATTCCCCTTTTTATCTAAAGGGTTTCATCCTACTGTTATTTTATTTGGTTTCAAAAATTATCGACACTGGTCTATGGGAAAATGTTGCTAACGCAAATGAAAACCGAAATGATTAAACACGTTCGCCATTTGAGTTCTTCTTTTCGGGATTATCCAGAAACCGACAGAAATGAAAACTGGGTAGCAGATCCTTTCAACACACATGTTTCAGGAATCATCGACTTGACAACGGTACAGGGAAAATAAGTAATAGAAATATCATGTGATCCAGCTTTAGAACGTAATTTCAAAGAATCGAGTTTTTGGCTGAATTAAAAAAAAAGTTTTTAAAGGAATATCAGAAGAAGCACTGAAACAATTACTGAGTTTCCCATCTACATACCTATCTTTGTAAATAGGCATTCTATGCCTTTCACTACACTATGCATGCTTAGATCTTCAAAACTACGCAACAAATTTTGATGCGTAATTGTTTAATAGATGGAGTGATCCAAGAGAAAGGTTTACAAGTATATGACATGCATAATATAATTTTAGAGGTGTCTAATGTGATGTCGTAAATAAATATATGTTTGCGCTTACATTGCAAACGCTGACTGATCCCTACGAGGTATATCAAAAAATGTATTACAGTATTGTACAGTACTGTAAAAAAGTCTACAACAAAAAAGTCCGCTATGGTATATGTCTATCTCCTAGGGATAACCCATAAGAACCATTTTTTATCTTCGAGAAATAATAGGTTATTCACGAAGCGAATCAAGCAATACATCATTACTCCTTATCCAATTAAGTTCCTTAAATACATTGTGCATTTGACATACAGTGTGTAAAAGCCAAATGGAATGGTATCCTTTCAAAAACTGTAAATGATTTTCGTGGCAACGTTAGTTTGAAACGCCTTGTCAACTTGTTATGTATGTTACAACATTAATTGTCAGTATTTTAATTTAAGTTTGAAGTTCGTTAACTTCAAGTCTGACAATTGGTTAGATTAACGGAAATGCTTAAAATAACAGGTTTACGAATGATTGGTTACGGATATAAAACCCGAACACAACAGGAAGTAGCTCGCCTATTTCATGAGAAATTTCCTAATCTACCTCCCATATCTCAGGGAACAATAAGGAAAATAGAGAAGCAGTTTCTCGAGCTTGGTCGTTTGGGGCAGATAAAAAAACAGCTGCCAATGCAATCAGTGATGAACTCAAATTAGATGTGGTACTTGAGTTTGAGGAAAACCACCCATATACATCGAGTAGACAGGCATCCACTACATTCAATGTTAGCCACACATCGATAGTATTATATCGATAAATATTAAAAGAAAAGAAAATACATCTCTATAAAATAATACCTACTCAGGAGCTCATGGAAGACGAGTTTGATAGAAGAACTTATTTTTATGAGCAAATGATGGACATGGATAACAATATTATCCAATTAGAAGACCATCCAGATCCAGAAAATCCTCACTGAATGAGATAAGAACACACGCAATACCCTCAAAAGGTTAATGTTTGGGCTGGGATTGTAGGAAACCATATCATTTGTCCCTTTTTTATTGAGGGCAACTTGAATGGCGATAATTATTTGGCACTACTTCAAGTTTAGCAAATTTATATCCTGATCCAGGAAACTCCCAAGTTCAAGTGAATACAATATGCTTTCAGTAGGATGGAGCACCACCCCATTACCAAGTGAGTCCGACAATACCTCGATACAACATTTCAACATTTCCCAATCGGTGGATAGGGAGGCGAGGATAGATTGAATGGCCAGCGCGATCACCTGATCTTTCATCATTAGATATTTTTATGGAGATATGTAGAGAGCAATGTGTCCAAAACTTAACCTTCAGATTTGAATGACTTTAAAGAACGAATAACGCTTGCGATTAGGTCAGTCACGCCTGATATGTTAAATAATGTTAGAAGACAGTTTTATTTGAGATTAGAATGTTACCAAGACGTTAGCGGTGAACATTTTGAACATCTACTTCGTTAACATCCATAGTTCTTTTGCATATTCTATATTTCATTACGATTTGCATTACATTTTAGTTTGTGAGTGTATTTTATCGAATTTCGAATTTATGGAATTTTGGTCTGTAGCACCTACACCAAACACCCTGTATATTTAAAAATTATATCAAAATATAGCTCTCATGAACTCCTAAAACTTTTGTATGAAACATTTTTGTGTATCTCCTTCAACAAACCAGATATTGCCTGTCACATAAAATGTGGGACACCCGGTATATACATATATATATATATATATATATATATATATATATATATATATATATATATATATATATATATATATATATATATATATATATATATATATATATATATATATATATATATATAATTTTTGGAGTATATTTTTGCAGTATAAAATAAATTGTTCGAAATTTATTCCTGTGTTTTTTATTAAGGGGGTCTTTGAAATTGTGCTTGATTTTCTAGGAGTCCATGGACTGAAAAAAGTTCAGAAACGCTGCAGTTTAAGCGGTCACTTCAATGCTTACGAAAAGGAATAATAACTCGCCACACTTCTGGAATGGGAATCATGGAAATGAGAACGGTAATTTCTACATTCTGATATTATCATACTTTACGAGTAATGGTGGAGAACTTTACTAAGCTCAGGGTGGTTAATGGTTAGCCCAAATTTCGGCAAATTCGATAATTCCGATTCATATGTCTACGATAACACCGGTATAGTATATATAATACTTCACAAGTTGAAATTCGTGTTTAGAAGAGATAAAGCTCCTGAAAAATGAGCGACAGCTCACTGGATTCAAAATGACGTTTTGAAAAATGGGTTTGGATAATTTTACAGCACACAAAATGTTGCAGATGTTATTAACAAATTGATGATTTTTTTGCGCAAAGGGTCTTCGTATCAGGTATTTTAACAATCAAAATAGATCCAGCATATTCAATGGCATCAATAGTTATATGTAATAATTATTCACGGCGACAAGCACCGCTGATAACCAAAATTAGGACAACCTACAAATAAAAACAATTGAAATCTTACAAAATGATAACTGTACCTAATGAAGTGAATTTGTTTCGTTATCAGCATCTTGAATACATTTTTTGATATCATCCCTTGATGAAACTTTAGATTTCTTTCCTCGGTATCCGACGCTTTTTTCTTAATGAGCGTGACCAATTTTGAAAACTTCCGTATATCAATATTTTCCTCAACATTCAATGTACTTTTCAACATTGAATACATACTCCATAACGTAGAAGGTTTAATAATTTTTTACTTTTCCTCAAAATAGCATATAAGCATATTTTCAGAAACCTTTTTTACATTTTTCATGTCTCCTGATATATAAATTGTATTTATGTAAAGTTTCATCTAAATCCGTCCAGTCTTTCAGGCGTGAAGGAGCCACATTAATAATATTAGTATAGAATATTACATTTGCTTCCTCAGATGGGTTATCACTACCACTATTATAATCAACATCCATCTTCAAAATATAATTGAAGCAACTACGAGCAAACATAGTCAAACATGTGTCGTGCCAATAAACCGTTTCTACAATAACGATACAAAAAGACCACTGGATGCTGTGAAATTGTATTGAAAGTATTTATAACATTAAGGATAAAATATTTTGAAAGGAGAGGTATTATTTAGTTATTTTGGACTTTTTTTTTCATACAAGAAAAACTTTTCGGGACAACAAAACACGTCAAGATGTGTTGGAAGTATTTATTTTTTATATATTTCAGACTATTTTCTTCACTACTAAGGAATATATTATCCAAATTATATTTTTTATTTTAAAGATTAATTTATTCAAATAACACTTTTTTGTAAGACTTTCACAGTTTACGAAACCACAGCATGTGTTTTGCTATACAATAGTTTGAATAAATCAGGGTGTTATCCGAATACCACAAATAATAAAGTACCATTAGAAAAAAATGGTCTCGATTTTTCATGGAATGATAAAATTGTTTTCTATAAAATTTTTTGCGAATTCCGATCTGACGAAAGACGGAGTAAAAGTTTAAATAATAAGCTTGAAAATGTTTTCTTCTTACAACACCTCTTATATATACTTAAGAAGATCGTGTCTTGAAAAAGTATTTTGCATATTTTTTTAATTGAAAACTATTTAAATATTCGAAAAATAAAGTTTTTCGTGGTTATCAATTATAATTTTGAATATCAAAAATTTTTCAAATCGGTCAATCGTAACTAGAAAAATAACTAATTCATTGTTTCAGTAGAATTCCCAAAATCGAAATTTTGTGTGAATAGAGTGTGTAAAAGACAAATGGAATAAATTCTTTATTTGGGTTACGGTACATATTTTTAAAAATCCCGAAACACGTCTAATGTAAGTTATAATTAGGCTTAATGAAAAGTACAATACGGGTTACGGTACATATTTAAAAAAAACGAAACTCGTCTAATGTAAATTATAATTAGGCTTAATGAAAAGTAGAATACGATGTTGAAGAAGTAGATGTTCAAAATGTTCACCGCGAACTTCTTGGCAACATCCTAATCTCGAATAAAACTGTCTTCTAACATTATTTAACATGACAGGCATGACCGACCTAATCGCAAGCATTATTCTTTCTTTTAAGTCATTCAAATCTGAAGGTATAGTTTTGTACATATTACTCTTTACATATCCCCATAAAAAGAAAACTAATGATGAAAGATCAGGTGATCGCACTGGCCATTCAATCGATCCTCGCCTCCTATCCACCGATTGGGAAATGTTATATCGAGGAATTGCCGGACATTAACTTGGTAATGTGGTGGTGTTCCATCCTGCTGAAACCATATCGTATTCACTGGAACTTGAGGGTTTCCTGGATCAGGATATAAATTTGTTAAACTTGGAATGACATCATTTTGAAGTAGTGCCAAATAATTATCGCCATTCAAGTTGCCCTGAATGAAAAAGGGACCAATGATATGGTTTCCTACAATCTCAAAACCTTTTGAGGATATTGCGTGTGATCTTCTCTCATCCAGTGAGGATTTTCCGTTGACCAGTAGCGGCAATTTTGCCGATTAGCATGACCATTAAAAACAAAGTACACTCATCCGAAAACATAACGTCTTCTAATTGGATGATATTGTTATCCAACATATGCATCATTTACTCACAAACATAAGTTCTTCTATCAAAATCGTCTTCCATGAGCTCCTGAGTAGGTATCATTTTATAAGAATGCATTTTTTTTAATATGTTTACTATCGATGTACGGCTAACATTGAATGTAGTGGATACCTGTCTACTCGATGTATGTGGGTTTTCCTCAAACTCAAGCATGACATCTAATTTGAGTTCATCACTCATTGCATTGACAGCTGCTTTTTTTATCTGCCCCACATGACCAAGCTCGCTAAACTGCTTCTCTATTTTGCTTATTGTTCCTTGAGATATGGACGGTAAATTAGGAAATTTCTCCTGTTGTGTTCGGATTTTATCATCGTAACCAGTTCATTTGTGAAACTGATATTTTATGCATTTCCGATAATCTAACCATTTGTCAGACTTGAAGTTAACAAACATTAAACTTAAATTAAAATGCTGATAACTAATGTTGTAACATACAAAACAAGTTGACAAGGCGTTTCAAACTAACGTTACCACGAAAATTATTTACAGGATTATTTTTAAGGATACCATCTAAAAAGAACATTGCTACGGTTTTTGCTTACTTTCTAATAATCACTACCTCAACATAAAATAAGTTTTGAGTGTATATTATCGAATTTCGGTAACCACATGATTTTAATTTATTTTATCTTAATTGTTGCAATAAACTTGAAAAATTGGGTGTTGTACCGGTCATTCGACAGGGGTTGAAGGTAGGGGTAGCATTTTTCCATTGAAGTATGTCAAATTATAATTTAAATTTGACGCGTTTCGGGATTTTGTTAAAATGTACCGTAACCGAAATAAAGAATTTATTCCCTTTGGCTTTTACACACTGTATGTACTATTCACAATGAAGATATGTTATTCTAGAATAATTGGAAAAATTCAAGAAAAATTTTTCATTTCGATAAGAAGCTTCAGGTGAAAACGAAACACAAGTTTTTTCAGGACACTTTTTTCTAATAAACAGAAAAAAACAGGAGTACACATAATATAACCATTGTGCTAGCTTTCGAACTCTGTCAAACGGAAGTGGAGTAAACCTTCTAACTTTAAGCATTAAATTTTGAATAAAATCGACCGACAGACTAATCCAATCTCAATTATAATCAATAGTTCGTTAATGTATAGATAAATATTTGAAGGCAATATTGCGAATAAATGCTCCTTGTGATACAGTGCTTAGACTTAATTATTGCAGAAATTGTTATTTGATGAAAAGTGCATTTTTAAAGTAAAATGGCTTTAAGCGCCCTTGACTCGGGAAATAGCGAAAGAGAGCGTTACGAAAAGTGTGATCGGGCGAGGCAAACGGAAGTTGAGAGGGAGGAATAAGTTAGTGAAGATGGAAAGAATGAGTTACGTTTCGTATATTACTGTAGGGGCACATTTACGGTCGAGTAGGCTCTGAGAATTAGGAGAAAACTAGCCAGAGATTTCAATGTTAATTTCGCGTCCAAAGATGAAAAACTCATGGTAAACTATCTACAAGATAAATTAAAACTATTAATGAATAACCGAAATGAGCCTAGCACAAGACATTGATCAATAATCAATACAGTTTTATCTAGATATCTTTCTAATTTTCATTCGAAAAAATATGTATCTTATTTCTCATCCTACAGTTATTACTGATGTATCCGATGATGAAAATATAGTTTAAAAAACTAAAAAACACGCTTTTAAAGAACATCGAACAAAAAAGTTAAAAATATTTTTTTTAAATAAGCTTAAAACAATAACGAACGAAAAATACTAGTATTATTTTGAAAAAAGCGACGTGCGCTTGATATACAAAAAATATGGAACAAAGCGACCACGCTTTTTTCACAATAATACTATTATTTTTTGTTCGTTATTGTTTTAAGATTATTAAAAAAAATTATTTTCAACTTTTTAGTTCGATGTTCTTCAAAAGCGTGTTTATTAAACTATATTTATTTTTCATTTTCAAGTTTCGTATGCTATAAAAGCGTGTGTTTTAGTTTTTTTGAACTATATTTATTTTATCTAAACTTTGGGATCAATCAACCGTATATTGTTTAGAAAAATGACCATTGATATTTTCGGTTACTTACAACGCCATCTGCCCGCGAATAGATCAAGCAATAATGTCGATATATCAAGGAGGTTACGTACAGCACCATCTGCCCGCGAATAGATCAAGCAATAATGTCGATAATTCTGTCAAATACAGATCCCGAGCTTGAAAGTTACAAGCAAACTGACAAACAAAGAAACATACATACAGGTGAAGCTAATATAAAGTGTGTAATAAAAATGTATATTTATCAATGAAAACCCATATTAATTTTAATTATTTGTAAAAAATCAATATAAAGAAGTTTCATTCCAGTTGTAGTTGTGTAGTTTAAAGCACACTCGCGCTGTTTTTATTTTGTGAATATTTCTTACCATAAGTTCATATATAAGTCAAACCAAAAGAAAGCATTCACAGAAATCTTCATATGATTATTTCTCAACGAAGAATTTTTTCAAGTATTTTCTGAACGTTAGTATCACAATAACTTTCTGATGTTTGTCTAACAATTTTATGAAAATTTTAGATACACAAAAACGTACACTTTATGTGTCATTTAAATGATGTTGCATTCGATTGTTCCGTTATAAATGAGCTCCTTCGGCAATTCTAATTATAATAAACATATAGATAACAATTTTTTCACGTTTACTACGTGAATGAATTTCATTTCGGTGTCCAGGATTCACAGGGTGTTTCCTAACTACGGTACGGAGTTGCTTCGTTTCTGAGATACAGGGTGTTGAAGTTAAAAAAAATTGCGCATGTCAGCCATTTCAGCGTTAATAAAATTATTCATGATGGAATCACTGCTAATTGACAACTCTGACTTTCACTGAATGACAACACTATCACTGTTAGCTGGTCTGCAAAGCAGGTGTTCATAATATGCAAAGTGGCTTCAATTTTTTTTCTCGAAAACAAAGCTAGATATAAAGAAAACACAAGGGACGAAAAAGTTGTATTTTCAGTTGATCAATCTAAAAAAATTGAAAACTACGAAAACAAGTAAGTGGCGTACTTTTTCCCAATATTGTTGGCTGTGGTGCTGAAAATACACTGGACCTAATAATTTCAATCTAGTTGGGGCTTAATAAGCGCCTAATTACTTCAAATAACTGTCTATAGAAAATTTCAACCAAAGCGGTAAGGATATTTGTGATATTTTATAAATACCGTTTTTTTCAACTTCAACGCCCTATATCTCAGATACGAAGCAACTCCTTCTTAAAACGACTCACCCTCTGATATTTCGTACCGTAGTTATAAAACACCCTGTAGGTATGATACTACACTAGTCATACTTTACGTGCTGTAAAAATTAAATATGTGGCATTGTTATGATTTAATCAACTTCATTCACCTTTGACAATAAGTCAGGCAAATTTTCAGAACTTCTGAATATTCTAAAGCCTGCCTTAAAAAGCAAGTCAATTTTTCCTCGTCCATTTTCATAGGTACCGTCTGACACTGTGCTGTCAACTGATGGAATAGTCAGTCAGAAAGACTGAAACTTCCCAGGCACTTTTGGACAAGTTGATGCTGGCAAGCGCTAACCGGCGACGGACGCTCTTGGCTGTGCGGAGCAGGGCTAGTGGGCGGTTGTCCATTCATTTTCATTGTTCCAATCCTATCCGTATTTTGACGGGACGGGACGGAACGGGACGGGACGGGACGGGACGGGACGGGACGAGACGGGCTGTGCCGGACAAGTGGGCGATAATTTTAAAGCCTGACGCACACTTGTCCAGCACAGCACAGCACGGCCCGTCCCGTCAAAATACGGACAGGATTGGAACAATGGAAATGAATGAACAACAGCTCACTAGCCCAGCACGGCACAGCAAAGAGTGTCCGCCGCCATAATGGATTCCAGCTCTCTGATCCTGACTGGAAAATAACGGAACGTGCTGTGACGGACTGGCCAAGTGAGCGCGTCGCTGTCAACTTGTCCAGAAGTGCCTAGGAATTTTATGTCTTTCTGTTTTCCTATTCCATCAGTTGACAGCACAGTGTCAGACGATAACTATGAAAATGGACGAGAAAAAATTGAGTTGCTTGTTAAGGCAGGCTCTAGAATATCCAGAAGTTCTGAAAATTTGCCTGATGTCATTCGAAAATACTGGAAAAATTTCTCCTCATCTTCTTTCAGATCTTTGAAAAGATGATGAAATTTTCCCAGATTTGCCCTCTTTTGATTGATTGGATGGACCCACATTCTTCTTTCTTGTGACTATTTTCCTCTACATTCAATAATGCGGCCACTATAATTACGACTTCTTCGTCAGAACTGCTGGTGATAGACATGTTTCTGTCACCGCTTGATGTCAACTGAAATTCCCTTGAAATCGAACAAAAAGCAGCTTCAGTATGTTAGTTGAAGCTGGATGAGTGGGCGATACTGCTACCCATCGCCATCAAGCGACGGACAGCGCCGTGCTGTGCTGTGCCGGACAAGTAGGCGACACGCTTAAGTGCCAGATTTGGGAGACATACAACGGAGTGGACGGCACAGCAACGATATCCCATCTCATGAATGGGTACCAAACCAACTGGATCACTGCCAGATGTGGTAGGTGGACCTAGGCTCCGATACATGGAGAAATAAATACTTTCACGAGTTGGATAAATGCCAGTAAGACTCGTGGACAGCTGAATATGATAAATGTATATCTGTCAAAATCATGAAGAGAATACACTTTTGTGTTGTCAACATGAAACATCACCGATGGATTTTCTGAGAAGAAATGACATGTTGCTTGGAAAAAAAGAAGTGAAAGTTGGAACATAAACGAATGAAAACAATAATAATAATGACAGGCATTATGGTATTATGCCAAATACGCCTGAAGACGTTATTACATACATTTACATTACATTGTAAATCGTCTCCCAAAATTTGATTGTTTGTATCACCTGTCCAATAGTTTATATTCAAGACGAAGGGTGTGACTCAGTGAGCAAATGACAAAAAAAATGGAAACAAAATTATCACTGTGAGAGTAAATAAAAGTGCCACAACTTCAAAAAATTAGAAGTTGAGAAACGTTGGGACTGGGTGAAAGAAAATAAAGTATGTTTCAGTTGTTTAGGATCATCACATCACACAAAACTTTGTAAAAGCATGTGATGTTAATGGCTGCCTTTACAAACATCATCCTATGTTACATAAAGAACCTGAAACAGTACTGGAGAACTCCGAAAAATAAGTCTGCCATCATTCCGCCAGGATCCAAGAGTCTGAAATTTTATTGAGAATAACTCCTGTAGAATTAACTGGCCCCAAAGATAAAATCGGCACCTATGCTCTTTTTGATGAAGGTTCTACGGTAACCATGGTTGATGCTACTAGAACAACAAGTTTGAAACAAGTTGGACAACAAATTCTATGTCCTGTGAAGAACTCCATTCGAAGAAGATCAGTTTGACGATAAGAGGAAAGAATGAAGATACTGAGTACGATTAAAATAATGTTAGAACTATCCATAACTTATCTCTTCCTGTACATTTAATGAACTCTTAAAGTCTATCTTAGAAATAGAATCATATTCAACAAGTGAATATTGAATCTATGCACTGTGTGAAACCACAAATTCTATTCAGACAGGACAACATTGATCTCATCATTGCTAGAGAAGTCCACGAAGGAGGAAAAAACCAACCTATTTTATTTAGATCGAAGTTGGGATGGGTTGTGCATGGAAACTAAAACAGTATTGTGGACGAGTAGATCAAAAATTTTTCCTTTTTATAAACTATCAGTATGACGATTTGGGCGATTTGAATTTTTTCAAAATTGAGAATTTGGGTGTAAAATATTATAAAACTTCACAACATCTAGATGACATCAGAACCTCTAAAATTTTTTGGAAGAGACGACAAAAAGGATAGTTGCAAACAGATGGGAAACTGGATTTTTATGGAAAAATGAAAGTAACTTTACATAATAATAAACCTACTGCCCTGTGCCGATTAAAATCCATAGAGAAAAAGATGAACAGAAACGAAGATTTTGGTCTTGATTACGAAAATAAAATAAGTGAATATTTAGAAAAAAGTATGCTCGGATGTTGCCTGCGGAGAAGGTATCAAAGGATACTATGAACGTTTGGTATCTGCCATATTGTGCCGTAACAAATTCTAATAAATCTGGAAAAATACGGTTTGTGTTTGATGCAGCAGCGAAAACAAATGTAATTAGTCTCAATGATGTTCTTCTGGAAAGTCCAGACCTGCTGAATTCCTCACTTGACATAATGTTCAAATTCAGGCAGAGAAATATAGCTGTGACTGCAGATATTCAGGATATGTTCCATATAGGATCCAAATCCAAATCTCATTTCTACATATAAAACAAAACCAAAATCTTGACCAATTCGAAAAGTAAAACCAAGTCAAATACAACACCCATTTCAACAATCTTGTTCATTGCATTAATTTTCAAAGTAAACGAAGTAAAACATGGAATTTAATGAAACTACCTGAATTGATGGAAAATATTCAAATAGTTAAAAACTGAGCAAAAGTCGTCTCATATTTCTCACCATATTAAATTATTTGATAATATTACCATAAATAACGTCATAGTGCCGCCATATTGAATTTAGAGAAAATGACTACGGCGTTATTTCAAAAAGGAATGGTCCACCCAACAACAAAGAGTAAAGAATAAAAAATTGGGTTCATGAGATATCTTGTTTTTGTTGTAAAATTTTAATTGGTGAAACTTTCAAGGCCATTAAAAAGGCGTGAGAATAAACATCGAGAAGACATCAAAAATAGACAATTAAGAGGATCAAAATTGTCACGACACATTTTGAAATCAGGCGGTGAACATCGACTTGAATGGTACAAGACGAAAATGATTGCCAGTGAACTCCATTCTAAGAGACGTAAGCTCAAAAAATCAACACATATTATGATAGCTTGGAAAAAAGTTTGTAGCTTTGACACCTTCAAAGCATGAATCATCAAACAGTCATTCTCTTTTCAAATCACTGGAATATATAATGCAATCCCTCAAAGAATAAAACACATCTCACATTTCAAAATTTATCTCAAGTTATATTGTATGAGTTAGAATGAATCATCACTGATAATCAGAACAGAATAAACAGTCATGATTATCACTGTTTATTATGTTCAGTATAGCAACATTCGAACAATGACGATCTCAGTCAACTTTATATTTACCAACCTTTTTTTGGGTATTTGTTACCTTTCACAATCTGAAAAATATAAAAATTATAATGGAGAACTTTATACAAGTGTAGAAGGGCAAACTTTTCAGTTTACCCCGATAAGTTACTGCGTGAAAATCAAAGTATTTTTCACAAAGAAAAATCTTCTATTTATTTATTTTTATTTATTTATATGTCAAAGAAGTAAAGAAATAAGCTATCAAAAAAGGAATAACTGCGAATATATTCGAATGTTTTATCAATTTCTGAAGACGGAGGCAGATTTTGGCCTCCGAAACGTAAAAGATAAGTATTATTTCTTAATATTTTTTTTTTTGATAGGCAAAATTGTTAAATACAACAAGTTACTGATAAATAGAAGATTTTTCTTTGTGAAAAAAACCTTGAATTTTAACGCAGTAACTTATCGGGGTAAACTAAAAAGTTTGCCCTTCTACACTTGTATAAAGTTCTCCATTATAATTTTTATATTTTTCAGATTGTGGAAGGTAACAAATACCCAAAAAAAAGGTCGATAAAAAACTGATTTTTCTTCCACAAAAAATGACTTTCGTTGAATGTTTATATTAACATTCTTCACCTTTTTCAAAAATGAAACAAACTGAACTTGCGAAGATTCGAAGAAGAACAACTTTTGTAGAGATCCGCCTCGGCATATGAAAACAAATTAAAGGGTGAGGATCACAAAATTGATATTTTTATACCTAAACACAGATACAAAATGTAGCGATTATTCGAAATCGAAGTTGAAATTGTAAAAGACGAAAGTATGCAAGCAGCTTTACTCATAACAATATTTTGGACATCCTACCTATTAGCAGAACTATTTATTTTAAATATGTAGAGAAACACCAGTACTTACATGATTTTAATAACATCAGTATTAACAGCGGTCTGTGAAACCGAATGCGAGAAATGCTATTTTTATTTGTCTTGTCGTACTTAGAAAGTGATTTCATTTATAAAATTACATAATGTTAGAAGTCGATTTATTGTTTTTCCATAATTTATAGTACTATGATATAAACAATAAACATTTAGGCTAATTAACCTTCTTCAAAACCATATCCGACGCAGTCGATTCCTTTTGACACAAACTTTACCGCTCCTTTTCGCTTAACGCGCGTTTCCTCGTGTAACGCCATCTAGGGGAGTAGACAGTAACTATTTCCTGTCCGATAGTTGTCCGATAGCTGTACAATAGATGGCGGTAAGCTTCAATGCGAAGCGAGAAGTTTCTAGTCACCATTCTCGAAAGTACTAGGCCTGTCCGCTACCTCATATAAAAGCGTGCGCGCCATCCAGCCAGTATGCCTGCACTGCCTGTGGCCAATGTGCACAGACGTACAGAAAGAAGATACAAATTTTTATAAACGCGAACGTAAGGGCCGCCGTAAACACACCATATTATATACCAAACAGATATATATATATACAGAGACTTAGACCTGGACACGCAGTATGTGGACGTATATATGAGAGAAAACGCAGAAAGCGTGATCGATAGAATCAGATCGCACAACAACCAGCGCTACGTGATCTACACAATGCGTTAAATATGGATGTTCCCAGATTCCGAGAAAGGGACAAACACCCAAGGCCGACTAAACAGAATCAACGACCACCCCCGCGAGTCGCCGTTAGGCGACTCGTAAGCATAAACTAATCATATGAACTCTCTTTCAGGTAGGTTCAACGCAGAACAATTCGACCGCGACCGCGATTCACTTTTTCTTAGATTCATTGAGGAATGCTCGACGCTAACAACAATAGCCGCCGGTTAGTTTTTGGGGGCCCCCATGCAAAAATTCAGTTAGGAATAGTCACGATAAACCAATTAACCGATCAGAAAGTAAAAGCACCTAAAGGCCGACTTTCGACCAAATGAGGTCAGATGTCAATCTTGCTGAAGTTCCCATCAGTAAATTGAGGACCGTTGGAGAGCGGGGGTGGATGAAGTGGAGTATTAGGTTTTCCTCGCAAAATTTATTTTGTTGGGCGAAGTTTTTACTTCAGGGCACTCAACCCGGGAGAGGTCATGTGGGGCCAGCCAGTAATGTCATTCGACGATATTACGAAAACTAGTGTTTTTAGTTAGCGACTAGCTAGGTAAAGTGCTGTACGTGCGGTAGTCAATACTGTGAGTGGTGACATTAGCAAGTTTTTAATACTCGATTCTTTACTTCGGCATTTTTTAAGACAAAACTATGTCGGAAGCAAAAAAGGAAAAACGGCAGTATAGCGCTGAATATATAAAATATGGATTTATTGAAAATCCAAGAAATCCGTCTTCACCTATGTGCCGTGCCTTCTTTGTCAAAAAACATTTTCGAATGAAGCAATAAAACCCTCAAGGCTACAAGATCATTTGAATAAAATGCATTCAGATAAAAAAGACAAAAGTGTGACTTCAAGAACTGGAAAAGAAATACTTAACTCAGCCAACTGTGTCAAAACTTTTTTCAGCGGCTGATAAGCAAAACGATGACGGACTCCGAGCTTCCTACAATATCTCCTTGCTAATAGCTCAAACAGGTAAACCTTACACTATTGGAGAGGATGTAATTTCACCGGCAATAGAAGAAGTAATAACTACTGTACTCCATAAACCAGATATTATCCTAAAAGATCCTTTGAGCAATAGTTCTGTGCAAAGACGAATTGATGAGATGGCTGAAAACATTGAAGAGTCATTGTGCAATCATCTGAAGACTTCGAAATTCTCAATTCAATATATCAACAATTACTATTTGCCAGAAATTTAGAGACGGATACAAAAGGAGAAACCATATATAATACACTAGAAAAATGTTATGATAAGAAAGAAATTCCACTGAAAAATATTATATCAGCTGCTACGGATGGCGCTCAGGCTATGACAGTACGTCACAAAGGCTTCATTGCGTACTTAAAAAAAAAATAAAATTCCAGTGCTCGCTGAACATTTCGTAATTCATAGGCAACATTTGGTTGCGAAAAATTTGAGTGGGCGCCTCTCTCAATCACTGCAATATTATCATCAAAGCAGTTAATAAAATCCGAAACGGCTCTTTAAATCACAGATTATTCAATCAGCTTTGTGTTGCTAATGATGAAAATTTCAACCGATTGCTATTTCACACAGAAGTGCGTTGGTTATCAAGGGGTAACTGCCTCACTCGATTTTACAATCTATTCGACTCTGTAATAGAGTTCTTGGAAAGCAAAGACAAAGAATTGAACGACAACCTCATCACTTCAAAGAATTATATTGCGTACTTGAGAGAACTGAATAAATTATTTGATGATGTCAATCTGCAACTTCAAGGTGACGACTTGAATTTGATTAAAACAAAAAATGTCATTGCTGCTTTTGTAGCCCCATTGCTCTTATACAAGAATAATATCGGCAGACATGAGTTTCGCAATTTTCCTAATTTGTCAGCAGTATCCCTCATCAACGACGACTTGCTTGTTTACTGCCAACATTTGGAGAACCTCCACAGTGATTTCACAGAACGATTCCAGGACATTTCAAAATTGGAAATACCGGACTGGGTGTTTGATCCTTTTTCAAATGTCAACACAGCAGAATCACCCCAGCTGAAAGAAGAACTCATAAAACTGATAACGAACGAAGAAATAACAATAAAATTTAAAAATGGATACCAAGAATTTTGGCTACAAAAGCCAATCCCGCAATTATACCCCAGATTGTGGTCCATCGTTCAACGATTTTTGATAGCATTCCCATCATCGTAATTGTGTGAACGTGGATTTAGTGCTGTGACAACGTTGCTAACTGAAAAGAGAAATCGGTTGCAGATTACCGAACGCGGTGACTTACGGCTGTTTTTAATTTAATTTGATTATTAAAATAATGACCGCGATTGTGATTCTTAAGATGTAGTAAAGTAAAAAAAATTGGTGGACGCTAGAAAATGATTAGGTAATTCTTGAAGTGGGCGGTAGACAAAATAAGTTTGAGAACCTCTGTATTAGGAAATCTCTTCGGAGCATAGTTGAGTCTGCAAATGTTGAAGGATGCAAATGCGTTTGTTGCAACTATATTTAGTACTCGGTAAAAAATTACCATAGACTACCTTCTTGTATTCCTGGCACAATAGTAGTTTGCACATAATTGATCAACTGTGTCAACACTACTCTCCGTATGATTGTACAACATAATAATTTCAGATTTGTTTGTTATTGTGTCTAAGCTATCGTCCTCTGGTAAACCTCTGGAAAACCAGTTGTCCATCATGACATTTCTACCAGTTGGCAAGGCGCACAGCAACTGCTTTTCCAGTATTATCGACCGAAAAAGGTCAAGGAGGTTGCTTTAGTGTATAAAATGTCCTAGCTTCCACGAGAGCGAATATTTTTATGCCATACCTCTCGGGCTTCCTGAGAATATACTTACGAAAATTACATTTTCCACGAAACTCGGGGGCATTTCGTCGACAGTAGAATACTCTGATGTCGTTTAATTTTTTTTACAGTTTGAAACAAACAATTCAAATAGATCTCTTATTGCTGCCAACGTATTGGTGTCTTGCCTCAGGTCTAGTATTCTTATTGTCAAATCTCAAATTTCTTAGCAGAAATCAAAAACGTTCCGGTGACAACGTCAGCCTAAACATTTCAATCGATGTGGCGTTGGTTTTCCACAAATTTTCTGCTTTCACATGATTACTTTTACGCACGGCGGAAAGGTATAAGAGTCCTAGCAATGCTTTGATTTCAATTATATCTGTAGTAGATTCTGTTCGGTATTCACAAGGATACTGTTGCTGGAAAATATATAGGTTGGCATATTTAACAACCAGATTTATTATTTTATTTGTGAAAAAGCATGACAAAATATCCAGAAGACTTGAAGAAGTGCGTACTGGTCTTTTTTACGCCTGGCAGGTGAATGATTATATTTTTTTCTCGAGTTTTAACCCTCTGATTTGACGGTGGATGTTTTTTCCATTTCGTCAAGTTGCCTCTACCAGTAAAAAATGGCTCCCTATACTTCACGTTTTCATTCAAAATATAGTCTTGATGTGCAGTAATGTGTTTTAAGTTTGGTTCCGGCTCACTCTTTCACGAGATCTTCTACTGACTGTGGTTCTAACTCTTGATCCGACTCGGAATCTTATGAACGCTCTTGAACACAATCTTCCTCAGTGGAGTCTGCTTGGTCGTCTGGAAAATTATTTTGGCCTTCTTCATCTTCTATCTCCTTCCATAACCTTCGCAATCGGTCCTGTTCCTTTTCATGACTCATCTCTAAAACGAACAATGATTTACTATGGTATTTTATGAAAAATAATCAAAAAACCACACTGTTACCTTTCGTTATAATTGAAATAGTAGCGCCACTACTAGCATCCGTCTGTGAGACAAAACTAGGAATAAAATCGACTGTAAAGCTAGGACAACTGGTTGGTAAACCTCTAAAACACAAAATAATATATGGTATTTCACCAGTAATCATTGTCAATGTTACCTCTATATAATTTCAATAGTAGCGTCACTGCTAACATCCGTCTAGGAAACCACCTATCACCGAAAGTGCTATTATATACTTTCCACTAAGACAATTAGTCCGTAACTGAATAAAATTAAGATAGCAGGTTTTTTCTGGGTTCAGGTTCTAGGACATCAGGATCATGCGCAATTGATATAGAGCGTTCTGGTTTATTGAGGATAATTTCAGATTGATGAATCCTCTGAATTGAAGGGGTTATATTTTTAGGAGTGATTAATTTTTGGGAAAAAAAGTTTTTGGCTTTCTACTACTCCATCTCGATACATAATATAACTCCTTCAATTCAAATAAGATTCCTCTTGGCTGGGATTAAATCAAATAGGTGAATGAATGTCATTACGATGTCATCGATTACATAAGCAGATCAAGCTTATTCCGTGACATCAAAAATCGTAATTCATGAATGAATTGTGTGTATTTTCTGTAATATTATCCAATTTGGTACTGAAGAGCTTTAGGGCAAGTGTCTTACGGCGAAACATCGATGTATACCAGTGAGGATGACAGTGTTCCACAACGAATGTTTGAAATACAAACTGAGTAAAGAAAAGTATCTTCTGTATAATTCAGTGTTCAGTTTCGAAATAATTTTTTTCTTTCGTGTAATTCAATGTTTGTATGAAAGTAGCTGTTTCAGGAGGACTTTCTTTTAGTTTGTGTCTGAAAGTTACTTCTTTGCATGATCTACACATCCATGTATAGAGTTACTTATTTTCAAATTGATTACTTCCTTCCTTTCTTTGGAAGATTCCCTCATCTTTTTTGTATCGTGATAGAGTAGTAAAAAGCTTTCCCAATGAATCCTCTGTTCTGGTTTCGACTGCGAAATGATCCTAAACTGTCTTGAATCATCTCGAATCGTTCTTGGTCTCGAGGCTGAACTGTTGATAACTGTTCCCATTGCTCATGCGCATTCATGTGGAAATTTGTTTGGACTATTTCCAATACGTTTTAAACCATCATAAACCGTATGGGAGCTGACGCCCAGTTCTTCCACCATGCATCGATTGTGATGAGTTAGTCTTCTCGACCACTTCGAGACTCTTCTAAAATCTCCGGAACGAAATTTCGCAAGCCAGCGTCGAACAGTGCCAAATGGCTGGTTAATTTTTCGGGCTGTTTCGGCAGCCCTTTGGTTCAATTTTAATTCGTAAAGAAAAATTGATCGAAAATTGCTCAAAGACATCATATGAAAAGAGTACAAAATTATATATCCATCAGTATATACCACTACACTGAATAATAAATATTGATTAAGATATGGAACTACAAAAACACGTGACATTAAAATGGACAAATCTTTTGAAACAACCATAATTTTCAGAGAGAACTGAGGTTTATCAAACAAATTGTCAACAACGGTTACAAGGTAAATCTACCCCTTGACCTATCTAATAAATATTTCCATGGAACGAGAAATATTCCCTGAAAAATTAAAATTTGCAATCGTTACCCCAATCGTTATAAAAGGAGACTCAAATAGCTATGAGAACTATAGAGGAGTAAGTCTTCTCTCTAGTATATCCAAGTTATACGAAATGAATATTAAAAATCAGTTACTATCGTTTTTCTCAAAAATGAACTACTTTCGACAAACTAGCATGGTTTCATGCAAAACAAAAGCACGGAAACAGCTTTGTATGATTTCATAGAACACGTAGTAATAGCCTTGGATAACAAACTACAAATTTGTGGTTTGTTCATCGAGCACAAAGAGCTAGAAATATTCACAGTTGCTGGTCTGTATATATATGAGATGTATCTCTACGTATATGAGAATAGAGAAAAATTTTGCGCAAAGCAACAAGACCACCCATACGCAAATAGAGCTAGATAGTTGCTGATAGCGAATTCTCACCGAACCTCTCTCTATCAGAAGAGTCACCTATACCTTGGACCCAAACTATATAACAAGCTAGATGTTTCTATTAAGGACTCAATGAACATCTGCATTTTCAAAAGACAATTGAAAAAATATCTCATTGAAAGAAACTGCTACACTGTTGACGAGTTTTAATAGTTACTCTCGATAAAAAAATTATGTCCACTTTAGTATCTGTCATGTTTTGTTGTTATATATATATATATATATATATATATATATATATATATATATATATATATATATATATATATATATGTGTGTGTCTATATATATATATATATATATATATATATATATATATATATATATATATATATATATATATATATATATATATATATATATATATATATATATATATATATATATATATATATATATATATATATATATATATATATTTGTTTTTAGTTATACATAGACGACTTCCTTGTTATACTGTATGTAAATGTTTATTGTAATGCTTTCTTACTGTTCAACAAGTGAAATAATTTTTTTTCCACCGTAGTGTGCGCTGGTGTGGTAAGTGATCATTGGGTCCGAGAATTATGTGCCCTGACCAAGCGCAGTGAGCCAAGAATGACATTCTTCTGCATCTGTGTGTCTAAGATTTCTGCCTTAGTGCAGCAAGCCGGTATGATTTTAAGATTCGAGAGTAGAGAGAACATCATTCCACCAAGGACTCCAATAATTAGAACAACCATCTTGACAGAGTGATCTGGATAGAGTCTGCGGAGTTCAAAGAGAAAATTTCGATATTTTATCGGTTTTTCCTCCTTTTTTCTGACGATATTCGTCTCGCCAGGAGCTGAAAACTCCACGACAAATATCGTTTTGCTCTGGTGGTCGAGAAGGACTACATCAGACTTATTAGCTTGTATGACCTGAGGGTGGGGAATGAATAGTTCCAATAAATTCGGCACTTCTCGTTTCCCACAACGGATTTAATATCCCCCGGAGCGTAGGACAATACCGGTGTCTCGTCAATGCCGTAGACGATAATATAGCACTCCTAGGGCTATTATTATTATTAATTTTGTTTCACTGTAGTGTACGCTGGTCAGGCCCTATATCATTATTATTATTATTAATATTAGTATTTTTTTTTATCGTAGTGTGCACTGGTCAGGCCCTATCCCACGAACTATGATAACAACTATTCAACCGGTCTATCTCACTTCAAGAAACGAAAATAAGCGTCATAGGGCACTGACCCAATTTGGTTAACCAACAAATAAAATCGCACGTTTTTGAAAGTGAAAGTTCTAACGTAGCTCTCAGAACAAAATAATTCAAGCAAATTCATTGAAACCAATGAAAGCTCGCACAAGTTTGAACTTCTGAGGGTTGTCGCTCGTAGGGGTGTGACAGAGCTGGTTAACGGAGAAACATATTTCAAACATATATATTCAGTGCCGGAAAGATCAAGAGTATATAAGTTGCTTCGTGGTTTTTGACCAAAACTTTATATGGGTCAAACGTGAAGAACCTTCTACCAGAGAACAAAATAACACAGAAGAGCCGCTTCTGGCAGAGGGGCATGAGTTCAACCACCACTATGACGTATCATATTCGTTAGAGGAACGAATATGATCAATCTTTTGGAATGCTTGAAAATCAATAGATTCAAAAATTTACTGAATGCCTAAATAGAATGGAATCCTTTTTCTCTGTTGAATCGGATTTCTAATATGGAAATTGATATTCAGTTCATTTACATGTCCATTTAATGATTTGATAAAATTTCTTTAATAATGTTTGAATTTTTCATTACTTTATACCTAAACGCAGATAAAATTATTAGTCACTAAGTAAAGAGGTCGTATGCTTCAAATTATTATACAGGGTGTTTTAAAATCGATTCTCACCATTGGGATCTCGGAAACTATGAGAGATACGAAGATGGTGCATTTGGGGCATAGTTGCGCATTTACCTGACTAATATGTCAATGAGAAAGTTCTGAAATTCCGAGTATATCCGGAGATATCCAGAAAAAACAGAAATTTCAGAAATTGGTTTTTATTTTTTTCTGGCTTTATTTTTCGAAGAATTCGAAAATAAATTGCACTTCCACATTGCCACTTTTTCCCTGTTACATAATAATGGTGATTCCAGATTTACTATCCGACGTTTCGTCTTCCGGCCACTATCCCCAACTTTATTTTTTTCTTATGGGCGCTACATTGGATTCTTTCTGTTTTTAATAGAACCAGATGTGCACCAGATGTGCAGATGTGTTGTATCAAAAGTTATCATTCTTTTTAGAGAAATTGTAGATATTGAAAAAAATGTATTCATATCATAATAGGCTTTGACTTTAATATTTCTAAATTTTACTCTCAATTTGTACAAGTCATTGAATTTTTGGCGAAATATGGCTTTCACGAATTGAGAAAAAAGATATATGATACAATTGTATTACAAATACGATAGAAACAGTGTTAGGACATCGATTTTCAATTATCGGAAATCATCGACTTTATGTTGATGATAGACACTACCTTGCACTGACGAGTGGCCAAACAGACTGAAACCGGTCTGCAAGTGTGTTCCAATAATTGAAAATCTATTGCGGCAGTTGTATCGCCAACAGCATCTGCAGGAATAACTTCTGTGAAGAATCCTGTACTGACACCGGTCGGATATAATCCAACGCCCTTCGTGGTATTAGCCAGGGGAGTAGTTGTTTTCTGAGAGGTGTCAGTCCATTAACCTACTGTATAGGGAGTTGAGACTGGCCTGAACGAATTGTTCTTAGATAATTTGATAAAAATAATAATCGTTTTTATTTCAACAACGTTTGCATAATTTGTAGTGCGTTGATTGTACGCACGTCTGTGTCGCATCTCAATTTACTTTTAAGACTGTCTCGAGACATAACAAGGTTTTATTGAAGTTTTCCTTTTATTATTTGCACTGATGAAGTGAAACACGAAAAATAATGATTATTTATAAGAACCGAAGGGAAATCACAGCCAAAGATTGAAAATTGGAGACAAAAATACAAAAGATAGGCTTCCGATAAAAAGGACATTCATTTCAGGTACTTAATTATTCCATAATGGTGTCTATTACTATTCAACTGATTCGCTGAAGTAACAATATTCGTCGATTCAAAGCAGACACTTGTGAAATCGTCCTAAAATCCACGAGGCGTTTGAATTGTTCCAATTATTTCGAATCAAATTAAATTTTATCTGTTCATATTCGAATAAAGGGCCATAACAAACCGGTGTCAACGGGCACGAACGACCATACCGGATTATTTATTGGTCAATCAATCATTAACAATGTTAGATTAGCGAATGAATTTTTCCTGAAACGACATAATAACTCAGACATGTTTTTATGATGAGGACATTATCTGAAAATTGATATTTCATTGGAAACATATTACACTGAATGATAAAATGCCTTTTTGATAATTTCCTTGCCAATTCAACACAAATTAGGACTTGAAATTTCTTAAAGAGCGGTGTTCAACTAATGTTTTAGCTTGAGTCGTCATAGAGTTATTTATCTTAATGGTTTTGAGGAGGTTTCCCCAAAAATTGATTTACTTTTTTTTATCAAGCTTTGGAAATAGCTCACTCTCGAAGTAACTTCCTTCTCGTTGTCGAGATATCAGTCTTTGAAAGTTTTAGGCGTTAACACGCATTTGCCATTAGAAGTCTTTCCGAGATTGATGTAATGAGTGATTTGGAACATATACAAAAAGGAACAGAAATTGTGATACATGATACATGGTAAATAAAAATGTTGCAACACCTCATACGATCCACGTAAGCAAGAGAGAATAGAGAGATTTCAGTATCCCGTCTTAGATCGTAATATGACTTTGAGGTAAGTTTCCAAGAACACTTTCACTTTATTGACATAGTAAAATGAAAAATGAATGAAAAATGAGAAATAAAATTTTCTATGTTTTTTTACCACTTGTATTTGTAATTAACGTTACTGCAGTTTCGTCCAATAACTAAAATAACGTTAGTTACAAATACAAGTAATGAAAAATATACAGCAAGCGCAAAACGTGATAGCAAGCCTTCCCCCATGCGCACAAACTCATTTTCAATTTAACTTCTACTATAGCTCCTGCAAGACAGAAATGCTCTCTGTACAGAGGCGTATCATTACTTGTCCTCTAATGCTGTTGGCGTTTAGCATTGTCTGAATGATTTGTGTTGTTTCTGAAAAAAATCCATCGCCTAATAAAAAACCTGTCATTATATAACATTTCAATGAACTGTACTACTACCTATAATACCGAATGAAATATGAAAAAAATTACAAAGAAGTCACGTTCCATTTGCTACCTTAATTGAAACAATAGGAATTTACTTGGGAGAGTTTATACCCGCGCGATCACTCGCCATTACGTTTGGCGCAGCTGAAACAGCTGTCTACCGGTGGCTCTTAAATTGAAATCAATATGGGAGTGATCAAAGTAGTAGGTACTCATCTATTTATCTATAATCGGACATAGCACTCAAGATAGTGGCAAACCATAGACACGTTATTCGGGCTTTTGGCCCATCTTCAGTATGGTGCAGCCAAGTGTAAGGATGGGCAACACTTGGTTACCAGAAGAAAGAAGTACAAATGCACGGAGCCACCAGCAGGAGCCAGCCGCACATTTGTGGTTTCAGTTAATAGATCTTGTGTTCACAAGAATACTAATTAAATCAACACAGAGCTACCTGCGTGACATCCGGGTCCAGGAAATAATACAAATACTAAGGTTATGGAGTGTCTTGATATAGATAAAGAAGTAATTAATCCGAAACACGTGTCTATGGTTTCCCACTTTCTTGAGTGCTATGTCCGATAAATTACTTCTTTATCTATAACAAGATACTGGATAACCTTCATATATACAGGGTGTCCCTGGACTTCCTCTTTTCCTCTCGGGGATGTATAGATGGGGTCAAAATATCACCAGTACTTCATATAACTTTTTTTCCTAAAATCCTTCGTTACCAAGTAACGGGCCCTCGAAGTTACAAAATGAAAAATGTTTTTCTTTGATAACTTTTCAAGTGAATATTCAAAATCATCCAAATTTTGGTAATTGACTAAACAAATGAATTCCTTCGATGAGCTTTCATGCAGGAGTCAGTTGTTTTGCTACAAAGTCAGGAACGGACTACCCCCGATGGTCCACACCCCAAAACTTTGAAATGACAGATATTTTTCAATATTTTTCAACAAATTAAGGTTACTTGGACAATTTTATGAATAAAAGTACTCGTGTGGAAAGTCGATCGGAGCAACGAGTCTTGATAAAAATGTAGTTTCACTCGACGACATCAAACCCGCTCGTCCACCATTATTTGAAATGAATAATTATCAAAGCAGAAATAATAATGATAACGTTAATTCAACAACATTTATCCTGAGATGTCTACCATTATTCGAAAATATTAGTTTTTAAGGAAAATGGAAATGATAGGTAAAATGTTCATAACGAATTTTTATAATGCAAACACGTTTAACTAACGAAACTCAAGAGCCTCAAGAGCAAACAGAAATGAAAAATCCGCTACAGAAACTGCTCGATATGACCACCTTCTCTCTCTATACATTTTCTTAGTCTGCGAAGACACCCTCTCTGTACTTGAAATAGCATTCCAGGGTCGTTTCGTATGGCTTCACAATGTAATGTTATTCTATTCAACAATGCATCTCTTGTGTGAATAGGTGTAGCGTAAACAAGGCTTTTTAGATGCCCCAACAGAAAGAAATCCAATGGATTTAAATCCGGAGACCGCGATGGCCATGAATATGGCCCACCTCTACCAATCCATCTATTGTGGAAAATATGGTTCAGATGGTCACGCACAATCAAACTAAAATGAGGAGGAGCGCCATCATGCATAAACCACATATCTCTTCGGGTTTGCAATGGAACATGTTCCAAAAGTCCGTTCAAATCGTTCTGAATGAACTCCAAATAACGTTTTCCATTCAATCGGTACTGTAGAACGAATGGTCCTATAAGATGGTTTCCTATGATACCAGCCCAAACATTCACGTTGAATTTCCGTTGGTGTTTGGTTTGCAATATCCCATTGGGATTTTCTTCGGCCCATATATGGAGATTATGAGAGTTGATAACTCCATCTCTACTGAAACCTGCTTCATCAGTGAATAAAACTCGATTAATAAAAGTCATATCCTCTCTTTGCCTATCCATGAACCAATTGGCATATTTCAGTCATGCTGGAAAATCTTGAGGTGTCATGGCATGTACCTTCTGGATGTGAAATGGGTGGAGCAGTTGTTCCCTAATTATTCTATGAATAGTGGACTTGGATGTATGGAACTGTTCTGATAGATTTCTGATGCTCATTGAAGGATCATCAGCGACGGCTTCCAAAATATTTTCCTCCAATACAACGGTACGTACAGTCCTAGGAGCGCCCTCACCACCTCGTTTTGGCAAAACTGTACCTACAATAATATCGAAATAAAACAACGTGCTCAAATTAATTATCAATTATTACATACCTTCTCCCTCAAGCTGCGATCGACACGCTCGAATGTTTCTCTTGACGATATATACCGTTCGATTGGGAAAATGCTCGGAATACAGACGACGAGCTTCTGCAGCATTACAAAATGCTCGTCCATAAAATACATGCATATCTGCATATTCATTGAATGTAAACTGTTCGGCCATATCAAAAAAATTCAAAATATTCTATAGAATATTGACAATACAATGATAGTCATATGACAATGCACCACTCAACAAAACAAAATCGCATTCCAGTTTCTCATTTTTTATCAAAACTTTCTAAAAGGTTTTTTTGTCAACATCTGTGAAAGAAATGGAACATAATTATTCCCTGGATATTTTTCACCTGATCATGTGCAGCTGTTTTTGTAGTTCATTCGTTTGCTTTTTATTAGTATAGTAAATATTTTTTCCGATGTGCGTTTTTTCAGCTAAATTTAGATTCGTGTTAAAGAATTTCTCCCATACAATTATAATTATCAGTGAAACTCCTCAACAGTTTAGCTGTGAAGAAGAATTTGAAACATTCGAATGTTGAGTTTCATGAGATTCAGATAACTGATCAACACGAAACGTGATTATTCCACACGTATTATGTACATACAAAATACGGAATGAATTCGATATTTCATAGTAGAGTAGCTTGTTAGTTTAAAAACACCACGAATCTACAGAACTTGATATTTCTTTTGAAAAAATATCTGCTATCACAATTGTGACTTAAACTTCCATATAGGTACTGTACTTTTTGTTTACGACTTCATTTTAGCATACTTTGTATTATTCCTGTTATAAATGTTGTTGAATTAACGTTATCATTATTATTTCTGCTTTGATAATTATTCATTTCAAATAATGGTGGACGAGCGGGTTTGATGTCGTCGAGTAGAACTACATTTTTATCAAGACTAGTTGCTCCGATCGACTTTCCACACGAGTACTTTTATTCATAAAATTGTCCAAGTAACCTTATTTTGTTGAAAAATATTGAAAAATATCTGTCATTTCAAAGTTTTGGGGTGTGGACCATCGGGGGTAGTCCGTTCCTGACTTTGTAGCAAAACAACTGACTCCTGCATGAAAGCTCATCGACGGAATTCATTTGTTTAGTCAATTACCAAAATTTGGATGATTTTGAATATTCACTTGAAAAGTTATCAAAGAAAAACATTTTTCATTTTGTAACTTCGAGGGCCCGTAACTTGGTTACGAAGACTTTTAGGAAAAAAAGAGTTATATGAAGTACTGGTGATATTTTGACCCCATCTATACATTCCCGAGAGGAAAAGAGGAAGTCCAGGGACACCCTGTATATATATATATATATATATATATATATATATATATATATATATATATATATATATATATATATATATATATATATATATATTTATATATATATATATATATATATATATATATATATATATATATATATATATATATATATAAAGCTGCTGGAAAATGATTCCATGAAAATCAAAAGATGAATAGACAAGTACTATTCTAATCATTCTTAAATTGAAATCAATATGGGAATGATCAGAATAGTATTCTAATACTTTCTGGAAGACAAAAGAGTACCTATTCAAACACCACTGCAGCATCACTCGTAAGTAAAATGATTTTGTCGAAAATACAACAATAACGATTTGAGAGATCGTCTTTCAACCAAATTCTTGTAGTTTTCAACTCAAAGAAATATCATATGAAATGAAGAGGTAACAATTGGGAAAAGAGCTTTCTGGATGTCTACTCCTACATCAAATTAAAAATGTGGGAAACTTCCGAAGAAAAGGAAAAAAGAAAATAACTACAATGAAAATTATAAAAATATGTAGAGCAAACCCTGAACTTTCATTTAGATACAAACGAACGAACAAGCCATTTTCCAAAAAACTCATACGTTCTAAAAATATTTCCATTTCAATTCAAATAAAATTTTTATAACTAGGATTAAATAACCGTATGAATGTGTGTACATATGACATCGAGACAAGAGCATTTGCCTCTTCCAGTAACAAAGTCATTATGTTATGAAAAAATAGAACGTAATGTTATCCAGAACAGTGCTGATGGGGTAATAAGACAAGTGTCCTATTCCGGAACTGCGAAGTACGCAATTGAGGACGATAGTGTTTCTATGAATAATATCTGTTTTCAATGTTTGTAGCACAAATTGAATGGTAAAAAGTGATATTCTTGTTATTCAAGTTCCTACTAAAAATCCTAATGCACTGAGAATACAGCGTATTTATGTTTCTTGCACTTGTTGAAATTACAACACAAAATTTTCTTAATTATTTTCGAAATATAAAAATTCAGGTGTATAAGTGTCATAAGATGAAAAATGATTTTAATTCCTAAAAATTTTCGTTCGATTCGTACACATGACTGGCATATTATGTCCTCTTTTCAACGCAGATTATTATTATTTTGTTATAATCCTATAAACCATCTCATCAATTTTGGCAAGTTATAGATATACTGAAATATAATTTTTACTTTGATCTTTATGCACCCTACTGAAGTGTTTTTTATTTTTAAAGTGTTGAGATAAAACTATAACTTATCCGTATTACTCGGAGAGTAAGAAATGACTTGTTCAAAAGAAACACTCTGTCTAGGACTGAAATATTTTCTAATGATATGAAAAAAAACATTTGAAGAAACCAACCATGAAATATGCACACACCTACTCATATAGTACATATAGGTACTTATATTAAAATATTCATCTCTTTTTTCAAATATGCTGATTTATTCTCATTTTTTCAATTTGTAAACCTCTTTTCATTCTTCATTCATCAGTTTATTATCGAATACTATTCATATTCCTTTCATTGAAATAAAATCTTTTTTCACAGAATATGTAATCTGTTACTAGAGTTCAATTATTATAGGTACTCACCGGAGGATAATGTGAAGCTCTAATGTTGCTATCATTGTTTTGAATTCTCTGTAAGTGACCAGGTCTAGATGACACACTTGGGGTAAATGGCGGTATTGAAGATACAACTGACATATCATCCATTTGAGAAGTATCGTTGGTTAAAGCCGGAGTACTTGTTAGGAATGGCAGGTTATTATTTCGAGTGGCAGACTGAAATATAGATTAGATCAAAATTATTTCTTGAGAATTTCCAAAATCTCACAAACCATCAACATATTCTTCAACGTTCTGTTCTCCCTCAATAAATTTTTATTTTTATTGTGGACATTGATACATTCTTTTTTAGCAAAGGCATACTTTTGAGCTAAAGTTTGAAACATTCTCATTCTGTGTTGCATTTGAAAATTGTACACCTGAAAAATAGGTTGTGTAAATGAAACAACGTTCATACAAAAACTTTCATTAGTTCAAAAATACTCACCTCTGACAATTTTTTAATTTGCAGATCGAGAGGAATGAAAAATTGTTGTACACTTATGTCCATATCTTTAGATATAGGAATGAAATTGGATGTTTTATCACATATAAGGCATTTGGACTCTTCTGAAAATGATTAAATTTAGGAAATTTCAATTTCAGCCATAACAAACTTACTTATATTTTCTCCACATTTTTCACAAAATATGTGACCGCATTCTGACAAAAATAACTTCATAGGAGGCTGAAACTTTGTGGAACATTTATTACAATGCAACCAGTCATTCATTTTCGAAAAAATTAAAATTTTAAAATTCGTCTCATCAGTCTCTTCACATTTGGCAAAATCCAAAAGATGACGCTATAAGCTTTTCAGTTGTTTCAGTTTGTTCAGTGTAAGATTTCACTTGTTCGTAGTTCCAAGTTGTTCTTGTTTCAAAACAGATTAGTTCGGGTTTACCCTCAGGTTTACCATTCTGGGCTACTCATCGTTCATGGTGAGGTCACGTCGAAAGGACAGTCGAGTTCGTCCGATCATTGTTTCGAACGTATCGTATGACTTTTTTTTTATCAAAAACGACAATTCACGATTTGGTCTCCACAAACTTTATTTGAAAAAATATAATTACATGTTTCGCTACCACAGTAGCTCTCTCAAGTGTATGAATCTCACTTACACTTGAGAAAGCTACTGTGCTAGTTAAACATGTTATTATATTTTTTCAAATAAAGTTCATTGTAGTTTTTGAAATTACTATAAATATCCATCAAGTAACGGCCGAATCAATCAGAAAAAAAATATCGTATGACGTCATTTTGACCGTTTATTCAGAAATGTAGCGGGATACATATGAATAGATATAGATACTTCTTATTATTTTTGCCAAATACTAGTTGACATTCGAATCAAAATTCAGTTTTTTTAAACATGATCAAATGAGACACTATTTTATTTTTAATGGAAAAAGACAATAAAATAAAAAACAACGTCACAAAATGGATTTTTTTTAAATTGTAAAGAAGTGAACGTATATTGTTGATTAAGACAACATATATAAATATTTTTGAAAATTTTAGATACATTTTTTTTTCACTTCAAAAAGTAGATCATGTATTAGTAGGTACAATATAAATGATGTATATTATATCGTGTATTCATCATCATGTATCCTATATTTATATTTATGATTAATATAAAATCAATTGATTTCTTCCTTCCTTCGGAAAATTCCTGCATTGTTTGTATAAAGAAAGAGAAGTAGAGAGCCATAGTTTTTCTTTCCCAAAAATTTTTAATTTTGTGCAGTACGAATCCAAGCGGCAAAATATATTGAAGCGGTGATAATTTGAATTACAATTAGAATTGAATTTTCAATCCTAATTTTTCATTTCAAGGAGACGAAAAACTCCAAAATACAATAAAATCAAGAGCACGTAGATTGTTTTCCCAACAATTTTCTGAAATAACTTCTAAAACAAAAATATATATTTTTTTAATTTTGATGCGAATAGAGGCACAAATGTCACGAAGTGGGGAAAATTGGTATATCATCATGAATCAAGTAGATACTTTTTTCAAAACTTAATATATTTTGCTTCAAATAAACAAGAAAGTACTTTATTCAAAACCATCATCTATCAGCGAAAACAAATCTGGAATATAAGATTCGATTCTAAAGATATTGAGATAAATGGAGAAACGTTCGATTTTATTTTCTGTTTCTGTAATATTTGGGAATACCAAAAAATGTTATAGAACTTTGATTTCAGGTACATTCTCTTCGGTTTGCCATCATTTAATTTCGAGTAGTTCAAATAGAGATTTTTAATTTAACATTTCTCCGATGATGGAAGATGAGATAGATAGATTTTCACAAATATAATGTCTTACGTTGGCATTTTTCTGATTGATTGACGTACTGAAATTATTCTTGTTGGGAACCGCGATGCGTACCACAGTGTGATCACTTGGACTCCTGCCTATGTGAAAAAAATTGACCCAAAAACATTTTCTATTCACTCTTTGACGGCACTCTTAATTCTTCATAAAATAAAGAGATCCAACGTACTTTGGCATTCCATTCACAGAGGCACTAAGCGAACACCAACGTTTACATTTTGAAATGATTTTTGTTCCATCTATCAGAATGTTTTATATAGAGAAATTATATAAATTATAATATCTATGATTTTTACTCATTCCGTAAGACAGGCCAAATGTCATAACCAATTGAAAAATATATGTATAAATGCCATTATCATTCCTCACTATGAAGAGGAGACAAAAGTCAACTTTGGATGTGTCCCAAAAACAATAATCCAGAGAATTCAAGTCCAGAGATGTAGGTGGCCATGGTTGAGGTCCCCCACGACCTATCCACTAGTGAGCAAAAGTATCAGTAAGATAATCACGAGTGGTTATACTGAAATAATCAGTTGCCCCGTCGTGCACAAACCACATATTCCATCTCATTAGCAAAGATACACCCTCTAACAATTATTCTGTCAATGTTTCTTTTACAATTTGTCTATACGCCACACCATTGAGTCGAGAAGGAAGAAAATGCGGCTCTATGAGTTGATCACCAAAAATTCCCACTGACATTCACAGAAAATGCCTGCTGAAATCCACTTACTGCAGTAGCATGGGGATTCTCGCAGGCCCAAGAATGATTGTTATAAAAGTTTATGATGGCACCCCTTGAAAAACTTGCCTCATTTGTGGATAAAACTTCACAAGTACAATTCTTTGAAGGAACCACTGACAAAAATCCAATCGTGTAGGAAAATCTCGCGGTAACAGTGCCTGCACCCGTTGTTTGTGGTATGGATACAATAAGGTTGTATACAAAACCTTCCAAACACTTCGATGACTGACATTGAACTGTGCAAATGACTTTCGGGTACTTGTTGGAAAATTGCTATCAACGCGCTCCTGCAGCCTTTCCGCAACATGAACAAAATGCATTTCAGCTAATTTAGAGTTTTTCATATTTACTTGATGGTATATGTGCTGATACAAACGTGTTTGCGCGCTAAAATAATTTGTTGATGATACAAACGTGTTTGCGCGCAAAAACAATTTCATGATAGGTACTACTTATTGTCACCTAAGGTACTGTCAAAAAATTTCACCATACTAGTGACTTGATTAACACAAAACAAAGTTACTAGGAGATTTCTTGTTTGAAGCTCCTAACTTCCAAAATTTTCTCGACTGAGCATATTAACCTTTTCTCACGGTGATCAAGTTCAAGATACAATTTCAAAAATTCTTCATAAGCTTCTTTGAAATATGTGCCATTATCTGAAGAAAGGCGTGTGATTGGACCCCGGCGGAATATCATCTTTCTTATGGTCATGATTATACCGTCAGCAGTAAGGGAGTCTCCCATTTTCAAATGTATTGCACAAATTGTCATACAAGTGAAGAAACTCCCCACCGTTTTCGTTTGTGCCTCCCAACCGTGACATACAAGGGCACGAAAAAATCAATACCAGTGTAAATAAATACTTTCAAGCCTGATGAGTGGCACATAATTGGCAAACTTTCCATCTTCGGTGTATTTGACACTTATAAAAAGTATTTTTCATAGCTTGTCCTCCAAAATTCTAACGTATATCAGATTAACAATAGCATTTTTGGGATCTAAAATTACAGGTTTCTTCATCGGTTCACCCATAAAAAGAGTCTGGGTGATTCTAGTTTGCATTTACAGAAGTCCATTATCATCAATGAACGCTGACCTTTTGCTTTCAGTAATTTAATTTCCTTGCCAAAGTTCTCCTAATGAATTTTTTTGAGATAAAATCCCTTCACATCATCTATTTCCTCGATAGTTAATTCTCCAGAAAAAATATCTGTTTTCCCAAAAGGATGCTTATAGAAGAAGTCTGCAAAACCTCATATAGCAATCGTATATCAATGCTGCACTTCTCTGAGGGATTCACCATTTGGAAAACCAGTGTGCTTCTGGAAGGTAGTCAAAGTATGAAATATTGAAACCAACAAAATATTCGGCGGGTTTTCTCTCATTTTCATCATCAAGATGAAAATTTGAAAAATCGAAGCCTGGTAATAAATCATTCAAATTCCAACAACTATTGCAATTTGCGTCAGTATTTGATGAATTTGTGATCCTTGTTGCTTCATCAGTCATTTTTAACATATTGTGCGGAACAAAAACACCGAACATCATCACTTGTAACTCGTATTCATCTACCTGCCTATGTTGCTCGCCATTTCGCCAAAGAAAACTCCTTCGCACATCTCTTCTCCTTGCGAATTTTCACTCTATGAAATATTGGTGGTGAGACGGTTGCTGGTTGGGTTGTCATGAGTGGTTTGTTCCACTGTTTCCATTCTTTCAATCGACCGTCAGGTAGTTCGAGCCGCGAGGCCGGATATGATTGATTTTTCACTACCGATTGTCAAACCTGTGCTAGGAATCGCACATTGAAAGGTAAGAAGGTAGTATTTTCCATCTTCTAAATAAACTTTAGTTTCATTCCAAATATCAAGAGATCTTCTGTGAGCAATATCAATATAGTTATTAACGTTACAAGTTTGATATGTAGCAAAAACGGATGAGATTGAATACTGTATAATAACCGAATCCGTTATTTGCGTATCGGTCGTGTGTCGTTCAAGACTTTTCGTAATCCTGCTGAGAGATTACATTTTGATTCCTAGGAAAGCACAAACCACATATACTTGCTTTGAAAGTTTATAACAACATTGACATTTCAAGGTTAGTTTTTTAAATCGTACTCCATATTAAAGTACAGAAATTGTATTTTGAGATTTATAAAATTATTTTTGTTCTTGAGACGAAAATCTGATGGATACACACCAAAGAAAGCAAAAATTTCGTCTGAAGAAGAAGTAACTAAGTTTTTGTTGGAAGCAGATGATCATACATGGTTGCTCTTGACGTCCTCCGGCCGTTACAAAATCTTAACGGGCGGAGGCTTTTCAATTGTCATCTGAATACGGTTAAATCAAAATAACAGTATGGGATCACGAAAATGATATTATTAACGGAAACGACAACTGATTCGGTAGTGGAAGATTCCCTGACAAGACGATTCAGCTCATAATTGTTATCGCAAGAACAAATGTGAAAGTTGTGTACATTTTAATCACATTCTGAGGAATTGCCATAGATAACTCATCCCAAACTAGTTTTAATAGCAACACTATTTTTCAGGCACCTGATAATCTTTCCTTGCTACTATCAAATGAATACTGTCCTGACCTATGAAAACAGTAGGCTATGCATCTACTATATCCTGAATAGGTAGTCCCTGAGAATGTATATCTGTTTTTAAAAAATCTGTTTTTCCGTTAATCAGCTGCCGCCCCCATACGAACGACAACTCTCAGAAGTTGAGAAACTTGTGCGAGCTAAGGACTAACGAGGTCTTACATACTTTCTGAAATTATCCACTATGATGATTTGAGAACGTGAAGACAAGTCTGTTACTGTTCTCAAAACTCTCATTTGAAAGATTTTTGCCCCTTGATGAACTCCAGAAAGTTTCATATTGATACATTTTGAGCCCTCATTAATAAAAAAATTGAACAATGGAAAATAGAATGAAAATTATGAAAATTTCAAACCAAGTTACTTCACGACGTTCAGATTGTCAGTATCCACATTCGTCTTCGGATGATGACTGGACTAATCCTTCAAGAGATTACTATTATTTATAGGTCATTCGAGCGCTTTCACCTATCCCCTCTTCCCTTTCTCCGCTTCACCGGTTTAGTAGGAGTTGACAGTTTTCCGCTTGATTGAAGTTTTCCATATGTTGCATATTTCTACGGTAGCTTGGCTGAATGCGTCGTTGGACAACATATATGCAGCTTCTTTGAACTTCCTTTCGAACCAGTGTTCTTCCCTGTGGATGATATAAGTTTGGGAGTGCTGGATGTTATGTTGAGAAGTCTAAACATGCTCTGCTATTCGCATTTGAGGCATTTCAGCAAAGCTAGCGTAGAGATACCTACGCAATATATATATAAAAACCTTCAATCAAGCAGAAAAACTGTCAACTCTCGGAGTCATCACCCGAAGACGATTGTGGATACTAACAATCGAAACGTCGAAAGTAACTTGGTTTGGAATCTTTTTAATTTTTTATTCAATTTTTTTGATTATTTTCGTTTTAATGTATTTATTGCTCAATAAAATTGTTATTTTCAGTTATTCAATTTGACTTTTTATTTTATTTGAAGAGATTTCAAATCATATTATATAATATTAGACAATGGAAATCCGAACTAGTAAAATTCATCTTCTCAGATATTCAGACACGTTTTCTTCTTAGTATTTATTTGTGGGCTGTATACACTATATTTATATTTTATCTAATGCAGTTAAAAGATCATGTAATTTCCTTTTATACTTATTTATTTTTCAAGATGAAACCAATCTATACTTTTTATGCGTTTTGACTTTTTTTAAGAATTTTTTAACATATGTCATTCACAGCCAACTGATATGAACATGAATTTACTATTCCGAAATTAATAAATGATAATATATAATCTGTAACAAGGAACTAAAAATATTTGACAAAGAAATATATCCTATAATTGATTTAAAAAGCGTTTTACTTCGCAATCTTCAGCATGCGCACTCCAATTTTTTGTTCTTTGTACGCAGCCAGTGGCCAGTGGTTGTTGTTGGTTGAATTTTATGACAAATGACTCAACTAATGTAAAGTAAGGTTAGGATTTTTGACGTTTTCAAACGAAATTTGAAGAATTACAAATTTTTATTTCAACTTGAAATCTGATTATTGTAGGGTTAAAATAAATTATCTTAATATGGACTAATTGTGATAAAGCAGGATTATTATGTTATCTGTTCATCGAGATGTTGTTAATATTGTGCAGGCAAAATTTTTGTCTGCTGAGGTAGTTAGGAGTGTATCCTTTTGAAATAGAACCATTTTCACAAACTCTTTTTTTTTAATACCCTCAACAAAATACAGATTCATCTTAATGTATCTACTCTTGGTGACAACTGGTGCGATGAAAACAGGATTTTAGCATTAGTGGAATATAATAAATCTTTTGCATTATTTATATTGATTTCAGCCAGAAAAAAACCGTCAAGCATTTCTGATCTTTCCATTGAAACCGTTATTCCAGTAGATGAATTTTTTTCTTGTGGTAACATTATATTGAAAACATCCATTTTGCATTTGTCATTTTCTGTATTGCAGATACTGAACCTATAGAAGATAGCCAGAGCCATATTATTTTCATTATTATCTATAAAAAAATTAAGCGTGCATTCAAAATTGAGATAGGTGTAGAAAGCTCTAATTTTGCCTCAGAGGTAATTCGCTCAAAAGAAGGTAATCATTATATGAACCATCAATAGTTCATCATTTACCTATGTTATTTTCAATTTCAGTTTCCCTATATAACAAACCAGTATTTGTTTGGTTGGATAAGTACATAGGAACCATGAATAATTCAAATCGTACTGTAAATTCTGATGATCAGGTATGTAAAGGAAATAAAAAAACTTCAGAGATCATAGAATCTTTTCTTTACAGGCTGACTTACCAATAGCTAGACAACATATTGCTCAAGGTCAAACTTCAATTAATCGAGAATCTATGTTGAAATATCAGCTCAAATTGAAAGAACCAGACTTTACACAAAAACAAGAGTTTTCGTAAGTAGCCCATATTTTGTTGACACATCTGGAGAAAGTTTTTGCAGGATATTTGTTGGCACCTGGAATGTCAATGGCCAACCCCCGTCAGTTTCATTACGGTCATGGTTGAGTAGCGATGAAAATCCTCCTGATCTTTATGCTGTAGGATTCCAAGAAATTGATTTGAGTAAAGAAGCATTTCTTTTCAATGATACACCCCGTGAAGCAGAATGGTAGTAAGTACTTTGAAAATAATTTTGACAAAAAAATTTATTTAGAGAAAACTTTATTTTGAGACCAGTTGGTGGTAAAAGCACTACTTACAATTACCTATCAACTTCCAAAATATAACAACTTACATATAAAAATTAGGTTTCCATGCAATTCATACCAGACACAAATAAATGTTAACTATATATAAACTTCTTCTCAAATTTGTTGTATTTCTTTTTGATCCTTGTTATTTTTTTAACTAAGCCTCATTTTCCAAAATGGGGTCTACATTCCATTTCCAAATAAAGTTACTTGTTGTCATTCCAATGTAATGGTTAAAGAAGTATAATAACATTATATTTCTAATTATTTATTAATGCAAGGTTGAACACAGGTTGAAAAACAAAATAAAAACCAAAAATTACACAATGACAAATCACCCACAATGACAAATAAATACATAATTTTACGTATTCAAAAAGATAGTATGAACAGTCGAATAGTTTGAACATTATAGAACCTATACACACATATAAATTAGTTAGATATTTATTCCTAAAAAAATTACATTTTTTTTATATCCTGCTGAAGTGTAATAAAAGGCAAACTGAATAGTTCACCTCAAAAATGTACTGTGTAATATAAATCACTGAAGAGTCTAATTAGTCAGAGACAAAAATTATCACTAAAGAAGCTCATTAAAAAGTGAGAAAAGTCAAAGAATTCGCATATATTCTTTTAGCAGGTAAGAAGTGTAGTTATTTCAAATAGCTTTGTGGAAATGGATCGTACCTGGTTGCCATTACTAAGAAGAGAGGATGAAAACAGAAATACGAATCTTAACTGAATTCTCAAAAAACATCCAGTATATGTATTCATGTAGACTATCACATATGACATCTGGACATTCTCTTCTTCATCATATGTCAAAAGAATTAAAGCTATTCACAATTTGTGACAAAAGTTTTAAAGTGAATTTTAGGTTTTGAAAACGAAAAAAGATTGTTTTCCGAAACGTCGACCACTAAAGAAAGCTAAGTATAAGTATTTAAATTTTTTCAATCAATTTTTTCAATTTGCAGGCAATATTAATGAATACAACAAGTTACTGACTAATTGGATTCTTTAGTGGTTTATATTAAGCAGTAACTTTTTGGGGTGAACTTTGTTTACAGGCTTTGTTTACGTTTCTGGTGAACTAGACAACGGATGACTTTTAAAATTTATTGGGGAGAATATTCGGATATTCTCTATTCAACTAAAATATTTTCGACAATGCGGCGTTGCCACTTCCATAAAAATGTAGTTGCAACTTCGATTTTTCAAATGGAACATCCTGTATATAATATTATTGTTGGAATCTACAATTACCCGACAACTTTTCTTGATATTTTCTTATAACTACCTGTTACCGTTTTCGAAATATAAATTAAGTTCTTCAGAAATCGTGACCTCTAAAAATGCTGATAACTTTGAGTTAAGGAATACTGTGGTACCGAAATTTGATTTGAAGGTAGGTGATACTTGGAGGCTTCCCTCACTTCAGCGTAATCTTTGTTACTTCAATACAGGGTGGTAAAAAAATACAGTTCTTTCTATATAAATCATGCGTATACCAAACTAGTCAAGATTCGGACTTATTATTTATTTGTGAAAATGTCCCTTCAGAATGGTATTCCCATTCGGTCTTTTGTAAGAAGGCCATGATTACTATTTGACAGTAATGTTGTGACATTCTCCTGATAACATTGACATTTTCGTCACTTCAGAAGTTTCAAATACCTTTTAAATGATGGAACAAAACTATTCAAACGAAGTTCTTATAAATTTGTTCATTATTTTTGGACAGTGTGATGAAATCATCAGCAAAACATGTTGAAAGTTCAACGAAAAGTATTCGAATCTACCGCTAACGAACCTCAAGAAATTTATTGTATCGAATGCCTTCCGCAAATCAAATGATAACATACCATAAACATTATTTAAATCTAATTGAAGTTGAATTTTGGAAACTATATCCAAAATACAGCTGACTCTGTATCACTTGTTCTGCAAAATTCATATTGTCTACTATAAAGAGAAAATCAATACTTTCAAAATATTGTAATAAACTATTGTTCATTCATTAATTTTTCAATGTTTTTTGATAGAATAGGAAGAATGAAAATTGGCCGATAATTAAATGTTTCATTGGTATCTCCATTTTTGAATAAAGGTGAAATTTTTACTATTTTACACGATTTGAGAAATATATCTATTTCAAAAGATGTATCGATAATTTTTTTCATGGTGGGAATTCATTCATATTTCACTAGTTTGACAACTTTTACTGAAATCATATCAAAACCCGTAGACTTCCTGGAAGGTTATATACCCAAAAAACATTAACCAATATATTGATAATGACAATACATTTTAGAGCAAATTGTTTTTTGGATTTTGGGTAGTACAACATTTTTGCATATTGTGAATCGCATGATTTTGTCTTTCATAAGATTGTTTTCGGCAGTTTGAGTCAGTGCTGTTTTATAAAAAATATTTGTCAATATTGAGATATCGAAAATGATTGAATAAATTTTCGGACAAAAAACACAAGTATTTTTTTTTGATGAATTATTATTATTATTTATTTTTGAGCACTTCAAAATGAGGTGTCATTCAGTAGGATTCTCACCAACACAGGTGACACCTTATCCGGCAGGGGTATTTTAATGCCCCGGCTGCAGGGGGCAGGGGTTGCAGATTCATGCTAAAATGCACTTCATATTTCGTCAGCTCCTGAGGTTGTTAATGAAAACATATTTTCTTGATCTTCTCAATCCTCAAAAATTAAAAAACAGTGTGGTTCATTTTGTTGGTTAATATATTTTTATGAACACGAAGGTGGAATTTCAATAACCCGTTTCTTATTATGTTAATGGTTATGATCTATTCATTCAGATTTATCTGTAAAAATATATTTTTCTAATGAACATGATGTTCAAAGGGGATATTGTCAAAAAATTGGAAATGTACACAATTACTACATCTTTCATTCACTGTTATTTTTCTTTCAGCAAATATGTGCTAGAAGGAGTACATCCCAAAGCAAAATATAAATTGGTAGGATTGGCTAGACTTGTGGGAATGCAGTTAGTGGTCATGGTGAATAGTCAGCACTACCATTATGTTAAAAATATTTCCGTTGACACAGTTGGTACTGGATTATTGGGAAAAATGGTAATATTTCTGTTGCTAATGCAGTAATGAACAATTTGACATGATTCTTCAATCCTTAGTTTTATATATTTTCATGTGGTCTCAAACCATTCAACCACCACAGTGTGTTAAGAAGATTATTTAAATAAAATAATTGATACATAAAAATAGAAACTACCTTTGTATCTGTATTATTGGTTATGTTAATTCACCTACTCATATATCTACATTTGTAATTTACTGTTCTTCATCTCCCGAAGATGCCAACTTGTTAGGCGAAACGCGTGTCGAGAAGAGTTCTGGTTTCTTATTAGTCAATGGGCTATGCTTGAAGACTGGCAGTAAACAAATCTAAAGCAAATGGAACTTCAAATGTTCAAGCCAGTCTCTATATACCTACACAGTAGGTTTAATGGACTGACGCCTATCAGAAAACAACTACTCCCCTGGCTAATACCACGAAGGGCGTTGGATTATATCCGACAGGCGTCAGTGCAGGAATCTTCACAGAAAATGTCCTGCATATGCAATTGGCAATACAACTGAAAGAGTCGACCTTCAATTATGGAACGGGCACACTTGCAGACCGGTTTCGGGCTTATTAGCCACTCATCAGTGCAAGATAGTGACCATCATCGACCTGAAGTCGACTCTTTCAGTTGTATTGCCAATTGCATATGCAGGACATTTTCTGTGAAGATTCCTGCACTGACGCCTGTCGGATATAATCCAACGCCCTTCGTGGTATTAGCCAGGGGAGTAGTTGTTTTCTGATAGGCGTCAGTCCATTAAACCTACTGTGTAGGTATATAGAGACTGGCTTGAACGTTTGAAGTTCCATTTGCTTTAGATTTGTTTACTGCCAGTCTTCAAGCATAGCCCATTGACTAATAAGAAAGTTTTTATTCCTTATTCAGAGGAATCGGGCAAATTACGGATATGCAGTTGGTTAGTACCTCGTCCACTAGATGGAGTGACATTTTTGATGTTCGCTCCAACTTCGGAAGAGGAATGAAATACTCTGAAAGAATTCCGATTTTCAATTGTGGAATATCATTGACTTCAGGTCGATGATGGTCACTATCTTGCACTGATGAGTGGCTAATAAGCCCGAAACCGGTCTGCAAGTGTGCCCGTTCCATAATTGAAGGTCGACTCTTTCAGTTGTATTGCCAATTGCATATGCAGGACATTTTCTGTGAAGATTCCTGCACTGACGCCTGTCGGATATAATCCAACGCCCTTCGTGGTATTAGCCAGGGGAGTAGTTGTTTTCTGATAGGCGTCAGTCCATTAAACCTACTGTGTAGGTATATAGAGACTGGCTTGAACGTTTGAAGTTTCATTTGCTTTAGAGTTCTGGTGATTGGGAAGAGTCCTTGTTTTTGGGTTTATAGTAAAGCATGTAACTAATACTACAAAAGTGAAAGAACAAACTAAGTCATTAAAACCATTGAATATTACAAGTTCATACTTCCATTGTCTGAATCCTGTTAGTATGGAAAAACAAATGAAATAAAATTGAAATAAATGTTGTTGAAATTATCGAAAATACTATGAATAATCGGAGCAAAATATTCGCTTTAGTTACAAAACAAGGGTATTGTTAAAAAAATGAGCAACATTGAAAATGTCGTTAGGTAATTTGGTTTGAAATATTTTTCTCATTTATTTTGGTATTTGTTCATCACTTTGCTCATTTTATTATCCTATTTTATTGTTTTATTTTACTTATTTATTGTTTGTATATAATTTCATAGATGTGCAATTTCTCATTGTTGTCTTATGTCATATTATTGTTATGACTTATTCCTTCTCACCGACATTACATCTATGTTTAGATTCTTAATAAATAAGTGAGTGGTAAGCATATTCAAATTTAACAACCCAATTATTAATTCAAAATCAAAACAGAACACAATGTTTTCATTACATTTTTATAATTATGGCATTTATTTCACTTGTGGTTAGCTGTCAATAGGATTTTTTTTCTGGAATAATCTAATCATACTTTGAAACTCATCACTGTTATATTTGTCCACATTTGAAAACTCTTGTATGTTCGTGTTCACACTCCAAAGAGTCGTCTTTTAAAAAAACCAGTATACTTTCAAAGTGATGATGTGAAGTCGATTTCTCCCAAGTCTCTGGAAAACCCTGCAGCCTCATGAGTTTATTCCATTTCCCCCATGTTTTTCATGACACCAATTCCAACAACATTGTTCCCTGTACTAGTTCGTACAGGTCCCTTGCCAATTATTTGTTACTCTAACATATTACCTAATTGTATGCCTACTTTCTAATGAATGAATCTACCTGAAACGGTCAGGTATGAATTCATTAACTATATGAATACATTTTTCGAAAGTACGGTAAATATACTATATATAGTATATATATATATATATATATACTATAGTGTATATATATATATATATATATATATATATATATATATATATACGCCAATGAATATATTACTGCAGAAATTTTAAAATCTGAAAAGATGCATAAAGGTTGGTTGAATCCGGAATTGAAACTAGTTAAATCCATAAAAGAGTAATCGGCGACAAATAACATTGTTTTCACGCGAGCTGATAAAGGCAAAACGGTCATAGCCATGAACAAAGAAGAATACGTATAGAAGACTATAGACTTTCTAAATGCTGGCATGTACGATAGTCTCAGAAACGACCCCACCTATTTATATCAGAAAGAAGTCAAGGTAACTTTAAAAATCATTCATTGTGTCATGGATGAAACAGAAAAACTCAGATTGTTAGTTATGAACCCACAACCACCTAAACTTTATTCGTTGATTAAATTATACAAAGATAACTACCCGATTATACCGGTAGTTTCTTTTATCACAGCTCCTTCAGTTGAAATATCCGAAAATCTCATTGCAGTTTTTCAAAACCACACCAATTTCAAACCAAAATTCAATTTGATCAATGAAATACAAGATATTACACTCCCGGATAATGCCAGATTGATTTCTTTCGATGTAAAGAATCTGTTTCCCAGTATTACTCCTAACCCACGAAAAAGATACAACAAAGCCCCAGGTCGGCTAAAGACAAAAGAGACCCATTATCAGCAGCAGGTGTCTATCGCATACGGTGCACTAGTGGGAAGGTATATATCGGAACCACCAAACGATCCATGGGAACAAGACTGAAAGAGCATAAAAGGAACTGCAGACTAGGCCAAGCGGATAAGTCAGCTGTGGCAGAACACACGCTTAGTGAAAGAGACCACATAATTTTGTTTGAAAACACAGAACTAATTGCCCCCAACCAGGGATACTATAGCCGACTGGTACGGGAGGCAATAGAGATCCACAAACACAAGGAGAATTTCAACAGTAAAGAATATGGAACCCTATTTTAAAGAATTCGAGAATAACGAACAGAATGACAACAGGCAGCAAGATTGTTAATGTTCCAGGTTCAAGTACAGGTAAAAGTGCAGGTACAAGTACAGGTACAGATACAGGTACCAATACAACTGATTACCCGACAAGGCATAAATACGCTTTACGAAGCCTAAAAGTTAGTCATCAGACAGCAAGCCATGATGGTTGAACCTCTAAAGAAGCTAGCCACTCTCACCAGCAAAACGTTAGGAAGAAATTTCAAAAATCCACGGCTTTCAAACTCGAAAAACAAGGACACTGAAATGATTACTCTTGTAGATAATCTATTGGACTGAAGGTCTATCAATCCGGTTGTGAAAAAGTTTTTGAATTTCATCAATTCTCTCCACCCTTCTATCACATTCACCATGGAGATGGAAAAGGACGCCTCTATAAATTTTTTGGGCTTGACAATAAAAAAAGTTAACAACAACATGATTTTTCAATTTATCATGAACCAGCGCATACAGATATTATCATTCATAATTCGTCCACCCACCTGTATCAGCACAAGTAGCAGCATTCAACAGTATGATCCACAGACTGATAAATATGCCCTTGTCAGAGGCGAATTTCAATAAAGAACTGAACATAATAAAATAAATAACAGTCAACAATGTTTACGATAGCAGTCTAAACATTATTATCAAAAAAGTTATACAACCAAGCTTTGAAGGAAGTTTACCCAATTCGAAAAGAAGAGGATAAAAATTATAGAACCTTAACCTACTTAGGCCAACCCACTACAAATATTTAAGATTTTCTACACAACAAAGTGTAAATGTTGCTTTCAAAACCAACAACCACTTAGGCATGCACATTAGGAATAACAAAGATGAAAGTTCAGTTTCAGAAAAATCGGGAGTGTATAAATTATTTAGTGGGTCATGTCCGATGTTTTATATAGGTCAAACTGGAAGAACGTTCAAAGCCTGCATAAAGGAACACAAAAATAGTTTCCAGACTGGAAAAAAAAAATTCACATATGCCGCTTATTTAATCACAGAGGGACATGAGTTCAACTATGATTTCAAGCCCTCCATTTTCAGACGAAAGGTTTGAAACTTAACCTGTTGGAGTGTATGGAACTAATCAAATTCAAAAACTCTCAATATCTTATGAACGATCAAACTGAACTGAATAATTCGCCATTTTTTAATCTGTTTATTTCCAGGTAAGAATAGTTAAGTATATTTACACGTGTCGCAGTTTTTGTAAAACCCTTTATAGTGAAAATCATACAATAAACTATAATTTTGTGTTTTATTGTAGGGTAATAAAGGAGGGGTAGGTGTTCGATTGGAACTTCACAACACTTCACTTTGCTTTGTGAATTGTCATTTAGCAGCTCATGTGGAGGAATATGAGAGGAGAAACCAAGATTATAAAGATATTAATGCCAGGATGAACTTCAGGAGAACCCCTCAATCAATTAAGGATCATGAGTGAGTTGAACATTCGATTATGATGAACGAAGTCAATTTATAACAAAAGGACATGTTCTTCCATTTAATGCTTTGAGAGATTAGGTATGTGTTCAAAATTGTTCTCTGAGATTGATTGTCAGTTCAATCTAATCTTGTGAAATATAGTCTCCAAATTTTGAAACCTCCGTCTGGAATTAGAAACTGTTACATAGAGAATACTTCTGATTTTATTGAAAAACTTAACAAATCACGAATTCTAAACGGAGATCTACTGATGATTCTCGATTTTGTGAGTTTGTTCGCCAATGTTCTGGTTGATAAAACCCTTAGAATTGTGAATACTGAATACAAAAATGATGGAAATCCAAAAATGTATCAAGTACTGTTCTTGGTTTGTCACATTTTGTCTTCAATCGAAGACCGCTTGCCCGGTACTGACGATGCCCAACAGGCTGAAAATTAATGTGAAGAAGACTAAGAATATGAATAAACTGCCTGTGACTGTTTCAATTCCACTTTCACTACACCTAATACCAAATTTCCTAATTTGGATATCATGTGTAAGCAATATATCTTTTTTTATATAGGTTTCTAGGAATTGTTTATCTATCGTTAATTCAGTTTTGTGTATGCTTTCTGCTGCATTCTAACAGTATTTTCACACCGCCTTGTGACTTAGGTATATTTTTGTATCCGACACTCTGCTGCTCCGTATTCTTACTAAACATACTAAATTGTGAGAAACCATTTGTATGAAGTTTTTCAAATGATAAAATTATACTACACTATACTATACTGTGTCCACTATAAGACAAGAAAAAGGGATCACCAACATCTTTTAAAAAACTAAAATCTGTTACTTTTTGAATGAAAAATGGCTACAAAGTTGTTTCAGTAATAAAAAAAAAACTTTTTTTCAAGGCAGGTATATTGGCTAGGAGATTTGAATTACCGAATAACAGATTTAACAACAACCCAGGTGAAAACTTTACTTATGAGACACGAAATGCCCACTTTATTGAAAGCAGATCAGTTGAACCAACAAAAAGAGAGGGGCAGTGTTTTATTGGTAAGTTGCGAGAACTCTATTTCTTATTTTCTACTTCAGTCCAGTTTGTAGAATCGTAAAGCCAAAAGAAAGTGCACCACTAAGCCTTTTCGCAGAATTATCTCAATAAATATTGTTTCACCTGTAGAAAAACTTATCAGATAATCTAGAGAAAAGTAATATTTAAAAAACCTTGATAATAACTACACAGTTTTCAAAAACATTTTTATTTTTAGACGCGTTTCTCTAAGACTGTAGCTTCCTCGGTAGAAGGAAGCCAAGCGTTTTCAGGAATTGAAAAAATTTTTGTTGAGATACCCTGTACAAAACTGAGCTCAATATCAGGAGAGGGGGTTGATAAATACAATGTCATACGCAAGTTGTTTCATTTAAAACACATATACAGTGTGTTTCACTTCTCATGGAAACACCCCCGTATCTTCCGTAATATTCGAGGTAAAACGATGAAACTATCAGGACTCATGGAAATGCTCAAAATGCACCTACCACCTGAATGGGGTTGGCCAAAGTGATATACACTGTCTGCCACTCGCGATGGAACACCCCATTTTTAGGTAAAACATATTGCGGTCCAATACCTGAACCCCTTCATTCTATCTGGAGAGTACTCTCAATTATGAAAGATACAGATGATGTGAGATGCTATCATCCATTTTGAGCCTATCTGAGGAAAATGTCACAGCATCACATTCTCAGATTATCGAGATAGTGTGAAACAGTGTATGAAAAATTATCGATGGCGGCATCTATTATAACTGAAGAAGATTATTCGTCAAACTAATTCTGGTTGCTGAAGATACAAATTCTATCCCAACCAGAAGTGAGAGCTATCGATTAATGAGCAAAAACTGCAAAAAATGGAAAAAATCCATATTCAAAGGTTCACATCTCGAAAACTGTACAATTCTGAGCTTTGGCTGTGGACACTTTCAATCAGCACATCAAGAACTACAACATATCAAAATTTCGGCAAAATTCAAGGCAAGCCATTTCTCATAAGAAATGTGCGGGGTCCTTTATCAAAATATTGAGGAAACATTTTACCATCTGAAACAAAATCTCTCTTCATACTCATGGCAACACCGAAACAACTGTTAATTTTTAAAGAAAAAATCGCACTCGGTGAACAGGTAGAATTTAGATTATTTTACCTACTTGCTGAATTGTTGTCTGAAATCATTTGAAGGGATTGAATTACATCAGTTTCATTGAATCATGCGGTGCCCTGAAATCACCATGAAAAACAGTTGCTCATTAAAATTTACTGTCAACCTGACAATATTGTTGAAAGATCTTGTTGTATTAACCTCAGACCAGTTTTCATTGCATTTGTTGTTTCTAGTATTGTTGTTCTTTGAATCACCATTGTTCCTGTTGTTTCTGCCGTGTTTTTGTTCCCATTGTGTTTATTGTTCCTGTATTTGTGTTGGATATTGTTTCTGTGTTTCAGTTGTTTTCTGTTCATGAGTTTCTGTTCATATTTTAATATTTCTGAAGTTCCCATTTTAACTGATATCAGCTCATTTTGATTGACAAAGTTCAACATGGCACGTCTGTCACTTCAAGCAAAAATTGAAATTGTTTTAATTGTTTTATCGTGAAGCGGCCGCTGAATTTAATAGAAGACACCCGCTAGAGGTAGCTGTACACCCTGGAACTGTACATAAAATATATAATCTATTCGTGAGCACCGGCCAAGTAACAAAGGACCGAAAAATTGTAAAACATCATATTGATGATGATACGATATTGGCAGCTCATCAAGCTGATCCTAGAAATAGTTTGAGAAACTTATCGCTTCAACTCAATATGAGCCACAGTAAAATATGGAGGTGTTTAAAGAGGCATAAAATGCATGTGTTCAAACCCAAATTTTTACATACTTTGCACGAAGGAGATGAAGTATTGTTTATGGATGCAGGGAAATTATTTCAATGATAGGATTTTTTTTAAGTATATCTTATACAGTGATGAGGCTACCTTTACCACGAATGGTGTTGTATCTTCCCAGAACATGAGGTTTTGGGCTGAACAAAATCCAAATTGGGTGGTGAATTGTAGAGACCAAATATCTCATAAAGTTAATGTGTGGTGTGGTTTCCTGAACGAAAATATTATCGGGCCATTTTTTTTCGACCAAAATTTAAACGGACGACTATTCGTTGATTTTCTCGAAAATGCATTTTCCGATGTGTTGGAAGAACTACCTTTGGATGTGAGGTATAGCATAATTTTTCAGTTAGATGGTTCACCAGTTCACAATAGTGGCATAACAAGGGTTTGGTTGAATAGGAATCTACCTATGAAATGGATAGGACCCAATAGCCCTCTCGTAGTATGGCCACCACGATCCCCAGATTTAACTCCACTGGATTTTTATTTATGGGGAAACTTGAAAAATAAAGTTTATAAGGATAGGCCAATAAATAAGGAAGATCTTCGTGTGAGAATTATACAAGCGTGTAGAGAAATCACACCTAGAGAACTGAGAAGAGTTGGAGGAAATAATAGAAGACGCATAGAAAAATGTGTTCGATTGGAGGGAAATTTCATAGAAGGCACGAAAATATAAAATTGTCAACAGTTGAATCATTTGAAATTGATTGTTTTGTTTTTTAATTGAAAATGTGATTTTGAAAGTAGTACTTCGAAAGAATTTTGAACTACATAACATTTTTCGCCACAAAATATCCTTGTTTTTCTTTTAATAATGGGAAAATGAGAATATGAACTAACATTAACCATCCTAAAACCTCACTGATTACATGTTTCCGTTGCTCTTACAAAATTACCATTTTCTCTCTTATTGAGAAGGAATAACTTTCCTGACAACAAAATAAAAAATAAATTATTTATGTGAAAACAAAAGTCGAATTTCTCTTAAACAATTTCGTTCATGTCAAAATGTCAAAACCAAAAAAAATCTACTTCAATTATTACGGAAGATACGGGGGTGTTTCCATGAGAAGTGAAACAAATTCGGATTTTTCAGGACTGAATTTTTTTCAGGAAAAAAGTGTAATCGTAATAAGTTGGTAGTCCTGATCACGAATCTGAAGGGATTTTGAGCCTATTTTGCCCCCTAATATGTTTTACCGTAAAAATGGGGTGTTCCATCGCGAGTGGCGGACAGTGTATATCACTTTGGCCAACCCCATTCAGGTGGTCGGTGCATTTCGAACATTTCCATCAGTCCAGAGAGTTTCATCGTTCTACCTCGAATATTACGGAAGATACGGGGGTGTTTCCATGAGAAGTGAGACACTTGTACTCCTGTGTACTTCAAAATGAATATTTACTGTAGTTTTTCAAGTTTCCAGCATTTTTATTCAAAACTATTTTCTATTGTTCCGAAATAAAGGGAAAACTTGAACTTCGTCACACTAATCGACCACCCTGTATATAACGAAATTGAAAGGCATACTGATAAAATGTACCAATGGAATTTTTGATATTACACAAAAATAAATTTACACGAGATACTATTTTGAAGAATAATTTACTATTATCCTCAGTGAAAAGTATAAAAGTGAAAATATAATAGAATTTTTTTTATGCAACATACAAAATCTGAAATTTGTGTTAGTGTTCCCCAAAGTAGATGAGCGGCAAATTTTTCAGGAATCAATTAGTTACGTCCCAGTGAACATTAATGACAAATCAAACAATAACAAAGGATAAGTGAGAAACTGTGTTGGATTAGTATTCAGTAGGCAATACATGTGATGGATGACTCACTAAGGTGTTTTTATTATGCTCGAATCCTTATCAACTCAGTAACCACATGAATTCTTTCCAAAAGATAATAGTTTGTTGTCTTTGCTTAAATGTAAACAATAATTTGTGTCATCATTCTTACGTGAGTTTGATTTTCTTTCATTAGGACTATCAAGAAGGTGATATCAAATTTCAACCAACATACAAATATGATTTGAATACTGATACTTATGATACGAGTGAGAAAGCGCGCCCTCCCGCATGGACTGACAGGATATTGTGGAGAGGAAAAGGTAAGTTTTTTATCTGTTAAATTTTTCTTAGGTAAATGATGACAATTGATAAATAATACCTGGTAAGACAAAAAGAACACATAACTCTTACCTCTGAAAGCATTCGTTTTATGAAGTAGTCATTGAAATTATATATGAATTTCATTTTTATAGTACAGGAGGCTGAAAAATACGTTTTAATTTTTTTTATTTGTTTTTAAAAAGCATTTACCACTGTGCAATTTTATAAAAAAAATTATATTCGTTTAGATCACAATATAGTCTTCATTCACCTTAAATGCCCATGAAACCATTTTTTCCTAATTGTGATTTCTGATTGACATATTTTTTATTCAAAATATTGATGCAAATGTTGTTTGTTCAAACTTTTATATAAAGTAAATAATTTTTGTCAATTTTTGCTGATTCAAAGAAAAAATAAGTAATAAGTTCAAAAGTAATATTCTTTCTTGTCAGAACAGACGGAGTCGCTGTTCTCAGCTATGGAATAATATTGTCCCACTGTACCTGTCATTAGAGATATTCAGATGAACCACGGAGTAGGTGTTGTCAAGGTTTTTAATTAGAACGTCAGAATTAAGAAAAACAATAATTATTGCCATAAGGAATCATAGTCACAAACATTCAAATATTCATTGTTGTATCTGTTGTAATATTTTTCCACAGAAATTTAAAAAACAACTCTTTATGTTGACTGGTAAATCACATCAATCGAATAATAGTAAGGTTTATTTAGTCAATTTAATAATTATGTATCAGAAAATGTGTCCATATACAGCTTTCTCTAAGATTCAAAAGTAGCAAAGAAATGGAATGTTATGCTCTAAATGGGTTAATAGGTTAACATATTCATATTGTGTTTACACTTCGAGAGGGATGATTTTGGTCTAAGTACTTAAAATGCTGTATATCAAATCAAATCAAATCAAACTGTACTTTATTGTCCAAGAATAATTATTCTTATTGACAAAGTGAGTAGATAACAATGAAGTGGATATCCACTGTGTCCAATACATATGAGAGAAAAAAAAATATGAAAATATAAAAATATAAAATGTAAAGATGAATAATTATATATACATATATACATATATATATATATATACATATATATACACACATATACACACATATACCATATACACACACATACATATACACACACATATGTATAAATAAAATGTCCATATAAAAGTCCATATAAATAAACACAACCATGACAAATAGAATGATGACATTCACTCACATATATTCGAAACTAATTACAAAACAATATCTAGACATGAAGTTGATACCTATATCTTTATGCAAATATAAATGATTAAAAATGGTCATTGTAATATTCCTGCAGGTCATAATACGCTTTTGAAATGAGAAATACTTTTATCTCCTTCCTGTATTTTTTTATTTCCGATTGCTTTAAAATGTTCAGGCAAATGATTGTACATTTTTTTGCTTTCGTATATTATTGAAAGTCGACCTACGTATTGGCAGGGAGATATGGCAGTTATTTCTGGTGTGCCTGGGATTTAATGGGTTATCATTCGATAAATGTCGGTTGTGAATCAACCATACAGTCTCCATAATGAAAAGGCATGTAAGCGTAAGAATTTGATGCTTGATGAATAGTGGTCTACAGTGATCCCTTGCTTTGGCCTTGTACAAATAACGGATTGCTCTCTTTTGTAGAATGAGCACAGAATTCCATAAGGTTTTCCTACAAAAACCCCAAAAGGGTAGTCCGTATCTAATATGGGATTCTATGAGTGAAAAATATGTGTTTCTGCCAATAGCTGTACCAAGCTCGTTTGTCACTACTCTAATAGCATAACAGCCCGATGCTAGTCTTTTTTTCAAGGACGTTATATGTTCCTCAAACCCTAACTTTCTGTCAATGTGTATACCCAGGAATTTAGTGCTCGTTTTGTTTTCTACTTGATGTGTTCCTAAGACCAAGTTTTCGTGTATTATAGTTTCATATAACTGAATATAAAAAGCTTAAAACTGCTTTACAACTTCACGCACACTCTCACATACAGGCACCATTTATCTACTTCATTTTTTAGAGATACCAGAGTTGATTTCACTTCTTGGGGGGAAGATTTCAATAAATAATTTTGTGAACAAATCCTCTATCTCACACATCTCTTCACCTGTAATTAATCTAGTATTATATCAAGGGATTTTGAAAGGATGTTTGTTAACAAAAGTTATATTTCATAGAAATTTCAAAACATTCGACGTTGGGGTTGATAGAACCATACTGCATCACCTTCCTTGAAGCTCACCGGCAGCGACTTTTTGTCAAATTTTATCTTCATCCTTTCGCTGTGAAGCTGTAATTTGGATCTGACAAATTCATGTACAATTTCCAGTCTCTCCTTCAGGTCATTCACATACTCTGAAAGAGGTACCTCTTGAGATTCATCGGATGGACTGCCACACATTACATCTATCGGTAGCTTCAGTTCTCGACTAGTCAACACCATGGTTGGTGTGTAACCTGACGCGTCATGTTGAGAGCTTCTGTATGCCAACAGAAAGAGAGGAACCAATTTATCCCAGTCTCTTTGGTTTTCGGATAAAAACAACGAGAAATAGTTATTCGTGGTGCGATTATACATCTCAACCATCACATCAGACTGGGTGAAGGGCAGTTGTTCTTTTCTTCTTTATTCCCAACAAAATCAACATTTCCTTCCATAAATCCACTTCGAAGTTGTGGCCCTGATCCGAGTGTAATTCCTGGGGTACTCGGTGTCTGGCAATTATGTTCTGCAACAGGGCTCCTGCCACCGTTTTAGCCTCTTGATTGGGTAAGGCTACTACTTCTGGCCAATTGAAGAAATTGTCAATCACAACCATAAGGTAGTTGTTACCGAATGTGGCCATAGGGAGTGGTCCCAGAATGTCAACTGCGATTCTCTCTAAAGGGGACCCACTGAGGTACTGCTTCAACTGTCCTTTTGCCTTGTCTTCGGACCCTTTCTCGAAGAGCTCAGGTCACAGCGCTTACACCACTCTTCCACGTCTCGACGGCAATTGACCCAATAGAAATGCCCTTTCGTGCGACCTTTGTGGAGCTGTTCGAGTTTATTCACGATACACGTCTTTGGAAGGATTATCTGGAATTTGTTCATCCGGGCTTTCCCATGTCCTAGTGATGAAGTCATCTCGAATGCACATGGAATCCTTTTGGAGCCAATAACACTTCTCCTGCTGGCCGTTCTTGGAAATTTCTTGCCATTCCAGCCCCACTCCTTTGTCAACTCATTCTCGTACAGTTTGCAAGACCGGATCCACCTTCTGCGCTACGATGATATCTTGTCTCGTCAGGAAGGTAGTGTCACCCTCGGAGGCTGTTAGTAATCGTACCCCACCATGGTCAGATGGTACCTCACATATTCTGTCCGTATCCTTGGGGAAGGTACCCTGACAGGTTATTACTCTCCGGGTCAGAGGGAACCTGAAGCAGCAGGAGGTAGGGGAGCTCACCTCCCTATCAGAGCTGTCCATAAAGGAGTCTCTGCCCGCTACCTTGTCACGTCTGATGGAAAGTTCTTCTCCTGTTAACTGGTGACAATTCAGAAATTCGTCCACAGCTTGGGATGCAGAAGCCAATGTACTTCTCCTAACGTTTGCTGAATTCAGTTTTTCCAAACCCCGACGCTCCAGTTCAGATGATCTCAAACGCCTGTCTCTTCTTTCGTCGGATGCTGGACGTGATCGACAATACCGCCTTAAATGCCCATCTCTGCTGCGGATAAAGCATTTAGGTCGCCCTCTTGCCTTGAGTAGGTACAGTTCCATTCATCAAATATTTCTTGAAGAGTTCCTCTAGACTAGTCTTTCTCAAAGTGGATGATAACGCCTCCTTGTGGGCGCTGGAGGCCTATAGGGGGCAGTAAAGGGCACAGAGAAGATTGGGGGGCGGTGGGAAGATTGAAGCGGTTTAGGGTGGCGATGGCTAATTCAAAAATGTGATTTTGCTTTCAACACAAACTTTACCGCTCCTTTACGCTTAACGCGCGTTTCCTCGTGTAACGCCATCTAGGGGACTAGACAGTAACTATTTCCTGTCCGATAGTTGTCAAACTGTACAATAGACGGCGGTAAGTTTCAATGCGAAGTGAGAAGTTTCTAGTCTCCATTCTCGAAAGTACTAGGCCCGCCCACTGCCTCATATAAAAGCGCGCGCGCCATCCAGCCAGTAATGTTATTTGACGATATTACGAAAACAAGTGAATTTAGTTAGCGAATAGCCAGGTGGTGAATACTGTGAGTGGTGTCATTAGCAAGTTTTTATTACTCGATTCTTTACTTCGGCATTTTTTAAGACAAAATTATGTCGGAAGCAAAAAAGCAGAAACGGCAGTATAGCGCAGAATATTTGAAATATGGATTTATTGAAAATCTCACAAATCCATCTTAGCCTGTGTGCCTTCTTTGTCAAAAAACATTTTCGAAAGAAGCGATGAAACCCTCAAGGCTACAAGATCATTTGAATAAAATGCATTCAGATAAAAAACACAAAAGTGTTACTTATTTTCAAGAACTGGAAAAGAAACACTCAGCTCGGCCAACTGTGTCAAAACTTTTTTCAGCGGCTTCTGAGCAAGACGACGACGGACTCCGAGCTTCCTACAATATCTCGTTGCTAATTGCTCAAACAGGTAAACCTCACACTATTGGAGAGGGTTCAATTTTACCGGTAATAAAAGAAGTAATAGCTACTGTGCTCCATAAACCAGCGGCAGATATTATCCGAAAAATTCCTTTGAGCAATAGTTCCGTGCAAAGACGAATTGATGAGATTGTCTGAAAACATTGAAGAGTCATTGTGCAATGATCTGAAGACTATTAAATTCTCAAATCAGTTAGATGAGTCCACTTTACCAACCAATGAAGCATTGTTGTTGTCATATGTGAGGTTTATTAAAAATGAGAAAATATTTCAAGAACTACTATTTGCCAGAAATTTAGAGACTGATACAAAAGGAGAAACCATATATAATACACTGGAAACATTTTCTGATCAGAAAGAAATTCCACTGAAGAATATTATATCAGCTGCTACGGATGGCGCTCCGGCTATGACAGGACGTCACAAAGGCTTCATAGCTAACTTGAAAAATAAAATTCCATATGTGCTAGTTGTATATTGCGTCATTCATAGGCAACATTTGGTTGCGAAACATTTGAGTGAGCGCCTTTCTCAATCACTGCAATATATCATCAAAGCAGTCAATAAAATCCGAAACAGCTTTTTAAATCACAGATTATTTAATCAGCTTTGTGTTGCTAATGATGAACCGATTGCTATTTCACACAGAAGTGCGTTGGTTATCAAGGGGTAACTGACTGACTCGATTTTACAATCTATTTGACTCTGTAATAGAGTTCTTGGAAAACAAAGACAAAGAATTGCACGACAACCTCATCACTTCAAAGAATGATATTGCGTACTTGACAGACCTGTATAAATTATTTAATGATGTCAATCTCCAACTTCAAGGTGACGACTTGAATTTGATTAAAACAAAAAATGTCATTGCTGCATTTGTAGCCAAATTGCTCTCATACAAGAATAATATCGGCAGACGTGAATTTCGCAATTTCCCTAATTTGTCAGCAGTATCCTTCAACAACGACAACTTGCTTGTTTACTGACAACATTTGGAGAACCTCCACAGTGATTTCACAGAACGATTCCAGGACATTTTAAAATTGGAAATACCGGACTGGGTGTTGGATCCTTTTTCAAATGTCAACACAGCAGGATCATCGTATTTGTGTGAACGTGGATTTAGTGCTGTGGCAACTTTGCTAACTAAAAAGAGAAATCGGTTGCAGATTACCGAACGCGGTGACTTAAGGCTGTTTTTGAGTAAACTCGAGCCTGATATTAACAAATTGTTAAAAATCATCAAATTCATCCTTCACATTAGATTAGTTTTAAAATTCAAATTGAAATGTTTGTTTTAATAACATGAATAAAAGTTTTCCTAATATTACAAAATGGTGTTTTACGTTACCCTCATCAGAAAGTTTTATTTTCACATGACACGCATAATTTAATTAATAAAATAATGTCTGTGATTGTGATTCTTAAGATGTAGTGAAGTAAAAAAAAATTGGGGGGCGCTAGAAAATAATTAATTCTCGAAGTGGGCGGTAGACAAAATAAGTTTGAGAACTTCTACTCTAGACCTACCATGAGTCGATCTGTTCCTTCGTCTTTCTTTTCGTTGATGGCCCTCACTAGAACTTTTCATTGTTGTCGCGAAGCATTTTTGGCAGCTTCAAATTTGAGAGCATAAATGATGGCTTCATTCAATGTTTTATGACGTACCATTCTCAGTAACTGCTGTAGCTCTGTGTCTCGAACCCCGTCGATGAAACTATGGACACCAATCCAGTAGGAGAAGTTATCAGCTGCTTCTTGATAGGCGAGTCTTACCAACCTTTCGACTTCAGCTCCAAACTCCTGCAGACTCTCGGATGGACCTTGAGTTCTTACCTTACAGTTGGGCTTGACAGACTTGTTGAAGGTGCTCACTACCAATTTAATTGAAATAAGCGTCATTTCAATCAGTGCACTTTTGCCGCCGGTTTCTGCTGATTCAATATTCGGTACATTTTGTCGATTTCCTCATAATGAGACTCAGCTGTGATGGTTTGGCCCAGTTACAGAAAGTTATAGTGAATCACACCAACCGCTGACTACCATACAGTCTTTTAATGGTAGGTTTTCGCCTTCGGTAAAAGCTTGGGTAGCTCACTGGTGCCCAACCACTGTCCTGAACGTCTCCTGTTGTCGCAGTCAACAACAATTTGGAAAAAATGAACAGCATCAATGTATAGAGTACAAAAGATTATTATTATAGTTGGTGAATATCCATAACATATTCAGTGACACTTTATTGTGAGATGTTCACTAGACAGTTTTCAAACCCGAAAACGTGTTTTGGTTTTTATACTCGTAAAAAGTATAAAAAAGCTTGAGGAAGCTATTGTATATCGAAACACAAACTGTCCAAATATTAATAAAAACATTTTAAACATTACTATTTATATATTTAGGAATCTTTTTTTATAATTAGATTCTTTATTTGTAAATTATTTTTTAAATCATTTTCAAAATTTATATTTAATGCTGCTTTTATATTGTTCTTTCTATTTGCACTCTAATTTGTACCAACTGTCTATGACTTGTCACAAATGTCTAAGGTGATTAAATAAAAATCTATTTAATCTATCTATCTAATTAATGATGGACGGCACCAACATTATTCATTTCCGGAACCTCTCCTTGCCATCCGGTTTCACTTCCTAATATATGATCGTGGGGTACCTCGGGAGCGATCTTGAAGGAATTATGAAAAATGCTGTTTTGACGGTAGATATTTATAATTTTTACTTCACAAAACGTTTAGCGAAACACACCAATGAAGAACTGTTAACAATAATAATATAAAAATAACAATAATAAATCAGCTTCAACTTTAAAAAGGTTTAAAACTGATCTACTGCATCATATTTATAATAAATGTAGCTGAAGTTATTACTAATAAGATCATAAGTCATGATTTATGGAATATTAATCAATTATTTGTTAGTTATAATTTTGTTGTTGTATATTAGGAATGTATCCTACTTACCAAATAAATATTATTATTATTATTATTATTATTATTATTATTAATAATAACAACCATACCTGAACCCACATACAAGAATAGGTGAATACCGAACAGGCACAAGTATCATTCAACAATAGCAGAATATAAATATATTATTTTTTCAGGAATATACCAGTTAGAATATCGAAGTCATATGGATTTGAGAATCAGTGATCATAAACCAGTGAGCGCCCTTTTCAAGTCGGAAATAAGTGTCGTAGATCCAATTAAATACAGAAAAATACATGAAGATTTACTGAAAAAAATGGACAAATTCGAAAACGAGTACTTACCACAAGTGACTGTAGACCAGACAGAGGTTACGTTCGATTTGATTAAATTCCGAGAACCTCAGAGTAGGGAAATAACTATTGCAAACACTGGAATGGTGAGAATATTATTCAGTATGGGTATTAAATTGATAATAGTTATCATTATTGTATTATGACTTTATGCATTCACCTTTCTTCAGATATATTTTTGTCATATGAAAAATTCATCTTCTCATAAGCGAATTCTAAATCATTCCGTCTTACATACTTAAATTTTTCATTCAATTTTACTGTATGCCCGAATTATAGATGAAGATACAACCTACCGAATAACTATAAGCCAGTTGCTTTACTATCAGTAATGTTGAAAATCATATAGAAAGTTAAAAATCGACATTGAATATTTATAATACTTTGACATCTTGAACCATCATCGATATGTTTTCCAGAAATGAATATTGACACCCAACTTTTTTAATGTCATCTAGGAATAATCCAATTGTGAAATATGGAAAGTCTCGGACTGTTGTGCTTGATATTTCCAATCTTAATGAAGGTCTGAAAGAATCTTTGGCTTGGACTGTGATCAAGTAAAATTCAGCATCCCAAGCATCAGTTTTTTCTGAGAAGGTGAATGCAGTAGAACCTGATATAATAACGTCAGGGTTTCTATTATCACTATATGCGTCAATTACTTTGGATGTAAATGGCAATATGGGATGTTGAAGACAACTTCTCAGAAAATTGAAATAGAAAGTTATACTAACCTCAACCGCTTCTGATGCCTCATAAAGCTCAAATGGGCCTTTTTTGGAATATTGCTCATTATACCCTGAGGCTGCTAGATTCAATCCAGAAAAAGCTATCCTCCGGATTTTAGACCCAAACATCACAAGCAATTTTTATTGTCTTGAATATCGAATGAAAGTTGGAGACTTTCACTGGAATTCATTCTATCGCGTGAGAAAGACGCGGAGCGGAAAACTATTCAATTCACTATACTTCAAACTATATTTTTCAAGGACTCTTTTATTTGGAAAAGGGCGTCCCAAGACCGTTTTTCGTAATGAATATAATTTACAACAATGTGAATCCAATTTAAATTGCCACATTTGTATAGGCACTACTCTTATAGAGTTGAAAAGAAATCTGTGCATCTAGATAAAAAATACCGGTACTTTGTTGATTTTTCAGTATAAGTTTCTCTCACGTATCACAGTGGTGATATCATCTGTAGTTATACGCAACTCAGGATACAAACCATGACTTTTATTTTATAACTCCAACAAGACTTTTTATGTTCACTTGTTTTTCCTTGAGAAACATGTCAATAAAATTACTCAAAAATGATTTTAAAATTTTCAGGTACCTGCTGAATTTGAATTCATAAAAAAATTAGATGAGACGAGTTATTGCAAGAATTGGCTGAGAATATCTCCATATTGTGGAAGTATAAATCCAGGTATTGATATATGTTTTTGGGTATATTATTTTCAGCTAAAATTATAGTTTAGTTATACACCTTAAGTGTATAGTTTTCTACAACCCTTATTTACAGTCCACTTTTTCAATGTCATCTTCAATAATAATTTAGAATCACAATGTTGATACAAACATACTGAGGAATAATCAACATGTATTTTTAAAGTTTTTCAATCTGAGAAATAAATGAATTTTGATTAATAAAAGGCCAATTCCAATCGCACCAAAAATCGGGATTGTAATGTTTAACTCTTCCCATTTTTGGGAAGAGTTAACTGTTAATTATATGGGATCCTTTATTGCTCCAGTCCCGCAATACCATAGTGATTTATTCATAAAAAGCTCTTACCAAATTGAGCCTAAGAAATTCTTTGATAATTCTTATGATGTGTTTCCAACTAATAGATTATTTTCTTCTAATCCAATTGCTTGAATGATTATCTTAAACAGAATTTGTGTGATTAACTAATTATATATTTTTATCTACCTTTGTAAGGTTTTCCACAAACATGTTTCTCTCTTAGTACCCAAAATCTTTCCCTCAGTTCATAAAACAATGTTTGTAAACCAACATTATCAAAAAGATGTAAAGTTATTTTGGTGAAAATGAAAACATTACACTAATGTACACATTATCACCTCTGGGATCGTAGATATTGTTCAACTAGCAAAGGATTTCACAAATAGGGAAATATATATTTCAAAATCAATTTTGAAATATTAATCTCTCCCAACTACCTACACAGTAGGGTGTGCTAAACGCCTGTCGAAAAACAACTACTTCCCCGGCTAACTCCATGCTGGATATTGAATTACTCTCTCCTAGAATAATTTCAGCATGGTCTTTCTGCTGGATGAACATGAAACATCTGCGAAACTAGCCTTTGTGAGGAATTTTGCATAAATGTCTGTCAGATATAATTCAATATCCTGCATGGTATCAGCCAGGGAACCGAGATATGTTTACCACACCCTAATGTGTAGGTAAGTGGTTGAGATTTATATTTCGAAATATTCATTCCCTTTTAAGTATGTATCCCTCCTTGATAGTTTTCATTTTTGATTTCGATTCCACAAATTGTTAAATGTTTGATAATTCATTGTTTGAAATTTTGAAATAATCACTACTTTAACAAATAGAAATGCAATGTACAATCAAAGAAAATATTTGTCGTATTTATTCAAATATGTGTAAAAGTTAACAAAAAGTGTGGAAAAGTGTAGTCGTTTTTGGAAAGCATTAGTGTCATTTTTGGGATGTGAAATATCTTGGGTTTGAAGTAGGGAGCAACAGAACAGCATTTTTTAAGTAAATAACTCGCGAAAACTGATAAGTACTCATAATTACATTATAATTTTTTCCATCAAGTTACCTTCGACGTTGGGTACTTGAAAAGAAATGAGCTTTCAGAAAATGTAGTGAGATCATCTCATAATTATCAGTATCTAGAGGCTTTTAAGAATTTCTTGTTTGCTGTCCGAATTTACATGGTAGCATTTTAATATATATAAAAAAAATTGCGCCGCTGTATGGATGGTTTCACTCTCGAAAGTTGTGTCAGTTTCTCTAGAAGTGTTTCTAGTTACTTTTGATGTCAAATTCTCGAAAGTAGTTTTTATTATATGGTAGTTGGTTATTTTCTTGATGGAATTTGATTCCAAACTTTATTTTGGTATAAAGCGTAACACTGTTCATTTTGGATTTAGGATTTGTTAGTGACGAATAACTGTTGACTGCGGTAACTTCAGCATAACTGAAATGGTTATAGTCTTATGGTGATGGTAATAAGTGTCAGAGCAGTATACATTTAGCACAATACATGGCTTGATTCCGATCTCAGTTTTTCTACCCATATAAGCTTTGTTTGCAAAACATTTCAACAAAACTTACTATGCAATTTTTCAAATGAAATCAGTACTGTATAGAGTACTATTTGCATACATTCATTAATCAAATGACAACATATAGGTTAGCAACTGAAAACCTCTTGAATATAGGCAAAAACATTGCATTTCAAAATGCAAGGGTAGACCCTTGCATTTTGAAATGTGACTTATGAAAAATATTTCAACATATTATATTCATCATATTGGAACATCATCATAATTATTTTCCCAAAAATCTAATTCTAGACATACTGAAGTGTTAAACTTTTATAAATAGTACAATCTATAACTACATAATATCTCTTTACATTAATTCGCACAGTTTTGAAGAATATGAAAATTCTGATCAATTCAAGGCAAAAATAACGGAATATTTACTAGAATACTGTTTTTATTCCATAAATGAGTGGAAAAGTACTTTATTCACCAAGTATTTTACTAAAGGAAATAATCAATGTATAATCTTTTAATTCTTTGATTGTTTCTTTTTATGTTGTTTATATACTTTTTTTATGATAATGTCAATAAATGTCAAGATGGCATAAAAAATGTTCCTGATTTGCATGTGTGTTGCAACACAATATACAGTTTACAATTTTTTTCAACTGCTGGTCAAAATATACATCCGGTGGGAAAGTTTTGTTAATCTTGAGGTGTATAATTACTTATAAAAAAAATCTTGAGGTATATAATTACTTGTAAAAAAAAATGTTTTCTCATTTGCTGACTGAAACTGAGAAATGATTGGTATGAAGATGGCGATCTTCTCTGCAGTACTGAAACATTTGCTAGATCCATTTATTACATATTGGTAAAATATAAAATCTTTATAGTGTAAATATTCAACACCTCAATTTCTATGAGAACCCTGACACTCCTCATTTTCTCTTCTGTTGTCATCACATCAGTTTTTTTTTTGGTGTTTTAAAACTTGTCTCAGCTAAACAGATTCGTTCATCAACTTCTGCTTTACCATTCAAAAAATCTAATAAACTAGATAAATTATCTTTATATTAAGATGTTTCATTCTGAGAAAACCCAGGTGGTTTTACGTGAAAATTACAATGTCTTCCTCGCCTCCTCAGCAAATGATTAGGTACGACTGATTCTACATGACGAAATCACATCGCAGCATATTTTTTTCCAAAGTAACCACCCGCATTTCAACCCTATATGATCCTAAAACCCGCAACTGTATTTTGATTTCAGAGAGTGGCTAAAGTCTCACTTGGTGTGTTTGCTGTGTCTGATTCAGAACTAGTGCCCAATCTCTAACATAAACCCATCACTAGCCAATCAGTATTTCACCTGGTTGATAGCTTTTTGAATAATTTGCCCCTGATGGAGAAAAACTGTTGACCAACTGCCTTACTGCTGAACCTTTTTAATGTCCTGGGGGAGATATCAAAATTTATCTTTCTGGACACCAAATCCAATTCAGTTTTTGACATTACTGTCAAACTTCTTCAATTCAGATTTGGTATCCTGAAGTTCTTTTATTGTGTTGGCATGGATGTATTTGATGAATTCTAGGTAAAATTATACTTCATCAAACTCCTTATGATTTTGTATATCAGTTTACAAAACCGCGACACGTGTTTCGCTATACAATAGTATCTTCATGCGTCACAATACTCCTCCTGAAGACGCCTGAAGATGCTACTGTATAGCGAAACACGTGTTATGATTTTGTGAACTGTTGAGTGGAAATCTCACATTACAGTGTTTTTTGAATATATCTGCAGTGTATCATGATTATTAAATGTGTAAACTGGTTACATTCTTTCATAATATTGTCCACACCAAATAATATGTGTGACATGATGTTTGAACATCTGATAACGTCACGAACAACTTTGTTTTTCCAATTTTTATTGATTAGAAAATTGAATGTCGTTTGAGAAACAACACTTGTTTGCAAACTAAAAAACCAAAAAAAAAATATTTTAAAACCTGCTTAACTCTTTTAACAAGAACATTCCATCGAGTTTGGGTTGAAACAGGTGGGGTTCTCATTGAAACAAGTATAGATCTAAATTACATTATATGAAATGAAATGACTGTATTTTTTTTTCAACAAGACGGATTTCTTGAACGACTGATTCAATTATCAATAGATTTGGTCTTGTTTAAATCAAAAATATTATTTTCATAGGTGAAAAATGTGATGTTAAACTGGAAGTTTGTTTGGAAACCGACCTGCAGAAAATTTATGATATTTTAATATTGCATTTAAAAGGTGGAAAGGATATGTTTATAATTGTTAATGGAGAGTGCCAAAAATCTTGTTTCACTACATCAATATCGACATTATGTAGAATATCTCTACCCATTATGCAATCTTCAGAAGAACAGTGGAGGTTAGCGGTAAGTTTGGAAAAAAAATTTCTACTGAATTTTTGCAGACAACATTAAATAAATTTTTATTAATTTTGTTTCTGTCTCAATAATTTGGGACCACAAAATAATCTGAAAACTATACATTGGCCATGATTGAAAGTGGAAAGAATATACTTGAAAAGAAATCACCTCATCTAGTCCTAGTCAAAGTGAAAAAATGTAGTAGTTGAAAAGATTACTTACTGATTCTAAAACACTCCCTTGATATACAGGAAAAGTTGATCAATAATAATACACAAATAATACACAAAATCGACTCTAGAATACATCAAAATACGTAGTACATAGAAGTTCTTGTGTTTTAAGAAAACTACTGGAAAGGAAGTTTGCAAAATTACTACAAGACTTCAAGGTCTCTTGTTATGTCTTTGGAATTATATATTTTTTTTATTTTCTGATCGCCAATAAAACACGATATATCTTTGTGGTATATCATTTAATAATCGACTGCCCTGGTCGATCATCAACACCTGAGAGAGAAGTGAACCAATACACGTCCAATATTCACACAATCTTGCCAGTTGTCCAGTGTTGCTAACTCAATGTACTTATTTACGAATATTGATACCTTACAGTCTAGCACAGTATTCAGAAGAAGAAAACAAACCATAAATATATGTTTTGGGCTACTTGTCCTCACTATGGTGTAGCCAAGTACAAAACACTTGGCTATCAGAAGTTGGCACAGGAGTGATGAACAGAAGTCAGCCGCACATTTGAAGTTTGCTTGAAAGATCTTGCTTTCACATGAAAATCCGAAATCACCGAGGAAGCAGTTAAAGCTACTTGCGAGGAAGCAGTCCCAAAAATTATTAAAATATGAAGGTTATCAAGTATCACATGTACATTTGAGCAGGGCAAAACGGCCTTTTTTTTATAAGTTATTCTCCTATCAGTTGTTATTTTTTGTTCAATGTAATAATAGTAGAAAATAAGTGTTTTAATAATTCCAGGAAAAAGGTGAATCCAGTGTTTTATATTCAGTACCCCGGGAGTTATGGCTTCTCATAGACCATTTGTATAGATATGGTCTGAAAACCAAAGAATTGTTTGAATCTAGTGCCCTTCATGAAGAAATTATCAGGATAAGAGACTGGTTGGATTTTGGATCTTTAGATCCTTTCCGTATCCTTTTATAAAGCAAATTTCCATCAGTTTCTAAAATATTTTATCCTAAATAATTATTTTCCTCGACATTTTTTTACAGCTGGGACAGTTCAGGCCGCAGCTGAAACTTTGCTTTTGTTTTTATCATATACCAAAGACCCTATAATACCCTTCGATCTACATGACACCTGCATTGCAGCAGCTTCCAATTTTCAGAATTGTCGACACGTAAGAAACTTTATTATCTTGTTCCATTTATGACCTATTCATTTGGTAGAACTTCATAAATACTTTTGTGTAATTTCTACTAAGTTTATTTATTATTTGTTAGGACCGGTTTTGGTTTGTTAGACCATTCTCAAGTTACTTGAGAATGGTCTACAAACCGAAAGCGCATTTCAAGAATATCCGCTATGAGCTCTTTTGAAGCTTCTTTAGCAGAATTCTGAATTTTTGACAACCTCAATAATCTCTCATAGATTATGCTGTTATATACGTAGCATACAATAACAGAACACTAGTGATATCTAATGTAGTATCATCTTGGATTGAAAACATTTTTGTTGCCTTCACTTTCTTGATAAGATTCGCGATCATATGGATGATGAGATTAACAGTCGGTTTTGATAGCATGCTTACAAAAACTCCTCTGTCCATTTCACCGGTAGGTTTTGGAGCACGATTCGATTTACTTTTACCGATGCAAAAATCAGTGGTCATTTTTTTCAAGAAATATTAAAATTTTCGGGAAATTTCTGTGGTCGAGATTATCATATTCTAACTTCTATAAGTCAAGAACATAATCGTGAAAATGCAACAATGAAAATTTATTTAACAATTATATTTACCCACCAATTTACGATGTATACAATGCTTTCCATAATTTTAATTTTATATCCATAATTTTAATGTTAATATCTGTTGTTCATTACTTTTTGCACCTCGAACTATTTTCATTGAAAAAAATTATCTGCTCAACGTTTGCCTTTTTTCTTTCATTCAATAAGGGGCCATTCATAACTTACGTCACACGAATTTTAGACCCCCCCGTCCTTGTTATAGGTTGTCACATTTCTAGAAACCCCCCCTGACGTGACGTCACACATTTTTCAAACTTTTGCATGTATTTGAAAGTAATCAGAAGAAAACAGTTATTTTCATAGTTTAATGGAGAAAACTATGACTGTCACTCAGCGAAAGTCAATTCTCAAGTAAACAATAGCAATTGTATTGTCGAAAGTCTCGCAAACAACCAAACATTCAGAACTCTTGTGAATTTTAATGTATCACTTGCATTATAACGCCGCTTTAGAAGTTAAATCTCATAGCTAGAGTACTAAATTTTGTATTCACATATAAATTTCATGTTTTGATATTTTAAATTTTAACCTGTGACGTCACAAAGCTTTTGACCACCCCCCTGTCCCTTGTTACACTCACATTACAGCGATACCCCCATTAACGTGTGACGTAATTTATGGATGGCCCCTAACAGTAGCATTTTTATGAGAAGCAGATTGTTTGTGATCATTTATTTTTAGGTGAATATGCATACCCGACAAAATACGGTTTTTTTTTCTTCGTTGTAAAATAGCTATATTCTTTCCGTGCCATCGATATCAATTCATATAAACATTTTTCAATGACAGAATATTTGAAAACGTATAATTTATCTATGGGTTGCACCCCTCAGCGGCCGGGCCAGTCCGGGGAACGACAGGCCCACCGGGAATTCGATCAAAACTCCCGTATGGCCAGTCCGCCCCTGCTAAAAAATATAAACTTCTGTTTTCAAATATTTCTAAACTGCTACGCGATTTATTGTATATTTAAGTTTCTTGAGGTATTTTCAATAGCATACTAAATATGGTTGGTTACTGATTAGGCAAATAACTTTTGAATTGAAATAAATTAATAACATTATGAAAATAGATATGAAGGAATGGAAATAGTATGTGTACTCATCATGGGATAAAATAAATTAAAGTCAGGGGATGAAATGGATTGAATTTTGAGGACGAAAAATGATTTTTCACAATCTCCCCTGAAACTAGCACAACTGTTGAAATAAGCTGAATGTGAAAGTTGTAAGTAATATAAAGATCTAATTCTGTATAAACCTCTTTTTTCACATAAACCGAAATTTGTCTGAGAAAAAATGGAAAACCATTTTTTAATTTTTTTCTCAATTGTTTTTTAGTAGATCACCTTTTTATATTCTCAATATGCTGTAATTACTTTATACAAAATATTGATTTATTACTGGATTAAACCTAAAAATACCTCATATTCAGCCTATGAATACCATTCAAATAAAGGTAAAGATTATAACTTTTTGTCTTTTCAGACGATAAGGGGCGACACGCCAGTATAGTAAGCCTGTTCACAGGCAGATGGGACGACGACAAACCTGTTGTTTGTTGTATGCTTCAGCTTAGTTCGAAGAATGATACTCTGACGGAATTCGATTTTCAATTATCGGAAATCATTGACTTTATGTTGATGATATACACTATCTAGCACTGACGAGTGGCCAAACAGCCCGAAACCGGCCTGCAAGTGTGTTCCAATAATTGAAAATCTATTGCGGCCGTTGTATCGCCAACAGCATATGCAGGAATAACTTCTGTGAAGAATCCAGCACTGACACCTGTCGGATATAATCCAACGCCCTTCGTGGTATTAGCCAGGGGAGTAGTTGTTTTCTGATAGGTGTCAGTCCATTAACCTACTGTGTAGGGAGTTGAGACTGGCCTGAACGAATTGTTCTTAGATAATTTAAATATGAAAGTTGTAGGCAACAAAAAATGTACAACTTTGATGAAAACAATTTTTCCACATAATGTAGAATTTTTTTAGAAATATATTTTCATTTTAAATTTTTTTACCGCTTAAAGAACTTTTTTCTGGCGAAATTTGATGGAAATATCATTTTTGTATCCCTGAAAAATATAATTTTTTATTGATGATATTTGAGATTTTACTATTTGTTAAACTTAAAAAAAAAAGTTTCTTCAGAATATCAATGTGATATAAACGGTTTTCTTCGAAAGCAATGGTAATTTTGGACAATGTAGAAAAAGTGACATTACCATGAAAAAAAATCGCCAGAAAAATATGAAAATTGTTTGATTGGTAATGTTATTGGTAATTTTCTTTCACAACTTCTAAAACTAGATGATTTAACAAAAAGGACCACTGTTTTTGGAACATGAGGATTTTATGTTGGAAATGAGGTATTTTTCAGGTTTAAAATCAAAATAAATTGCTGTACTAAATGTTTTGATTGAAAAAAATCATAGTATATTCAGAAAACAAAACAACCAAGTTTTCTCTAACTATCGTGAGAAACAAATAAATTGTATTGGAAAATAAAATCCCAAAAAAACGGTTTTTTACTTTTTTTCTGAAAAAATACCAGTAAAAGGTAAAACTGTAACATCTCACCTAGTATATTTCCGAAACAAACACTTTTCCCATTCACCATAAATGCAATACTCTTATCGACGCGCATTTCACCAACCAAGATGGCGTCTTTAGGAGATACATCAAACTAATTCCTAACTCTAAAACTGGTCTCTATTTATATATAAGAGAGAACACTTTTACTTTCTGATACACATCAATGATGTGTATCAGAATTTGATCTACAGGAAGAATACCAGTACATTTAGATATATTCCTGATAGTTGACACCATTGTCCACAATACTAAATGGCAGATCTAAACTTTCTTGTCAATAGACTTGTTACGTTCTCCTTACACATGCTTCAAATATAGCGGATAAGGTGATTAGGAAACGTAAATTCAGAGAGAATCTTCTACTTTTTAAAAAGTTGAACGTGAAAGTGGCCTTCAAAACTTCTTGCGCTCATTTCGAAAAATGTTAGGTAACCCTAAATACAAGGGTTACCTAACATACATACCCTAAATACAAGGGAAAAGTCGGGCGTATATGAAACATGCTGTGAGGACAATGACAAAAAATATATCGGTCAGATTAAGTGAGCCATTGAAATTCGTTTCAAAGAACACGCAGCACATATTCGATTTTGAAGACCATAAAAATTTAGTGTCGATCAACACGCCTTGGAGATTGACCATAGAATAAATGAAAACTGTCTGAAATCGTTGAGATAGTTACATGACACTAGATTTTTGGATGCTTGCGAAAGTTTGGAAATAACAATGTGTGGCTTGAGAAGTATGAACAATGACAAAGGTCCCATTCCAAAAAACCCATTGTATTTCTTTTTATGAATTACTCTATTTAAATTTGCTGGAACTTTCACGAAAAAGTTATACCTGAAATCATTGGTGAGTATCGGAGAGTAAAAGTATACTCTCTTGGATATAAATAGAGACCAATTTTAGACTTAGGAATTAATTTAATTTATCTCTTAAAGGAGCCATCTTGGTTGATGAAACGCGTGTCGAGAAGAGTATCGCTTCTCTGGTGATCGGTAAAAGTGCTTGTTTTGCAGATTTTAGGTTATGTGGACAAGTTATTCATACAAAAGTACTAGATCTGTATGTTGCCATAAAACTTTTTTCAATAACTCTACTTTCAGAGGAACTCGTGGAAAAACTATTTTGAACTTCTAAAATTCACCCTATGTCATCTTCCTTACTTAGAATTTCAATCCTTTGTAATAGGCTTTTGCACTGGCTAGATGGTTCATCTTATATACAATAGAAAATTTCAAAAGGGCCATTCATTAAAAAAAAATGTGTATTTGTGACTGTTCCAGATTATACTACAGAAAGTACCAGATTTGCATCGGAATGTATTTCTGTACATCTGTATGTTCCTGCAAGAACTCCTCAGATACTCCAACGACAATGGATATGATGCCAAAACACTTGCCTCTTTATTTGGTGATATTCTTCTTCGTGATCAAATTCGTAACTCCAAACCCCAAGCTAGCAGGGGTAAATCGAATTTTATCTACAACTTCATCATTAATGATCTAAGTTCTTCTATTATTCCACACAAGTAGATAGTACTTTAAATTTGAATTATGTCAACCGATTGTTCTCAATGAAGATATAGCTGTATAGAAGATAGATATTGATAGATATTTTGGGTTCTGATTTCGATTTCGAATAATTTTTTTTGTACTTCCAGAGCTTTACGCTTGATTATTTGCGAGTAAAATTAATTTCAATAATTCACTGAATACACATATATACAAATCATATTTATGCTGTAACTAATAGAAATTTGTGTAAAATGTTCGCCATCCATATACCCTTCAAAATTTCAAATTCCATTGATATTTCAAACTGAAATATTCCTTTATTTTTTTATATAATAATGAATTGGAATATGTCTTGAAGGTTTAATGTACCTAATAATTTTGTTTCTGATTTCCTTTCAAATTTTATCACATTTAGTTATCCTCATAAACAGTCTAAAAGGTTCAGAAATTACTGTACTGCACTTGTCTAAAGGTACAATTTCGGAAATGTATATGAAAAGCGAATACTTAGACGTCTCTAGTTGTATGACTGCAAATCTATCAAATCTACTAAAACAGTTTTGTGTATATATATTTATTTCAAAAAAATGTACATTATTACACCAATTTGCCAGTATTTTTATAGATAATTTAGATTTAGGAGCTACATTGAACAATAAAGGTTATAATGTGATATTTTTTTATTCATTTATGAGTTAACCCCCCATAGTATAAATATTCCATAAATTTTAGAATGTTAACAGTACTAATAACCTAACTTCAATTATAATATATATTTAATAGACGTATTCAAAAAACAGTTTACTGTGAGATTTTCACTACAATTTTACAAAAACACAAGTGTTGCGTTTTTGTAAAACTGATTGGTGAAAATCTCACACCGAAGTGTTTATTGAATATGTTAGTTATTATTAATTTTATTATTAATGAGGCGATAGACATTTGAGAATTTGGTCGAAGTTCAGTTGAAAGTATTTGTTGTTTTGACAGTGTAGTAGTGAAATGAAGTTAAGTTTAACTGTACAGTGTAATCAATTATTATCGAACTCACAGGGAAAACGTAAAAATATGTTATAGTGTCCAACTGTTCGAGTTTCACCATTATGTTTATTAACAAAAAATGATTTTGTTCGTTGGAATTGTTCGAAATATGATTATAGATATTTTCAGTCAATACAAGCTTTTTGTTATGAAATTCAATATTGTTATCTCATGCTAGGAAAGGTAAGACCTAGTCATTCTCTAGTTCGCACAAGTTTCGACTTTTAAGAAGGTGATAGCTGGTTAACGAAAAACACATTTTTCAACATTCCCTCATTTCTGATTATTGCAATATCAGATGTCAATTACCTGAATGGATAATTTGATTATATCTATCACTAGTTCTTGTCACAAACCAACAACATATTCTTATATCAAAGAACACCACTGCCTACTCTGATAACTTGATCCAGAACCTAGATTTGGAAATCTACTGTGAATGACTCGATCTAATATTGGTATTACAATTTTGATCTTGATTATGAATTTAAGATTTTGTTGACAAAGAACCTGAACCCTTTTAAAAATTTTGGATTTATAAGGCAAGTAAGTATGTAAATATTTCAACTTCGTTTATTAACTATCAAAAGTGAGGGCACATTTATGCTTATATATTGTTTCATTTTTTTCTTTCATATCGATGAGAAAAAATCTTTTCAAGCACTCAACTATTTTCCATTTCAGTTTTTGAGTAGAATTATTTCAACTTTCCCAGGCGTTTTTTCCTTGATAATTTTCAACTGTGAGTGATTTGCATATTCTCATTTTAATACCTATGGAATCTTCTTTTGCTTTCACTGATAACACCTCTAATCGAGCAATTGTAAGAAAACTTGGGTTTGAAATATTTATCCCTTTTATAATATCTATTTCATCTCCTTCTGCAACAGGAGCACTCTTTTTTGGTACCTTCTCACCGTTCAACCTCACTTTACTTTCATAAAACATAGTTTCAATTTTATTCCTTGAAATGCCCAATCCTGCCTTCAAAATTGCATCCATTCGCAATGACAAGACATTTATCTTCAGAGTTTTGGTGTGTTTGTCAGGTATGTTATCCAGAATATCACTATTTTCACTTTCTGATTCTGATTCCGATGTAGCAATTGGTATATTGCTCTTTGATTTTGATACTCTACTCTTGAATCTTGCATTCAATATATTTTCTTGCTGAATATTGCTTATTTGTAGGGGTACAGTCACTTGAAACAACATCTTCCTATTTGGATTTTCAGGCAATATCTTCAATATATTTTTTGGATATAATTTTCGCCGGCATAGGGATATTCCTAATTTATACATTTTTAATCAAGCAAATTAAAAAAATTGTATTTTGAACTATGTGCATAACCTCACTTTACAGTGTTGCCAGATGGAATTAGTCAAGTTAAGATATGTTCCAAAAATAACCACTTCCTAACCGAACTAATCAGAATTTTTGACAGCGGTTACCAGAAAAATATACTATTGTTGTTACTATTGAAACATGATAGTTGTGTCATCAAAATGAGTCAATTGCTAAATTAATTCTGATGTAGAAACTAAACTATACTACACTGTGATCATACATTTTCCAAGTAATCAATCTATAATATTCAAATTAATAGTGAAGTTGGCCGTTCCATCTCAAAAGTTACTTTTAAGTTCTGATGAATTAAAGGAAATGAAAATCACATTGAAAAATTTCATGAGCTGACGATGAAAATATATTCATTTCTGGGAAAGTTTTTGGCTTTCAATTATTCCATCTCGATACAAAAAAAATGTGGGAACCTTCAAAAGAAAGGAAGGAAGTAATCAATTTTAAAATGAGTAACTTAATACAAGAAGTAACTTTCAGACACCAACTGGAAGAAAAAGTCCTTCTGAAACAGCTACTTTTATATAAACATTGAATAACTCTAAAGAAAAATTCTTTTGAAACAAATACTTTCATATGAACACTGAATTATACAGAAGACACTTTTCTCTTCTCAGTTTGTATTCCAAATATTCGTTATGGAATAAAATTAGATATTATTTACAGGAGTTCTACATTAAATGAATGGTAAAAAATTCCAGAACACTGACATCCTCACTGGTAGACATCGATGTTTCGCCGTAAGGCACTTGCCTTAGGGCTCTTCAGTACCAATCTGGATACCATTATAAGAAAAAAATATTAATTTCAGTCTGTTATTATCACCCGCATTTCTTTATCAAGAGGTCGAGAGTTTTTAACAAAATGTTTTACATGGGAAAGTGGTCCAAAAGATCACACCAGGGACCTAATTTTCCACATTATTTGAGTATACCTACTCACTACTCGAATACTCCCTTACAAATACTAGATACTATTCTCCAGTACGAATGGAATAGATATTCCCATGGGGAAAATTTTACGTATGTCTTAAAATAGATACTATTAAACAAATTATTCAGAGTCTAAAGGGAAGAAAGATGGAGAAAAGTTGTTGTCAAAATTAGAGTCGTCTCTCGTTGTTAGTGTTTTTTATTTCAGTAAATGATGGAAAATTTAGTTTGGCACTGAATAAGCAATATTTTTATTTTATTATTTTCAATATTTGCATATTATATTATTGACATTTCACATATTGTTCAACTCATTAATTAATTTATTTCCATGGCAGAACACAATTTGTTTTTTTCATAAATGGCGTCGTTATATTTTGGAAATTCATACTCAGTGTTAATTTCTTCTCACTTTTCTGAATAATTCCTTCTTTTGAATAGCCCATTCGAATATGTTAGTTCTGGTTTTTCAATACATATTTTTATTTTTTTTTTTGCTTATAGATTCCACCTTTATGGACGATGAAATAATTGCCGAATTACTCGCAAACCTGTCACTTTTGTCTTACTCTAATTGGATGAATATTATCTGTGTTCAGCTTTTCGAAAAGAATCCAAAGTAACTGCTTTCACAATCGGAATATTTTGATGAATGACTTGTCAATAAGCATTTTCAAAGGTTTTAGATCAAAAATCTCGTGATGGATTTTTGGCTCGTCAAGCCAAATAATCTCGATTATTATTCTAATTGGCCGCGGTGGTAGTGCGTCCGATTCACGATCGGAAGACCTTGGGTTTGATTCCTGTCTCGACCAGATATTATTCTCGAGAGAATTTATCTGGTTGGAGCTGGGATGACTCTGCAACCGTGTTAGGAATCACACGTTAAAAGGTAAGACCTCGTTAGTCCTTAGCTCGCACAAGTTGCTCAACTTCTGAGAGTTGCCGTTCGTATGGGGGAGACAGCTGATTAACGGAAAAACAGATTTTAAAACAGATTTTTTTAAAACACAAAAATTTCAAAAACATCACGAACGCTAGATTTTGATTATGATGACCTTGTGAAAGGAATTCAAATTCTCAATGGATTTTTTACAAAACCAAAGACAACCAAATCACATTGATATAGGCAAGTGTAACTATATTTTTTCCATAGAAGCCAAAAGAAAATGTTCCCATACCTTTGTGGACAATATCAAATCGTTTTTCTCATGAAAAATCAAGCTCATCAGGTCTTATCACATTCGCTGCGTAAAATAATTAAGGATTCTACTCCTGTGCGGGACATTTTTTTTAAATAAGGTTTTTAGGGCTTTATTGTTTTTTTTTGTGAAAAGCAGTAATTATCAGGCTCGGACGCCTATTGGCGTCCTACGCACAGTACCAGAGTTTCAAGGATATATGCGGATGACGCCATATGGCATTAATGGGTAAAAATCATCAAGTAGAAAAAAATACAACAACAAGTAAAAAAAACATTTTAAAACAAAATAAAATTATATTACGTTTGCCATTTTTGGTCAAAAACGTAATAAAACACTTCATTCATTTTTTTTGTGAAAAACATGGCTCAACACAAATTGGGTTTATCTGGACAAGACTTACATTCCCACACAGTGTCTTTCCTGATTTTCTTCTGGAAACAAAAACGACATATTTTTCTTGGTGTTCTCTTTGTGACATCAACCACTTCAATTTTACTAGGTACGTGTTTGGATATCATATATTCTATTCTATGTGGTATATCAGGCAATAGATTTTCAATCACAGCTAAACGGTAATCATATAATGTCATTTTTCTGCCCGAGTATTTGCAAACTATCATGTAAGAATTGAACAAAAGGAGCTGCAGGATATGAACACCAAGTTTTTTATACCAGAATAATGTTTTTCTCAAGTAGGACATCATCTGGTCCTGACGATCTATTTTGCCCATGTATTTATTGTATTCCAAAATTGGTAAAGGCTTCTGTTTAGCAACTCCTCTTTTATTAGTTATCTCTACCTTATGGTTTTCAAATTCAGTGGATATGTAGGTAACATCTCTTCTATACTTCCACTTTCCGATCATTATTCCATCTGAATACTGGGCTTTTGATTCCCCAACTTTCAGTTTACTTTTCAAAATTTCAACAGGACCACCTTTCCTATCACTGCATAGAGTTCCAGTACATTATGTTTTAAGGTTTATCAAGGTTCTAGCTAATTGGCAACTATTGTAATAATTATCCATATAAATAGAATGTCCTTTGTTGAGGTAATCTTTTGCTACGTGCTGAACAACTTTTTGTGCATGGCCTTTACCGCCTATCTCATCCAATTGGCCGATGTAAACTGCAAAATTCAGTATAAGCCCATTTGGCTCTGTCAACATATAAAGTTTCAGTCCATATTTATGTCTCTTATTTGCGATGTACCGTCAAAACAATAGTCTACCACAAAACCATAGATTCGTCCAGAGAGAGGTTTTTCCAGGATAATATAGTCCCTTCATTTTTTCATTGAAAAAATAACTGGTCTAATTTTATACAGACGGTCGTTTGATTCGGGTTGATTTGGTTCCGGATCCGTAGAAAAATGCAAACTCCTGAGTATCACCAAAAATCTATCCCAGCTCATGTGATCCGAAAAACATTTGAAATTGAATAGTCGCTGGTCCTCCAATAGTCTTGGGGTTTGTTCAGTTCCACATTGCTCATATGATACACCAAACCAATAAACTTCAGGAGCTCTTCTTCTTTTAGATCTTTCCAATCAGTTATCCTTGACCTTTCATTACCACCCCTTGACAAAAATAAGTTTTCTACATACTTATTCGTTTCTGTTATGATATTTTCAAGAAACCCATTATCAACAAAATGTTTAAAATAATCATAGGATTTTGCCTCAGTCTGAAGATCGACAAGCATTCGATTGGTTTCAGTAAAAGGAAAATGTTTCATACCGGAACAAATATCTTGCCAACGTTCTTTGTCAGTATTGAATGTTACCTGGTGTTTTTGGTCGATTGTTTCTTCTGCCGTATTATCTATGACAAACAGAAAACATCTATATACAGTAAACAACAATAAAAACAAACGAAATATATTACCATAATTTTCCCATTCACTTTCTGACTCAAGGTCATCATCAAAACTTAGCTCAAAAGTTTCATCTTCGTAGCATTTCATCAACTGTTAGTTTATTTAAATGTGCGGACTGAAATACAATCACTCCTGTTTAGTACGGACTGAATACTAACACATTTATTGAGAAACACATGCGCGCCATAAGGCGTCACTAGCACAAAGTAGAATGACCAAATGCCGCCAATGGGGAATTTTCCTCAATTTGGGTTATTACAGAAAATGCAAGTATTCAAATTGATGTTTCAAATGTTGGATTTTAATTTTTAAAGGGACTTGTTTCTAATTCACATATTGGCAACAGTGCCTATAATATCAAGTTGAAATAATTATATTTATGAATCAACAATTAAGGCAAAATATAAATTATAGTTGAATACCACCTCCACAAGCCACAAAAATAACAGTTGTTTTGTTATTTATTTATATAGAGGAAGATAGTTTCGGAACATAAGTAACCAGAACAGCTCGCCTCTGAAATATGTCATCTTTGTTTGTCTCATACAGGTAACAGGTAAAAGATTCATTGTCCTTTATTAGCTATAACCGATGTTGCCAAATGGTGAAATAGAAACGAATCCCATTAAATGTTGAATGCATTATTTCATTCTTCTTTTTTAAGTATTCAAATAATTTTTTCAAGAAAAAGGTTGAAATGATAAATTTAAAATACGTTGTTTTAGAGATCTTTTATGAAAACTACTTGATTTTCGTCAAGAGGAACATTCCCTATTCACAGTAAATGTATGTGTGTATTTGGTGGTATTTAAATTAGGTAAGTTAACCCAAAAACATTAAAAAAAATTTTTTAACGATTTCGAGGGCTTTTGTAGATTGAGGAGAATATGTTCAAACGACTACAAAAATTTCACATGGTGATCAAACAAAATACTAATAAAACAATATATAAGTCAAATGCCATCATATTATGTGAAATATTGAACACTAAATATATTTAGTTCAATTCATACACACATATATTGGATTACAAATAGCATGATATTTCAAAGTCAAGATTACGGTAATTTTGTTAGATGATGATTTTCCCTTTTTAAATTTTTATAATAGGTATATATTTATCAAAATCTCTTATGTATATTTTAAAAGTTAGACGATACGCAGTGAAAATCGCATTGATTGAATGAGTAGAACAAACTACTTACGCCAACCCAACCGGCTGTTAAAATCTTTTAAAAATCTATTTTTCCGTTAACCTTACGAACGACAACTCTCAAAAGTCGAAACTTGTGCGAGCTGAGGACTACCGAGGTCTTACCTTTAACGTGTGATTTCTAACACGGGTTGGACGATAGGAAGTGAAAATCGATTGTCCGGCCTTGCTGTTCGAACCACCGATTCGCACAGCCGTCGATTGAATGAGTAAACTAATCAACCCACCAGGCTACCGTCCTACCTACTTTTATTTTTAATGTGAAATTAATGCAGAAATTAGGTTTCTACGCGCCCATAACGGCATGAAGGCGCCCATAAAATATGTTTTCATAGTATTGAAATATTTGTATTGAATACGGTATTATCTCAGCACTTTGAAAAGTGGAGGCCTGTTGGACAAAAATAGCGACATGAAAATCTAACCAATGTTCGCTTCTTAAAGCCCTTCTTCTTATATGCATACTCCTTAACAATAACTGACTTCAGGCGTATCTATACAAGCCTGAAGAAAATATTGCATAGCGAAACACGTGTTGGGATTTTATAAAACTCTTTCAATGGAAATCTCACAATAAAGTCGTTCTTGAATCCAACACATATCTAAAGGTCGTGCCATAAAAGTTCGTGGAATAAATAGTTTGCTCATCAAAACAATTTCGAAACTGAAAATTATTCAACTATTAAAAAAAATTAGGTGTAATTTACCGTTTTCGCAACTAACAAGGGCAATAATTGACACTGGCAATACTTTTTAAAATTATTTGTTAATTAATTATTCGTAAACAGACTTTCACAAACAGTTTATTGAAAATTTACCATTTAGTTGTCATAAAAATACAATTTTTGGAAAAATTTTGTTGTTCAAATAATTCATTGAGGAATGATTTTCGAGGACGATAGTGTTCCATGTTCCATGTCCCATCCTTCATGTATTATATTGTGTAACGTTTAATATTGATGATATCGGATTCGATGCCATAACGAATGTTTATAGTACAAAATGAATAGAAAAAAGTTATTTTTGTATAATTCAATTTTCGTAATTTTTTGTGTGTAATAGAATTTTCATATGAAAGTTGTTGTATCCTGGGGGTTTTTTCGTCCAGTTTGTATCTGAAAGTAACTTTTGAGCATGATAATGATATATATCTTCATCTCTGAAAACAGTTTATTATTAACTTAATTGCTTTATTCCTTCCTTTGGAAGTTTCCCACATTTTTTTGCATATAGGTAGATGGAGAAGTGAAAGCCAAAAAGCTTTTTCCCGAAAACTAATCTCTCTTAAAAATATACGCCTTTCAATTCAGAACTAATTTTGTTCTCGTTTCCCTTTAGGATATACTATTTTCTGCAGTCAATACGCCTTTATTGTACATTTTCCAAACTAACTCTTGTCTTTGAATTCTATTAAAAATGATTTCTTTTACAACATCGCTATACTTACTTTGTAGATTACTACCAAATTCCTACTTGCCTACACAAACCTTTCAATGAATACCTACAGATGGCACATGCAGATTAGTTATGAGTTAAACATTGCTCTTTCAGTCGACCACGCATGTTCGCGTCGTGGTTTGTCTCTGTCTACCACACAGTTTAGCCGGCTTTCCGTTTTCCCGTATTCTCCCGTCAACGTTTGTTTTTGTCAGTAGCCGCTGATGGTCTTGTTGTGTATGGTTCTTTGTGTTCTTGGCTCAAAATATTACAGAAATCGACAAAATCCTGACTCGGGTTCAATAGTCTCACGAAGAAATTCAATATTTTTTGTTTACGAATAGTTTTCCAGTGATCATAAGCCGGAATTTAGTGACAGTGACTGAAGTGACTCTTGACTGAAGGGTGCTGTGAATCAAGTGCAGTTTGTTTTGTTTTGACCCACCCCCTGCAGTTTGATTTCTTTCTACTGTTTATTTTCTTGTGGAATGTGAGTGGATTCTCTGTGATATTTTTCTTGCTGAAAGCTGGTAATTTTTCTTCTTCGTCATGTAAAAGGTAAGCAAAATATTTAGATATTTTTAACATATTTGAAAGTATAAATATTGAATGGTTGGTTTTCAAAGTTATTTTTTGTTAAGCAGATAGATATTGAAAAATCTGAAATTCCTTCTTATCTCAAGAATTGACCGTGAAATGAAAAACGGCGTAATAGCACTTATTTGATTTTCCTCAACGATGAATATTTTGAAATGTTTATTGATGACAACATTGACATAATCACAAGTTAGATGCTGAAATACTGGTGAAATTTTCATTTAAGTCTTCAGCATTTCAATTTTCGATAATTAAGTAGTTAGGTATTAAAAGTTTTGACCTGGGTCGTGATGCCCACATTAACTGATTTCAAAGGAGTTGGCAATTAGGAGATCGACTTTTAACTCGACTTTTAAGGTTGAATAATTTGTATATTTTAAACTTGAACTTGAATTGCTCAGTAGAGGTTCCATGCTTTCAACTTCGTCAGCTCTTTTATAGACAATAAAGATCCCTTCCATACACTGAATTTTCTCATTATGTACTCAAATAATACTAAGTAAAAGACAAATCTAGTCCACATAGAAATATTTACCTATCTAGTTTATCGAATATCCCGAACCAACTTACTATATTAAATTATGGCAAGAAAATTAAACTTTTTACGTCTTCATAAAGGTTTTCTTTTAAAATTGATTTCTCCGAGTAATCTCTCCACTGGTCGTTTTTAGGAATTATTCAGATAAAAAACGTATCTATTTGTGAAAATGAGAAACTTTTTCGAAGGACTTTTTTACGAAATTATTGCCGATGCTCGTTCTGATGTAATTTAAGATATCCACATCTTTATAGTGAATGAGGAATTCATACAGAGTCTATCATACAGGGTCTAGGTATATCAAATGATGTCATTAATTTCAGGTGGAGATTATTTGTGACTACTTGTCATATTTCATGAAATAAAAATTCATATGAACGTGTGTCCTAACTTGATTCTTTTCAGAGTAACGGTTTGACACAGTTTTACTAAAAATATTGTTCTTTTATTTTTACCGATATTTGAATAAATTACGTGTGTTTGTTATTTTATAACAAGGGGCTTCTTTTCATGAAATAAGATTTGACATTTTAATTCCAGTGGCACCGCAGAGGCTTACTTGATTAATATTTATATTAAAAAACTTTGTACGCCACTATTTTCGCCAAGTTTGATATTATTTGAAATAGCTAAGCTTTATCGAATCAGATACAGTAGAAATGGCGATTATGCATCATTCGCCATTTGAACAAACTTTGAAATGAAAATCTGTTTGGATAGTAGATGAAACGTATTCAAGTTCAAGTAAACGATATAGTGCAACCTACCTTCCAACAGCTCCCCTTTGATAATATATTTAGGAAGCTAACTAATTTCATTATTCAATAATCATTTCTGGTTATATAAGAATCACAGTAACTATGCAATATGTATCTATATATATATATATATATATATATATATATATATATATATATATATATATATATATATATATATATATATATATATATATATATATATATATATATATATATATATATATATATATATATATATATATATAAATATTTCGTTTATATAGGTGAGTGTGAAAGTAGGGATTCAAATAACAGGGCGATAATTGAAAATACTTCTGAATACTACTTACTTACATATACTGGGTGTAACATAAGTACGTTAAAATATTCAAGTGACGTATTCCTGAGACAATTTTAAGAAAAAAAGTTTATATGAACTTGTATTCGAAAATGCTTCGTTTCGGAGATACGGGGTGTTGAAATTGAATTTTTTGTTCGCATTTTGAAAATAACTCTTACAAAAAATAAGTTATTTGCACGAAATTCGGTACCCGGGGATTTTTGACGTGGGAAATCATAATTGCGTATTAATTTTCATGTAACATCTAGAGGGCGCTGCGTATACGCTGTCATTATTTATTTCAAATTGCCCCAAATTTTTGGTACTTTTCATGAAAAAACCCAATTCCCACACCTTTTCCAAGTAAAAAAGGTACACCTCCTCCTGGAGATGAACGTGAAAAATCATCCAGAGGGATCAAGTCTAGAGATCTAGGTGGCCATGGTTGAGGTCCCCCACGACCTATCCACCGGTGCACCGTCGTGCATAAACTACATATTTCGTCTTACTAGCAAAGTTACATCCTCTAACAGTTCTGGCAATGCATCTTCTAGAAATTGTTTACACGTCACTCCATTGAGTCAAGGCCCTATGAGATATCACCAAAAATTCCCGGCCAGAACGAATATTCCTGCTGAAATCCACTTTCGACATTAGCATGGGGATTCTCGTGGGCCCAAGAATGATTGTTATGAAAGTTTATGATGGTACCCATTGAAAAACTTGCCTCATCTGTGAACAAAACTTAAGTGAAATTGAAATTTTGTACAATTCTTTGAAGGGACCACTGACAAAAATCCAATCGTCTGGGAAAATATCGCGGTAACAGTGCCTGCACACGTTTCTTGTGGTATGGATACAATAATTTTGTATGCAAAATCTTTCAGACACTTCGATGATTGACATTGAACTGTGCAGCTAATTCTCGGGTACTTGTTGAAGAATTGCCGTCAGTTTCTTGAAGGTTTTTTTCGGTAGTTAAGCTAACAGAATCCACGATGTCTCCGTTAAATGAGAAGCAAAAAATTCGGGAATAGAGTACACAATTATAATAAATTAGTCTAAAAATATGACCCAAAAGTTATCGTAAGAACCCAAAGTGGTTCTGATAGCTTGATGGGGATCGTCTCCCCCCTCTCACCCTCTATTCACCTCCCAGGGGTGGGAAGGTGAAAGTATCTTTTAAGTCCAAAACTTTGCATATTGCATGTTCATTGACTAGACTAGTAAGTACATGTAAGTTGATTGTGGGTAACATAAATAAGATCTGTTCTCATATAGAATAGGTATTCATATTCATGAACCGTACTATAGGTACTTACTATTCTATTGAACAGAACAAAAATGTAACTTTTAACTCCGAAGGTAAGATGAAATAAATCTTGAATTGGTAAATCGTTTTATTGAATATATCACTGTGAACTGTGATTTACCGTTTGCCCTTTATCAAGGAAATGGTGGAGAGCCTTGAGCTTAGAGTTTCTACTGACTTTGATACGTCACAGGGTGTGCATCGAATATATAATGTAACGAACCATTTCTCACCTTGATATGCAATACACTAATTGCAATGTGCGTCTACGTTGCGAGCAATGATAATAAGTTTCTATTCTCGTGTTTCATGCTATACAGTTGAAGCGGTATTTCATCTCTGAATTCAATGTCGGACTTTTTTTTATTTCAGAATATTTTTCTCTAGTAAAATATTTTCATTTTCGAGTCACCTTCCGGCATGAAACCGAAACTTGAGAAGTAGATAAATTATAAATTCTGTTTGGTCTATAAAATAACATATAATAAACTAGGGAAGCGGGGCTTTTAAAAATAATTTTGAACACAATTAGGTATATTGGGATGTGATTACTTGTAGATTCTTTTGATTAAATAAACTGCAAGGCAACTGCAAGTGTAAATCTTGGAAAAATAAACACAATAACCCAAGGGAGTGGGTTAAATATGTCATTCTTGTGCGGCTTCTATAAATTTAGATATTAATTACGACAGGGATCTTCTCAACCAAACGTCGAACAAATACTGAAAAATAGGAAAATTTTCATTTATTCAAAGGTGATAAATTTCTGTGTGGCTGTTGCGAAATTAGTTTCTTATATCCGAAAGGGTCATTTATTATGTCATGCGGTTGAAATTTGTTGGTCCATAACTATACTCTGTCCATCTAAGCACCGAAGTGCTCCAAAACATTATCATGCATAGTGCACGTGATCTCCCAGAGAAGGCTGCTTGTACAGAGCCGCACTAAGGAACAACCGAAATTTCATTTTTTTAAAATATGGGGCTGGGTATAGGAAATTTTTTAGGTGGAGTTTAGAGAAACAAATTAGCATCTTCTTCAGCGGTATCAGTATTTGACATTTCAAAAATTTTTAACTTTGAAATACCGTATATGTATAGTCGAAGTAACCTTAAAGCTATCGGTGAACTCAAAGGCCAAAAAAACCAAAACAAAAAACTAATGCCGCTAGGAATTAGTCCACGTGGACTGAAGAATTGGCGGTTCGTAGTGGATAATTTTTACTAACCGAGTTTTATGATTGGCCGAAGAGTCGTAAAATTAATTTGAAGTCATGTTATGGTGAAGTTATAATTATTTAAAATGTTTGTTATTTGTTTAAAATGTGACCCCTCCAACACAATATGGAGATTGGACATTTCCATATCAATGGTGTTAATAAATTCATAATTGATTTAAATGACGATAGTGATAGTTAAACGGAGAATATGGAAGAGGAATTATCAGAAGCTTTCGAAGAAAGTTAGTGAAGTGTTTCTGAAGCGATCGATTGTGTGAGTGATTGTGTGAGAAGCGATGATTGTGTGAGTAAGTAGTTAGGTTAGGTTAGGTTACAAGTGAGTGGGTCTATTCGACCCCCCACCGCAACCCGCTAGGGTTTATTGTGGTTCACACCTATTCAAGTGCGAGTAAGTAATACTATCAGTAATACTATTGAATAACAAAATTAGTTAGCTCCCTAACTATTTTATTGAAGAACTGCTGGAAGGTAGGGGGCACTATATCGTTTACTTGAACTATACACACCACAGGCTTAAACCGTAACTGACCACTCCGGTACTGTAACAATGACTTTCGCCAGCCGATTGCAGTTAAATTTGATTGGTCAGCGCAAGGGGGCTTGTTTATTTCACCCAATAGATGCAAATGTGCGTGGTGATCCATGCTTTGATCACGCATCTATCTTTGTTTGGGTTACTTTGTTTGTTGGATGGCTATAGTTCAGTAAACGTGAGAAGATTTTCAAAACGTCTGTCGCGAACATCCTAATTGTACAGTCTAGTTCACTAGTGCCATTTTACCAAATTTGAATTCGCCTTCACAGAAAATTATGATTCGATGATGGGACCCCCTTTTCGAAGGGTCCGTCGGTCAACCAGAGCAGGCAACTTACGATTGGAGTCAATTCAAGTGAACATATAGTTTAAAGGTTATAATCAACTTTGTTGAACAACAAATTGAGGTTTGTCTTTTGCGAATATCTATAAAACTATTGCAGATATTCCAAATTTGAAAAAATATCTTCGAAACTCGTCAACCTCAGGATGTAGTTTCAATTGAGAGGTGAAAATATGGGTCAAAACAGGTGTTTCGGATCGCGTATGTGAAGCTCGTTCCAGGCGATTCAACAAAAACATATTATTTTGATTCATTAAATATGAATATTGAAGTGTCTACAACAAAATTCCTAGTTTTTGGTGCAAAAAAAATTATTGCAATTTTCCCCTTAGTTATGTTTTTGTTAACTGATAGTTTTATTGAGTCGAAGGTTTGGGCTTAGAAAAAATTCTCGCTATCAAAAATGAAAAAAAATAAGTTTTTCGAAGACTAATTAATGATGTTAGGAAATTAATAAGTTATTCACCTTTAAATATCCCGATTGCTTTGTTTTCTTTTTGATAAAATCTACATGAATAAAAATTTCAATACATTTTTCATGGAAATCTTCCAAAGAAAGGAGGAAGCAAAGTAACTGTACACATAGATGTATAGATTATGCCAAGTAGTAACTTTCAGACACAAAGTGGAAGAAAAACCCTTTCTGAAACAGTTATTTTCATTAAAACATTGAATGATACGAAAGAAACATTTTTTCGAAACAAATACTTTTACGTGAACACTGAATTATACAATAAAACATTTTTCTCTACTCAGTTTGTATTCCAAACATTCGTTATGGAATCGAATCAGATTTCATTCACAGGATTCGTTCACAATATACTAAATGAAAGGTAAAAAAAATCATTTAGATGGAACATTGTCATCCTCACTGGTAGACATCGATGTTTCGCCGTAGGACACTTGCCTTGGGGCTCTTCACTACCAATCTGGTTAATATTACAAGAAAAAACACACAATTACTTCTTTTGAAAACATTTAACCCTTTCAATTTATTTTTCATATAGTTTTTGAAAATTGTTTATTACAAATGCATTGTTTATATAAGATAATATTTGAGTTGCACCTTAGATGGTTAGGAGGACTTGCACCTTAGATGGTCAACTAATGCCTAATGACCATATAGTAATGGATGCAGGTGATATTGGAAAAAAAAGTTGTCGTGTATTCCTGAATTTTTGAACGAATGTATCATCAGTTAATACATATAACGAAAGAGTAACTGATCCCTGACTGTATATGAAAGATATTTGAGAAAAAAACAATTATTGGGGGTCGTTATTAACTCAAAATAACTTCAAATAATGATTTTTAGAATATTTTTCCCAAAATTGATGGATGTAGCCGTCACTACGTGGTAGAAGATCATCATGAGAAATGAGAAATTAAACTTTTTATGTTTTATTACCACTTTTATTTGTAACTAATGTTACTGCAGGAGTTTATAAGGAGTTTATTGTAATTGTTTGAAAATGTCCTTATAGTACGAAACTGCAGTAAAATTAGTTACAGCTAAATATGATAAAAAAACGTAGTTTTTTCTCATTTTTCAATATTTTTCCCCATTGGGTGTTCGTTTTTATTGTTTATTTATTGCAATAGATTCATAAGATAAAATTGTGATAATTCAAAAGAATCATATGGTAATATTTGTCGAAATAATTCTATAAAAATACCATTCAGTCGATTTGATTGTAACTTTGGTTAATTATTTATGTTACTAGTTTGTGAAACGATTTTTTTGTAAATTGAAAAAAGGCAAATACATGAAAATGTGTTGCTGTTAGAAGGTGTGTTAGAAGGAAAAACTCAAAAACTGTAATTTGTATGAACGAAGTCGCGGCAACAGCAGCTAATAGGGTTGGCAAAAATAAAATATCATAAATTGATAAAAATAAAAAATGCAGTTTCTTTTATTTTTTGAATAATTTACGCCAAAAAACATTCTATATTTTTCCAATCAATTTTTCGATTATGTGGCGTTTGTAACTCTCAATTATCCATTTTGTTTCACAACAGAAATTAACCTATAGTAAGCGCCAAACGTGATGGCGAACCGGCCCCCATACTCACAAACTCATTTTCAATATAACCCCCACTGCAGCTCTTGCAAGACATACAAATGCTCTGTACAGAGGCGTATTAATACTTGTTCTCCAATGATGTTGGCGTTTGGCATTGTCTTAATAATTTGTATTGTTTCTGAAAAACTGCCATCGCCTAACAAAAAACCAGTCATGCACGTGAAATAATTTTTAAAGTGTTCAATTATTTTCAAAGTGTTGAATGTCGGTCGGATACGTTATCAAATGTGAAAAATGAAACATCTCTCGCTACAGGAAACATTAAATAAATTTAAATAATAACTATTTCAACACAAATTAACGACATTTTGGGAATTATGGTTTCCGAAACATCTCTTCGTAGAATTTTAAAGAAAGTAGGTTTCAAATGGAGAAGGGCTGAAAATAATAGAAAAATTTCAATAGAGAAAATGAAAATTAGATCATTGAGGATCAAGTGTTTACAAAAAATCTATTATTTTCGTAGCCAACAGCGACTAATTGTGATTCTTGTTGTAACATACCTTTATAGTGGACATACATCTTCCAAGAACTGGACTGATGAATCAATTTAAAAATATTGCGAAGGGACCAAAACTCAGTATTGTCCATGCAGGAGGTGACATGGGCTTATATTTAAATTAGGCACAATATCAAGGGATTATCATTCAGAAATCATTATGATAAACGGTTACAAGAAAAGTTAATCCCAAATTTACCTATGAATTCGGTAGTCGTGACCGACAATACTCCAAACCACAATATTCAAATCAATCCAGCCCCCAACACAAATTCTAGGAAGGCTGACATGGTGAAGCGGCTGCACGAAAAAAGCATTATGTTCACCCCATGCTCAAACTCGAATTATACGAGTTGATAAAATTTAATGAGGTTCTGCTTGAACATGGACATAACGTTTTGCGACTTCCACCTTACCATCCGGATTTGTATCCCATTGAACTCATTTGGGCTACTGTCAAAAACAACGTGTCCCAAAAAAATGTAACTTTCAAGTTAGAAGATGTGAGGAAACTGGTGGACCTTGAGTGTGATCAAATTCAACGCAACTCAGAATGGCAACGCTTTTGCCATTCTGAGGAATGGCAAAAGCGTTGCCGACATGTAGTTGATATAGAGCGGAAATATTGACGTTCAAACAGAGGTAAATTCAGTGATTATACATTTATATGTTGATAGCAGCACAAGTACAAGCAGCAGTGAAGATGAAAAAAAAATTGTATTCAGATAGTGACTGATTAAAAAGTTTATTTCCTTTGATATTAAATACAATATGAAAAGAAATAACACAGAACTCATGTTCCATTTGCTACCCCAATTAAAACTAATTATAGGTACGACACTTGCCGGCTTATCTTATCCAATAGTAATTTAGTTGATAGAGTCTATACCTGGGCGATCGCTCGCCATCACCCGTGGCGTGTACTGTAAGAATGTCGTAACTGTGTTTCGTTTCGTGATTTAGTATTTGACATTATACTCATATTGATTGAATGAATATTATCATGATATTATCAAACATTCATTTCCGAAGAACGCTATTTATATAACGCTATCCATTCTGAAAATCCACAGAAATACAGACGACGTTACCTAACTGTCCTTCGAAGCGTGATACTAAACACTTCTTCGATTGACGACTTGTTTATTTTGTGGAAATTCATGTTCACTGAGGATACACTACAAAAACATACTTTTGTCTATTTTCCACTATATTTCTTTATTGTTGACCGGTTTCGGCTATTACACCATTTTCAAAACTAACTGATTACATTTAAATCTGAGTAATTTATACCTATGTTGCTTATTATATCATAAATGATTTGATATACCTGATATACCTGATACCCGGTACCTGCGTTTTATATACCTGTGAAATCCATGAACATAACAAAGCTTTCAATATAATGTAGGTTTTGGGATCTGGATTATAGGTTCAGGAGAGGACTATTATTTAAATCAAGTTGTTCGTTTTGAGGACAATAGAATTGGGATTTTCCTTTGACCTGTTTATTTCCATAGATTCCAACAGATTCATCATTTTTCCTTTTTCGCATGTGTGTAGGATCCTTAAATTATCTTTATCTATTTTATGTTTCGAATTCTGAAGATGTTCGTACATTATTGATTTTTTATCCGAAATGTCATGTTCGTGGTACCTTGTATCAAAATTTCTCCCAGTTTGGCCTGTATATATGGCGGGGCATTCACCACATTCTATTCGATATATACCAGATCTCTTCCCTTTCTCTAATTTAGGTTTGGCATTAAATAATATGTTTCCTAAATTTCCGTTGGATGTGTAGGATGTTTGTAAATTGAATTTTGAGAGATAATTTTTAATATTCTCGAAGATTCTACCAGCATAATTGATACTAACATGTTTGTGTTCTGGTCTTGTGGAAATTGAGTATAGTTCTTTCATTATTGATTTTTGTTGATATTTCATTATTATCTTGTTAACTAGAGTGGTAGGTATTTTGTTATTAACTGCTATTTGTTTAATGATTGCGATTTCACTTCGAAGGTTTTGATCAGAAAGGAGTATTGTGAAAGCCCTATGTATCATTGACCTGAATGCAGACAATTTCTGTGAAATCGGGTTAAAAGAGTCAAAAGGTATTGTGCAATCTGTGAATGTGTTTTTTCGGAAAATGTTAAAGTCGAGTTTATCATTGTTTTTGGATATTGTCAGATCTAAAAAATTTATCTCATTGTTCTCTTCTATCTCTACGGTAAATTTGATCTTATCGTGTAGACTATTGCGGAATTTCAAGTAATGAGATATTTGTCTAGTTGAACCATCGAAGCCTACTAATATGTCATCTACATATCTAAACCAGAACACAATATGTTTATGGGAAAGACAGTTATTCAAAATTAGAGTAGTCTCTAAATTGTTTAGTAATCAGTAATGGTGTAATAGCCGAAACTGGTCAACAATAAAGAAATATAGTGGAAAATAGACAAAAGTGTGTTTTTGTAGTGTATCCTTAGTGATACTAAACAGTTTTTGGACTACATTAGGGATGAACTACGATATCTGACAGGCCTTCTTACATGTCACTGTCATTTGAATCATCATATGCAGAGATTCGGACTGTCGGAAGACAGTGTGTGTCGCCTCTGTTTGGAAAATGATGAAAAAGCAGAGCACATACTTTGTGCCTGCCCGGCTGGGGACCGAATCAGGTTTTTAGAGTTCTTAACATAACTTCAAATTTAATTTTATGACTCCTCAGCCAATCATAAACTCGGTTAGTAAAAATTATCCAATACAAATTGCCAATTCTTCAGCCCACGTGGACTAATTCGTAGGGGCATTATTTCTTTGTATTGGTTTTTTGGACTTTGACTTCGCCGATAGCTTTAAGAATTACTATATCGGTTGCTTCGACTATACTTCATGCCGTAAGAACGTATGTAAAAGAATATGTTGAAACCGAAATATCCTGCCACGAAATAGCAAAATGACAAGAACAATACATTTCCTACGTTTAGCCTAGGCTTAGACGTTGATTCGTATTATGTCAAATTATTTCAAGGGCTGTACTCAATTTTGAACACTTATATTTTTATTTGGAAATTTTCAAGAAATTACTCCTTCAAGTTTTACATAATTTTTAATTTTTATCTGATTATTTATATGTATTTGAAATAATTTATTGAAACTAGATTGGAGTTGGTTTAATCAAAGATGTAGTGTAGTTGAGTTATATTTTGGGGAGCGTGTAGTCTCTGTTTAACTCGTAAATCGATAAAGATAACGGGAATTTTTCAGTAATATGTTCTAACCTCATTTCCTTCTAGTTGATGTAAATACTTTTCAAATCAAAATACCATTGACTGTTACAACTGGGCCATTTCAAATCTCCTGTTACTTTGAATATACTTGCCTGTTTCATAACAAATTATTTCTTCAATATATTTTCTACTAGGAAGGGTCAACGCCCTTCCAACCGTCGTACCCTCTCGTTTCATCCCAACAACATCAATTTCGAGGGGTAGCAGACCAAAACAAGCTGCATCTGGTTGAAATAGTTCCAAAACAGGTGAACTAAATAGACGGCGGCAGGTCGTAATGGAATTTGATTTTCCTCGGTCGGTCCTTGGATGGAATTTAAAATACGATGTGATTTTATTAGATTAAGTTGCTTTTCAGACGCGTCTGGTTTGTTCATTACACGTACCGATTCATTTTTCTGTCCATACTTGTAATTGAAATTAAATGTTTAATTTTTTCTTTGGATTCTTGATTTGTATGGTGTCGCGGAAAAAGACACAGAGGTAGCTGTAAAAGCTACTTATATATGTGTATATGAAGGCAGTAACGAAATAAATATAATATATTTGAATTGAAAACGTTATATTTCTAGGAGTGATTAATGTTGCCAAACATCGATGTCTATCTGTAAGGATGACAGTGTTCCATGTAAGTGAAATTTATAACTTTCTTTCTGTGAATAATATCTGATTCAATTTCCAAACGAATGTATGTAATACAAACTGAGTAGAGAATAGTGTTTTTTGTATAATTCAGTGTCCATATAAAAGTATTTGTTCGTGTAATTCAATGTTTATATGAAAATAGATGTTTCAGGTGTGCTTTTTCTTCCAGTTTGTGTTTGAAAGTTACTTCTTTGCATGAACTACACATTTGTGTATAAAGTTACTACTTCTGAAATTGATTGCTTCCTTCCTTTCGTTGGAAGATTCCCACATTTTTTTGTATCAAGATGGAGTAGTAGAAAGCCAAAAACTTTCTTTCCCAAAAAGTTTATTATAAGAGTAGAAGTATCCAATATAAGTTGTGGTCTTTAAATGAGGCCTTAGTTTGAAACACCGTTATTGTATAAAATCTCAGACAATATTATTTTCTCCGTAGAATTAGGGATTCGTTTATTAAATTTCACGAGATTCGACAGAAATGTACAACTTTATGAGAATTATAAGAGGGTACCAAGTTATACAGTGTCACACACAAAGTTCGCGATATATGTAAGTTTTTTATTATTACTAGATATAATGAAAATTTTGTGCTTGAAAAATAAGTCATGTGCTACTCTAAACCTGTCCAATTTGTATATTTTTTTGTAAATTTCGAAAAAATGCCAAGGAAAAAAGTTGCTCAGTTTCCAGTTTTATACCCTTGCTCGAAACTTGGACTCTCTACTGTCACTTCGACTTCTTTCCAATTTTTTTAATTTTGCGAATCTTTCGAACGGAACTTGAATAAAATTTCATAATTTTGATGAATACGAGACTTCAATGTCATATCTTGCCCAGAAAATACCCGCATTGGCCTGTTACCAGAAATTCTTCTTTGTTGTGGCAAAGTTCATCTAGTTTTTTTATTTTATTGTTGAACTGATTCGGAGTTTCAATGTATGGACGTTAATATGTCAGTAATCGAATAAACGTATTTCTCTTCCGTTATTACACTCGTATTCCTTTTTTTAGCAGATTTGTATCCCATTAGCTGCAGATGAGTTCGAAATATTTTGATGCATTTTACACCCAACAGTGTGACTGTTGGATGTAAAGTAAACTATTAGATGTAGTTATCGAGCAAATAATAACGCTTCTTGAGTTAATTCCATAAATCTTATATTCTTCATTTTCACCATTAGATATGTAAATAACATTAAACCAAAATCACTATAACCAAATTCACAACAAAACATCATAACATTCTATGATTCATCTCAATAATATTATTAAGAACCCAAATCCACCATTCAGTATGCCGTTCTTCCCGTTCTATACTATTTATAGTCCTTTCATTCACAGACTTTGTGGCATTTTTAATGAATAGGGGATTCATGTTAGCACAACACTCGAATAGTATTTTCTAAATGTTCTTTATTTGCGAATGGTCTGTGCTTATACACTTTTTGTTTCAATTACCCCCATAAAAAAAACTCCATCGGAAATGAGTCCAGTGATCTTGGTTGCCAATAATCTTTCCAATCTCGTCCTATCAGTTTGTCCCTAAATATCTGACTGAGACACTGTTCCACTTCTACCATTTGGCGGATCGGTGCCCCGTCAAGCTGGAGCCCCACAATTTTCTTCTAACACTTAGAGGCAGATTATCTAAAGCTTCAGATAACTGATTCATAATGAAATTTCTGTACATGTCTGCGTTCACCACACATTTGTCTTGAATGAATAGTGGTCACGGCATTCTGGCGACAAATTTGGGAACTAACTGTTCCGTTCAAAGTGAAAGTTGCCTCGTCTGTCCATAAAATTCTGTAGGGAAATGCGATATCATTTTCTCTCTCACCTTGGAATCAAAATGAAAATCTTGCTCGAATATCTAAATCTCTATCTTTGAAAGTGTGTATGAACTTTGGCTTATAGGGATGGAATTTATTGTGCAAAATTCTTCTCACAGTCTCTCTGCCATACTCTGTATCTTCATAAACACTCCTAATATTAGTTTTTCCGTTTTCAACAACGCTCAAACATACATTGAGTTGTTCTTCTTCAGTATACCTTATTGGATTATGTGGTTTCTTGAAACGATTGTCCACAGAGCCAGTTTCTTTAAATGTTTTCAATATCCTTCCCACGGTACTAAAGTGAATATTTCTTCCTGGAGGCCGGTGATTTGAAAATACAAGCAACATCTCGATATGGCACATTCTGACCACATGAAACAACGATTTCTATTTTATCTTGTGTGCATAACATTGTACATAAAACTTATTTGTGAATTTTAAATGTACGAAAATCTGTACACAAAACAACTCGATTCATTAAACGCAATAATTTGACATCAACCAAAACTACAAATTTGTTTCAGAAGCTTACTAAGGGAAAATTTTATTTCGATTTGACTAATACCTACTATTTTCTTACTGACATGTTGCATTACTTTTTCAATGTTAAAAATTACGAAATTTTATGTCATGTTCAGTATGAATCGCTAGAACGAAAGTCTTTTGAATAGTTATGAAACTGTAGGTCCAATGTTTAGTTTACAGGAAAGTGTGATATTTTGGGTTAGTTTGTAGCTGAATGATTGGTCAGAAGAATAATCAAACTGGATAAAAATATAGTTTAATAAACTAAAAACACGATTTTAAAGAACATCGAACTAAAAAGTTGAGAATATTTTAAAAAAAATAAGCTTAAAACAATAACGAACGAAAAATACTAGTACTATTATGAAAAAACGACGGGCGCTTGATATACAAAAAATATGGCACAAAGCGCCCACCCTTTTTTCACATTAATACTAGTATTTTTCGTTCGTTATTGTTTCAGGCTTATTAAAAAAAATATTTTTAACTTTTCAGATCGATGTTCTTTAAACTCGTGTTTTTTAGTTTTTTAAACTATATTTATTTTTCATTTTTTAGTTTCTTATGCCATAGAAGCGTGTTTTTTAGTCTTTTTAAACCATTTATTTTATCTAAACTCTGGGATCAATCAGCCGTATATTGTTTATAAAAATGATATTTTCCGATTCCGGAGAGGGAGCCAGCTACCAAGATCAAGGCAGCAAGCGCGCAATGGAGGGTTACAAATAAGGCAGCAGGCGCGTGTGTTAATGAAAAAAAATACTTTTTTCAAATGAAAAAATGCATGTAAAGTGAGTATAGATCAAGTAATAATGCCGATAATTCTGTCAAATACAGATCCCAAGCTTGAGAATTACAAACAAACATACATACATACATACAGTTGAAGCTAATAAAAGCGTGTTAATTAATAAAAAGGAATAAGAAGGAAGAGAAATACAATACGTTTATTCGATTACTGACATATTAACGTTCATACATTGAAAATCCAAATCAGTTTAACAATGAAATGAAAAAACTAGATGAACAACAAAGACGAATTCCTGGAGGTGAATTTATGTTTTTTTCTGGTAACAGGCCATTGCGGGTAGTTTTTGGTTAAGATAAGACATTGAAGTTTCGTATTCATTAAAATTATGAAATTTGAATCATGTTTCGTTCGAATGGATAGAGCGAAAGATTCGAAAAATTAAAAAAAAAAAAGAAAAAAGTCGAAGTGACAGTGGAGAGTCCAAGTTCAGAGCAAGGGTATAAAATTGGAAACCGAGCAACTTTTTTTGTTTTCATTTTTTGAAATTTTCAAAAAAAAATGTTTTTTTTTAGGATTTTCGAAAAAAATGTCAAATTTGACAGGTTCAGGATAGCACATGAGAAAAGGGAAGAGGTGAAGTCAAATTTTCATTATATCTATTAATAAAAAAACTTTCATATGTCGCGAACTATATGTGTGACACTGTATGATATAATAACTATCCATTTCAGAATATTTAACAGTTTCAACTGTTTGTTACTCATTTAATGAATATACATAACAGTTTCAATTGAATTTGACAAGACATTCTCCACATATATTTTTAACTTATATTGATTGATATGCCATCAACCTGTTGTACGCCAAATTTTGTCAAACCATTGACGAAAATCATGTTTCCTCTTTATCTCAGTTCTCAGAAAACACGACTGAATTATAGCATTTAACGTTTGACAAAGAATATGAAGGAAGAATGTTGTGGTTCATTTATGTCTTATCTTATCAGAAACTTGCACTAATAAATAGCTCTTTGCATTTGTTTGAATTGTTGAGTTGAATGAACGTTATGGGCGAGTCCGCAAAACACCGTTCTTTTTATAGCCAGACCTCTTATTTTAAGACTTTCTTTTTCCTCCTTTGTAGGTTGTCGCGATAACGGAAACTGTTATCATTCGATTCATATATTTGATTATATTCTCAGAAACAAGTAAGAGGTTTGAATCTCATTTATACTCGTAGACATGATCGCACCAACACGGTCGCAAATAAACCCAACACTATCCAACCTAACACATTTTCTACTGAAAGGTCGTGAATAACCACTGGTATGACTAATAAACTGTTGCGTTTCATATTTCTAAGGCCTTTGACCGTGTTTGCTGTCCAAACTTCGATGCTATGACTTGTCGTATAATTTTTGTGTATGACTCTTCAGCTTCCTGAAAGAACGTTCCCTCGATGGATATCTCTCGAATAATTTCACCATCAACGCTTGTGTTCCCCAGCGATCCATATTGTCTCCAACCCTCTTTTCATTGTATATCAACGACTTATTGAAAAAAAACAATATATTGCTTTGCTGACGACAGCACACTTGTCTGTCATTCCTATAAAATTTCTAGTCGAACTATAAAACTTCGAGTCGAAGGGGTACATATTTTGGGACAGGTCAAATATCTGGGACTGATACTAGATCCTAGGCTGACCTGGAACCAACATCTATGAAGAATAAAAAGAAAAGCGGAGGTAGCGTTGATGCTGGCCAGAAACACTTACGAAAAGATATAGCCTAGATATGATGTATTGGCTCTAAACAATAGTTGTAAAAACTCATGATAACATAAGCATCTTGTTCTGGTGGCCAAAGATGAAACAGAGTACGTAGGGTGCAAAGACTTGAGACGTTGAAAACCATTCCTACAGCTTGAATCTTCCCCCTTTACATCTAGTTGCATAGGATCGATTAAAACAAAAATTCCTGAATATGTGGAGGAACGAACATCAAACATTTTCTAGGAGCACACGTCACCAAAATACATGTTCGACACACACGATTAAAGTCTTAAACCGCGAAGAGTGCAGAATTAACAGTCATCCTGAGAACATGCTCTACAGAAACATATATACTTAGACGGGTCCAAAACAGAGACAGAATTTACTGTGCGGGAAGAAATCTTCCATTTCAGTTACTAACTTGGTCAGTACACATTAGTCTTCCAGGCTGAAGTGTATACAGTGTTGCAATGCGCAATACACATTAATGTAAGGCCTCAACGAAATGAGCGTATTAGTATTTTCATTGACAGCCAGATTGCACTTTGGCACTGATGAACCCAAAAGAGACATCGAGACTGGTTAGGAAATACCGTAAAGAATTGAGAAAAATTGGCATACAGGAATAGATTGACTATATACTGGATGCAATAACACTCAGGCATCGCAGGCGATGCGAAATAGCTGATGAGTGTGCCAGAAACGGATAATCAACGCCATATATGGTCCCTCAACCATCTGTGTTTTCCATACCATGGAAAACTTTTATAAAGGGACTGTCCGAGAAGTGGACTAAGTAACTACTTCAAAAATTCAGGGATCGGCTCGGAACAAGTACATCGCTACTCACTGGACAGTGTCCATTGAGAGAACACCTAAACAAAATATGGCTGAAAAACAGAGATCTTAGCTGCAGGCAATTGAAAAAAAGAGACAGACAGCTTGTCATACTTCATGTGAATGTAAGGCATTGGATCATAGGAGGCAAACAATTTATTGATAACCCAAATCTAGCAAGGAACCTGTACAAACTAGTGCAGGAAACAAGATTGTTGAAATCTGTGTAATGGAAAGATTGGAGAAAACGCAATGAGCCTATGAGGTTGCAGTGTTTTTTGGATGCTTGAGAGAAATGGACAAGTCAGATGGCTACACTACATCCTCATGGACTCATCGCGCATTTTGTCTCTTATTTTCATAATTCTCATCATAATCGTCTTCTTCCTTGTACTTGTGTGTACACGTCCTTGGTTGGATCTTTGTCATATTCCACTGGACTCAATTCGTATTGTCACACGAAGAGCTGTGTGTCCCTTCGTGCAAGATGATCTCCGTTATGGAGCCCAGTTTTGTTCGGGTGTTCTTAGAATGTTCAAGAGAGCCCAGAAATATCTTTTTATATTACATATTTTATCAATGCTGTATTCACTTTCTCGAAATTTCATATTTTGACATCTGTTGGGTTATACGTAGAAAATATGATCGTAGGAATGTAAAGGCATTCCGGAAGAAGTAATTGAAGATAATTGTTATTAACATAAATCGCGATTAAGCATGTTGAATGAGTTCGAATGATATAATAAAATCGACGCTTTCATCCCATTTCTATTCTGTGATAATGTCGTGGCAGATTTTCCCCGACCGATGATATTGTAAAATGATTTTTTAGATATTCTTGTTTTTGTGCGTTAATAAAATTTTCACAAATTCTAAGAAAGTAGGTAGAACGCTTGTGGAGGGCGAATATTATTATGATTTAGAATTCAGATAATCAGGCCTATGCGTATTGTGTTGTGGACGGCCATACCCTTTTTCCTAGTTGATTGAAAAAACTGAATGTATCGAGATTATGAGGCAAAGATTAATATTAAGGACAGCGGCTCCTCCGGATTAACTTTTTAGATTATTTTTTATTCATAGTAAGTATTTCTATTTCTGAAAAAATGTGTGTTTCAAATTGTTCTCAGGTTTCAGCATCCATGTATAATTATTTAATGGTTTGTTCATATCATACACGTCCCGTTTTCAACTTGAGTTAGTTACTGAAGAATTCAAATTCCTCTACATTTCTTTATAATATTGATGGTTCAGATTGTACGTGGGTTTTTTCTTTTCCTATTCTCCAAATTTACGGAGTTTGTATTTAATAATGCTTAATGCTTAATGCTATCCCTATGAGTTTTAGCCCGTAAGTAAGCCAAATTGCATATATTTTGTTACTCGAGTTACACTGGAATGGTGCTTGTATTTCCAGGATACTCATAATATAAGAATGAAGAAACCATTTTTGTCAAAGTTCTGCACGAGGTTCTGTATTTCGAAAAGTATATGATGTTTCAAATGTTTTGATTTTGAATGAAATGCTTCGAATAGGTATAGTTATGGATCATATAGATATTGACTTGGAATGGCCATTAGTCAACTATCTCCGAAGATTTTCCAAGAGGTGTTCCGGGGTTGATTCCGGTCGTTATTGGATGGTTCTTACTATCTCGATGAAAATGGTGCTTTAGTGAATCCAGCTTCAACATCACAGTTGCTTGAGTAAGCTTGAACTGAATATCATATATTCCCTTTCAAAAAAACAAGATGGGATTGTAGGTTTTCCTGCGCCATTATTTTGAAACAATGTTTACATTGTTAACGCCATTCTTTTCATTCTACTGTTTTTTTACCATTATTTATATTATTGAATCAACGAGTCTGAAACTCATAGATGTGATCGAAATAGAACTCACAATCAGATCAGAATTGTAGAACTTGCAAAACCAGCTCAGTTGGAAGAGTTGTGAAATGTAAATACACATTATTTTCTGAGCCCTTATTGCCTAACTAGTCGTTTATTGAACTGGAAAATCAACAGTTGAACAATATAAATATCATCTAAACGTAAAACTAGTAAAACTAAGCACAAATAATATCACAATCTAATATACTTCCAATACCAGATATTCGGGGAACTTTGCCGATCGATTTTTTTATTACAAGTTACTTCCACTATATTTATCCGATTTTGAAAGGAAATCGTTGTATACAGGTTGGAGTAGATATATTGATTTGTAATTAATATTACTGGAGTTTTTTCCCAACACAAAATCATTATTTTCAACACCTCGACACGTGTTTCGATCACCAAGTGATCATCTTCAAAGGGGAAGATTAAACTAGAAACTAACGCGAAGATAACGCTATTTATGCTATATAGATATCCCATACAGGTAAACCATCCAGGTGTACCACCCATACAGGTATACCAACCTAAATCAATTTTACAATTTTGCCTTATCTATTATTTTACAATATATGTTCATATAAAACAATTTTCAGCTATATAAAAATTATTTTAACAATATTGCCTATCTATTTATTTTTGCAATGTGTCCTTATGTAGTAATCAGTAAACCCAACAAGATTATTTTATTTTATTTTAACAAGCTATATAGTATGCTCTTTGGTATAGATCCGTCATCGTTATTCATAATATTATTGTGTTTACTTATTTCTACCCTCTCATAGGCATCTAGTTGCCTGTTGTTGTTAACTTGTCTAACTAGTCCTAATGAACTGAAGTCTATGGAATAGTTTTGTTGCAAAATATGATGGGTGACTGCTGATTTTTCAGGTCTTCCATATTTTAAGTGTGCTATGTGTTCCATATATCTTACTTTATTAGATCTTTTTGTCTGTCCATAGACTGTCTGTCCATATAAGTCCATAGACTTCAGTTCATTAAGATTAGTTAGACAAGTTAACAACAACAGGCAACTAGATGCCTATGAGAGTGTAGAAATAGGTAAACACAATAATATTATGAATAACGATGACGGACTTATACCAAAGAGCATACTATATATCTTGTTAAAATAATATTGTTGAGTTTACTGATTATTACATAAGGACACATTGCAAAAATAAATTTAGATGGAAAATATTGTGAAATTAATTTTTATATAGCTGAAAATTGTTTTATATACAGCTATAACAGTTGAACATATATTGTAAAATAATAGATAAGGCAAAATTGTAAAACTAATTTAGGTTGGAATACCTGTATGGGTGGTACACCTGGATGGTTTACCTGTATGGGATATCTATATAGCATAAATAGCGTTAGCTTCGCGTTAGTTTCTAGTTTAATCTTCCTCTTTGAAGATGATCACTTGGTGATCGAAACACATGTCGAGGTGTTAAAAATAATGATTTGGTGTTGTGAAAAAACTCCAGTAATATTCATTACTACACCAAAGGTTCCAAACAGTGCATCATAAGAAAATGATTTGTAATTACTGAAGTTATAACGATTTAATGAATAATCTTGGGTTTTGAATTGGAATTCATTTTATATTTGTTTGCTCAAAATGGTGAAATAATGTTCAACTAGTTTTCAGTATTTCCATTAAAATTAATTAGAAATAATAATGGAATCATTAAAAGATCTGAAGCAATGTAAAAAGGATTGACTTATGAGCCTGCTCCCAAAATTTTTTATGCTGAATGAACAATATTCTTCAAATCACGAAAAAACACAATATAAGTAATAGACTTTAATTTTATTAACTGGTTGAAACAAATCATATTTGAATGGAAACATCAATATTGCAAAGCTTATTGTTCAGGTGTTAAAAAATCTGTTGGGAAACAAGAGACATACACTTTGACATTTCTAATGATACAGTATATAGCTACAGCTATGGCCTCATAGCTTCCATTAAATGGAAGTGCCTACCGGAATTACATAAAAGTATGCACTTATTCATATTGACAGATATTTCGTTCGAGAATGTACAGTGTGTACCAAGTCAATTCAATGCCATACAAACTAAATACTTACCGAACGTTGGCAGTTTCTTTGCGGCGTGTTATAATTATATATTAACAAGAAATAAAAATTAAAAATTGATACAAAAAAATTAAAATTCAAAATTAAAATTTATTAGAAGATTTCAAACCAAGTTACTTCATCGCTAACGTCATCATCATGATTTTCCGCCTACTTACGGACAGGAATCCTTGTTGAGGAAAGGTCTAAACTTCGCCATTGCGCCAACATCTGTGCCCACTTTGGAAATGATAACTACAGTGGAATCCACCTGTTTCCTTATTGATCAGATCGAGGCAGAAGAATTCAGATGGAAAATCAGAGAACAGCTAGATCGAGAACCAGTTCCAACATCTAACATCAGCAATAAAGAACGAAGAGCTCTGAACGGCCTACGTGGAGATAACACCATTAAGATCTAACCTGCAGATAAGGGAAATGCTACTGTTGTGATGGATACTGATCTCTACGAACAGAAAATCGAAGAGGTCCCTCAGAAAGGACAATACACGAAGCTTGTTCGCGACCCTACTGCATCAGTTGAAAGGAAGTTGTACCAGACTTTGAGAAAACACCAAGTGTATTTTTCGAAAAAAGAGAGATCATCCCAAAGACCTCATCACAGTAAGCCCCCTCACTTGCTGAAGTAATTTGGCTTGGGGAAACTTTTAATAATTTTTAATTTTCATTTCTTTTTAATAACTTTTAATTTTCATTTCTTGTTAATAGTTCAATTTTTAATAGTTGAGTGTATTTTTATTTAATTGTAATTTCAGTTTTTTTGCTTAATATAATTGTTATTTTTTTAGCTAATCTTTTCAATTCTTTAGATTCTTTCAGGGATTTCGAATCTATTTATATCATAGTAGACAATGGAAGTCCGAACTGATGTAATGGCACCACGAAACATTGTCAACCTCCTTCAAACAAACATCTGTATGTAGATTTCACTTCTACTCAAAATTTTGTTGCCCACTCTAATATGTACCTACTACTTTGTAAAATCTGAGAAAATTTATGTGAGCATATATTTTCAGTATTAAATTTATATTTTTAGAAACGGTCATTCTACGATCATGATTTGGAATGAGGCCAATGAGCCAAAATCGCTTTTTGTTCTAAAAATTTCCAAGTATGCAAAAATGAATTTGGAATTGAAAACATCACAATATTCTATTTTCTATATTCGAAAACTTTTCTAAAATATTGGATAATCAATTATTTTATCGAAAATAATACCACAAGACCTCAAAATATCCAATTTTCAACGAAAACTTTGTCATTTAGGAATATCATGAGAGCAAGTAGCATGATAAAATTAGGAGTCCATAGGACGAGTGGTTTTATTTTTTGCTGGATGCTTGATTGATATTACTCAAAAATGAACTTTGAGTTTAAAAAAAGGGACATTCATCTGAGAAAATTTTCGGGACGAGTGATATTCGTAAAGATTAGTTCCAGAAATATTCTCAGTTGAATGCATCGATATAAAAACAAAATATCAATTCTCAAATTGAATCAATTTTATTACCTGACTAACGATAAAGTTCTTTGAAAGTACAATTATTAAAGGCACACTCTTCGAATATATGAACAGAGTATTTAAATGACTAAACTCGTATTTTTCAACAATTGGATTTCATTGGTGAAATCTATCGTGCCTTGACAGAGCCGGCACACGAGTAACCCGACTTATGACGTGTTCCCGTTCCGGAAAGTTCCCGTTCTGTGCCGTCCTGAAGGCATTCAGTGTTTAGGGAACTTCAATTGACGCGGCTAGATACATTGACTGTATGTCTCGTATTCTTTTCAATTTCAATGAAATTGCTGCTATTCAGAATTATGTTTCGATTCGAACTGAAAATATCTCATTATAACGATAAGTTTCGATTGGGATATTAAGAGTATTGAATATTATACAGTGTGACCCAGTTGAAAGTGGGATCTCCCTAAAATTTGCATCTTTTCTCAGTTTTCGAAGAACTTTATTTTGAATTGTAGAGCTCAAAAAACTGTACTTTGGGAACAAATATCATTTTCTTTTTACAAAAACCAAGGCCTGCTGCAAATATTTTTATAAGTTGAAATACAAGAAATGGTATTAGCGATTTTTTTAGGAAAAATTTTAAATCACCATTGGACTGAACACCCGCTCAAATGGTGGAATACCAAATTTCATAAAAAACATTAAATATTAACAATTCTGTGTTCAAATCAACATTCACATTGTATCATGATAGAATGTTAACTGCACACCTCTCGAATGATTTTTATATCTTGGTGAGTTGGCCGTAAAACACCGTGCGGATATGCAAAATCGCGCGCTTTTCATTTGGCACTGGAAACAAAAGACCATTGTTGAGTATTATTGTTTCTGTCAAAAACTGTATTGAAACAGTAACATTATATTATACCCCATTAGTACGAAAAATATTTTGTATGGCGGTAGGAATTAGTGATTTATCATGGGAGAACTAAGTGTGCGAGGCAAAATTGAACTTGTACGCCTTGTCGGAGATAATGCTCTTTCGGTAAGAGAATCTGACAGAGAATTTCATTAAAGACATCCTGATAAACAGGTTGTGTATCAAGGCATATGCTCAAACACAAAAACAATCCACATCATGAGAATAGAAATGGTGTGCGAATATTGCAATATTTTCGTAATAATCCTCATTCAAGCTTGTTAACGGCTAGTTTGAACTTAAATATCCCTAGAGAAAATGTCAGGAGATGCCTTATAAAAAATATAATTGAACCATTCAAGCCAAAAATTTTACACACTCTGGAACCGGGAGATGAAAAAAGAAGGTGAGAATTCTGTTTGTGGGCTCAAGGAGAATATTTGAATAATTTTTTAAACTTCTTCAAAACAACTTTGTTTAGTGATGAAGCGAAGTTCATTACAAATGGAGTAATTGGGTAATAAACGCAAAAAGGCAATATTCCCATAACATAAATATGTGGTGTAATAATCCACTATAAGATTATCGGTCCTTTTTTCTCCGAAAGAAATCGGAATGTAATTATATTTTTTGGCTTTTTGAGAAATAAGTTTCGGGATGCAGTACATAACTTACCAATGCAAGACCGCCTGAATTTTAAGCTTCATTTAAATGGGTTTTCTATAGACAATGTAGTCATCGTAATAGGATGGCTGAATAATAATTATGGAAACCGATGGATAGGTCAAAATGTCCTTACATTGAATGGCCGCCAATATCACCGGACCTGACACCGCTAGATTTTTACTCTGGAGTATTGTGAAGAAAAAAATTACTAGTCCAGACCGCAGTCAGTAGAAGAACTACGCATCAGAATATCTACAGCTTGTGTAGAAATTACAACAGAACCACTGAATAAAGTCATATTGAATGGAAGATTGGTTGAAACAACAAATTCATTCCTGTTTCTGTCTACAATAATTTGTTGAATATTGTTGTTCAATTGTTTAATTTTTCCAAAGATTAATTGATCTGAATGAATATGTTCATTCGTTTATTGAATTTGTTGCATAGTTAACAAAGATTGATCGATGTTTATTTTACTTTTCAGTCCATCAAATACTTCAATTAATTCATAATGAAAATATCTTTATTCGACCACAGATTTAATAATATTGAATATTCTTTAAGAAGGTGCCCAGTCCAATGGTGATATTAAATTGTTTCTATAAAAATCGCTAATACGATTTGTTGTAATTTAACCTATAAAAATATTTGAAGCAGGCCGTGGTTTTTGCAGAAAGAAAATGATGTTTGATCCCAAAGGACAGTTATCTGAGCTCTGCAATTCAAAATAAAGTTCTACGAAATCGGAGAAAAGATGCAAAGTTTGGTCTCCTGTATCTATTTCTTGTATTGACGAGGTTTATTTGATTTACATATTCATTTGAGTTGTCTCATAATATCAAATTAAACCTGTAAATTTCTGTAGAAACATTTATGCAGAGTTTGAATATTTCAATTCAATTCGGTTCATTGTCCCATGAAACAATGAATGCTTATAATTAGGGACTATAAATAACTACAAAGTATAATAAAATAACAGAAATAACATACTTTACAATGAACACATATTATATCTATAAAAAAATACCAATGAAATGCAGTCAAATAATGAAATTGGTTACAGAAAGTATATGTTGAAAACGTGTAATAGAAATAAAATGCACACAATGAAATTCCACTAATTAGATTTTTTTTCAATTGATATTTGAATTTTGTAATGGAAAAATACTTCTATATTTTTTCTGGAATTGAATTATATATAATGACAAAAATTTGAGGAATAACACCAAAATAACAATTTAACAAAAAAAAAAGGAAATGATTTGAGAGAATTTATTTATGAATGTCATGAACACCATCCTATGTTGATGTGAGAACAATTTTAAAATCGGTTCTAACCTAGCTTGAACACTTGATCAGTGTTCAAAGAAGATTCTCGAATATCACGTACTACGAAGACAGACCACTTTTTCAAATTTCACCGATTTTTTTTGTTATACATTTCAGACACCAAGCAGTTTCTTTTGGCGGTTGATTTTAATTTTTGTACTTTGGCATACCCCCTCAATCAAATTCTGGAGTGACGAATATGACAGGAAAATATTAACAGTGACATGTGTAGATATTGACGTCTTTTTCGTACCAAACACACATTTGTTAATTCATTCCCTTTTAGATGTATATTGTGGTGGAACAATTAATATTTGTTTAATGATATGGGGCATTAAGTGTTCAAACAACAAGTGTGTAATTACTGTTTATTCATATAAAAAGAAATCGAATCAAAAATACAATATACCCTTCGATTCCCCATGTCAATACTAGAAGTTTTTGAGAAGTATTTCTAGCGAAAAACAACATACTTGATTCACAGCTAGTAGATTTTTACTACTTACTTTAAAGAAGTCTTTTCCAACAATGAAACGGATCAGTGATCATAGGATCCAAGAATCATGTGCCCTGAACAGACGCAAGCCATTATGATTTTGAGGTTCGGATAAAACACAGATAATAATGTTTAAAGTACAATTTTCAACATACTCCTAACGAATTTTAAATATATCCGAATGGGTTTCTTCTATTTTACATAAAAATTTACTTCTCCACCTTGTATAAAAATCCTTGCAAAATTGCTGTGATACACAACGTGAATCGTTTTCATCAAATATAATTAGATAAACTGCATTAATCATGAACGAAACATGTGCGGTTGATTAAAAATAATGACTCCATCACTAAACGATGTATTAATAGCTGTTACCTATTGCCTAGGTAGTTATTCATTGAAGGAAATCGTTTCATTATATTCTTTCATCGTGGCATGAGCACGTACGATGTTGAATTTCGATGCCAGAATAGCTCTCAAAATATTTTTTTTGATTAAATTGAAAGGGTTATATTTTGTAGGGGATTAGTTAAAAAAAAACGGTTTTTGGCTTTCTACCTCTCCCTCCTTAATACAAAAATGTGGGAAACTTCCAAATATGAAAGAAATCAATTGAGTAAATGTTGACTCATGTCAATGTTACATTGAGAGGGGCGAAGCTGCTGGTATTGTCGCGTGGGCGTAAAAATGTCCTCCCGCAAAAACCTTCAGTTATGGATTTGAATGGACTGACGGGAATTTTTATATTCTCATGTTGGAAATACTCTGGTTTCAGTATCAAGGAAATGTATACTATTTTTAATAAAAAAAACACACAAGCACTACAGGAAAATCCTTGAGGTGCTCTAAGAGCGGTGTCTGTGCGAAAGTAGCTGGTGATTAAATATATTCGGAAAAACTTGAACACTTCCCGAGAAAATATTTATAGAAGAGAGACAAATCTCCAACCTCTCTTCGATGTTCGAGGTTATATTTATTTATTTATTACACTAATAGGGATACATACAGAATAAATCCAAAAAATATCCTCATTTTACATATAAAAGATAGTGAGTAAACAAAATATAAATGCTAAGTACATTACACTATATAGTAATGAATATTAACAAAAAATTAAATAAACAGTATATGAAGAACCGATAACTAATTATAACTAAAAATAGATTTCATATACTTTTTAAATCTAAGGAACGGTAACCTCAGTTTTTCAATATCATTGCAATGAGCATTGAAGGATCTGACAATTCTGCACAGAGGAGAGTTTTTTCCTGAATTGGTTTTTCTAAATGGGGTTGCAAAGAGGTCATGGTTTCGCAAGTCTCTGCAAGGTGTATTCAATGAAATTTTTGTTATCAACGTAGGACAATCGACACGTTTATTGAATAATTTGTACAGCATTAATATATCTGACATTTTTCTTCTGTAAGAGACAACAAAGAATACTTTTTGAAAACTGGAGGGAAAATTTCATTGATTATAGAAATGTCAGTTTTGCGGGCCAATTGTTTGACAAATTTATTTTGAACACTTTCAATTCTTTGTTGGTAAATCGAATATTGTGGACTCCAAACGATAGATGCAAAGTTCAATTCAAGTTTTTGCATTTCTGAAATGTCTTGTATGTCTTATAATGAAACCCAATAAACGATTACATATATTAATGGTCTTGTCAATGTAGGATTTAAAAATCATTTTGGAATCCATTATCACTCCCAAATCACGTACTTCAATAACTGTTTTGATTGTGTGATTTCCTATTTGATATTGAAAATCAATGTGATTTCTATTTCTGGTGAAAGTTATTTTGTGACATTTATCGAGAATTACATATAGGCTACTATTGCCACAGATTTCTGCAAATGCTTCAAGATCATTTTGCAATCTCTCACAGTGCTGGATTTCTTTGATGGTTCGATAAATCTTGAGGTCATCGGCATATAACAAAAAGTTGGTATCTTGAAATACTCCAACAATATTGTTAATATAAATTATAAAAAATAATGGTCCCAAGTGACTCCCCTGTGGTACACCTGATGTAACCACAAAAGGTTCTAACTGGTAACCGTTAATATCCACAACTTGATGCCTTCCTGTAGTGTATGACGATATCCACACCAGAAGATGCTGCACGTGATGTTCGCGTCTCCAATCAGGATATGCTTAGGGGCGGAGCTCCATACATGAGAACAATACTCCAAAGAAGGTCTGATCTGAGCATTATAAAGCATGTGTACAGTTTTCTGGTTCGGAACAGTGTTCCAAACTTCTGAGAAGCAGCCTCCTTTGTAAATCCAGCGACAACAGAAACCGAAGCAGAAAGCGGAATTGTCTATCTTGACATTATTATATCCGGTTCGGAGACATTTATCTTTTCGGAAAAAAACGATGCCTGGGTTTTCGTGACATTGAATTGAACCTGTTCAATTTCACTCGAAATCAGATTCTGATTAAGATATGCAACCCCCTGCTGTCGATGAATATGTGCATATGTAGCCGATGTCCTGGAATCCAAATGGAATGACGAGACAAGGGTGCTGTCGCCATCAAAGCAATATATTGGATTCTTGGTTTTTTCAAATAAGTCGTTGAAATACAATAAAAAGAGGGTTGGTGTCAATATGGATCCCTGGGGAATACTAGCGTTGATGGTAAAAGTATTCGAGATGTATCCATCGACGACCACTCGCAGGGAACGTTCTTTCAGGCAGCTGAAGAGCGAACAGCTCTTGACTCCTCCCCATGTTTCTTGATTGCGTTATTCCAAATATGGGTGACAAACGATAGAAGGTCGCCTGTTTATCTTTGTTTCCGAAAGCCATATTGATGATCGCTCAAGATGTTGAAGCCTTCAAAATATTTGAGGATTTGGTGGTTGACGGCTTTTTTTGATATCACTGGTAGCAAAGCGAGTGGTCTACAGTTATTTGGACAATTTTTTGCCCTTTTTGGGAATAGGCTGAACGCGAAATATCTTCCAACAAAAAGAAAAACTCCCTTCTTGTAAGACAGTCTGCAAAATACTGGTGCGAGTTCATTTGCGCACTTTTCAAGTACGATTACAAGAACTTCATCAGAACCAGAGGCCTTGTTGATATTGAGCTGTTTCAAAATTGGCATTGTGGATTCTAGTGTGTGAATAGTGGGTGATGTCTTTCCCAGAAAATCGATTGCGGAGTGGGACGCAAATTATTCAGCTAGTAGATTTGTTTTTCCAATAGTTGTAGCAATTGAACTATCCGCTTGTGTCAGAAATGGAAAAGTGGATTTTGTAAAGTTTTGATCAACAGCTTTAGCTACCGACCAGAAGGATCTAGTCCCGTTGGGATTGGCAAGCAGTTTATCCCTAATTCTCTGATTGTGAAGTTCTTTGCTTTCATTTATCCAAAGTTTGCAGCTGTTGCGATCATCAAAAAAACCTTGTTCGGTTTTCGCCATTGTGAAACGAGAAAATTTCTTGGAGTTTCACAAATATTTTGTGTTATATGGAGAAATAAAAAGCCAAACAGCTCTCTCAATTGATGTAGTACACATGAATACATGTAGGATCTAGGAGAGTGTATAGAGGTATGCAGCTACAGATATCCTGTGAGCGTGAAAATATGTCCTGCAGATTACATATTTCAGGGATTTTCATTATTTTTGTTTAGCAAATACTCAGGTTTCAGTTTCAACAAAATCTATACTGTCATTGTGATTTGAGTTTTTGAAATGAACTGTATGAAGATGTTATACTCGATAAGTGATTTGTCTACTTGCAATGATCTGAAACCTTTCAACTAATATCACATTCGATATTTGAATAAGGTCAGAGGGTGCGTGTGAGGAATGTAGCTAGAAATATCTGTAGTTTTCCATAAATTGTCTATATACAAATTTTAAACATACATTAGGGAAACCAGAACGTTTTTTGACTTTTTTAAGTTACTTTTCACAATCTCGAAAAACAAAAATTGTATAGGAAACATGTATACGAGTGTATGTTAAAGTATGTTTTTTCCGTTACCCCTACGAACGACAACCCTCAGAAATCAAAACTTGTGCGAGCTAAGGACTAACGAGGTCTTACCTTTCAACGTGTGATTCCTAACACGAATTGGACGATAGCAAGTGAAAATCGGCTACCGACCGATCGGTTCGACGAGTTACTGCCTAAATTCAATATATTCTTGATTAAAAAAATGTGCTGTTAAACATGTATTTGTTCAAAAGAGAGCTAGAGATTTTATGTTTCCTTATCGTATCTTTTTGGGAATCAAACATTTTTCCCCGTTTTCAGAATTGAAATAACAACTAAATCTTTTAGTTTTTCTTCTCAGAATTCATATTTCTATCTTTGGAAATAAGACGCCAAATTTATCGTCGACCTAACAGGGAAAGTAAAAATTGTTATAATATGAAATCAGAGTTTGTGGCACTTCTTGGAAAACTGGAAGCCTACCATATTCCTATTCACTATAACCAGTATGATCCATTTCATTCTGTGATATCCGGTATATGACGAGTGTCATTAACGCATATTATTCATATCAATCGTACTTCACATCCTTTTCTACCGTGATAATGAATAGATATGACTGATAACATTCAATAGTTAGGGCAGAGCATGGTCTACATTGGCTTTTGCAAATTGAAGCGTATGAAATAGATACATAACGACAAAAACAAATTTGAAAAACTCCCAATTGAAAAAGTAATGTTATCAGTTTATAGTCTAATCAACAAGTTCAAAAACATGAAAAATAGAGATGAATGTCCTAAAAATATGAGCGATAGCTCATTCGATTCGGAATCACCTCTAGAAAAATGTTTTTGAAGGATTTTGGTGCAGGTAAAAAATTGCAATTGTTATTTACAAAATAAGATAAAAAAAGGTATTTAGTTTTTTGGTATTAACTCAAAAAATATTAATATTTAAGCAATTTTGAAAAAAACTCGTTAAAGAGGAGCAAATTTCCAAGGAAAAAAAGTTCTATCACCATTTTTCAAAAAGTTATTCAATTGTTAACTAACAAATTTTTTTCCAATCTCCGTAGGCATAAATAATGGGATAAAAGGTATAAATAATTGGCCTATAAATTTTGGTATACAGTGTCACCATTAAAGTGCGCACCATATGGGAAACTTTTTTTTCGAAAAGTTGCAATGAAGTTTAACTTCAGCACTGCGACCCACTGACGTTCAGTGTTTGTCAAATTCAACTTCTTTTTTGAAAAAAAATTGAAAAAGTGCATTTCTAGATCTAATTTAACAAAAAGTTACTTGAAAAAGTTGTGTCTACGGCAATTTTATATCCATATGCCAAATATGCAACTAGGATAAAGTTAACGTTTTGCTTATTTTTGACAGATATCCCTTTATTTTAAAAAATAAGTTCGGTTAATTGTCATCAATTCATGTATACATAACAAAATCATCATGGAGTTTAACTTTTCTGATTCAGTTTTACTTTTACGGACATTTTTGAGAGAAATTAAAAATTTGCTATAAAAATTTTAACATGACTGGTGCAAAGTTTCAATCAGTTGGCTATTTTCTTAAACAAACCTTTTGATTTCGAAAAAGCAGAGGCAACTAAAAAAATGCAAATAATTTCGATAGAACTATTATTAATTATAAATTCTAAACAAAAATAATATTATAGAAAATATAAATGGTTACAAAAAATTACTTATTGATCTAAATGAGGTTGTCAAACACTTATAGCCTACATTTCAGTATGTCGTCCTCCACTTTCAATACAAATTATGGTCCTTCTACTGACATCTGTAACTGCATTTTTAATAAATCAGGTATTTTCCAGATGTTGTATGTCAGTAAATGGTCTACTTCGGTACACTTTTTGTTTCAGGTAACCCCACAAAAAAAAGTCTAAAGGCGTCAAGTCGGGTGATCTAGGTGGCAATAATGTTCCCAGTTACGTCCATTAACTTTGCCTCTGAACATTTGTTGGAGGAACTGTTTTACAGCAACCATGTGATGTATTGGTGCGCCATCAAGCTGATACCATAGGTCGTATTTAATATTTAAAGGCATATTATCTAAAACTTCACTAACCTCATTATTTAAAAGGTTGAGATAACCGACGGATGATACATTTTTCCCAAAGAAAAATGGCCCAATTATTTGGTCGTTAAGTATCCCACACCATACATTAGTTTTAAAGGAATACTGATCACCACATTCAACTGTGAAATTGGGATTTTTTTGGGCCCACCATCGGCAATTTTGAGAACTTACCGTTCCATTTGAAGAGAACGTTGCCTCATCTGTCCATAAAATTTTATACAGAAATTTTACATTTTCTTTTCTCTCTCTCTCTCCTTGAAACCAGAATGAAAACCCCAAACGGTCATCAAAATCTCGGTCTTTTAATGTGTAAATAATTTTTGGCTTGTAAGGCCAAAATTTATTCTTTAATAAAATTGTTCTAACACTTTCTCTCTTGTAATCGGTATTTTTTATAATATCGGTTATGCTCGTTTGCCCGTATTCAATAACTTTTAAACAAATGTTAAGTTGGGCCTCCTCATCATATTTAATTTACTTGGAGTGTGCTTTTTCTTAAATTGATTTGCTACGGATCCTGTTTCTCTGAATTTCGACATTATCCTTGACACAGCTTGAAGCAGCTTTTTCCGGTACTTCTGGCACTTTTTCATATACTTATAGCTGTTTTTATAATTTTTTTCTGCTTCAGAAAAAAATGTAACGTTAGTCAATATTTGTTTATAACAAATTGTTAAACTAATAAACGATTAAATAATAAATTAAAAAAATTTTTTTGTCACACTAATTAAAAGTGCAAATTATGATTTTCAAAAGCAAAATTATTTCTTAAATAATTATTTAAACAATTGAAATATAAAAAAATCGATTTTAAACAATTAAAAATTGAAATTAATTTTTTTTTTAATCATAATTATCTCTAGACAACCAAATAACAAAAAAAATTTCAAAAATATTGAATTTCTCTATTTGTTTAAAACAATTCAATAAACAAATTACGTAAAAAATTCATATCCTATGTTAATAACTGCCATTGTTTAATGTGAAAACAGACATAGCTAAATATCAATTGAAAAAAAAAATTATCAACAATTTTTAGATATTTCATTTTGCAATAGTTATAAAAAACATAATTAACAAATTAATACATTTTTATGATCTATTATCGCAGGATCGTATGAAGTATATATATCAAAAGGACTCCACGAAGTTTAAAATTCATAGGCCAATTATTTATACCTTTTATCCCATTATTCATGCCAACGGAGATTGGAAAAAAATTTGCCAGTTAACAATTGAATAACTTTTTGAAAAATGGTGATAAAATTTTTACTAGATACTAGATTTTTTTTCAAATTTTTAAAATGACATTTTATGTTATAAAAACATTATTTCTTTTGATAAACTCTCTTTAGCAGCAGCGCGCGCATGACGTAACAGCCACGCGGAATGGAGATAGAGTCTCGGCAGTCGGAACTTTCTAATCGGAAATTTCGTCCTCTTTAACTTTTAGCTTTTTTCAAAATTGCTTAAATATTAATATTTTTTGAGTTATTAACGAAAAACTAAATACCATTTTTTTAAATCTTATTTTGTTAATAACAATTGCAATTTTTTACCTGCACCAAAATCCTTCAAAAACATTTTTCTAGAGATGATTCTGAATCGAATGAGCTATCGCTCATATTTTTAGGACCTCTATCTCTATTTTTCATGTTTTTGAACTTGTTGATTAGATTATTAGTCCCTGTCAAAGTTCATGCAAACATTTTTCAAAACATGTACACTTCAAAAATCTACACGAATACAAGGATCTGGAAAGTGGAACAAGCTCAACAGAATGAGGAATTTCACTAGTTCGGACTTCCATTGTCTACTATATAAAATGATTTGAAATCTCTGAAACAACTAAAAAAGAAGAATTGAAAATGAATAGCTGAAAATAACAATTATATTAAGCAAAATAAACCTGAAATGAGATAATAGTGAAATAAAATACAAGTAAAAATTGAACAATTGAATAAATAAAAAATAAAGAAATTAAAAAGAAAATAAAAATAAAAAATGGAGAGATTCCAAGTCACGTTAGTTCACGACGTTTCGATTGTTAGTATCTACAATCGTCTTCGGGTGATGAGGAATTAAGGATTTACTATAAAGATATGTCTGAAATTGTTACTTTCAGCTAAAAAACGAATTCTTTACACAATTTGATAGACTTCATTTTTTGATTGTCTTGTACGATTTTTTCATCTTCATCAATCCAGAATAAGAAGAATAATTTGTTCTTCGGAAGCGAATCTGTCGGCATTCAGCTTATCAATTTGTCAGGTGTCGCATACGACCACTATTCAACTCAAGTTATAGCATTTCTTTTTCAAAAGCGTTACAGCAATTAGTTACAGGTTACTCGAGGAATGCATTCAAAACGAGAATAACTTTCCCAACAGCTATATTTTCTCAAGAGTTCAAGACAAATGAATAAAACATATGAATGGTGCTCGCATCACTGCACACTATTCTATAAATACTAGAGTTATAAATCCTCCTTTTTATTTTGTGAGTCTGCTAGCGGCTTCATGTCTGGTAATTTTATGAGCGATGTATTTTTATGAGTGCTACAATTTTGTGTTGGAAAGAAACTAATGAAAGGGATATTCGAGGTTTCTATATGCGGTCTTAGCTTATATCCGTCGACATAACGCGGCATTAAGTGTGCTTTATTACCACCCACGGCACTTTTGCGGTATTGATGAGACACCGGTGTTGGCCCTACATTCTGGAAAATGAAAAATGCCGAATTTCGGAGTTCGGATATCACCTTCTGCTTGATTCGTGACCATGAAAAAGCAGAGGTCGTAGCACAGCACGGCCCGTCCCGTGAAAATATGGATAGGAGTGAAACACAGCCAAGAGCGTTCGCCGCCGGAAAGGATTCCAGCTCTCCGATCATGTCCGGCAAATAACGGTACGTGCTGTGACGGACTGGTCAAGTGAGCCGAGTGAGCGCGTCGTCGGCCAGCGTTTGCCAGCATCAACTTGTCCAAACTTGCCTGGGAAGTTTCCCTCTCTCTCTGCTTTACAAATCCATCAGTTGACAGCACGGTGTCAGACGGTACCTATGAAAATGGACGAGGAAAAATTGAGTTGCTTGTTAAGGCAGGCTCTAGAATACCCTGAAGTTCTGAGAATTTACCTGGAGTCATTTGGAGATACTGGAAACATTTCTCCTCGACTTCTTTCAGGTCGTTGAAAAGATGATGAAGCTCTCCCAGATTTTCCCTCTTTTCATTTATAGGATGGACCCACAATATTCTTTCATTCTTTCTAGTGGCCGCAATAATGCGGCCACTATAATGACGACTTCTTCGTCAGAACTGCTAGTGATAGACATGTTTCTGTCACCGCTTGATGTCAACTGAAATTCCCTTGAAATCGAACAAACAGCACTTTCAGGATGCTGATTGTAGCTGGACAGATAGGCAATGCTATTACCCGTCGTCATCAGGAGAGGGACAGCGCTGTGCTGTGCTATGCCGGACAAGTAAGCGATAAGCTTAAAGATAAACCGATACACGGAGTTTTGTTAAAGAATATTGAACACCTCAACTTATCCAAGAACCAAACTTTTATTTACTTCAGGTCAAGTGGGCTGAAGTTGGAAATCTAAAGATTCACCATGACTTGACAGGATGTGTCTTCAACGACTTGATCTATCGTAGTCGAGTGACACTAGATACAAGGCCTGCTGCGAGGCGCTAACACTCTTATGCATTTGCTGTTAGCATGTATTACAATCTGCGTCACTTCTACGGAATTGACGAAACATTAATGTTGCCTTACGCTCCGGGAGATATAGAATAACTATAGAGATATAGAATTATAGGTGCCGATTTTATGGGAACTACTGATTTCCCACCCGTGGCAGATACTAGCTAATAAGCTTGATATATTCTACTTCTTGATCCTCCTTGACCATAAAAGTGAGGTAATTCGTTGCGGTATCGTCTCGTGCGAAAAGAGAAGAAGAAGCGGATGAAATATTGAGATTTATCAAGACGTTTATCTCCAAATCAAAGAGCTCATATGCGACAGATGGAGGCAAAGGTGGCAATCCCTATATAATAATAAACTCAGAGCCATTAATCCGAATCTAGTCACTCAAAATTACCGAGCTCTCACCCGCAGACAGCAAGTTTTACTTACACGCCTGAGAATTGGACATACGAAATTTACCCATCTACATCTCCTAAAGCATGAAGAGCCTCGCATTTGTGATACCTGCAGTGTGACGATGAGTGTTGAACATTTCATCTCTGATTGCCCAGCTTTCAATGAAGAAAGACAATTTTTCGGATTAGCAAGCGACCTCACCAACGCATTGGATGTTACGAACTTTACTTCCCTTTATAGTTTTTTGGAAAATGTTGGCATCTCTAACAAAATTTAATGTACCTACTGTAACCGCTAATAACCCTAGTGGTTGATGCGTTGTTTTTTCTTTCAAATAAAAAAAAAATATTGAGCTTCACTTACCAGACCACTCTGTTTGTTCTGATTGTAGGAGTTCTTGGAATGATGCATTCGCTACTCTCTGATCTCTAAATAATAACGGCTTGTCTCAAGATGACATAAATGTTTCCGAACAGATGCAGACAGCTGTCATTTATAATTCATTGGCGTCTACTCAGGGCACATGATTCTGGGATCCAATGATCAATTACTTCAGATTGTGAGCAGTGGCCATTGGTCGATGATGCTGACACGCCGCCTTCTAAATGGAGAACATTCGAAGTCAATCAAAAATAATTGATTTTTCATACTTGAAGACTGGCTATAAATCAATGATGATAGATGATAGACACTACCTTGCACTGACGAGTGGCCAACAGCTCGAAACCGGTCTGCAAGTGTGTTCCAATAATTGAAAATCGATTGCGGCAGTTGTATCGCCAACAGCATTTGCAGGAATAACTTCAGTGAATAATCCTGCACTGATACCTGTAAGATATAATTCAACTACCTTCGTGGTATTAGCCAGGGGAGTAGTTGTTTTCTGATCAGTCCATTAACCTACAGTGTAGGGAGTTGAGACTGGTCTGAACGAATTGTTCCTTTAGATGGTTTGAAAAAAAATTTAAATTAATACGTTTTAAGATTTTTTTTCCAATTCTGAAGTCGAAGGCAGATTCCAGCCCGCATAACTTTAAGATAAGTATCTGTACAATTTCTCAACTCTTTTTTTCGGTGATCAAAATTAGTAAATACGACAAGGTACTCACGAATACTACATTTTTCTTTGAGAAAAATACTTTGAAGTCACGCAGTCACATATAGGGGTGAACTAAGAAGTTTGCCCTTTCTACACCTGTATAAAGTTCTCCATTATAATGTTAATTTTTTCCACAGTCGATCAACCGAAAAATAATATTATTATATATTATCTTAATAAAATATTATCATGTAAAACAATAAAACAAAGGTTGAGTAAAAATTAAGTAAGATGTTTCATATCATAAATTGAAATTAAAATACGGTAATTATTTTGAATAGTTTTTTCAAATTATTTCCAAAGAATGAGTAATAAATATGGATTCGGCAGGTTTATATATATATATATATATATATATATATATATATATATATAATTGATAGTGTAACGACCGTATGTATGTATAGAATAGTAGTTTTTCGGGGATTCGGTCTGATTAGAATAAATATTTACTCTTTTTAGCTGCCCGAGCTTTCGCTAATGTTTATTAGCTTTATCGAGGGCTGTAATATGAAAAAGACATAATAAATATATGTATACATATATATATATATATATATATATATATATATATATATATATATATATATATATATATATATATATATATATAAAACAGAATACCTGTGCTATGTGAGAATATTCAATTTGGAAATTTCAATTTTGAAAGAAGTCTTCAACATCAAAATGACAACTTTTTGACATTGAATAATGTGAAATACTTTTTCAAATTTTTTATTATCAAAAAGTTGTCATTTTGATGTTGAAGACTTCTTTCAAAATTGAAATTTCCAAATTGAATATTCCCACATTGCACAGGTATTCTGTTTTATCCGTTATTATGTTTTATATATATATATATATATATATATATATATATATATATATATATATATATATATATATATATATATATATATATATAAAACTACTATTCTATATATATATATATATATATATATATATATATATATATATATATATATATATATATATATATATATATATATATATATATATATATATATATATATATATATTCGGAATTATATTTCTTTGTAATACAAGCAAAAATACTTTTTTTTCATGACATCACCTGAGGAAATCAATTGTTCGAAGTTGGTTCTACGGCAGAGAGGTCTAAGGTGTGTAAAAGAACTGTTGAAATCTCCAGGTGTGTAAAAAGAAAATATATTCATATGCCAACTTATAAGTAATTTATATATTGATGAATATTTGGGGCAGCAGCCCTGAATATTTATCTGACTTTTACACTGCATTGAACTTTTTTGGTTTCAACAGGATTTCCCATTTCATGTGCGAAAAATTAAAATTTGGAAAAAAGAACAGCTTCAATGTATACAATACAAAATTCTCAATCGATCAGTATATACCAACAGTACAGTAGAATGAATATTTATTGGGATATTGAGAAAACACATGACATTAAATTGGTAAAACTGTTGAAATAACCTAACAGTTATAAAAAAAGTAACTCAGTTCCTGAACAATAAAGGCACTTGGATACACACACTGTGGATACTCACTCATCAGTAACCTTTTATCCTTTCTGAGATTTTTCTGTCTCCATACCACAAAGAACCGATCAATTGAGTTTGTGGTCATGCTTGGATTCGTTTACAAGAGAAGAAACTGAATGGAAATGAAAAACAGACGTGTTCGAAATGCAAGGAAAGGAGAAAATGCACAAAGTCCCTATCAATCCACAAGTTTCCCCATAGTGATTATAGATTATAGATTATATATTATAGATTATAGATTCTCTCCAACGGAAAGAATCAGAAAAAGATGTCATGGAATTTCCTCTTGTTACTTCTTATAATCTATATGCACTTCAAAATCACAGTGGGACTACTTAAAGAGGGCATAAAAACAGCATTCTGCAGACACCCGTATACTGGTGCGCGTGCACAAATACAACGATTCACACGTGTCACCAATTTCACCAAAATCGCTTGGGAGTGGAGAAGCATACGTCCTCATTTAAGAAAAGGATGAAACAAAATCGCGCCATTGAGATAACTGAGGGAAAGTTTCTTTGTGCAATTATTATTTATTTGTTGTGAAGTGCAAACAAAAAAATATCTTTGTTACCTAGTAATTTTTTTTAAATTTCAGAATGCAAGTCAGCTTTATTTTTAGTGCACTGTATAAAATAGCGTTTTCAAAGTTGTGACTTTATCATTATTTACGTTCATTTATTTACTCAAACGATGACGATAGTCCTAGTAAAATCGTGCAAAAAAATATTACCAAACGTAAACAAAATGACGAGAGCAACATCTTATGATTATGCGAAATTTCAACAGTGATGACGTCTGCATTATCGCCTCATTTAAATGATTTATTCAATATCGATATTTGTGCTGCAGCGTGATTTCCCAAAATCCTCATTCAATAGGAATATGGAGTACCTACACTTCAACTTCTTATGTTGTGAACAAGTATTATAAATGAGTAGGTAGTATTCATTTCTTGAAGTAGAAATGATGTCATTCGTTCGAAAATTAATGTTCTTTTTGGGACCAGTATATCACTTCCATTCCATTAATTTTTTTTCAGCTATTACGAAAATATTGTTCAAGATGACGAAAAAAAAAATCCGGGTAAAGTTTCAGACCTTAATATTAATAGTAAGAGGTCGCTCATTGTGATTTTTGATTTCCCATTCAAATAACATAGGATTTTTTTTCATTGTTTGGATTTTTGATGCACTCGAACGAATTAATCTAACGTGAAAATCAATACATATTCTTGTAGGAAATTCAACGATCTACAAAAAAAAAACTGAGATGATTTTTTGTTAAGTTGACTCGTTTAAAAGTTATTCGGGGTCAAAATCCAACCTCAAATAGTTGAGGATAACTTTTACAATTTCTTATACTCTATCACAAAATAATTACTCAAAAACATGAAATATCTTAGTTTTTTTTAAATCTTATCGAGTTTTTTTTGATAATTTCGTAGAGAAAATTTTATGTTATTCAGTACGATTCAAATAAAAAGCGTTAAAACGTCATTTTGTAATAACGTATTTGGCAGCACTATAAAGATTATAAATTTGATTATGTCATATAAATGTTGATTCGTTATTTTAAGTCAACTTATTACTTTTTTTATATTTTACCACTAAAATCACTGAAGTTGTCGATCATAGCGCCATCTCTATGGCATTATTTAAATGTAAATAATACTTAAGGTAACGTTAACCTTTCACCACTTGTTCGATTGACCAATAGTAACAATACAAATAATGAACATTGCCAAATTGTAAAATTATTGTATATGAACCCGTTAATGTTTAAATTCATGAAAAATTCTCCATATGAAATAATATATACTCGAAAACCATGGTTCTGAATAGAATTCAACGAGCTATATTTTTAAATAGTTCTCGAAGGCTTATGAACCCTAATAAAATAAATCAATCATGCATTCATGCCACCCACCAAAAATAAGAAATTCAACGTTATATATTAGCCATATTGCCACCCAGTCAGCTATCTCTCTTGAATGTATGTACTCTTTCTAATGTAGACAACACGCTGTAGACACGATCAGTTTTAGTGGTCAACAGACACGTGGCCAATTTAAACTCTTGCTTCTAGAATTTTTTTCCGCAAATATAAACAGATATTGGGACCGATTAGGCTTGATAAGTATATATACCCCTAACTCGATCAGTCTATAAGCAAACTAGTATCATTTTAAATGGAAGTGATATTCTGGTCCCAAAAAGAACATTAATTTTCGAACGAATGACATCATTTCTACTTCAAGAAATGAATACTACCTACTCATTTATAATACTTGTTCACAACATAAGAAGTTGAAGTGTAGGTACTCCATATTCCTATTGAATGAGGATTTTGGGAAATCACGCTGCAGCACAAATATCGATATTGAATAAATCATTTAAATGAGGCGATAATGCAGACGTCATCACTGTTGAAATTTCGCATAATCATAAGATGTTGCTCTCGTCATTTTGTTTACGTTTGGTAATATTTTTTTGCACGATTTTACTAGGACTATCGGCATCGTTTGAGTAAATAAATGAACGTAAATAATGATTTACTTACAATGAGAAAATGAGGATGTCGAAAGGACTTATCTGATTGATTACAAGCAATATGCTTTCTTTTTACAACTTAGTGATAAGGATTCCTGGTAGCACAGTTGAACATATCGTACCCCGGTGAGAATAAAGTCACAACTTTGAAAACGCCATTTTATACAGTGCACCAAAAATAAAGTTGACTCGTATTGTGAAATTGAACAAAAAATGACTAGGTAACAAATATATTTATTTTGTTTGCACTTAACAACAAATAAATAATAATTGCAAAAAGAAACTTTCCCTCAGTTATCTCAATGGCGCGATTTTGTTTCATCCTTTTCATAAATGAGGACGTATGCTTCTCCACTTCCAAGCGATTTTGGTGAAATTGGTGACACGTGTGAATCGTTGTATTTGTGCCACGCACCAGTATACGGGTGTCTGCAGTATGCTGTTTTTATGCCATCTGTAAATAGTCCCACTGTGATTTAAAAGTGCATATAGATTATAAGAAGTAACAAGAGGAAATTCGATGATATCATTCAATTTGCCTCTAAATATTTCCGTTGGAGAGAATCTTTTTAAATGATTTACTAAAATATGGGGAAACTGTGGATTGATAGGGACTTTGTGCATTTCCTCCTTTCCTTGCATTTCGAACACGTCGGTTTTTCATTTCCATCCAAAATTTCTTCTCTTGTAAACGAATCCAAGCATTTGCCACAAACTCAATTGGTCGGTTCTTTGTGGTATGGAGAGAGACAACTCCCAGAAAAGATCAAAGGTCACTGATTAGTGTCTACAGTGTGTGTAATTTATATAACAAGTGACTTTATTGTTCAGGAATTGAGTTACTTTTTTATAACTGTTAGGTTATTTCAACAGTTTTACTGATTTGAAAATTTTGTCTTGCATACATTGAAGCTGTTCATTCTTTCCAAATTTTAGTTTTTGGCCCATGAAATGTCGTTAATCGATTTTCGACCAATTTTTCTCTACGAATTCAAACTGAACCACAGCGCTGTCGAAACAAGCGCATTCGGCAATGATAGTGTTATTTTTTTTAGAAGGTTTATTCAGGTTCAGAAAAATACATTGGAATCGTACTATGTGTACAAAACGGAACTAAATTAAGTTAAATTAAAGGTAAATTCGTATGATTTCTCCTGATACCGTCTGAAATAGATGTATTCACATACAATACGATACAATGTATACATGAACTGAAGGGGTAATATTTTTAGGAGTGACTAATTTTTGGGATAGAAAGTTTTTGGCTTTCTACTACTCCATCTTGATACAAAAGAATGTGGGAATCTTTCCAAAAATTAGTCAGCCCTAAAAATATAACCCTTTCAAATTAAACAAGATTCCTTTTGGCTGGGATTTATTCAAATAGGTGAATGAATGTCATTACGATGTAATCGATGACATTAGTAGATCAAACTTATTCCGTGACATAATTGCAATTGTTATTAACAAAATAAGATTAAAAAAAATGGTATTTAGTTTTTCGTTAATAACTCAAAAAATATTAATATTTAAGCAATTTTGAAAAATGCTCGTTAAAGAGGAGGAAATTTCCGATAAAAAAGTCCCGGCTCCCGAAACTCTATCTCCATCATTTATAATTTTAATTTGACGTTGAAAATAGGGTTCCGCGCGGCTGTTACGGCATGCGCGCCGTAATATATATATATATATATATATATATATATATATATATATATATATATATATATAATATATATATATATATATATATTATATATATATATATATGATCAAAAATATTCATTTAAAGTGTTTTCGATTTTTCATATTATGTACAGGAAGGGAGATATTAAGGGTGGGAAGTTTTCAAATTAACACGCTGTAGATGTTCCATACGATTTGAAATCTTTTGTGGCAAGTCACCACCAACATTCTGTTGAAGTTGGAGACTATACCTAACCATTCATACCTTTCATTTCATCCATTCAATATTCCAGGCACCAAATAAATAGTAAGTTTCGCAAGTGTTCGTGCTGTGTGTCATTTACAGCGTCGGTAAGTAAATATAATAATGTCATACACATAAACGCAGTTTTGTAACGTACGATTTGGAAATGTTCCAAGGGACCTCAACTTGACACGAATTCCAATTCTACTTAGGTTACACTTGAAATTGGTATAATTTCGTTGAAGTTATTTTTGTCACATTTCTAAGAAACCTTATCGTGTTCTTGCCATGAAAAATACTGCAACGTGAACAGAGTTTCGTTATGTTTGTAAGTATGAAAAACTTTTATTATTTGGCCTACCTGTTGAAAAAATTCTGTTAAAATCTGTTTTTCCGTTAACATGCTGTCGCCCCTCTATGAAAGACAACCTTCAACAGTCGAAACTTGGGAGAGCGAAGCTTTAACGAGGTCTTGCGTTTCAACGTAAGATTCCTAGCACGGATTGAACGATAGGCAGCAAAAATCGACCTGACGGTCAATTGAATGAGTTGAATGAGTAGAACAAACCACTCGTGTCAACACAACCGGCTATTTTAATACAATAAGTGCATTGGCATTTAACGCTTTGAAAGATGATGTTTTCGTTAAGTTTCCTTGTATTTCAATCAATTTGACATCTTCCTGAAATAAATATGTAAAAAATTGATGAACCTCACATTACCGTTTGGAAAACCGCATTTCCGCTTCTTACTTCTTCTCTATTATTACATAAATAATAATATAGAAAGAACAAATTATTAAAAAATATCAGTGAGAGCGCTCTGAAAGAATCAGGAATCAGGTACAAGCAAATACAAAAATCACTTCTTTCCCATACGGATAGCTAACAGGGGTAGCAGGAATAAAATATGGTCATTTGACGATTCTGAGAAATGTATTACTAATTGGGTTTTTATTTGTTGAAGCTCAGATAATCAATTATTTGAAAAATATTTGTCGATAACGAGTTCATGAAAAATGATTACTAACCAGCTGACTTCTTTTCTGTTGCTTAGTTAATATATAAATATATATATATATATATATATATATATATATATATATATATATATATATATATATACTTCTATACTAATATTATAAATGTGAAAGTTTGTGAATGGATAAATGTACGTATGTTTGTGGCTCTTTCACGCCTAAACGACTGAACGGATGACAAATGTTAATATGTCCAGTAGTAACCAAGGCATTCTCCAACAAATAGGTATTTAGTTGAAGGGGATTGAAAAAAAAATTGTTTTTTTGAAGGCGGTCAAATATATATTCCTTTGAATTATACTGTCGCACTCATCAATAACACCGACTTGGCTTTTTAGCGGGGTTATTCGTGATATTCTTCAGTTTACTTTGAGAGCGCGTTGAATAAACAGCTATACAACATGGAAGCTAGTTGTTCGGGAATCGTGAAGCGTCCGAAATTGTCACCATTAAATATAAACGAAAAAACAATTTTTATGAATGTATAAAATTCTTTAAGAATACAATATCCGCCCGAAATAAAAAGTAAGGAGGAAGTAGTGCAAAAATACGCGAGTATACCGATGTCAATAGATCGACAATTTTTAGAATTCTCAAGGAACTCAAAAAAAACAACAACTTTTTCGAGCCGAAAGTATCCACTGATAGAAAGTGTTTGGTTATCAATGAAGAGGTGAAGAATTCTATTAGGAGAACAGTCGGTAGCCAAGCGGTTCGGCGTGGGTGCTTTGTTCACTCACTCGAATTGACTGCCGTGTTGGTCGGTGGTTCAAGCCCTAGTCTGAACGATCGATCTTCACTTGCTACCGTCCAACCCGTGTTAGGAATCACACGTTAAAAGGTAAGACCTCGTTAATCCTTAGCTCGCACAAGTTTCGACTTCTGAGGGTTGTCGTTCTTAGGGGTGCGACAGCTGGTTAACGGAAAAACAGATTTCAAACAGATTTCAAACAGTACACTCTTTTTACATGAAAAACAAAGTACCTACATTAAATGAAGTTTTGTCAGTTATTACATATTACATACTAGATATTACATGAGCTGAATTTCACTTTTGGAAAGCAAGATAGAAAGAGCAAGTTGACAGAGATTGTAGAATGGAGAAGAAACTATTTAAGAGAAATAAAGAAAGCCAGAGCACTAGGTAAATATATTTTTTATTTGGATGAAACATGGGACAATGAGGGTCATACCGTCTCGAAGGTTTGGCAAGATGAGAACATCAAAAGTGGAAGACAAGCTTTTATAGAAGGTTGGTCCACTGGTTTGAAAATTACAGTTGGAAAAGGTCGTCGTCTTATCATCACTCACATAGGCAGCAGTGAAGGATTCGTGAAAGATGGATTCATGGTGTTTGAATCGAAGAAAATGGGGATTATCATCGAAAAATGGATGCCACAGTATTCGAAGAATGGTTTAAAAACATACTTGTAGAACTTCCGCACGTATCCGTAATAGTAATGGATAACGCAAGTTACCACAGTTGACGGGTCGAGAAGCTACCGACATCGTGTTGGAAGAAAGCAGATATTACTGAGTGGTTACAAATGAAAGCTATTCCTTTTGAATCGACCTCAACTTGGCTAAACGTCATAAGTCAAAATTCGTCAGGTATGTCACCGATGAGATGGCGAAGACTAAAGGAATGTCGTTCTTCGGTTGCCACCTTATCACTGTGAATTGAATCCAATAGAGTTGGTTTGGGCTCAAGTTAAAGGATTGATCGCAAAGAATAATAAGAACTTCAAGCTGTGTGAAGTAAAGAAATACCTATACAGTGCTCTGGAAACAGTCGACCAAAAAGCTTGGGAAAAATGTATCCACAAAACAATCAGAATCGAAATAGAGATTTGGGATCTGAATGATCGCATAGACTCATTTTCAGAAAAAAATATTCCAGTTGTCATCAATCCTAATGAAACTGATTCGTCCAGTGAAGAATCACTCAACGAATCCCTGTAGACTTTTTTCAGATTAAAATTATCGCAATGTCTTATTCGAAGTAAGTATTCCCAATAAATCTATAAAATTGTTTCTGAATCAACTATAAAATCCAATAAGGAATATAAATCTTCATATTTAAACAAAATTTTCACCATATTTTAATTATTTTCTCATCATATGAATGGAAAATTTATATTAATACCCCCAGTCCGACGTCTATCAATATTATCTCAAACGTAATGTCAGAAAAAACATCGAGCGGTTCTTTTGGCGGTATTTCCGCATTCTTTGTCGGTGTTTTCGCGTTCTTTGTCGCATATCTCTGTTTTAATGGCTCGTTAGCGGCGTCCTCAAGGGATATAGAGGTTAGACATATCTCAATGATTTTGTGAGTCAATTGCAGTGCTATTTGCTTGAGACGACTATGTTGCTTTCTTCGATGTAGCGACATGTTTGCATTCTAGAATTTTTTTACTCTCAGACAATACTGAACGAACTATAAGTAATTCGAACGAATTGTTTAAAAGTTATCACGATAAGATTAACTTGACGCAACGCAGAAAGGTAAGGTAATCAAATCAATTTTATTCCTTAAAGACAATATAATATTGTATAAGAACAGTCAGGTTGGTTAGGTAGATAAGAGACAATCAGATACATACACAATCAGGTTAAAAATAACATTAAAATGGCATATATAAATAAAAGCAAGAATAAATTATCATACGTAAGATGACATATCAGGTACATGGTTGGTTAGTTGTTTGGAAGTAGGTATTGACTCATGGAGTATAAACATTTTTCAACTAAATACAGTTTTAAATATTTTTTGAATGTACTCTCATGTTCCAGACCGTTCAGGGTATCTGGTAAATCATTAAAGATTCTAACTCCGATTCTACTTGAATCTTTGTATGTCAAATTGACCCTAGACAGTGGCAGTCGTATATCATTGTTACGGCGGGTGTTATAAGAGTGAAAATCTCCATTGCGTAGAAAATAATGCTTATTTATGAAAACGAACACAGGAATTTCAAACAGATACAGGCCTGTACAGGTGAGAACATTGTAATTTTTCTACTGTAAGATGACGGGGGACGATGCGCAGGGGTAGAGGGGCGGTCTAAGCAATGAAACGCCATCGCCGAGAACGCGGGCAGGCGTTGATGGCTGTGTTAGTTTTGCGAATTTCTTCATTAGTAACATAATTCGATTTTCGAAGGTATTCATTACTCACTGCAGTTGACATATTTTTTTAGACAAGTACTGTAAGTAAGTAAAATAAAAATATAAATTACTACCTGTTACCCGCTTTATTGAACCTATAATCTTGAAATATGCAGGTGGGTTCTTTGTATAGCGTAAATAAGAATCAAGAAAGAAAATCAGGAATTTCCACCCCCAAGGGGAAAAATAGTGGTTCAAAGATTGCATTGAATTTCGTCAGTTTTGAAGTTGAAAACCTGGAGTTTTGGGTTAATAAAAAAATATTGTAATTATTTGTTTGAAATAGTCTGTCACGAAACAATGTGAAAATCAAATTCTACGCGGGCTAAATCTCAGGCAACAACTAATATTTCTATAATTTAACACCCACATTGACCCACAAATTGCGTGGTACGTTATCGCAGTGTTCCAATTTAATACATATTAGAAATTCAGAAATTTATGAAATTAAAATAAATTTATTTGCTGCATTTTTCTAATGCAGCTGAGTAACACCACTACCCATGCGCGGAGAATTGCTTACTGTATATCAGGTATCACACGTCTGCCGATTATAATCTTGCAAAGATTTATTCAGTTGATCACCTGTTTGTCTGTCGTGAAATTATTTCAAGAGATTTTTTTGTGTGATTTGCTTTGTGAAACACTACTTTTACGAGTGAAGAGAGATGGAGTGGAGACATTTAATAAAGACATTTGGCTTTCTTGCAAAACTTTTATATCTGCCCGGAAACATCATCAAAACAAATATCGAGATGTACTACATGATAATTGAAGGCAAATATGAATATGCTTATTATTGGTCCCCAAAGTCCATTTCTTGAAGAATTAGTTTCTGACTTACAAGGTACCGTATTAATACTATTGTTTTTCATTGATTGATTATTCGGTAGTTCTTTTAATTTTTTTATGTTATAACAGAGTCAGATATCACGAATAAGCAAAATGAAGAAGAGACAGATGAAGATGAGAGTGACGCTAGTTGAGAAGATGATGATTGTATCAGATGAAGGTGGTTTTTTTATATGCAAAAACTCAAATTTTTGTACGTTCACTAGAAAATAAAATCTTTCGAATTAAAAAAAAAAATTTCACTTTTTGTTGTATTACAAGTAAGAAAACGAAAATTACAATTCTTGTCGGACTAGTCATATATTCCTGTTTTCTTGTAGGACATTGTTTCATTTGGACAAAAAACACAATGACTATTTATGTTTTTGTCCTCTAGTTACTGAGAAAAAAAAAGTCTTGTGGTTTTGAGACAATCTTTGAGCGTAGGACCGGGATAACGTACCACAAAATTTGTAGGACAATGTGGGTGTTGAATAATATAAATATTAAATAAACAACAGAAAAAAATCAGCTGGTTAGTAGTGATTTTGGACTTTAATCTGACCAACATGCATCAGTACATGGCATTTGACTTTTCGATGCTTCCGAAAGTCTGGAAATATAAAGTGTAGCAATAGAACTGTGAAAAGCGACAAAGGTGTTATTAAGAGTCCATTGTTTATTTTTTTATAAGTCACTTAGTAAATAGATGATATTTTTAGGAGAGATTGGTTTTTGTCAAGAAAGCTTTTCATCTTTCTACTTTTCATTTTTTCATGTTGAAGAAACCGAATGCTGTATTCCCAAAAACTCTCTTAAAAATATCTTCTTTTCAATTTATTGGTTCTGTTATATGAAAATCGAGATAAAAATAAGGAATATCTGATGGAAGCTAATGTTTTGATTGATTTCATTTTTGACAAAGGTACCTCTAGATATTATATTCGATATACTACAATCTGTTATATTGATTCGATTGCCACTTTATCTAAACCAAATAATCATGTTCATCAAATGGATAGAAAATTGCACAATTCGAAAACATTTGTTAACTTTTTCTTTAACTGTACCAGTAGTACAATGAAGTGAAGGCAAGCCTTCAATAGCTCATTTAAAACGAACCTACTTACATTACTGCATATAATTGAATTTTTATCAGAGATAAATTGAAGTAATTTGAATACTTCAAGGTGAACGGTATATAGGTTTGAAGTTTTACAGATGTTCCATTGTTTGATGTATATTAGTTTAAATGGCATAATTTAACTGACATATCTGTGATATTATCAACGGAAATGCACATAATTTAGCGAATCGCCCCGGCTTCGCACAGGTGCAATGGTGATATTAAATATAAAATCAACCACTGGAAATTTGAGGGCATGGAGAAACAGTGATAAAAAGAAAACTTTATTTTATGAACGCGCCTGTTTCCCTGCGGCTGGCGCCCCAGTTGGAATATTTAAAAATCCTTCCTTATTGCACATCTACATTTTGAAATATTCGCTCTAGAGACAAATGTGGAAGCAATAAATCAGAAGCAGTGATTTTTAATTAATTGTTAATTAGAATCTGATGACTGGACAAGAAGAAAAAATGTTCTATAGTAAATATTCAAAAACTTTTCCACCAACTTCCATATAATGGTACACATGAGCTTCCATTGCCGCCCTCACATGGTTGAGAATTTTGATACCGAAAAGTCGAATGCAAATGTGACGTTGAAAATGTTGTTACAGGACCAGAGAAAATATGATTAACATGGTATTTGCATATACAGTGCTATTTAAATATAAATGAAGAATTATTAGTGATCTATAATTTTTCTTGTTACATTGAAATTATTTGTTTAATTTTGTTGATCAAAAGTTGAAATATAATCGTAAGTTTCGCTTAAATTTTGTGTTTCTGATTTTTTGTTTAAGTTATCATTATTTTACCATTTCCAGAAATAGCCTTTTGACTTTATTATTTTCAACTGCCAAAATTTTTGTATTTCCATAATCCATAACATGGTCTAAAGAGATAACATACTACATGTTCATGTAGTATGTTATAAATAGTACTTTTTTGATCATTCCCATATTGATTTCAATTCAAGAGCCACCGGTAGACAGCTGTTTCAGCCTATTGGGCATCGTCAGTACCGGGCAGGCGGTCCTCGATTTATTTTTTGATTTTCATTGAATTATTTTCCAGCAGCTTGACTGCATTAACCTATATATATATATATATATATATATATATATATATATATATATATATATATATATATATATTATATATATATATATTATATATGTATATTATATTATATATATTATATATTATATTATATATATGTAAACGGTCATTTGTCAGCCCGTAGAATATACGATGTGAACTCTGGTCAGCCCTCGGAAACGTCGGTCGTCCCGGTTTCGGGCTCACCAACGTTTCCCACTGTATATAGTGTTTTTTGGACATGTTATCATGTGAAATGACGTTTAGCAAATTTTCGGTTGGGCCGACCATTACACCATATACACATAGCTGATACACCACCTACTTTCACAAAACTTCGCCAGGAGGCGTGGCTGTGTAATTGTATACAACTGATGTGAATAGTGTCTTTGTGAGCCCAGGTTTATACGAACACTTTCAATGGATAGCATGTTGGTCAGCCCACAATCGGGCAACGCTGCACTTGCATTTCATGATTCTAACTAGATTGTCGTGGTGCAGAAATTCGATAATAGAAATGGAAAATTTTTTGAGAGATGTAGAATTTTATGAAAAAGTTCCTGTTTTGTATGTTTTTTGTACAAGCGTTCGTGTGCGTGCATCACCTATATCTATACAAGCAATTTAGATCAGGAATTGTTTCGCATATAAAAGTTTTATCAGAGCTTCGTAACATATTCACTTGTAGAAAAATGCTTGATCTGAACTCATACTTTCCCACATTCGACTACTTACCCGAAATCAGCTTTTTCGGATAACGGTGTCGAGTACGGAAATGTACTGTTTCCGTTCTAGTTAGGATAATAATAATATAATTACTAACAGTGCGTTATTCCATTTAGCTTGTCGAAGCAATTTTAACCTCTGCACTATCTTACATACAAAAATTTGAATATGTTATAAGTTGAAAATATCAATATAGTGTTCGGAATCACACGTTAAAATGTAAGACCTCGTTAATCTATAGCTAGTACAAGTTTATACTTCTGAGGGTTGTCGTTCGTAGGGGTGCGACAGACAAATTTTAAACCGTTTCCTGTTTGTATTTTCAAATGTAGATTTTCAAATTCTAATTATTTGGCATGGACGCCTCAACAGAAATCGCGTTGTGTAAATCAATTTTAGACATTAAGCAGGAAACTTCGGATTTGACTTTGAAATTGTAGATTTGAAAACCTGACTGCACAAAAATAATCGAAGTGTGACTGAGTAGAAATGAGTAGATGAAAAATGACATTTTTTTCACAAACGAAAAATCTAAAATGTGATGAATGATCTGGTAATGAATTTATTGAGAAATGAATAGTGAATATCCAGAATGTCTACAGTTTCAATAAATTCTATATAAAAATCCGCAGCAGCACTACGGATTTCCGATATATAATTTAGTTCAAAAATTAGGTAAAAATCGCACTAAGTATGTTTTCTATGACGAAACGAAATTCTGAGTGACTAGCATAAGGTAAGATATAATTTGAATAATAAGTTTCAATTCTCTTTTTCTTAGCAATAGTTTTTTCGAAAACTCCCTTTCAGTTTTTGGAGGTATGATGTTGTTCAGGTTGAACATAATGAAGTGGAGATTAAACCAATGTTTTTTTATTATGCTGACTGTTCATGACGATGAATACGTCATATCATCATCGATTATAACCTGCAGCAGACATTTCAATCAAAATAAAAAAGACTTGGAATATTTCAGCACAGAAAAAATTTGATCAGGTTGAATAAACATTTATTTGAATGGAGTATTATTCTTCAATTTGAGAACTGCTGACAAAAATTGTTCGGTAAACTAATAAACACTTAGTATGAAAAAATAACATAATTTCTAATGAAATGAAACTGCAACATGGGTAAAAAAATATCAAATGAAAATTAATGATATTATTTCTTCTTTCTATAACAACAGTAAACGTATTCTTTGATTGCAGCCCAGTTTCTATTTTTTAATAATGATGAATATTTCTTTTCCTTACATTTTAGATACAAACAAGAACTAATTCAATTCTAGCACTTCTTTTTTTTTTTCGGAGCGAAAAACTTTTTGACTATATTTCGTTTTGCTCCTTAGACCAGGTTTGTTTTTGAGAAGGTTTTATTGTTTTCAAAACTGTGCGTGTCTGATGATCTGGAATGAGATCAGTGTGTTGAAAAACTCTATCAAGATATCAAACGGGTTGAAAATGGATCCAAAAATGAATGATAAAAATAAAAAATGGAAGGACGATACTGAAAAGTGATTTGACTCATTTCCAACCTATACTCACAGATACGGATGATTCCAAAACAGCTCAAAATATAAATAATTGATTGCATATAGGGAATTTTTTTCAAAAGGAGCCACGTTCAATATCTCCATAAATAAGACAGTAATGTAAATTTCCCGAAACACCTAATTTTTGTGAAATAATATAAGGTATCGCTAAGATGCGTACACACTCCTCTTCAAAATATCAAACAAAATAACCCCATATATGCCATCTATTGGATAAGTGATTTTATCAGGAATTCAACGATGATTTTTCAGGGTTGATTTCTAATTTACTATGAAGAAGGACCTTGAAGTATAAGTGAACGACTTTTAAGATTAATTCATACAATCTCTCACAAAAACGTATACAACAATTATTTCTATTGTTAAGTTCCTAACAGAAAACAACTTTTGTCGCGTTGAATTATATCTGTCGGATTTTTGGCAAAGTTTCTCACACAAAACACTTCAAAATACTTTCTAAAACCCACAGCCAAAAATGTTCCACTAAACAGTTTTATAAAAACGCGACACGTGTTTCGCCATACAATGGCTTCTTCGGGCGTATCTTTATCTACTATATTTTACAAATTTAATGCTTGGTATAACTAATTTTAAAATTTAAAGTACCTACATTTCAAGTACTTGAGTTTGTAATGGATTAAATGACCTGATCTTATGTCCCAGTCCCCACATTTGAAAAATATTCAGTAACGGTTATTCAATTCTAATTGATCATTTAGTTAGTTACCCGAATTCTTGAATCTATTGATTGCTTGACATTTTAGAAGATTGAATTTCAAACTCTTCTCTTCTAAATATAACATGTCATATTCATGACTGAACTCATGTACTTCTGCTAAGAGGTGGTTTGCAAATGTGAAATTGGTCTTTCTATTCACAAAATTACATCTAAGCTTTTAATTCTTTGGAAAATGATCTCCCTGTTTGGCCATCATACAGTTTTGGGCAAGAGCCACAACTCAGCTGATATACTCCTGATCTATCCGATACCGAAGTTTTGTCTTTATTGTTTTTAATAAATGCACTTACACTATTAGTCGGACTATTACTATTTCTGTGAGCTAAGTTTACGCAGTCTTTCTTCAAAAAAATATTATTGGTTGGTTGGTTGGCTCAGCTCTCTCTGGAAATTATTCAATAGTCTATGAAGAATATTATTGAATGCAGCAACTTTATGCTGGTAAGAGTGCGTAGAGGAATTATGTATGATAATGTCCGTGTAAGATGGTTTGTGAAAATTGCAAATTCATGTTCATTGTTATTTTTTGTAATGGTTGAGTCAAGGTAATTTAATGAATTATTTAATTTCCTCTCAGTGGCAAATTTTATTGACGGGTGGATGGAATTGACATATTCAACGAACTTGCCTACTTGCATTTCTGTAATGATTTCATTATTCACTAGTGATAAATGGATATCGTAATGCTTGAAGAAATACTTGCATAATGAATATTTAATACAACAGTCCTGAACAAACTGTAACGTCTATTTGATAAAAAAAAATTGATGAGCTTCCGTGAAGTATCATATTTATTCCAATACTTGCTACTTTCTACACACATTCACATAAAATCGATATACCAAATTTGGAACATCCATTCGAACTAAAAATGAAAACACAGGAAAATAATATTTCATTTGAGTTAGGAATTGGAAAACAGTGAATTACTTAAAATTAAGTAGATTCTATGATATTTATTTGTAATCGTCATATACCTATATATTCTCTAATTATTCTCTAAGTATACCAAAATATTGGCAAGCCAATTAACAAAATAGCATTAGGACCATTGCAAAGATCGTAACGGTTCTCAAAGAGTTTCGCGCCAAAATAGTTAACGAGTGTCAAACAATTGCAGATTTCGTAGGAATACTGAAACTTTAATGAAATGAATAAAAACACTTTTGTCTAATTACCTATATTTGATTTTATTTATATGACCGTTTTCGGGTTTGACCCCATTACCGAGTATTACCTTACCTATAAATTTCGCTGCCGCTGATATATACCATTATTTTTTAAAGAGAAATTTTGATGATTATAATATCCTACATTTCATAAACTTATTATCGGATGAAAAGTGCAATTTTCTATACTTCACTGAATTTGACTTCGATACTAAATTTTCCCATTTTCATGATGTTTTTCTTCAAGCTTTTGATATATCCTTTCCTAAACAGTTTCAAAAAATTAAACAAAATCAAAATTCAAGTAGACACAAACCATGGATTACTAAGGATATCGTTGAAGAAGGTATATTACTCAGAGATATTTATAATTTGAACAAGAGCCAAACCAATGTACATTTATTGGGTCAATATAAGCAACTCTTAAAAAATCATAGACAAAAAATTGTGCTCTCAAAAAGTCAACACTTTAATAATCAATTCCTCAAGGCTCAACATAATCTGAAGCAGCCTGGTCTATCATCAGGAAAAATACTATTATAAACGATTCATCTAAGACATTGGCGATGGTGTACTTGTTGACGATGGTCCTGGTATATCTCAAGCATTTAGTAGTTATTTTGTCGATTCAGTGGAGTCATTAGTAAAAAATACTGCCCCTGGTGGCATTGAAAATCGTTGTGTAAAAACTGAGAGTCTTTTTCTCTATCCAATAGATGAAACTGAACTCGTGGAAATAATTAAATTCGCATGTTCGAAAAATTCCAGTGGGGTTGATGAATTGCCAGGCAATGTTTTAATGAAGGCTGCTTTGAAAATAATGGAACCTCTGATTTATCTAATCAATTTATCTTTCTCTGAAGGTATTTTTCCTTCCCGACTTAAGTAAGCAATGGTCGCCCAGTCTATAAAAAAAGCGATAAGCATGTAATGTCGAACTACAGAGGTATTGCTTTACTATCTCCATTTTCGAAAATATTTGAAGAATCATATCAAAATTTGTGTCCTTTTTAAATAAATACAATATCGTGTCTGACAACCAATATGGGTTTCAAGTGGGCTTGTCAACCCAGGATGCCATCCTTTCTCTACATAATCATGTATTATCAAACTTCGACAACGATGAAAAATCACTTAGTGTTCTTTTCGACTTGACACGAGCGTTTGATATCAGTCATCATGGTCATCTTCTTGATGAACTGTTTGGCATGGGCGTTCGTGGTCCAAGTCTGAAATGGATTGAAACCTATTCAACTGGTCGTACACAGGTTGTTAAAGTTAGGCTTCAGACTGGGTCATTTTTCACTGAATTTCGAAACGTTGTTACAGGTGTGCCCCAAGGTAGTGTTTTGGGGCCTACACTATTTATTTTATTTGTTAATGACCTTTCAAAAATTAATCATTCACAGTGCTCTATACAACTTGCTGATGACACATCTTTTACTGTCAGTGGTTCGGAATGTGAAACATTGTCAGTAAGAGCAAATGATGCTATATTCAGCATGCAAAAATATTGTTCTAACAATGGCTTGATTCTAAATAATCTTAAAACCAACACCATTTTCTTTACAATTCAGGAAACTGATTGTAGTGTATTGGTTAGGTCTGAGATTAAAAATATTGAACAGGTAAACTATAAAAAATTTTTAGGAGTTTTTATTGATTCCCAACTCAATTGGAATCATCATGTTGATTTCATACTGAAGAAATTAGCGACACATTGTTTCGTTATATGGAATCTGCGTAATTTTGTGTCTATTGAAATTCTTAAAAGTTACTATTATGCATATATTTACTCTGCCCTCATTTACTGTATTATTTGTTTTGGCAACTGCAATAGAATCAGTGTCTTATTAATTTTCCAGAAAAAAAATATTAGACAATTTGTTTTAAAAAAAAAACTCGATTCCTGTAAACCACTATTTGCAAAGTTGAATATATTAACTGTTACTTGCATGTATATTTTTAATTGCGTAATCTACGTTAAATCAAATTGCTCCAAGTTTTAGAACAGAGATGATACATGTCTTCTTTCGGGCTTCATCCTGAGAAAAAACTATAACATTTTAATTCCTAGTCATAAGTTAGCCAAGGTGACTAATGGACCTCATATCATGTCAAAAAAACTGTACAACAAGCTCCCAATATCCATTAAAAAATAACTAGTGTAAAACTCTCTAAACAAGAAGTTCGGAAAGTATTATGTGAAAAGTTTTTATTTGCTTGATGGAATTTTTTCAGTCTGATTTGGAATTTTAAATTTTAATTTTTGTACCCCTTTTATGGTCTGAATGTTATGTAATATATCATATAATTATGTTGTTTTATGATTGTGACCTCATTGTAATTGTACTGAGTTATGTGACTTTTTCCATGCCGTCCCTAGGTCTACGGAAATAAAGATTTTTGATTTGATTTGAAGTATTGAATAAATACTTAATAATGCGGGGTCAAACCCGAAACTGGTCGTATACATAAAATCAACTAGTGGTACTTAGACAAAAGTGTTTTTATTCATTTCATTAAAGTCATCATGAATTACCACAAGATAAACAAGTAATCAATCATACATAATACAGAAACTATATGAAACATAAATAGTCAATAGTAACGGCATCTTTTTCTTTTCCTAATATATTTTTTCCGGTAAACTAACACATAGTTTACCTCGGAAAAACTGGATTTGCCAGGATTTTAAAAACACTTGATACCCTCACGATGAAATCCAATGATACACTGAAATGGATCGCGTTCCTGGTCAGCCCATGGATGTGGCAGCATTGTAGGGCTGACCAAGATGCTCTTCATATAGCGATTTGTATAACTATGGACTGACCAACAGCATGGGGCTGACAAAGGTTTAAAGGATATGTAAAATTTTTATTTTCAGAAAAAGTCTACCCCTCTGATGGGCCTATTAATAAAATCATATCACTGAAGAGTATTCCGAAAAGTATATACCTAAATATATTCGGGAAGTGCTGGGTGGACCAACGCCCCGTTCATATACCGGGCTGACCAATATGCAATGAACAAATATATATATATATATATATATATATATATATATATATATATATATATATATATAGATCTCTAGGAATGTGTATGGTTTTGTTTAATATATTGAATGTGAGGTCTTGTTGTGTTATGATTTGTACTTGTTCCTCGATAAGATAAGACAAGTACAAATCAAAACACAACAAGACCTCACATTCAATATATTAAACAAAACCATACACATTCCTAGAGAAGATCTAACACAAAGAAGAGTACAAATACAGACAAATTTACCTAAAGATCTGTTTCCAGATCTGAAGCAGGTTCTGATGTTGTACTTGTAGCCCATTCTTCTTATCTTTTCTGACAATCATCTGACGTAGGGAAGGGTAAAACCTGGTTGTGACGGCTTCTCTTCCTTGTGAGGCTTTTGCTGATAAGTACTTTTCTGATCACTCCCATATTGACTTCAATTTAAGAGCCACCTGTAGACAGCTGAAATTATTCACCAGTAGCTCGACTGCATAACACTTTCTCACAAGGAAGAGAAGCCGTCACAACCAGGTTTTACCCTTCCCTACGTCAGATGATTGTCAGAAAGGATAAGAAAAATGGGCTCCAAGTACAACATCAGAACCTGCTTCAGATCTGGTAACAGTATTCGTAGTAGCCTCACGAAAACGAGGTCACCAAACGCGGACTGCGATTCCAAGAATTGCATGTACCGGATACCCTGTGAATTCGGCAATCCTATATTGGTGAAATTAAGAGGCCATTCAAAGTCAGAGTTTCCGAGCACAAGAGAAACACAGAGGGAGAAGAAGCCAGCAAATTGGTAATAGCAAAGCATATTTCGACTCATTAACAAAACATCAAGTGGTCCTAAGCTGACATCATCCACAGGCAGGAACAGTGGTCTAAGAGGAAGTTCAAAGAAGCTACATATATGTAGGCCAACGATGTATTCAGCCAAGCTTGCTTAGAGATATGCAATAAATAGAAAACTTTATTCAAGCGGAAGAACGGTCAAATCACACCAAACCGGTGAAGCGAAGGAAAAGAATAGGGGGTAGGTGAAAACGTTCGAATAGTCATGACTGAACTATTCCTCCGGGAGGAGGAGTCATGACCCAAAAAGACGATTGTGGATACCAAAAAACTATACACACCTTAGTAACTTTTGATGCTTTATAAAACTCAGATCAGACCTTCTTTGGAGTATTGTTCTCATGTATGGAGCTCCGCCCCCAAACATATCCTGAAGCTTTTGGATTCCATCCAGAAAAGGGAGCCATCCGCCTGATTGGAGTCACGAACATCCCTTGGCAACCTTGTTAGTCTGGAACATCGAAGAAAGGTTGGAGATTTTGTCTCTCTTCTATAAATATGTATTAGATACATGAGGCCCGTATGTATCTAATACCTTGGCTATCAAATTATATAAAAATTATATTAAATTATTATAAAAAAAGTTGTATCGTAAATTATTAGAAAAAAAAAGTAATTTTGTCCTTGAAATATATATCAACGAAGAAATATATGTCACAGTTATGATACTTTGCCTTAGAATTAATTTGATCTCGTTAACATAATTTTGAAGTCAGTGGTCAGTGAAAGTGGTCGCCTTCCTCAAACTCAAATTCTAAACGAGCCACTGAGAACATGGTAGATAATGAATGACTTGTGGATTTTTTGAATAAAAACTTGGTTTCTGATACAACTTTCAGTTGTATAATGAAAAGCAAACATGTTATTTCCATCCAGAACAACGAGTAAAATAGCTCAATGAATGTTTTTCTGTTCGTCACGTTTGACACGGTGTATTTTAATCACTGTTGAGATAATTCTGTTTTATAAACAGACTTTAACATATAACCGCCAATTTCTTGGAAATTGAACAGATATACAAACAGAGACAAAGCAACGTATATCAAACAATTTATCTCGACTTTGTATTTGCTAGCAGATTTCTCAGAATTGAATTTATGTCTATTTCTCCCATGAATACTGCTTTCTCATATATCTCCTGTAAATTTGAAATTAGATTTTATACGTGTTCGTATACAAGGCGAAACAATTTCAAGGGAATGATATCCAGTTCGAAAATAGTTACAAAATGAATACTTCATTTAAAACTCATTTTTAAAATTTGACCCTTGAGATAGCCTATTGTATAGCGAAACAAGCGTCGCGGTTTTTGTAAAACTCTTTATAGTGTCATAAAATTCAGTAATTTTTGGTAATTCAGTAATTTATTCATTCAATAACATACTTGTATATAAAATGTTTCAAATAATATATATCAGAATTATCTCGCTGAATGTATGGGTTACACCTAAATTCTATCCAAATCCAAGATAGAGTGGATGTAAACATTGACATGCCCTACGCACTTGACATTGAAAATCCCAAGAATAGGCCAGGATCGTATTCAGAACCAACATCTTGTTGATCGCAAATGTTATATCATACTTAGGAAAACTTTTTTTATAATAACGAGTAAAATGCACAAGTTTTGCAGTTTAACGGACAAAATGCAGATAATATGTGAAATATAAAAAGATTTTCATTGGATTTTTCACAGCGCACTCAAGCATTATATGAAAAGAGACGTAATTATTTCTTTATTGATAATTTTTATTTTATGCAAAATAATAAGGAATAATAATCAAAATTATTCAACTGGATGAATTTGTCTCTTCATCAGTAGTGTCATCCTCACCAATCTGAATTATCAGTAGCTCGATTTGTGCCTCTATTATGTTATCAAGCTTCCACATCTTTGTCTCGACTTCCGATATCACATGCCGAACACACTTCTCTCATTTCTCCGCTGTGACTCTTTTCAAAGCGTCATCAAAAAGTACTTTGAGATCTGCAAATTTGGACGTGGTGTTATGCTGAGCTACAAAATTCTTCATTTCCGCCCATATTAACTCGATGGGATTGAGCTCACAGTGGTATGGAGGCAGGCGAAGCACAATTTTGTTTTGGCCTGCTGCCATCTCATCGACTATATAATTTTGGGGCTCCTTGGAGCAAGGAGCTTGCGCTCCTTGACAATTTTTAGTAGCTGTACTCTTAGCATTGAGTCTTCAAAACTAATATTCTTTGATCGCAGCCAATTTTGGATTTCAACCTTCTTTAAAGACGTTGTCGGAATCTTCCCTAACCGTCGCGAACGATAAGGTGCATTGTCCATTACATTCACAGCATTATCCTCCAGATGGGGTAGAACTTTGGAAAACCACTGTTCGAAAGATTCACCGCTCATTTCTTCGTGATTATCTCCAGTTTTCTTCGACTCGAAACACCACAGCCCTTCAGCAACAAACCCATTCTCATTGCCGATGTGACAAATAATAAGACGTTTTCCTTCACCTGAAATTATGAAGAGATATGTAAGTAAATAAAACAAATACGAGGGTTACTTTTTATATATTGAGATTGAGGCAAGTCTTAATATAAATATAAGTTTACCTGATGGATTTGTTAATCCGGTGGATAGTCCATCTAGAAAGGCCCTCCTAGATGAGGGGACAGTTTCATCGACCCATACTTTAGGGGTAGTATGACCAGCATTAACCCAGGTTTCATCCATATAATAAATTGTTCTCTGTTGTTCCCTATAATATTTAATTTTGGTCAAATACTCTCTCCTCCATAACACAATTTCCTCTCTATCCAATAATAAGCTATTGCGCCCTCGTTTTTTCTATACAAAATTCAAATGTTTCAATACTTTATGGAATGTTGACCGCCTAAAACTTGGCAATAAAACATCTTTATTTATTTCTGTGAGTACTTTGTCTATCGTGGGTATTTCATTTCTGAAAAAGTACTCATGCACTTTCCTCCTTATTGCATGTTTATCAGCATCATCTATTGATTTTATAATGGTTTGACGATTCTGATTTGCATTCGGTTTGGAAAATGTATGATTTTGTTTATATTCCCGTAAAACATTGTAAATCGAAGCGCAACACACTCCAATTTTATCGGAAACTTTCGATACGACTTCGTCGACAGTCGATGTCTCAATTTATTCCATCTCTTTCTTGAACACATTTAAAATTACTTCTTTCATCTCAACACTCAAATGTCTTTTTTTGGATCGTTTCCTGGCTGGACTCAGATGATAGCTCACAGTGTCATCAGCAGTGTCTGTACTGGACGTCTTGGAAAACAATTTTAAACAATATACTATTACGCACTCCACACAAACACGCAAACGACTGATTACAACCCTGTGCTGGTACCGAACTCGTACCAAGAAGGCGAATTCACCAATGAACGCTGCCCTTTCCATCTGACACTGGGCGATCACGTGAACATCACGCTTCGGTTTTGTTTTGTTTCACTCTATCTTGGATTTGGATAGACTTTAGGTATGAAAAATACCTGTATTGTGCTGTCTTATCTATTCAGCAGGATTATAAATCATGTACATCTCAAATTCATAAAATGGATTTGCTTAATAAATACAATGAGTGAAATCGGAGTGAGTTGTTGGCAGGAGAGCTACGAAAAGCTGTATTTCAAATTTAAAATATATTGATAGGCGAATGATAGCAATGGTGAACATTATTCATTTCAGAAACTGATTGGGTTTCTTTGTATATAACTTTTCAAGGCAGTTTTGAATTTTCGTATACCATTTATAGTTTTCAGGTTTTCAGAAAGAAGGTCGAAAAATTCTGGGTCATAATAAAAGAGACTTCTTTGGGAATGGGTTTTCCTGAAAAGTGGAATTTGTAATGTTTTGACTATAGTTGACCTTGTTATATCATTTTATAGTTTTTTGAATTCACCGATGTTTAAATAGACCCAGATAATGCTTCTGTAAATATATAAGGTATTTATATTCAATATCGGTGTATTATTATAGAGTAACATGGTTGAAAACCGTTTTTATTTTTTGTAAATAATTTTCAGTGAAGAATTTTGAGCACTTTTTAGAGAGTCGAGAATATTATTAAAGGCGCTACCCCATGTTGTCACGCAGTAACTTAAGACAGATTCAGCCAAACTGTAATATAGAGTTATTAAGTTATTTTCAGATACGATGTCTCTAAGATTGTAAAATTTATTCATTAGCAATCGTATATTTTTGATCAAGTGATTAACATGTTCGTTCCACCTCATGTGTTGGTCGAGAAAAACTCCTTAGTATTTAATCGACGATGTCTTTGTTATCTCGGGGCATTGGCACTATCTGGTTTATGAATTTTATTTGTTTCTTTGTTGGGTTGATCGTTACATCTAAGAGAAAAGGTAATACATTTTTTTTTTATGTATATTTATATTCAATTTGATATTATTTAGCCATTATCCAATTTTTTTCAAATCTTGCTCAGCTCTGTAAATAGTTTCATTCCAGGTGTTGCCTTTGAAAATCATTGCAGCATCATCGGCATAACATATAATGTGACCTAGAAAATTATTAAGGCAGCAAATATTGTTTATATATACAAGGAACAGTATTGGACCCAATACTGTACCTTGAGGCACACCAATAGATAGGATTGAGGCTGAACTTTGGTTTTTACCGATTTTAACTTGTTGGGTTCTACCACTGAGATAGTTTTGAAGGAGTTGTAGTGATATTCCCCTAATACCATATCTTCCAAGTTTTTTCAACAGAGTATCATGAGACACAGTGTCACAATAAACTGTATTAATTAGTTTCAATATGGATTTTCATCAAGTATCGGCCAGTTTTATTCAATTAGTAATTTTTTGCTTTTTTACGAACTTTTGTTAAAAAAATACATTTGTTATTTTGAATAACTTTAAAATAATTCACACATATATCAATGAAGAATTGAATTTGAAATTGTTTGTGACGGACAAGAGCTTGGCTGACGATTCTAAGATTCAGCGCATCGCTTAGAAACACACTATATACGAAGACTGTTCAAAACATACGGTGAATGTTCAAATGTTCACAGTTTCAGCTATTTAGCATGTTCTCTTTGTTGGTGAGAGGTATAAAAGTGCGTGTTTGGCGATCTTCTATTGGCGAAAAAAATGGATAAAAGAATTTGCATCAAATTTTGTGTAAAATAATGGAATTAAGTGCTCAAAAACACTTGGAATGTTCACAGTGGCATACTGTGATTGTACTTTGAGAAGTTTCTATTTATTTATTTATTATTCATACAAACCTTGCGGTTGAATTACATGAATAAATAAGTAATTTCATAATACGAAATAATAAAATACATAGTCAAATGAAATTTACAATATTTAGAAAATGTAGACACCTAAAAATTGTTATACCTACATATAACTATATTCTACAATATGTGAATTGTATGAGGACTGACACTCCTTTGTAAGTTTCTTATATAGTATATAGAGATAGAGATTAAATGACTCAAAATTGTTCTACGGAAGATTCTGATAGAGACTGGTACATTTTAGTTCCATCAGTGTGTTGAGTTGATTTGCAAGTCGAAACATGTTTACCGTAGGTGATCTCAAAATGTTAAATGATGGAGGAATATTAAACATCGGAACCGGGCGCACTCTTCTAGGTGGCACGTTGAATCTAATCAATGACAGAAGTTTGGGGGAGTTTATTCTATTATTGATAATATTATATAAAAATACCAAAACTCAGATTTGTCGTCTATTCTCAAGAGATAATATCTTGAATTAATTCCTTAGAGTTGTAGATCTTGTTCTTTTGTGGCTAGGATATACGTGATGTTTTTTAAAGTATTGTAGTCTTAATAATTTATTTTGAATTTTTTCTAATTTATTCAAGTTTCTTTGAGATTCCGTGAACCAAATCAACGAGCCAAACTCCAACCTGCTCCTAACCAAGCTATAGTACAGAAGTTCAAGCGTGTTGATATTATTGAAAGTATATGATTGTCTCATTACTAACCTAACATTTTATTGACTGACTTCACTATGTTCTGAATGTGTTTGTCAAATGAGAATGTGCTATTATAGGTAATACCAAAAATCTTGGTTTCAGTGCAGCGTTTCAAGCTTCGCCCCTCCAATAAATAAATGAAAATACATGGTTGCTTGAAACGCGTTATAGTTAAAACATAAAATTTTCTTAGATTGAAATACAATTTATTATTATAACTCTATTCGAATACCTTATCAATGTCATTCTGTAACATAACACAATCTCTCACTGTTTCTATTTTTTTTTGATATTTTGAAGACATCTGCGAATCTAAGGCCTTCTGACGATGTTAGTACTTTAGGCAAGTTATTAATAAAGATTACAAAAAGAAACAGCCCAAGGTTGGAATCTTGAGGTACTCCAGAATTTGCTTTAAATTTTCCCGATGTGTTTCCATTATTTTTAGTCATTGTGTATCTGTTCTCTAAGTAACTTTTAAATAGGCAAATTAGGCTATATGATAATCCAAAACTACTCAATTTCTCTAATAGTATGTCGTGATCAACTTTATCAAATGCCTTACTGAAATCAGTATATATAACATCAAGCTGAGATTACACTACACTGACTCAAATACATGATTACTAAATAGAAACATATTGGTGTTAGATGATTTCTTTGGCACAAATCCATGTTGATGAGGTACTATATTATTTTCCACATGTTTATACAATTCACAATATAATATTTGTTCAAAGAGTTTGGCGGGGGCACATATAATTGATATAGGCCTTTAGTTTTCTATATTCATTTCATCACCGGACTTGAATATGGGACATACCAATATTGTTTTCCAGACTGATGGAAATATACTTGTTTTCAAAATAAGATTATAAATATGAATTAAAGGCTGTCGCACACATTCATCGCAGGACTTCAATACATAAGGTGGTATTCCATCAGTCCCCTCTGACTTTTTGGGTGCTACATCAAAGTCCAACTCATTAACCGAACTCAGCACTAGTGTATTATTTGCTACGTCCACGTTAGAATCAAAAAGTGAATTGTAAGAGGCTTTTTTGTCCGCACACACTGACGAGAAAAATGTTGAAAATGATTCTGCAGTTTTTTCCTCTTCTCTATTACATATGAATTTATCACTATTAGAATTTTTCCCATTACTTTTTATGTAATTTCAAAAGTTGTTCATGTCCGAGGTTATTTCCTGCAATAATTTATTAATATATTTTTTTCTCAATTCGGATAAGTTTAGTTACCTCTCCTCTCACTTCTATGTATTTATCATTGAAATAGTTGGATATATTTTTCAGTTTTCTATACTTCTCTTTTTCTTTCAAAATACTTTTTGTGTCATTTGTAAACCAAATGGGATACATTTTAGATTTACTGTGATGAACATAATTTTGGCACACATTCCTCAATAATATTATTCCAGATACTATAGAAATGATGTAAAACTCGGTCCGCTTCTAATTTTTCGTTCAACAGTATATCCCAACTCGCATCCCTAAAAATAATAATAATATTTTGAATACAAATTTCAGTTGTATCTTTAATTGATCTTGTGCCAATTTAAACAATTGGCACAAGATCTTTATTAACTGTACATTTATATGAATTATTCTCTGAAGAGATTACTAAATCTAATGTTCTTCCGTGATTGTTCTTTATATTGAATTGAAGGGGTTATATTTTTAGGAGTGATTAATTTTTGGGAAAGAAAGTTTTTGGCTTTCTACTACTCCATCTTGATCACTCCTAAAAATATAACCCCTTCAATTCAAATAAGATTCATCTTGACTGAGATTAAATCAAATAGGTGAATGAATGTCATTACGATGTCATCGATGACATAAGCAGATCAAGCTTATTCCGTGACATTCAAAATCGTAATTCATGAATGAATTGTGTGTATTTTCTATAATGTTATCCAATTTGGTACTGAAGAGCCTTGGGGCAAGTGTCTTAAGGCGAAACATCGATGTATACCAGTAAGGATGACAGTGTTCCATGTAAGTGCAATTTGTTACCATTCATTTGAAGTAGAACTCATGTGAATGATATCTGATTTTTATTCCACAACGAATGTTTAAAATACAAACTGAGTAGAGAAAACTATCTTCTGTATAATTCAGTGTTCATATAGAAGTATTTTTTTCGAAAGAATTTTCTTTATTTCGTGTAATTTAATGTTTATATGAAAGTAGCTGTTTCAGGAGGACTTTCTTTCAGTTTGTGTCTGAAAGTTACTTCTTTGCATGATCTACACATCCATGTATAGAGTTACTTATTTTCAAATTGATTACTTCCTTACTTCCTTTGGAAGATTCCCTCATCCTTTTTTTTCTTTATATTATTATATAATATGAAAGAAACCATTAAAATCCATGAAATCATTAAAATTGTCAAGTATTTCATTAGATATATTTTTATTATAAGTAGTTCCAATTATATCAGGTATTAAAATCTCCACAAAAATAAACATTATCGGACATTTTTATGTTGATCTGTGAAAATTCAAAACCTGATTCATATACCCCGACTAAACTTCCAGAAGGAATATTTACCCCACAAAAAACGTACCTGCAACCTTTTGCTTTAATTTCAACTATAACTGCTTCGAAAAATGTATGATTCTTAATAACTTTCAATACTTTATATTTCTTATTTATTGCTATGAAAACACCACCACCGGTTTTTTTATTAGTAATTACCTAATCTATATCGCATCTTACCAAATTAAACATTTCTAAGTCTATTACCTCTCCATCTGCTACTCCATCCTGCAACCATGTTTCGACTTCTATGATATTGTCAAAATCACCAATAGATGAATTCCAAAAAAATTCAGAACATTTAGTGTTCAATCCTCAACAATTTTGAAAATAAGTTATTAATAAGTTTCGATATGTTGATTCATATGTGAACTCGCATACGATTTAACAAATTTAGAATTACTGCTGCAAGTTAACAATACACATATTTAGAAAATGAATACCTAGAATATCATTTTAAGTAAGATATAAGCTCTGAATTATATCAAAACAATAACTTTTCATTAAGTATGTTTTTCAAATATGTTCAAAGAAAACGAAATTAATTTCTGTTTATAAAGAAACTCAAAGAAACTCGAAATTACCTTAAGAATTTTCCCTCGTGTAATAGGTGTTTCAATATAAAATATTTATTCTTTACAATATAAAAGAAAAAAAAAAACAAAACAAAGCATATCCCTGCAAAAAGAAGTGTTGAAGTTTCTTGTTTTCTACTTGTCCAAATCCTTCGTATTATGAATTAGCCTGCCAGCGTTGTCATACTTCACAAAAATTCTGCCATTCATGGACCATGCCGAATGACGTCCATATTTTGCTTTAGCAGCTTTCAAAAGTTTTTATGCCCCATCAGTTAAATTTTCATTTATGATCATGGGTGAACCCTTTAAATTCGTTCTTGCCTTGAATACTTCTCTCTTTTACAATAGTGACACAAAAGTAACAATGACTGTCCGAGGAGATGTTTGTGGTTTTTTGAGTTTGCCAATTCTGTGTAAATTATAGATTTCCCACTAAGAGCTTTTTCCTCTTCTTCAATGCCTGATACGATTATTGAGTTTTCCCCATTTCTTAATTCAATCTGATTCACTTGGTCTGCAATATTTTAAATTTCTTCTTCATTCATAGTCACTTGTTTTTCCATAATGGTAAATTTTGACAATAAAGCATCTAATTTTTTTTCTATAGACTCAAAGTTCTTGCCAATATTTTGTATTTGTCCCTCAATTTTGCCAGCCTTGGCAGGCAACCTTGGCAACCACGGAAACCGGGAAATCTTCTAAAACATCATCAGATAGTGTTACGGGAAATCTTCTAAAACATCAGATAGTGTTACAAGATATGGAACTTCCACAATTTGTACCAAAGTTGTAGATTACACTTGCAGGGTGTGTTGTAGTTTCTTCAACAGGATAAGAATATATATATACATATATATATATATATATATATATATATATATATATATATATATAAATATATATATATATATATATATATATATATATATATATATATATATATATACATACATACATCACTCATTTTGAATTTTGAATGGAACACCTGTACATTGATAATAACTAAACAATTTTCACAACAATCAATGGAATGGCCAGCACAATCCCCTGATTTGCCATCATTAGTCTTCTTCTTATAGGGATATGTCAAAATTATTGTTCACAATGATGGAATCACGAATACTTCGTTTTTCGACTCTAGTTTCAACTATTGTAGGTATAAAAAACTAAACGTGTAAGATTAGGATGCTGCTAAAAGGTTTATGGCAAAAATTTTGAACACCTCCCACATTAACATCATTGTTATTTTTTGTATGTTCAAAAAATAAAAACTTGAAGTAATCAGTTGTTCATTGTGTTATGGTGAAATTTCTGTAATGAAATAATTTAGTTGGCGAAGTTAAACTATTTGTTTGTTACATATTTCTTAGCTTTTTGAAATATTGAATAAATAATTCATATATAGTATAATTGGCAATTATTTGTGTTTTTGTTTTTTTTTTCATATCGGAATATTATCTGTTCTCACCCCTCATTGCACTCATTACACGACTAATTGTGATATCTGTGAGCTCATTATCGGCAACAGATTTTGTCTTCGATTGTTGTTCGGGAAAATGGTTTGTTTCCTTTTTATACAAAATCTGAGTTTTTTTCTCAATCCTGCATGTGTTTCAAGAATCACCAACATGTTAGAACTACATTTTATATTTATGTATTATAATTTAATGATGAATAAATCATTATTATTATTATTATTGTTAACTACTTTCACATGAATATTGAATTACAGGAAAGGAGTTTGAATACAAATATTCTTTATACAATTGAAACATATATTATGAAACAAAATATCATTTATAAGAATGCTACACAATGTTTGTTTAATGATGAAGTTAAAAGCCAAAAGATTAAACCTACCTAAAAAGTTTCTCTTTTTTATTCAAATATACGTATTTGCTCAAATTTCTTATTGAAATGACGGCACTCGGTGTTGAACAATATTCAATAAACTTAACGTACATCAAATATTTTTATTATCTACATCTACAATGTCATGTAACGATAGATCAATAAAAACATGGATACCTGCAACCAAACCTACTTGAAGGATGTTCAATGAATGGTTCTTGAAAATTCACCTACGAAAGTTAACTTTCACTTTATTAAATTCCAGCTCCTTAGATTATATGAGAATATTACACGCATATTTTCACAACATGATGAATATATCAAGATAATCAGATATTTTCATATATATTTTACATATTCTTTATTTGTTTCAGGTACGCTGATGTTCTTATATATTGTAGTTTTAGGGTGAGTTTCGTTTTTTTGTCTAAACCTTCATTTTCGAATATTCTTTTGTTATATATGTTTTAATAATTCCAGGTAAACGCCTCATCGTATTTGTGAATGTTGTGCTTTCAATATGATATCTTAAAGGGCTTAATTGTTACCGTGACAGAAAAATTCAAATTTACAATGATTTTATTTTCTGTGTAGGTTCGTTTATTTCTATAATTCAAAGCATTTTGGTATCACTCTTTTTTTGCGAAATTTTCATTTAACAGTTTACAAAACCGCAACATATGTTTTACTATACAATAACTTCTTCAGGCGTTTGCAATTCTCAGTTGTATAATGATAGTATTGAACACACCTGAAGAAGCTATTATTAAAAAAACTGTTTAAAATCTGTTGAATTGAATAGACATATAGTTTTGTATGAAATTATTTCATCACAAATCTCAATTTGAACCTTTTTCATGACTTTCCACTCTTCAGTTTTGAATTATTGTGTATATTAAGGCCATCCCAACGTCTCTTTGCTAATGAGCGTGTATTACACGATAGTGATATTTCCAATGGAGTGAACATTTTACATATATCGTATCAAAAACTAGTTTACAATAACCTACATTAACACACAGCTTGTCAAATCTAGGAGACTTGGGAATTTCTGCTCTGTCTCTCTCTTTATCTCTCTTTCGCTAGTACGGTACCAGATACTACCATCTACGTTTTACTATTAGACTACTTTTCATGTAAATTAATTGGAGCTGATGGCTAATGTTACCCCTAATAAAGGGTTGGAACGGTACCACCTAATATTCTCACCAGTTCTGGTCAAACCATGTATCTCAGTATAGGCGTACTAATAATTACATCTGTTAGTTTAGAACGCTATTTTTCTGAAAATGCCCTTCTAAAAATAATAAGTCAGGGTACCATTGGAAGCAGAATTAAACGACAATAAAAACGATGTGTCACTTGCCCCCCTTCCCATTAAAAATTCTGATGTTAACATCTACCCCTCGCAGGGGGGTTAACCACGAGGGCTTCAAATAGTCCTTGAAAGTATCCTCCTTGACAATGAAATTGACCTGTGGTTTCGATTCCTCATATTGTTTACTGGAAGGAAGATACTAACGGTGGGAAGTTTTCAAATTGACACTCTGTATATATACGCGCGTACATAGAACCGTTGCGTGTTTTTGTTTTAAAAGTAAATTCAAAGATTTAATGCTGTTTTGAATATATATTGTTTACAGTTATTCATTATTTCAATAAATACAAAGTAGTATGTAATCGTGAACGAAATATGTATATATGTATGTGCGTATATATATATCGAAGCAGTGACGCAAAAGATATATAGAAATTTAAAATATAGACGCTGCGGCGGTAGACTTGTTGAATGCGTATTATTGATAAATCGTATATATAATATTATCAAAATAACCTTTTGTTAAGAGATTCCGTAATGTGCCGAGGATCATCTTCTGCCTGTTTCATAATTTTTTTATAATCACTTTCAAAAGCGGTTATATGTTCACCATTAACACAATATATCGACCGCACGCTGAACATTGAGTCATGCGAAGAGAGGCGAGAGAATTGTTTGTCCGAGATACGGAGATACGGAATCTACGTAATCACAATTGAGACTACCTACAAAGGTACTCACTCAATCAAATTACCTTAAACATCTACAACTTTTATATTCCCAAGGTACAGCTTCTATTCTGATTGCCTAAATCATATTACATCAATTCTACATCGATAATTATACTTTATCGGTGTTTAAAATCTATTTAAAATCTGTTTTTCCGGTTATCCGTTTTTCCGTTTAAGAAAACAAAATCGATAATGGTGATCTATTTGAATCCAGTTGGTCATTTATTAGAATGTTTGAATTTTTAAGTTTATTAATTTCCATTGCATCCAAATGATTCAGCTTTAAATTTTTTTTTCTATGTGTAAAATTTCGAAATCTTCCTTAAAGATATGATTTTTTTCTAAAAGATGATTTGAATATGTTGAACTTGTTTTTTCATTTACGTAGCTCATATGATGTTCCTGGATTCGATTCCTAAATGTTGTGCCAGTTTGACCTATATATACCTTAGGAAACGTTCCACACTTGAATGTATGTACTCCTGATTTCTTGAATTTGAATGTTTTGTCTTTATTATTTTCAACTAACTCCCAACGTTTTACTTGTTCTATATGCAATGTTAATATCTCGTTTCTTCAAAAACGCAGCCATTTTTCCGTTGGTTGTCCAAAATACGTTAAAGCTCTATAATTTTGATTATCTACCTTATCAATAGGTAAAACGTCTCGAATCGCTTTTGCGTAGACTTTCTTGGCAAGTATTTTGTTTATTAATTCGTCTGCAAACCCATTGTTAACCGCAATTTGCTTGATGATATTAAGTTCTTTATTGAAATTATCTATTGAGAAAGGAACATTGACTAATCTGTGAATTATGCTATAGTAAGCTGCTACTTTGTGTTGATAAGGATGGGTAGAATCGTAATGTATAGTAATAACCGTATAGGACGGTTTGTGATAAGTTGAAAAATGTTTGTTGTTCATTCTACTAATTGTTGAGCCCAAGAAATTGATTGAGTTTGAGTTATCTGCTTCTACTTCAATAGTAAATGTAATGTTTACATGAATTTTGTTAGTATTCCCATAAAAAATATTTTATTGTCTCTTAGTACCTGTGAAACATATCAAAACTTAATCCACATACCTATGCCAATACACGAAAAACCTCAACCGCTTTTCCATTATTAAACTTTTTGAAGAGGAATAAATATTGTTGTTAAATTGAAAATAATTTTGTTTGAGACATAACGACAGAAGGTCAATGATTTCTTGGTTTATAACTGAGTTCACTCTATTTTTATCTAATAATTCTATAAGTAATAGTATCATCGGCGGTATGCTGGGAAATTTTGCACATCGAAGAATAGTAATTTTGCATTATCTGGTGACTTATGTTCTCTGTAGATTGAATTTTGGTCGAAATTTACAATGGTTTAAAATGATGATGGGAGTTCATCAATAGTAATTTGAATTTTCCCTTTCATTAAAGACAAGTGAAAGATTAATTTTTAATTCAAACATACTTTTTAATTTAAGGGAAACATTCAAATTACCATTGACGAACCCCCAAATTCCAAAATTATGTTCAATAATAAAATTGCACAAACAGAGTTATCCGATTAGACCAAGAGGTTTCTTTTGTCACTGCACCATCAGTGAAATTATCAGAAAGACTAATTAGTATCATCTGAATTTTTACCATTATGAAATAATCCGTACAAGAATATTTATGATCCACCAGAAAACTAATCCATATTCCACACTAGAACCCTTGCTGGAACCCGCTAACTTCGTTACATCCTAGATACAAAATGCTATTTGAAGTAGTAGTCCATCGGAATGAAATATTCATGGTTTTATATTCGTGAAAGCTCGAACCCTCAGAAATCTTAGCTCTTTGAATTAGAATGAAATGATTTTGGAATACGCATATGACAACCCGGTTCACTATGAATCATAAACATACAGGCCGTTTCTTCTATCATGTGGTAACATTGCTATATTCTAAACCATAACACATATGACACATAACGATTGAATGGAAAAAAAGGTAACTGTCATCGAGAACAATACAATGTTCGAAGGAAATTCACGGGGACTCTCGCCCTTCTCGAGTTATACAGGAAAAACCATAAATGCTCTTTTTCGTTTTTTTCGATTGGAATTATTGTTATTTCAATTAAAAAACTGGAAAAGGAAAACGTTATTGTATTCGAAGTGTACTATGGCGATGTAATTAATAATAAGTATTCGATAAAACGTTTCGTGTCAACAAGGCCATCATTTACTTAAAACACATTTGATATTTTTATAGCGTTGTCATCAGTGCCAACAATCAAACAGAAAAACAATTTATTTTATCATGAACTTTTGGGAAAAATGAAACCAATACGGAAAATTAAAGCTACATGGCAATCTGCATTAAATGCTCGAATTGACGCCCTCTTTGTTGAATGCACATAATAGGTGTAATACTAATACGTGCATCTCTTATTTTTTGTTTGAGATGGTCGATATCTATACTTGGTGTTGAAAAAACTTCATAATTTTGTATCCCCAGACAAAAAATCTAAAGGAGTAAGATCTGGGGATCGAGTTGGCCAGTTAATTGGTCCATTGTTTCCAATCCATTTTCTTGGGAATATTGCATCGCACTGTTCCCCTACTATTGCTGCATTAAGGGGAGGAGCGCCGTCCTGTTGCAAATATTGTATTTCACGGCGGATATTCAGTGGCAATTCATCTAAGTAGTCATCGAATTCATTGAATAGAAAATGAAGATACATTTCACAATTCAAATGATTATCGTATAAGAAAGGGCCAAGGATGTTTGTTCCCACAATTCCCAACCAAACATTTATTCCGAACTTTTCTTGGAAATTGGGTTTCCTATGTAAATGTTCATTTGCATTATTTCACCGATTTCTGTTAAACCAACCATTGTTGGTGAATGTTGATTCGTCCGTCCATATTATTTTTTATCCTGTAGCATTTATAGTTGTTCTTTTTCAAAATAGTTACAGAAATCCCCATTTCGTGGGCAATTTCTCGTAAAGAACAATCTTGATTAGCATAATTTCTGTAACTGGCCAATCCTAAATAAAAAAAAAAGTTTTCACTGTGTAAATTTTTCTGTGGTAATATTTGCTTACTCATAACATTTATTTGATTCCTCACACTTTCAGTAACCACACATTTTCGTGTTTTCTTTCTGTCAAATAAACCATACTCCCTCAAATTCCTTTCTAATCGTCTAAACATTTGGATGTTCGGAATACGACGATTCGAGTATAGTTAACATACATATTTCTCACCAGAAGAGGATTTCTATTTGATTTTGTATAACTAAATAGCATATCAGTCCTTCTATCATTTGAATACATCTTTGATATGTTCGTAAACTTCTGACAGTTCTCAAAAGATATCAATAACGCATTTATTTTTCCTGCTATCGAAACCAAGCAAAGCCTACGCATTTAAGATTTTGACCAAAAACTGATATTTTCGTTTTTCCCAGGGCTGAGAATTATAAAAATATTACGAATTATAATTGATTAGGAAGAAATAAGCCTTGAAAGAATGATTAAGGGCAATACAAAAATTTCCAAAACGAAAAAGTACCAATTTTCATTGTGTTAGGGTACCTACCTGTCGAATTTATTGGATTGTCTGAATAATATTTTAAAGAAATCGAAACAATTTACAAAAGAAGTAATGGCAGGACCGTAATTTAAAATTGTTGTCAATGATGATGGTAGTTATTTCAAATGAAACGCTATAAAAATATCAAATATGACATACCCTTGGTTTGTGAATTTATATCTTTATCAATATCTGCAATAAAAAAGACAGGTCCATATTAAAAAAAAAGTTGATGGTGGCCATGTTGACACGAAACGTTTTATCGAATATTTATATATTATCGAATAAAATAACATTTAATTTTTCCATTTTTTGATATTCTCCGAAATAACAAGTCCATTCGGAAAAAACGAAAAACAGCATTTTTGGTTTTCTTCGTATACCTAACTCGAGAAGGGCGGGAGTCCCCGTAAATATTCTTCGACCATTGTATCTGTTACGGTTCAGAATATAGCAATGTTACCACATGATAAAAGAAACGGCCTGTATATAGTTATAACTATAGGTTATAAATTTCCAACCAATTATTACAACCTAAAAATATTTTTACTTGCTTCACGGCTCACGGCTGCCCTGACTATCGACAACAACCCTATGTGTTTGCTCTAACCACGGTTTTTGTATCATTCCGAAACCGTACACTGCATCCATGAATAAACTTGTTAAGCGCATGTGCGTACTGTGTACTGCAATTTTAGTAATGATTTCTAAACCTTGGTTGGAACGTTATGGGACCGTTTTATAACTGGCATTATATTATTTAAAAAACGATTTTTTTCTTTTTGAGGTTAATGTTGGGATCATTGCATATAAATGCCGCATGTTATTTATTTATTTCATTGTTGAATTTTAATAATGAAGATGAATGAAGTTTACATAAATAGTTTCCATTTATAACTATGAATTCATGTAATTATTCATCTTCACTCGAAGAAGATAAGTCTGAATAGTCACTATCGTCGCTCATATTTAACAAGATAAAAAAACAAATATCAAAATAACTACCATAAATATACCACTAATAACAGAGTCAAAAGGGTATAAAGAAGAAAGATGAAAGGAGAGAATGAATGCGATTTCTCCTCGAAGGCAAGTATCGAAATGATGATACCGAAATCGATTTCTGATTGGATTGCTTTACGAACGGTACCAAGTATCGTCAACTTTTGGTTGGAACAGCTTTTATTCAATGCGCATGTGAATCATCGTACAATGTAACCAAATGTAATAACGGGTTGGAACAAACCTTATATCATACTTTACTGAAGTAAAGGGATACAGAAACTTGCGAGGAAACTTCATCAAGTTGGTATTCGCTTTTAGCGTTTCATTAACAACATTTCCATCTATGGTAGAATTCAAATTATTCTCCTAATTTTATCTCAAATCAGTTTGTATTATTTTGATATATAATTGGGTCCTTTTGATAAATAAATTATCTGAAAGAACAATTCGTTCACGTCAGTCTCAAATTACCTAGACTGTATGCCCATTCAATTTGTGAAATATCGTTGGATAATATTCTTGGTCGGACATATACAGAGGTTTTCAAATGATTTTTTCAGTTTAAAACTAGCAAAATTACGCATTCTTCAATGTGAAGATTCTTATCGCAACTATTTAGCAAACATATTTCCTCAATTCGAAAACATTCTACTTAGGTTCGTCATGTCTCTTATCTTCCTCAAGAATCAACAGTTATGACTCATTATCAGTAGTTAAATTTACATGAATGATGAAATAGCTTTGCGTAGATCATTCTGAAAAAATGTATGAACAAATGTTTTTTGTAGATACTACAATCTGGTGCCAAGAATTGCAATTTAAATTCGATAATGTTGGGTAAATTATTTTCATAATGCGTCATTTATAATACTTTGCGCACTGATTTTATTGACTGAACAAAAGTGAATTGAGTTATTAATATTACTGTTAAAGAAGTATCTATGCTTGTTTAATTCTGATAGAGCAAGGTTATTCTACTCCAAAATAACTTAATGTTTTGCATTATAGAATTGAATTTTCCATGAACCCGTCAGAAAACTTGAACTATTTTGAAATAGAGAGTTCTGTATTGTGTCTGTTAATTTTCAGTGTGTTATATGCTGATGAATACTGATCAAAGTAACTGAAAGGAATGAAATGAGTGTTTTCAGTGTTAATTGTGAGAAGTTTACTCTCAAACCAGTCTGCTATTTCAGCAAAGTCCCTTTCTACTTTGAGCTTAATACTTTCTCAATTATCTCCCTGATATATAATGACAGTATCATCTGCAAAGCTAAAATATTTCCTTCTGAACTTACCTTGAAATGGTTATTCCCGTATGTATTGAATAGAATTGGACCCAATATTGATCCTTATGTTACTCCGTATTCAATGGGCTTATTTCATGCTATGGAAAATGATACTGGTTTGCTTATAGACTGATAGAGTTAGGGCCTCCATCAAGCCTAATCGGTCCTAAAATCCCTTTATATTTGCAGAAAAAAAAAATTCGAAAAGCAAGAATTTAAATTGGTCGCGTGTCTGTTGACCAATAAAATTGATCGTGTCTAGAGTGGAGTTGCCAAGTGTATTGGTTTTTAATATCCAATCACAGATCTGATGATCCAATTTGACAGACGCCATTTTTGTTGTGATTGTTGTCAACTCGGTGTGACTAAAACTGTTACATTTTTCTAATTAAAGAAGGTTTTTTTGTAAAAGGTAGGTCTCGGCGGGTGCCTATTTTGCTGCATATTCCGTGTCATTAGTTTACTTTCCGAAAAATATTTTTTCAGGTTATTTTTGGATTGATATGTTCTGGAGTAATTAATTCTACATTTCACTATAGATATTTTTGCTTCTCTTTTTAGTCACCATGCCCCTTGGCCGAGATAAATTAAAAATTAAATCAAAACTTTCTTCTTCGATAATGAATGTCATATAAATAAAAGGGACCTACTAAATATACCACCTACCGTTTCAATTTTTCATTCTTCATTTCGGTACCAAAGTATTGTAAATTTTTCAAGTAAAATTCATCGATCATTTCAAAATCTACTCTTGGTAATTTATCGGGAGTCAGCTTTAACAAAACTAGGCTCGACATTCATTTTGAAATTATTTTAACAAAAATACGAAGTTTGTGGAAACCATTGACATTAGAAAGAACACATTGTCGCATACACTACAGAGGGCGCTGGCTGACTGGATGACAATATGGCTAATATGCCAGTAACGTTGAATTTCTTATTTTTGGTGGGTGGCATGAATGCATAATTTATTTATTTTATCAGGGTTCATGAGCATTCGAAAACCATTTGAAAATACAGCTTGTTTAATTCTATTTAGAATATTCAGATATAACTTGTACTATATCAGTTATCAAGGCAAATATTATTGTTCATTTTTATGCTTAATTGGTGGATTAGAGCGATCTTATTATTGTATATTCATTTGTTTGCTGGCTTTATTCTTGAAAAAAATGAATGAATAATTACAGAAAATTTTAATTTATCATTCATTTGCTCAGGAAAATGGAGTAGTACCCATATCACAATTCGATGGTTTGTTTGGCATTGAAAATGCATGTCATATCGGATCCATTCTGCTTGTTTTTGCAAGATTTAGTTTCAACTCGTTTCAACAATTCGTTTTTTCATCGAGTTTCGTTTTTGTATGTTTCAAAAGTGTTTCAGAGATATATTTGAATATCAATATGGTGCATTCTTGTGCCGATTTTAATTGTGCGGAAAGGCACAAAAAAACAGAAAGCGCATTGGTTTATAAGTGAGTTATTTCATATGAGTTTAGGTTCCAAAAGGATAAAATGGGTGAAAGTATTGAAAAGAAAGAATTACAATCCTTCTAATCTTCCAAGACTTTATAGAAATCATTTAAAAAGTAACTATAAATGAAAGGGGAACGAAAATATTGAATTTGATGACACATTTTCTCCACAGAAAGTATTATCTGGAGTTAATCCTGTTACTGAAAGTATGAAACAAAATTAATTAAATTTCATCATAATGGTATCACTAATGGTATTATTACCTCAGACGCTTTTGTTGGATCAGTTCGCGTACAATCAATTCTGTCTATACTTGAACTCATTCGACCTTCTTCTCAAGTTTTGGAAGATTCAACAGATTATCCAAGCGAGCCTATAACGCTTGAATTTAGTACCTATAATAGAAAGAGGTATGTATGTAGGAATCGTTTTTTTTATATAATAAATTGTAGTTGTACAGATTGAGGATTGTAGAATAAGTTGAATATTTGAAATGATTCTTTAATTCAGTTTGCTATATTTTTTTATTTTCATAACTGTATATTATTAAATAATGCATAAAATCATAGTTTAGGTAAATATTTTGTGATCTATCGACTTTGTGTACTGATTTTAGATATATAACTTATTTCTAAACATGATTTTTCGTGTACATTTTATTACATGTGGAGAATTTTTCATTCATTGAAACGTTAACGGGTTCATACACACTTCCATAATTAAATTGATAATTATAGGCTCCGTAAATTTTACGATTTGGCAATGTTGATTATTTCTATTGTTCCTATTGGTCAATCGAAAAAAAAGCGGGAATAGGGCCGTGACGTCACCACCCTACCACATTCGATTTTGAATAATTATTTACGGGAAAACTACGGTACTTAGAGAGATGAAACAAAGTGCACTGTTTTCCAATTCAAAATTTCTATCAAGTGAACTGTAAACCAAAAGTCAAGAAACAAGCCCATTATTCTACTCTTGCTCATTGAATTATTAATTTTTAAACATTGTCTTCTATTGGAAATATAACTTATTATGGATAAGTTCATGAGGGATAGTAAAACCTATGTTTTCCATAGTTATCAGCAGTTGGGAGACTGTACCAAATGCTTCAGCCAAGTTAACAAAGATACATATACTCGGTTCACCATTATTATTAGCATCTTATATTCCTCTCATTGAATGTATCATTGCATATTGCGTTGACTTGGCGTCTCTTAACTTATACTGGCTGTCAGAAAAAGATTATTTTCTTTAAGTATTTATCTATTCTAACTTTCAGTATTTTTTCAAACATTTTTTTTATATGACTCATCAGTGATTGTGGTCTCTAGTTTATAGCATCAGTTCTACCACCGGTTTTGTATAGGGGCTTTATTACTACATGTTTCAGAGCGCCCGTAAAGATCCCGGCTGTCAAGGCTTTACTGATGATGCATGTTATTGATTTTACTAAAAAATCGATGTATTCTATTTGATATTGTCGATACCCGGTGACTTTTCGGTCTTGAGACTGAAAATAGTTACTTGAATTTTTTTTCCTCAATTTCTCTCGGAAAGAATGAATTAATTATTCGAGTTTCTTCGAAATACTTCTCATTTTTGACTATGGCTTTGGCTAGTTTCTTTTCTATATTCGTGTAGTGTGAGCTGAAGTGCCCTGCAATTTCGTCCTCATCTGTGATATCTTTACTGTTATCCGTTTTAATGAGATTTATTATTGTTTTTGAGCTTGACGATTCATCTATGTCTTTAAGAGCTTGCCAAAGTTTGCTAGAGTTGTTTTTCAATATATTTATTTTGTTCCTGAAATATAAGAATACAGTGGATCTATTTTGTAAATAACTTTTCAATACAAATCGTGAAATTATAAAACAACAACAAAAATTAATGGACCCTCCGGGTGACTTCATTGATTCCAGTGGCGCATTTGCTTTTTCAGCTGCAGGAAAACCCAAAAAAACCTGCGGCATAACATCATCTGAAGATTTCAAAAACTACACCTCACGATTTGATCTCTACAAACTTTATTTGAAAAATATATCACAACATGTTTCGCTAGCACAGTAGCTTAGTCAAGTGATTTCAAATCACTGTCAAGTGATTGACATAGTGGAGAATTGCAATTTTTTCACTTTATAACCTGAGTAAACTTCGGTTATACTCGTAGATGTTTATAGATGTCGCCATAGTACCGCCATATTGAATTTGGAGAAAATACCTCCTACCCCACCATTTTGAATAGAAACGGGCACATGTGTTATATCGTTGAAAAGATAATTTTATATTCCATCAAATGCTCAAAAAATATTCAGGGTTATATTTGGAATTCTTGACTTGGGTTCATTTCCGGTTAACCCAGTATACTTATTTTTTGAAGTGGTATAGATTAAAATATCGGCTTCGATAATCTATATATTTCCATTTCGAATTTAAAATTTTTCACTTTACGAACCAGTGAATGGAGCTGTGTGCAGTCATCTCGTTGTCATCCGGTACCGATAGTCAGGAAAGTTGCGACCCTAATTTATTTTTTTGACTAAACGTACTGTATTGACAGAATTATCGGCATTATTGCTTGATCTATTTGCGGGCATATGGCGCTGTACGTAACCTCATTGATATTTCTTGATCTATTCGCGGGCAGATGGCGCTGTACGTAACTATCAATTATTGCTTGATCTGTTTGCGGGCAGATGGCGCTGTACTAAACTATCAATTATTGCTTGAGCTATTCGCGGGCAGATGCCGCTATACGTAACCTCCTTGATAGGTTGTTCAAAAGAAAATCAAAATAAAAAACATTTTGAGAATTATAAGTGTTAGCGAAATTTTTTACTACAGATGAAATATTTAAATATTTACAATTACCCGTGATTCAGTACAGAAAAAAATTTTGAACGAAACGGAAGATACATTTTAAAATCTAATTCGATTATTTGAAAGCAAACCAGAATATGGATTTCAACAATGAAAACTTTGTCGTAAATTATACACCTAAAAAATTCAGTTACTCAAATATTTCAAAAAATCGAAAAATTTGAATTAAAGTGCTTGACATACATATCAAATCAAAAGATCGATTTGAAAAATAAAATTATTCAGTGGAAAAATATTTTTAGTCCATTAATATTTTGAATGAAACTTCAAATCAAAACATCAAGACTGAATTGTTTTTTGAAAATATTACTGCAAATTTTCTCTTTACTCCGAAACAAATTCTACAACTGTCCGCCCTCTGTTGGAGACTACCTGCATCTCAGTATTACTATAGAATTTGAGACCTCAAACTTTATTATGTTGTTTGAGAGGAATTTTATATTCGTGCGCCGTCTGTTAAAGATTTATAATACTAGTGACTAGAACTTGAAAAAAAATCATTTTTGACAATAAATCGGACTAAAAAGTGAAAAATAAATATAGTTTTAATAAAACTAATGAACACGCTTTTGAAGAACATCGTACTAAAAAGTTAAAAATAATTTTTTTAAATAAGCTGAAAACAATAAAGAACCAAAAATACTAGTATTATTGTAAAAAAACGTGGACGCTTTGTGCCATATTTTTGTATATCAGGCGCCAGTTGCTTTTTTCACAAAAATATAGTACTCTACTTACGAGGAATGACCATAAGGCACTCGTTTGTAACTGCCACCTTTTTCGCTCATTGAATAAATAAACTATTTTCTTAGTAAAAATTACATTGATTATAAAGAACACTGAAATTAGTTTCAAAAACGGACTTAACAGGAAAAAATATAAAACATAACATTAAACTGGTACTTACGAATAAATTCTGGCATCAGTAAAAACCAGAAAGTTATTATTGTTTTTTATTTGAATATAATCATACTATAAAGGGAAAAGATTATACCTACGGGGTGTCAATTCGAAAACCCTTAATATCTTCCTTCCAGTAGATAATATGAGGAATTCCCCCCCCCATGCCCCCTCCCGGGTTGAGTGCCCTGAAGTGAAAACTTCGCCTCACAACTAATTTGCTAGTATTTTTGTTCGTTATTGTTTCAAGCTTATTTAAAAAAATATTTTCAACTTTTTAGTTCGATGTTCTTCAAAAGCGTGTTTTTTAGTTTCTTTAAACTATATTGATTTTACTATTGAACCATCTGGTCTTGAGATCTCAGTGGTCTTGAAGTTATTCCTATTACGATGTGTTTGAAATGAGTTTTTTGTGAAACTACTTCATTCAGGATTTCGGGGTAACTGTGTGTAGATCAGGGTTGACTGTTGAGTATAAATCCAGAAGGCTAGCAAAATTACCCATCTCTGTCAAGAATCTGCTAGTCTTACAACCACTCCGGAAATTTACACAGTCACCGTAAGGTCTCCATTGGGTTCTTCTAACCACAAACTCGTTTTAGTATTGAGTGCATTACCGAAAAATATTGGTGAACAATCTGAGCTGCGCAAAGTTTGGCATTACAGATCTACTGAATGGAAGGTCTTCAAGACCATTTCCGAAATTTATTCTGGCTAAATGTTTGTTTCAGCTCTAATGATCCATCAACTTGTGCTTCTGAAGTCACTGAAGTTATTCTATAATCCATGGATGCATATATGTCTTTTCCAATGAAACGAACTTCTAACGGCAAACCTTCTTTCGACAATAATTGCGAGCAAGCTGTCGCCTCAAAGTCTCGCCTACCGGCAATTCCGCAAAAATTCCAGTGCTGAAAAGCGAATTAGGTTTTTTAAGCTCGCAACAGCTGCAAACTTAAAACATATGAAAGCAAATAACTTCACAATCAGAGAATTAGGGATAAACTGCTTGCCAATCCCAACAGGTCTAGATCCTTCTGATCGGTAGCTGAAGCTGTTACTCAAAATTTTACAAAATCCACAATTCCACCACTAACACAAGCGGTTGGTTCAATTGCAACAACAGCCATAGAAAAAGCAAATTTACTAGCTGAACAAGTTGCCCCCACTCCATAGCCGATTATCTGGGAAAGGCACCACCCACTATTCCCACCCTAGAATCCACAATGCCGGAAATTACTTTCGACAATGTCTAGTCAGGCGCACTTAAAAAGTGCGCAAATTAACTCGCACCAGTATTTTACAGAATTTTCAACCTGTCTTACAAAGAAGGGTTTTTTCTTCTTGTTACTATCAGTGATATCAAAAATCATCGAGAAAGCCGTAAACCACCATATCTTCAAATATTTGGAAGTCCTCAACATCTTGAGCGATCATCAATATGGCTTTCGAAAACAAAGATCAACAGGCGTATGTCGTATGTCACCCCTATTTGGAATAATGCAATCGAGAAACATGAAGAGTCAAAAGCTGTTAATATTTCTAAGGCCTTTGACCGTATGCTGCTCGAGGGTTTAGTGGCCAAACTTCGATGCTATGACTTGTCGGACCATTTTTTAGTATGGCTCTTCAGCTTCCTGAAAGAACGTTCCTTCCAAGTGGCCGTCGATGGATATCTCTCGAATCCTTTCACCATCAACGCTGGTGTTCCCCAGGAATCCATATTGTCTCCAACCCTCTTTATATTATATATCAACTACTTATTGGAAAAAACGAAGAATCCAATCAATTGATCTGCTGACATCACACTTGTTTTTTCATTCAATTTTGATTCCAGAACATCGGCTGCGGATGCACATCTTCACCGGCAGCAGGAGGTTGCATATCTTAATGAGGATCTAGAGGTGATTCAGAATTGGGTGAAACTAACCAGGTTCAATTCAATGTCGCAAAAACCCAGGCATCGGTTTTCTCCAAACAGATAAATGTCTCCTAACCGGATATAATAACAGACAGATAATTCCGCTTTCTGCTTCGATAAGTTTGTTGGAGTTTGAAATGGACACTAATATATCCTGGCACAATCATATCGCTGGAATTGCAAAGGCTGCTTCTGGTTTGGAACACTCTTCCAAACCACAAAACTGTACACACCTCAGCAACTTTTGATGCTTTATAAAGCTCATATCAGACCTCCTTTGGAGTATTGTTCTCATGTATGAAGCTCCGCCCGTAAGCATACCCTGAAGCTGCTGGATTCCATCCAGAAAAGAGCCATCCGCCTGACTGAAGACGCGAACATCATTTGCAACCTCGATAGTCTGGAACATCGAAGAAAGATTGGGGATTTTTCTCTCTTCAATAGATACTTTCACGGGAAGTGTTCAAGTGATTTGGTACGTTTGATTCCACCAAGAGCGGTATCACAAATATATATCACAAATAAGCAACTGGCTGTGGCTGCTCATCGTTTTGAGGTTCAACTCAGTACACCTCGACCTTCACTGTTTAAGAACTCTTCTATTTTGCGAACTGCGTTTATGTGGAATAAATTTCCTGAGAACGTTTCCCCAAATGGACTCGATGTCTAGCGATTCAAATTCATAGTGAATCGCTACTTTCGCACAGGCACCGCTGATGGCTGTGAAAAATAGTTTTCAAATGTAGGAAAATGCATTACTGTCGGTCGCCACTCATAGAACCACTATTGTGGTTGTTTCATCTCAGGGGATTTATGTCCCTAAAAACTATTCAAGACTTGTCATCGAGGTGGAGTAGAGGTCGTCGTAAAATTTCAAGGATTACATGAATCGTCTTACAAATATATCCAAAAGTTGATGAGGAGTTGTCCAATGTGAGATTGGGAATTTTTAGGTTTTTGGGTATGACATCTATTGGAATTCAATTTCTTTCCGAAGATGGAAAAGTGTTTTTCGTCCAATTCAATGCTCATAATCGAAAGTTATTGTTTTCAATCGACTTTTTCTTCATGTTTGTATCTGATGAAGCAAACTTCTGTTCACTATCCATACATTTTTTTTAATTACTCTGGAAGTTGCTCATTCTTCATACATATTCATGGTGAAGTAATAACCCTAACACAATTTTCTTTAAAACCTACCTAAAAGTAGCTCACCAGGCGATACCGGGTAAGATGATGGTAGTAAGTTATCATTTTCATTCGATAAAGTAATGCCTGATAATTCACTTTTTATGGTTATCATATTTTGATTTCTATAGTTTTCTGATTGGGTTTGAACCAGAAATTAATTAGGATGTGACATGTTGGAATTGGCTCACTGCAGGATAAAATAGTTAGCGAACCTACAAAGTTCAAATCTCTTTGAACAAAATCATTACTTAGAATAATCCCCCATTGTTTGCAACGTGATATTGTCTATATCAAATGGATGTGTTATCAGATTTAAATGATTATTATTCGTGTTACGGATAATACTACTACTGATACTGAATACGTTGAGAGGATATAATGGCGTTGACATTTTTGGGAGATTAGTTCGTGATGGCTTTGTAGCTTTCCAGTAGGGAGAATCACAATTGTATGCTTTCATGAACAGAAACAAGAGTAATTATGAAATTCCAAACTCACTCAGGTCTTTCAGAATGTTGAAAAGAGATCTTAGCGGACGGAGCAAAATGAATAGAAAGTATTTATATCGATGGAAGATCCAAGTAAAAAGTACAGCTTATCAAATATAGGAGGAGGTTTGAGAATTCTCTCTCTCTCTTTGTCGCACTTAACCATGAAGAGAATAAGTGCGACAAAGAGAGAGAGAATTCTCAAACCTCTTCCTATATTTGTTAAGCTGTACTCAAATCATTTCAAAGAACAGTTCGTTCAGGCCAGTCTCAACTTCCTACACTATAGGTTGAGGGACTGACATATATCACAAAACAACTACTCCCCTGGCTAATACCACGAAAGGCCTTGGAATATATCCGACAGGTGTCAATGCAGGCTTCTTCACTGAACTAATTCCTTCATATGCTGTTGGCAATGCAACTGCCGCAATAGATTTTCAATTATTGGAACACACATTGCAGGTCGGTTTCGGGCTGTTTGGCCACTCGTCAGTGCAAGGTAGGGTCTATCATCAACATAAATTCGATGGTTTCCGATAACTGAAAATCGAATCCCTTCAGAGTATCATTCTTCGAACTTGGCTGAAGCAGATAACAACAACAGGTTTGTCATTGCCCCATCTGCCTGTGAACGAAGTAACCAACCTCATCCGAAATTTGAGCAATTTCTTCTATAAGGAAAAACACTTTTCATGTATAGTCAGTGGCCTGAACGAATTGTTCTTTTAGATTATTTGATTTTTAGCCAGTCTTCAAGTATGCCCATTGACTATATGTGAAATGAAAAGTACTCATTTAGAATTTCCTTAATCTGCAAATATGATGTTTATAGATGTTTCGTGCTGAGCACCATCCTGTAAACCAAATCGGACTATCACGTCAGCTGTAATTTTAGGTTGAAGCTGAAAAGAACGAAAAAATTTAATTTAGTGAAGACAAACACGTCATCTTTAATATACTTAGTGTCGAAGGTAACCAAGTTTTTACTTGATTTAGGATAGGTGTACTAGGTTTTTATGTTTGTTTCGGCACTTTTCCAAGTCAACCTGTTTCAACCTAGGTAGTTCATTGTTTTCATTACTCAAATAAGACACTATTTGTTAATGGAAACTGTTCAATGTTAAAAAGTACCAGAATTTGGAAAGTCTAATAAAGTTTACGTAAAAGCTATTCGAGAAGTTTTTCCTATTGATAAGTTAAATAATCAAAATTTTAGAGCTTTATCGTATTTTGGACAAACAACGAAAAAAGTGGCTTCATTTTTGAGGAAACGAGATATTGAAATTGCATATAGAACGAGTAATACGTTAGAAAAGTTAGTTAAAAATGATAAAGATAAAACATTCCAATTCGAGAAATCAGAAGTATATAAATTAAAATATGTAACGTGTCCTAAAGTATATATTGGTCAAACCGACAGAACATTTAGGAATCGTATTCAGGAAAGTCATATGAGCTATGTAAATAAGAAAACAAGTTACTTATTCAAATCATCTTTTAGAAAAAATAACATTATTAACGAAGATTTCGAAATTTTACACATGGAAAATAAAGGTTTAAAGCTGAATCATTTGGAAGCAATGGAAATGAATAAATTCAAAAATTCTAATGAATGACCAACTGGATTTGAATAGATCATCATTATTGAACTTGTTTTCTTAGAAAAACCGAGAAAGAATTATTATTGATGTAGAAGTGAGGTACCGTAGGTAGAGGTTTAGGTAATTTGTTGGAGGTAGTCTCAATTATGGTTACCTGTAGAATATAAATATTAGTGTAAGAAGCTACTTGTAGTATTCAAATCACTTTTGAAGAAGCTACTGTGTTAGCGAAACATGTGATATATTTTTCAAATAAAGTTTTTTGGAGATCAAATCGTGAGGTGGAGTTTATGAGGATACTGTTCGGTTCAGAAAGTTTTTCTCAATACAACATACCAAGGTACTTCTTAAGAATTACCCGTTCCAGATCCAATTATCCAATTATCACTCTCACCACAACAAAATAATTGGTTAGTATTTCGACATTTGGTTTACCAGTTTTCAGAAAACGGTGTTCCATATCCAACCGATTCTCAGTACCAATGCGTTTTTCTAGTTACTTTTGATACATATCTGAAATGTTCCAAAATTTGGCTATTTTAGAAATATTGTCAAAAAATTGGGTAACTTCTGAAGAAAGGAAGAAAATCAGTTCCATACTCTTTACAAAGATGTGTAAATCGTGTACAGAAGTATTTTCCAAATGTTAAATGAAAGATGGAGGTCAATGAAAACAATCTAATATTAACATGGAATTACAAGGAAATCACTTTTCTCTTTTCAGCTAGTAATGGAATTGAAACAGATATCATTCGAAGAACATTGCACAACTTGACTTGCAAGTTGATATATAGTGTTGATATAAAAATTTAACTCACATAAAAACCCTCAGGCTCTTGGTGAGCTTCAAAGCTTCGGGCAATAATCCTTGAAATATTGTGAGTAATCAACAAATATTATATTTTGAACAGAAAAATAAGTTAACGTATTTTTCGCACGATATTTATATCTGGTTATTTGAAATTTTTATTATTCATTTTTCATATGTATGGTACTGTAATATCGTATCAATTAGAGAATACACTAGTACGAAATATCCATGTGACTGCACACTCATCTAGAATCAAATAAGTAATTTCTTTGGTTGATGAAATTATTACAAAATACTACAACTGTTTTACAAATGGATTACATATCATTAAGTCATTACATACCTTGAATACCATCAAGAACGATTTTCCAATTTTAAGAAGCGGATTAATTATTTTAGAGATATATTTATGAGAGAAAAATCATTCAATTCTGCTCAGTTGTTGAACAAATAAATTTCTGATTACAAAATATCTTGTCATTCCTGAAAATATAGCCCAGCTTTTCATTTTCATTTCATAAAAATTTACCTCTTCGAGGTAAACGATGAAGTTTTTCTATCCAGAAAACTATTATTTACTATTTATAAATCTATATTCTGTTATTTTTGTTCCATTGGTGACCTATTTATTTTGTAGAAGTTCATATTGAATATACTTTTGTCTGATTTCAACTGGGGTTTTTATATTTTTTAGGACCGGTTTCGCTTCGTTGAACCATTCTCAAGTATTTGGTGTTGAGTAAACTTCCGAACCATCCGGTATAAACCCAATTTCATAATACCTCTTTTGAAAAAAAATTGGAAATAAATAGAATGTTCGTTTATAAATCACAGCATTGATTAAACACTTTTTGGCTCTCATCAAATAAACAAATTCAGAAAACTTCTGAAGAAGGGAAAAAATAAATTTACACATAAAAACTATTTACAATGATGACTGTCAGATCATAAAGAGATGTTTGTTCAGATGCAGACTCGAAGGAAAAGTTCAAAAACTATTTTTTATGAACATTTTAGTAAATGATGAAAAGAACTTTTATTCATTTCATTAGTTCGGACTTCCATTGTCCAATTAGACCTGGGTCTACAATTATTGAAAGCAAAAAAACATAACAGTAGGATGAAACCTATTGGAAAAGGAGGGGAATATTATGAAAATGGAGGAAAAAATAAATTACGGGCGATCTGATTTCGGGAAGTGGGAGGGGGTGAGTTTTTAAGGGTAAAAAATGGTTTATCTCGATTTCCGGCAAAACTACAAGTCCTATGGAAAAAATTTAAATGGCCAAGTTGTAGGTGATAAAAAGATCTACAACTTTTGTGATTACAATGTTTCCATATAACCTCAAAATTTATGTGAAAAATTCAAATAACCAAGTTTTTGGTTTTTAATTTTTATCTTTCTCAAAACAAATTTTTTTTTACGAAATTTTCTGAAAACTTACCTTTCAATGTCCCAAGTACACTGTAATTTATTTGATTCAAAATATTTATTTTTTCATCTTATGTTGGGGGTTATAATGGACACTAATATGTCTTGGCACAATCTTGTCGATGGAATTGTGAAGGCTGGTTCTCAATAGCTTGGAACACTGTTCTGAACCAGAAAACTGTATTCACCTCAGCAACTTTTAACGCTTTATAAAGCTCAGATCAGATCTTATTTGGAGTATTGTTCTCATGTATGGAGCTCTGCTCCTAAACACCCTGAAGTTGTTGGATTCCACCCACAAAAGAGCCATTCGCCCAATTGGAGACGCGAACATCAAGTACAACCTTGATAGCCTGATAGCCTGGAGCATCGGAGAGAGGTTGGAGATTTGTCTCTCTTCTATAGATACTTTCACGGAAAGTGTTCAAGTGACTTGGCACATTTGATTCCACCAAGAGCAGTATATATCAAAAATACCCGACGGGCTGTGGCTGCTCATCGTTTTGAGGTTTATAATAATAATAATGATAATAATAATATTTATTTTCCTTTCGACATCTAAAATGTATAGGAATAGTCATTAATAAAATACAATAAAATAAAGTGGTTACAAAACGAAACAAAATACCACAAAAACTGGGTGTCACAATAAAAGTGCATGAAAATACATTAAACAAGCACAAGTTAATTTTCTTTGAAATACTCATCTAGTGAGTAAAAACATCCAATATGAAGTCATTTAAAGCTTTTTTGAAGCCAAATAATGTCTTTGTTGCTTTTATAATTTCAGGAAGATGGTTATATATCCTAGGCCCAATTTGAAGTAATATTGAGTCTCGCATATGGAACGTAAATAGCATTTTTTTTCCTTGTGTTCAATGTATGAATCCATCCCGTGCATGGATAGTATTACCCCACAAGACACAACCCATACCTTAGTCGTGAATTTACTTGAGCGTGTTAGAAAGTTATCAACTGATTTTGTTCCAGTACCTCTTTTAAATTCCTAAAAAGAAATGTAATGCTACCTAACTTTCACACTAACTGTTCACAATGAGATTTCCAGCTAAGAAATTCATCAACATATACACCTAAAAATTTCACGGTTTCTGCAGTACTGTCCTTCGGTTCATTATCAGATGTAAAAGTGAGTTTTTGCTGAAACGTTTTTTGCCTAGTATGAAACCTTACGATTTGTGTTTTCGACTGGTTGAAATGTAGGTCATTATCACTATAGTAGGCAATTAACTTTTCCATATATATATATATATATATATATATATATATATATATATATATATATATATATATATATATATATATTTTTTTTCTTCAAGGCGGTCATCATCAAAATCTGATAGAATTAACGTAAAATCGTCAGCGTAAGCTGTGTACATTTCATTCCCTAAAACATTCTCTATATCATTAACGTAGAGAATGAAGAGGATAGGTCCTAAAATTGATCCCTGCGGCACTCCCATATCGACTTTGATTTTATCTGAATTTTTGTTATTATCCCATCATTACATTCATGTTTTATGCTCACAAACTGAGTTCTATTCTGTGAAAAACTTGAAATCCAATGAAGTGCAACACCCCTGACTCCATATGTCTCTAATTTCATTAATAATTTATTATGATTGAAACAATCGAAAGCCCTACTGAGGTCGCAAAAGATCCCATCAGGGCTCTCGTCTGCCTCAATCAGGTTTACAATTTTTTCATAAAAATCCAGACTGGCTGTTATCGTCGACCTATTCTTCTGGAAGCCATGCTGTTTATCATTCAAAATTGAAAATTGGTCAATGAATTTCATGAATCGATCTAGATAAGGATATTCAAATACTTTTTGAAAACTACATGGGATTGTGACAGGTCTGTAGTTTTCTGTAGAATTAACGTTACCCCTTTTAAAAATTGGCATAATTTTTCCGATTTTGATACTATCTGGAAAAGTTCCTGAAGTGAATGAATAATTTATCAAATATGTAATAGGTTTTATTATACATGATAAGACCTTTCTAAAAATAAAAATTGACACATCGTCAAAGCCTGAAGAATACTTATTTTTTATTCTCCTCAACAATAAGTTCAGTAATTCTGGTTCACAAAACGGATTTAGATATAAAGTACTTGAATTAATATTCAACGAACTTTGAGCTATATTTGACCAATCAAATTTTTTGTTGAATTTATAAGGAAGTCATTAAAAATTGAAGCAGCCTCCTTTGGGTGTTCTACTACTCTACCTTCAATATTTAATGTAACACCTGTAATGTAATGTAATGTAACACCACCAGTACACCTCGAACTTCACTGTCTAAGAACTCTTTGATTTGGAGAACTGCGTTTATGTGGAATAAACTTTCTGAGACCGTTTTTCCAAATGGATTTAATATCCAGCGATTCAAATCCAATGTGAATCGCTAGTTTCTCACAGGCACCGCTCTGAGAGCGCCTTAAGGATTTTCCTGTAGTGCTTGTGTTTTGTCCTTAAAAAAATGTAGTTTGTCGCCGGTGTTCCCAACTGACAAAAATTTATCTCCCTAAAGCCTCAATCATAAATCTCTAAAATCCCCATAATTACTAGGAATTCCCCTCGAAAAAATTATCATTTATGAAATGAATAATTAAATATTCTTACATAAATAATACATTGAAAATAACGAAAATACGCAAAATTGTCATTTGTACTATCAGCTGCAAGTAAACTGCAATAAAAAAATAAATTGTAAATAACGACACCCGACACTTGAGTTACTATGCAGATATAGCAATTCATTTTGAGAAAAGTCCTATCCATGACGAAACCAATAACACACATTTTTTATAGTTGGAGGTAGATGTATATAGAAGCCCAAACTAGACACCAAAAATAGTATTTAAAACCTGTAAATATAAAATATCTCCAACACCTTGTACTTTCCAATTAACTTACTCCATCAGACGTTCATGTGTAGTAGATTCTTTGCCTAAATTAAATGAAAAATAAATAATTGATTATAAATATTAAGTTTAATACTTTTCATTGTGATTATTTATCAACAGGGCCAAGAGGTAATTTCTCTGTTTGAATTTGATGTTAAACATAGTAATAGTCACAAATAAATAACTACGAACTTTTTGGTTCCTGGTAAATAACAAAAATACAATGTTTATATGAAAATAGCAGTTTCGAGACGGCTTTTTTTTCAGTTTGTGTCTGGAACCTACTTCTTTACATGATCTACATATCTTTGTATACAGGTAATTTTTTGGAATTGATTGCTTCCTTCCTTTCTTTGGAAGATTCCCATATTTTTTGTATCAAGATGGAGAAGCAGAAGGTCAAAAATCAATATCTCCTAAAAATATACCCTTTGAATTTAAACAAGATTCCTATGGCTGGGATTTAATCAAATAAACGAATAAATGTTATTTACGTACTGTCATCGATGGCATGGGTAGATTCAAACCATTCCGTGACAAAAATTCGTAATTATGAACGAATTAAGTGTTTTTCTTATAATGTTATCCGTATTTGCTACTGAAGAGCCGATAAGGCAAGTGTCTTACGCCGAAACATCGGATGTCTAGCAGTGAAGAACAGTGTTGTATGTAAGTGAAATGTTCCCTCTTTCATTAATTATATTGTGTATAAATCCTGTTAATGATATCTGAATCGATTCCAATACGAATGTTTGGAATACAAACAAAATTCAGGGTTCATATAAAAGTATTTGTTTAGAAAGTAATTTTCTTTCGTGTAATTCAATGTTCATGGAAATATCTGTTTCAATGGGCTTTTTCTTCCAGTGTGTGTCTCTCTTTCCAGTGTGTTCCTTCCATTCTTTGGAAGATTCCCACATTTTTTGTATCAAGATGGGGAAGAAGAAGGCCAAAATCTTTTTTTTCCAAAAATCAATCTCTCTTAAAAATTTACTCTTTCAATTTAAATAATAGAATAACTTCACCTCTCAAATCTAGATCCGTTTCCCTTGTCTTTTTTTATTTTTGACAATATTTTTTTTATCTTCAGCTTGAGGTATTTTAATGAATGGCATATTCAACTCTGAACTCTAAATAACAAGCAACCGCACTAGATGTCGCTAAGGCACTGTGTTCGAAAATGAATATGATTGGCTAGATTGGATTATTTCGGGGCCTATACTATTACACCTTAATTTTGGCTTAATTCAAAATTTTAAAAAAATATTTGAAGTTAGAAAATTAACACTCCCAAAAAAAATCCCATCCTATTTTTCCCTCAAAATTCGAGGGGAAAACCCCTAAGTTAGTACTCTGTTAGCTGCGCGTCGAGGACACGTCCACATAGGTATGATCGTTCGCAATCGCCTTGCCTCGTTCCCGACCGTGCTCACATGATTAAGCGCCTTAAGGGAGAATCGTAGCGAAAAAGACACCAGAAAAAACATGAAAGACCCTCTATAAAAAATATCTATTAGTCTTGAAATGTGCATCTTATGTTTTTCTGAACTTATATTGAGTAGCAAATTACTCTCTCTTGAATATTGCATGAATATACGGCATAAGGAAGTTACTTTTTTTTCATTCCAATAAATTGCGTGTAGCTGAATTCTGATTAAACTTCAGAAAAATGAACTCATATATTGCCTGTGTGAGTCATCCTCTAGGGTAGATTGGATTGATGGCAGATATATAGATTAAGGGCATTTCCAGAAGGGAGGCATTGTATAGGTGAATTAGATTTCAGCATTCAGGCGATGTATTCAATTTTACTGTGTAATATTATTCTGAAACACAATCTTTGCATTGCTTTGTTTGTAATTAGTGAATATATTTCATTCATAATAGGTGGGGTGTTTTATTGTATTCAGTTTATTCAAACACTATCAGCCAACAAAGATATCAAATCATCTAAAGGAACAATTCGTTCAGGGCAGTCTCAACTCCCTACACTGTAGGTTAATGGACTGACCCCCATCAGAAAACAACTACTCCCCTGGCTAATACCACGAAGAGCGTTGGATTATATCCGATAGGTGTCAGTGCAGGATTCTTCACTGAAGTTATTCCTGCATATGCTGTTGGCGATACAACTGCCGCAATAGATTTTCAATTATTGGAAGACACTTGCAAATCGGTTTCTGGCTGTATGGTCACTCGTCAGTGTTTGTCATCGCCCCATCTGCCTGTGGAGGAGGTAACCAACCGTTTATGCGAAATTTGTCCAATTCCTAGTATAAGGAAAGAAAACTATTCACATATAGTCAGTGGGCATACTTGAAGACTGGCAATAAATCAAATCATCTAAAGGACACCTGTCGGATATAAAACAATGCCCTTAGTGGTATCAGCCAGGGGAGTAGCTGTTTTCTGATAGGTGTCAGTCCATTAACCTACAGTGTAGGGAGTTGAGACTAGCCTGAATGAATTGTTCCTTTGGATGATTTGATTTATAGCCAGTCTTCAAGAATGCCCACTGACTATATGTGATTACAAAGATATGTTTCAGTGAATGTATATCGACAACTCATTCCAATAATATTTATAATTGTTGTCACAATAAGCGACAACTGATTATTTCAGTAAATGAGTAACTTTGTCATTAGACCTCGTATCAGACTCTGATGCACAAAGACCATGCATTGAAAATACTTTACAATATAATGTACTACAGAAGAATTGAACAGCAAAAACTTCCAACGGAATTATCAAATGAATTGAGATATCTCATCAAAGTTACGAATTCTATGATTGTAGAAACATTGATTCAGATGAGTATATGATTTTTTTACGATCAAACTAATTCCAATAATACAGAAAAAATAGGTTTCATCACCTTGGAGGAATCTCAAGTAATCTAAGGCTAATTGCACACACACCGATTGTGGACGGCCGATTTTATACCGGTCGTCCAAATTCCAATAGTGAACCACATGTGGGTACGGGACCTGGCACACATGCCTACCGGTGATCGATCACCGGTCGGTTTGCCGCATTTGGCAAACTGACAGCAATAATAATCATTGTACAGTGTTTGGTTGTCATGGAAACGCCGGCAAACGTTTTCATGGCCTAAGTTTATTCAACATGGAAACTGTACCGTTTTAATTTGACATGCAACAATTCATAACTGCCTTGGGTTATCATATAACCAAGGATTTTTTTTTCTCACTATAATGCAGAATTGAAAAATTCTAAGCTCTGAACATAAAGAAGTGATGAGAGAAGTGGAACATTGAAATATATCAGAAATGCAATGAGATATTTCCTAGATTCATATCAAACTTTGACACATGCCAAATTTTTACATAAATTAGAAACACGCTCCACTCTACTTGATATTCCGATATATTCAACAAATTGTAAGAAACTTACTAATGCCAAAATTAAAATTGTTAATATATCAATGTTAGTAGTGAAAATAATTCTATATATACCTCGACAGAGAAAGCTATTATTTACCTCGGCGCTACGCGCCTCAGTATATAAAAATACTCGGTAGATAATAGCTCACTTCTCACCCTAGGTGTATAATATACTATTATTTGGTATACAACTGTGGGGATCTCAAAAGTTTACATTATGATTATATGTACGATTCTTTTTATTTATTGATTTTAATTATAGCAAATTATGACGTAATGTATTAGTATTTCTAAACCGTTGAATGAGTAGAATAGAGAAATTTTGAAGTCTCAGAATCATTTTTAACCCTAAAATTATGGCAAGGAATATATTTCACAAATCAAAGGTGTCACAGAGAACAACTTTCGTGCAATTGCAAAGGAAATCTTTATTATGGTGGATCACTTCAGAGCGAAGTTTTTTTTGCAGTAACCTGAAATTGAAAATTCAAGCCCTTGATCTCTATTTTGTTTCAAGTGATGTTTTTGTTACTGACTGTAATTTGGGAAACAAATGTTTACTCCGCCTCTTTTATCAAATACCAATTCCGATTCTTTCATGAAGTCTATTGAACGTCAATTTTTCCTTTCAAGTATTCAACACAAAAGACAAGATAGCAAATAATATTTCGTTCACGTTTCACATCAGTCCTTGTTTTTTTTTTTGATAATTTCTTTTGCATATTGTATTCAATTCTAGTTGTCATTAGTAGTAATGTATTCCAAAGCATTACATTTATCATTAAATACGGAAAATATGACCTTGTTTTCAGCCAACAGCACTATCAATGTCCGGTATTTTACAAGTATGCTGAAATGTTTTCTGAATAATGAACTGTGATGAGTCAACTTTCTTTAGAATTTGGAATCTATACTTACAAATGCGAAAGTCACCCGCTTAACACTCATTCATCTCTGCTTCTCCGTGCTAGTATGTCCTAGAAAGATAAAATTTGGTAAATAGGTATCAGATGCGCACTAAGAAAGGATTTTAAAATATTTTAACTGGGGCGCAGCCTTTGGGATAAAAGGGGAGCGTTTACATATGAAAATTACCTAATTTTCATCACTGTCTCTGTACCGCTTTATTGTAGGAGGCTGAAGTTTTGTATGTAGGTTCGTTTTATGTTGTAGATGTGCAATAAGAAAGGATTTATGAATATTTCAACTGGGCACCCTTGGGGATAAAATTGGACGTTAACACATGAAAATTACCTTTTCATCACAATTTCTCTGTACCGCTATATTTCCTGAGGCTGAAATTTTGTATGTAGGTTCATTTCATGTAATAAGAAAGGATTTTTCATCACTGTTCCTCCATAGCCTTGACTTTCCCGGTGGGTGAATTTATGTTTAGTATTAGTCTAAGATCCCGATATAAAACGACCTTCACCGAGCTGGTTAATGGATGAAAAGTATTTCAAGTCAAATTAAATATATCGTTAAGTATATTGGAAATGGATTGCCTGAACAATTTTAGTCCAGAATATGATTTTTTTATAATTAAAAATAAATTTTTCTTTCAAACATTTCACTGGTGTAGTTAATAGATAAATTATATACTGTTCGTCAGTATAAAGTCTACAGAGTATGCAAACGTTGGGTTGCCTAATTTTTTCCTGTCCCAACTCTTGGGTTGCCAGATATAAACAGGTAAATCGATAGTAGTAACTTGCACCGGTCTGGTTAATACATCAAAATTACATTAAAATAAAGATTATTATTTTCTGAACACGGTGGTATAGGGTTGTCTGCGAAAAATCAGTCCAGAATTCCGGTTGTCGAATTTAAAAAAGTAAAAGATTGCGGCAAGCGAATATGTGTGACAGAGAAGTCCGAACAAGCCAGCCTATGCGATGGAGAAGGATACAGCATAGCAGCTGTGTATAGTTTCTCCATTGTGGGAAAGAGAATGCGCATGCTAGTTGCCTGTGGAAATGAAAAGGATAGCGATAGGCCTTTTGATAAAATAGCAGAATCAATACTTGTAAAAATATGTTCAACAAATGCTACAGAAATACATTTGATTTTTGATCGCTATTTATCACCCTCAATCAAAGACTCAGAACGTATAAGCCGAAAAGAATTCGATATTCCGTATAAAATTTCGGGACCTCAACAAACTAGACCGAAAAAGTTTTTGCAAAGCCTTAAAAATTATCATGTCAACCACCTCAAAAAAAGTAGTTTCGAGAAAAACGCGTTTGAAATTTGAGAAACAGTTCAAACTCAACGCGGCCGGCTTTGACGCCGAGTCACAAAATCCGCTGTATCTCCGGAAATAATTCGAATTTTGAAAAATCCGTTTAAGGGCATATTTTTGAAGGTATAAACTTTGAAAAAATGAAAAAAAAAATCGATTTTTCCAAATTTCTAGACCAGAATACCCCCTTAAGCTACTCCAAAATGATGCACAGTATTTATTAGCCTATCGCTATCCTTTTCATTTCCACAGGCAACTAGCATGCGCATTCTCTTTCACACAATGGAGAAACTATATATTTAATTTGACTTGAAATACTTTTTATCCATCAACCAGCTCGGTGAAGGTCGTTTTATATCGGGATCTTATACTATATCAGCATTGCACACGTGCGGAGCTGCGTCGGTTCACTAGTAAAATTTATATAATCCTTCTCTAATACCATGGTAAATTTCATTGCCTATAGTGTTTATCAAAATTAACAACCCAGTGCTTGATTTTCACTTATATTGAGATGAATCCAGGGATGTATTAATAAATAATGGATTGTACTATCTGTAAAGTTCCAAAACATTTTAAGATTTTTTCACCTTCCCATTAATGAAAAGGTAAGTATTTAAAAAAGATTTTTAAAAAGTTACGAAATATCCTGTACATGTATAAACTAGATCTCATTAATTTTTGTCGAACCATGTTCAAGTTCAGATCGTTCCTAGACGGAGGTAAATGTGAAACGGTTCATCTAATTTGAAATGAATTATAACGAAGGCAATCGTTTGAAATGAAACCTATTTCATTGGTCTCTTGATTTTGTTAATTTCATAATATTGCTTCAGTACAGGTTTTTGTACTGAAACGATCATCATGTATAGAGTAAACTCAAAAATAACGAACGGACCAATGGGCTGAGTTGACTCAAAAGGAAACTATATGTGTATAATTCATTAGTGTTGACATATATGATAGAAGCACCCCCGTCTGATGAAGATGGGGCGTGGTTTTATCCGTACAAAGCCGAGACAGCTTTGCTATCCGTGCGAACACGGGATGGATCACTAGTCATTCATTTAAAGAGAAGGAAACAGGGTTGAAGGACTGACACAGGCTTTTCCATTAACCAACTGTCACCTCCACACGAAAGACAACCAAATATGGTCTAAATTTGGGCAAACTAAAAGATTTACGAGATCTTACCTTTCAATATGCGATTTCTAGCATGGAATATTTCGAATACATCAATATGTTGGTATTTAAAAAGAATTTTCAATTAGTTTGTGGTGAAACTTTGAAACCTTCGAACTAAGAAGATGGAGAAATTTGTTTTCATTAATTTTCTCATTTGATTCGTTGAAAACAATGAATAAATCATTCAATATTTCGGATCGATTCGGTAAAGCCGAAATGGCCACTGAGTTGAATAACTGGGATCTAGCCGCTGGAGTCGAAATGTCTTGTCTCTAAAAATGCCTATCTTCTTAACACTCGATTCCAGCACTGTATTCAAATGTTGCCACTTCTGTAAGTCACATGGTTTATAATGTAAGTGTGCAGGATTCGAACCTACGCTAGCGTAGCAATGTTTTAGGTACTGAAACTCACTGAGTCGAAAGAATTATCGGACAGATGAATCAATGGTATCTGATTTAGAAACTTAATAACACTTTTTCACATATTGGGCATGTTTTACCGAGTTGGACATTTGAAAAATGATTCCCATGCAGTAAGTTCCAGGTGACTGTTGAATCATCAAAAAAAATCATATCAATGGAACTATTCTATCCAGTTCGAAAAGTATTCTCATTTCGTTAATTCTAATTATCAATTACACTAAAATAATAATTGGTATGAAAAATGTCGATACAGTCCAAGAGTAAATCATAAATGGAATTCTAATATCTATACGTGAATACATTGTTACATTGTATCTACGAGTAGTTACTACACAAAACCGAATGGTAGGAAAAAACAAAGAAAGTTATTCTAAGCTTGAAGAGTATGTTAATGAACGATGATAAACTTGTTTGGGAGGGAGAAAGAAGTTAATATCTCACATTAACAGAAAGTTGTTTGTTATTTTGATCATGTTTAACTTTCTTTCGTTGATTTATATGTTCAATTAGGAATCACACGTTAAAAGGTAAGACCTCGTTAGTCCTCAGCTCGCACAACTTCTGAGAGTTGTCGTTCATATGGGGGCGACCGCTGATTAACGGAGAAACAGATTTCAAACAGAATTTATTGTTTTTTTACTCATTTTTACTACCCTGAAGAAGCTTCCCATTAGAAGCGAAAGCTTGGCAAAGTAGAGCAGATATTTGAGTTTTGATTTTTTTCTGAGAGACCCCGTTAATCCATCGTATATACAGGGCTATTCAAATTCGTTTCTGTACATGGGGATCTCGTAAACGATAAGAGATAGAGTGTCGGTTAAGTTATGACAAAGTTGCGTATTCAATAATATTCAATAATTTAAAAAAATCGTATAAAGCTCTTTTGGTTCTAGAGATATACAGGAAAAACCAAAAAATCCCAAATTATTTTTTTACCTATTTCTTCTTTATTCGCAGACATATTGAAAATCTGTCCACATTTTGCTATTGGCACTTGATGTGGGCTATGAGAATATGCCAGGGTTTCTCAAACTTTTGGAATTCACGGCTCCCTTATGTTTTTTGAAGGTTATCGCGGCGCCCCGAACGTAAAGACTACACTAGATATTTAATTAATAAAAGTAGGTAGGTGGCTGTCTGAACGGATTTCATTTTGCAATTACCAATATTATCATATTATCAGAGGATTTTTATTGATAGGTACCGACGTATTACCTTTACTCTCAGTTATCTATGTTGTAAAACGTTGTACTTTGAGAGTCACCCGTCGCCCACGACAGTTATATATATATATATATATATATATATATATATATATATATATATATATATATATATATATATATACAGGGTGTTCATTTGAAAACTTCCCACCACGGATTTATCGAAAACTACTGATTGAAAGAAAAAACGCCGAGACACGTCAGAAGATACATCAAAGGGGACAACTTTTTAACCAATAACTACTTCACCCCCTTTCACCTTCTGCACCCCAGGATCATTTCCTTGAAAATTTTAAATGACAAGGGGTATCGAGTGATAGCTTGTTTGAAAAGTCTTCCGAAGTCCTTCATTTTGACGTTTATTTTTTTCAAATCGGTCGATTCGTTTTCCAGAAAATTAGAAAAATCTGCATTAATTTTTATTTGTTCCGATAGAAAACAAAAACACACGAAAATATCACTTTTCATTTCAATTACATTTAAGGTTTGCCAAATCCACAATTCGTTTATAATTCAAAACGAAAACTACCAACATAAACAGCAGTTCGAATGATTAGACGTGGCAATAACCAAATACCAATCCCAATTTTTTCCGCGATTTTTTCATCAACACAGATATCCTAGGCGAACTGTTTTTATTGTTTACATGTGTAGTTATTCTCAGTTGCTAGGTGAAAGAAGGAATTGAATTTCCTGTCAGTTACCTCTGTCACAGTTTTCAGATCGTGAAAAGTAAATCATTGATTCAGAATCTATTTCGAAAATGGTTTACACACTAGCCGAAAGAGTGGAAATTATTCTGATTTATGGTGCCCAAAATCAATGTGCTCGGCAAACTGCCGTCACGTTTAATGCCAGACATCCAGATAAGTTAACTTCGCATAGGTATGTTTTGGACCTAGTTACTAAATTTAGTCAAACTGGATCGGTTGCAAATAAAAAACGTGATAATAGAAGAGTTTTGGATGAAGTCGCTCAAATTGAAGTTTTAGGTCATTTTGGAATAAATCCTAATACTTCGTTACGCAAAATTGCTGCTGCGACTCATATTTCATTAGGCTCTGTACACACAGTTACTAAACTCCATAAATTTCATCCATTCAAAATGAAAATATTGCAAGAGTTAACCGAAGATGATTTTGATAGGCGAGTGGAGTTTTGTGAAATAATGACTGCAGCGATTAATGATAATACCATTCGTGTGAAGAATGTCTGCTTCACTGATGAATGCACATTTTATCTAAATGGATTTGTTAATAAGCATAACTGTAGGTATTGGAGCAATGAAAATCCGCATGCTTTTGTGGAAGGGCACACCCAGTACCCTCAAAAAATTAATGTATTTATCATTGAAAACCAAATCGAAGAGGATGGAAACCCTACACTTGATGAGGCTCAGATATATTTCCAGCAAGACGGTGCTCCTCCTCACTATGTTCTTCCGGTTCGACAATGGCTAGACAACGAGTTTCCCGATAAATGGATAGGGCGAAGAGGGCCTATAGAATGGCCTGCTAGGTCCCCGGATTTGACGCCATTAGACTTTTTTCTATGGGGTCATTTGAAGTCCATTGTGTTCACTCCCCAACCTGCAAATTTGAATGAACTTCGTCAACGCATTATCGACAGCTGCCATGATATCCAACAACATGTATTTGAAAATGTCCGTCAGGAATTTGAACATCGCCTATATCATTGTTTGGCCACCAACGGGCAACATTTTGAACAATTATTGAAATAAAATGTAATATTTTTGTATGTATTGTTTCGAAAATTCCCAAATTAGGATCAATAATATTTTTCTAATTTTCTGGAAAACGAATCGACCGATTTGAAAAAAATAAACGTCATAATGAAGGACTTCGGAGGACTTTTCAAACAAGCTATCACTCGATACCCCTTGTTATTTAAAATTTTCAAGGAAATGATCCTGGGGTGCAGAGGGTGAAAGGGGGTGAAGTAGTTATTGGTTAAAAAGTTGTCCCCTTTGATGTATCTTCTGACGTGTCTCGGCGTTTTTTCTTTCAATCAGTAGTTTTCGATAAATCCGTGGTGGGAAGTTTTCAAATGAACACCCTGTATATATATATATATATATATATATATATATATATGTATATATATATATATATATATATATATATATATATATATATATATATATATATATATATATATATATATATATATATATATATATATATATATATATATATATATATATATATATATATATATATATATATATATATATATATATATATATATATATATATATATATATATATATACATATATCTGTCAACATATGTTCGAGACGAGTGCAACATACAGTGCATTTCTTTAATGTCCCCCCGCTTTCATTTTTTGACCGGTTAATTCAAAAAATTTAAATTTGGGATAATGAAATTAATGCATGAATACTTTATTTTAAGGTGAAATTGACAGATGAAATTTACAAAATGGCGACTGAGCGTCATCTGGAAAAAAAATTAAATGGAAAGGGGGATCTTGTGACACATGAATTTGAATTTCCTGACGAATAATTCACAACCCTAGAATATGAAGTCAATATCTTCACCGACTACAAAATGGCGGAACATTTAATATTTGCCTGAATACATTGACATTTAACTACATAATATGAGGTAATAAGCTTGAGGTCAGTTCAGAAGATGCTCGAAATGGTTGCCTTCTGCCGTATATTCAATATTGAAGCAGGTTCAGTTTCGTATACCTTTTGCTTCAAATAGTTCCATAAAAAAGTCCAAAGGTGTCAAATCTAGCGAGCGGGATGGTCATTCTGTAGGACCTTGACGGCCAATCCAACGACTGGGAAAAGTAGTGTCCAAATAGTTTCTCACTTGTCTGGAGTAATGTGGTGGTGCTCCATCTTGTTGGAATACAACATCCATATCGAATTCATTAGGATTCGCTTCGACGATTTCATCGATGACAGGGTCAACAGTAGTTTCCAACATATTCAAATACAGTTCCCAATACTTCTGCCCAAACGTTAATTTTTTCTGGATATAGGTATGTGTTTCCCGGAAAACGTGAGGGTTGGTGTCACTCCAATTTTTTTATAAACAAAAAATAACTCAACAAACCTTATCGGGTTGTTGTAATTGCCATATGGCAAATAAAAAGAAATATTTCTGGAAATATGGATATTAATGTGTTTGTCGTCAGGAAATTATTAAATGTTCCGCCATTTTGTAGTAGGTGAAGATATTGACTTCATATTCTAGGGTTGTGAAGTATTCGTCAGGAGCTTCAAAATGATGTGTCACAAGACCCCCCTTTCCATTTATTTTTTTTCTCAGATGGCGCCCAGTCGCCATCTTGAAAGTTTCATCTGTCAATTTCACTTTAAAATAAAGTATTCATGCAATAATTTCATTAACCCAAATTTCATTTTTTTTGAAGTTGACCCGTTCAAAAAAAAGGGTGGGACATCAAAGAAATGCACTGCATAAAAAATTGCTAATCACGTAACTCACGAAATTTGAACATTCACCTTATTTTTTGAACAGTCCACGTATTGCTGTCAACAGATGGGCGAAATGTGCCATTTGTTTTATTGTTCAACACTGAATATTTATTTGATATTTTTTGATATTCGACCATTACGATGACACAGAAATATGTGTATATATTTTTTTATTCAACGAAGTTAATATTCAGTTTTCTATTGGTTGATATATTTTACAAAGAGCGTTTTCTTCTATGAATTCAGTTGATTTTGTCACTCACTGTTGCTTCTTATTTTCTTAGTTTTTTGCAAACTAGCTGGGAGGAGACACACTTTGAGTATCTTCAGAAATGAAGTGAAGATCATGGGTTCTTTTTTCTTGTTCAAACAAATATGTTATATGGATTTTTTCTAATATAACATACAATGTGAGTCAACAAGATTCCCTGGGTCCAATGCTATCAGAGGAAACAATTTTTCGAATTGCTCAATTTTTTTTGCAGTCATATCGATAAATACTATAATTTGAAATTATTTTGTCGCATACTGGGTGATTCAGCCGAGCGTGGCCAACCGAAGTTACATTTTTTTTAAATAGAACACCCAGTATAGGAATACGTCATTCGATCCATATTTTTTAGCTCTATAAGGAATTTTTGTTTTCGAATTTCCATTGCGGCATTGCCAAGTTATTCCAGAAAAACCTATTTTGCAGACAATATTTTTTTAATTCACCTCCCACATGTCTACAGCCATTAAGTGTTTTTTTAAGGAATATTTATTTAATATCACTATGATCATTTCTGGAATCTCAACTTTCAGAAACAATACATAGGGTGCTCGGTAATCAAGTTTCATCAATTTTCAAACAGACATAATTCAATATTCAACGAAAGTCATTTTTTGTGGAGGAAAAAATCGGTTTTTTATCGACCTTTTTTTGGGTAATGGTTACCTTCCACAATCTGAAAAAATATAAAAATTATAATGGAGAACTTTATACAAGTGTAGAAGGGCAAACTTTTTAGTTTACCCCGATAAGTTACTGCGTAAAAATCAAAGTATTTTTCACAAAGAAAAATCTTCTATTTATCAGTAACTTGTCGTATTTCACAATTTTGCCTATCAAAAAAATATTAGGAAATTATACTTATCTTTTACGTTTCGGAGGCCAAAATCTGCCTCCGTCTTCAGAAATGGATAAAAATTCGAATTAATATGCAGTTATTCCTTTTTTGAGAGCTTATTTCTTTACTTCTTCGACAGATGTCAAAGAAGTTTTGAAATATGAAATTATGTCAATGTTGTTGATTGACAACTGAAATATTTGATGTAATACAAGGTACTCTCCGATATCAGTTTGTTGCCATTTCGCCACTATCCAAAGTTTTCTTCAAGATGGGTAGCCAAGTACGATCTATTTCTAAGGAGCTATTCGAGATACAATTCTCTCCAGACATGAGAATATACGCTGATTCTTTTAGCTTACGTCTCTTAGAATGAGGCTCATTGGTAATCTTTCTTGTCCTATTCCATTCCACCCGATGTTCACCGTCAGATTTTAAGATGTGTTCTGATAATTTTGATCCTGTCAATTGTCTATTTTTTATATAATCTCGATGTTCATTCTCACGCACTTTCAATGGTCTTGAGGTTTCACCAATGTAACTTTTACCACAAGAACAAGGTATTTTATAAATACAATTTTTTGTTTTTTCTTCAGTGTTGTTGGGTTTTGTATGTGTGATTATAGATCTCAGTGTATTTTTTGTTCTGAAAGTAGTTCTAACATCATATCTATTTCCAATTCGTCTTATTTTTTCAGATAGTCTTGGAATGTAAGGTATAACGTTAGTTATACCTTACAACTTTTACAACTAACGTTATACCTTACATTCCAAGACTATCTGAAAAAATAAGACGAATTGGAAATAGATATGATGTTAGAACTACTTTCAGAACAAAAAATACACTGGGATCTATACTCACACATACAAAACCCAACAACACTGAAGAAAAAACAAAAAATTGTATTTATAAAATACCTTGTTCTTGTGGTAAAAGTTACATTGGTGAAACCTCAAGACCATTGAAAGTGCGTGAGAATGAACATCGAGATTATATAAAAAATAGACAATTGACAGGATCAAAATTATCAGAACACATCTTAAAATCTGACGGTGAACATCGGGTGGAATGGAATAGGACAAGAAAGATTACCAATGAGCCTCATTCTAAGAGACGTAAGCTAAAAGAATCAGCGTATATTCTCATGTCTGGAGAGAATTGTATCTCGAATAGCTCCTTAGAAATAGATCGTACTTGGCTACCCATCTTGAAGAAAACTTTGGATAGTGGCGAAATGGCAACAAACTGATATCGGAGAGTACCTTGTATTACATCAAATATTTCAGTTGTCAATCAACAACATTGACATAATTTCATATTTCAAAACTTCTTTGACATCTGTCGAAGAAGTAAAGAAATAAGCTCTCAAAAAAGGAATAACTGCATATTAATTCGAATTTTTATCCATTTCTGAAGACGGAGGCAGATTTTGGCCTCCGAAACGTAAAAGATAAGTATAATTTCCTAATATTTTTTTGATAGGCAAAATTGTGAAATACGACAAGTTACTGATAAATAGAAGATTTTTCTTTGTGAAAAATACTTTGATTTTTACGCAGTAACTTATCGGGGTAAACTAAAAAGTTTGCCCTTCTACACTTGTATAAAGTTCTCCATTATAATTTTTATATTTTTTCAGATTGTGGAAGGTAACCATTACCCAAAAAAAGGTCGATAAAAAACATAATTCAACTTTTTCAAATGAAACACCCTGTATATTTTCATTTGTAAGAATGTTAGGTTCTTAGTAGGTACATTAGCATTTTTCATACCATCTAGTGATAGTTATCAGCAGATACTGCTTTTTTCCTTCAAAATCCCAGTTTTCCATGACTGACATAAAAAAATTAATCTCGGAATTTGTCAATATTGCTATGTGTTGAAGTTTCTTTTGCGTGTAGATTCAATCATTTTCATTATGGATTATGTATTGGAAGATATGGTGCAAATGGTCTATGTTCTGGGGGAAAGTGACGGAAACTGCCTCCTTGCATCTAGGATTTACAAAGAGAAGTTTCCCGAAGTAAGACAATCAGATGGAAGGGCATTTCAGGCTCTAAACACAAGATTTGAAAGAACTGGTAATGTCAATTGAATGTGCCTGCCATGTAAAAAATTAAGAGAATACATACTGCTTTTCACCTTGTTGAAAATCCCCATTGAGTACCCGAGACCTGAGCAGGGAGTTAGTATTTTCTCAAACCACCGTGTCTCGAATGATACGAGCATGCTATTGATGCAAGAGTTAAAAGGAAGAGATTTTGAAAAACGTGTTCAATTTTGGCGATGGGGATTAGAAAAGATCAATCTGGAAAATGATTTTTTCGTTTTCGTGTTATTTTCTGATGAAGCTACTTTTCATAAAAATGGAACTGTGAAACGGCATGACATTTTGTTCGTTGCCTATACTATCAACTGCGTTGGTCACTGAATGTTTGGTGTGGAATTCTCGGAAAGAGAGTTATCAGTCCGTATGTTTTGGATGAATATCTCACTGGAAGAAAATATGTAAGATTTCTTTGGCATGAGTTTTCGAATTTATTGGACGGGGTACCATATTGAACAAGATATAGAATGTGGGTACAACAAGACGGTGCACCACCACATCTTAAAACGGAGGTACGGGAATACCTCAACGATCATGTCAACAAAAAAATGCATAGGTAGGTAGGGGTGGGTCTGTGTTCCCACCTGACCCAAATCGATTATTTTTATTGGGGTATATCAAATGGATTGTGTACTAAACTCCTCCAACATATAACATGAAACGAAGAATTACTAGAGTTTTAAGGGAAATCCCAGAGAATATGCGTAGAGAATTCGTTTAAAAAAAGACTGACATTATGTGTTGCAGAAAATGGTCGCCATTTTGAACATCTTTTGGACTCACCTATTCAATAAAAAATTTAGACGTTATTATTCATATTGAAAAAATGGTGAGTAAGTGAACGTAAATAAATGAATTATTTGTGGTTACAACAATTTATAAAACTGAGTATAATTTGTAAAATATATGTTTTTCGTATAGTATACCTCTGATAAAAAATATAGTGAAATGTTGAAACATTTCATACAAATGAAAAAAGTTGAATTATATCTGTTTGAAAATGAATGAAACTTGACCGGTTTTACCGAGCACCCTATATATAATCTGTTCTGTTTATAATATGTTTTTCCGTTAATCAGCTGCCGCCCCCATACGAACGACAACTCTCAGAAGTTAAGAAACTTGTTTCTGAAAGTTGAGACTCCCGAAATTCTCATAGTGATGTTGACTAATTATTCAAAAAAAATTCACTTGATTGCTGTGGACATGCGGGTAGTGAATTGAAAAAATATTGTCAGCAAAATAGGTTTATCTGGAATAACTTGGCAATGCCGCAATGGAAATTCGAAAACAAAAAGCTTTGGAGAGTTAAAAAAAATGTGGAATCGAATGATGTATTCATATATTGGGTGTTCCAATTGAAAAATATATAACTTTGGTTGGCCACGCTAGGCTGAATCACCCGGTATACCAGAAAATGATACTATTTATCGATATGACTGCGAAAAAAAAAATCGAACAATTCTAAAAATTGTTTCCTCTGATGTCTGATGATATAAATATTTTCATTGAAAGGGATTCATGTAGACAACTCATATTCGTAGAAAAATAATCAAGTTATGTGATATTTACCAATAAATGAGAAATTCAACATCAGCTGTCACCATGAAAGAAATCTGATTTAGATATGTCATATTCGTAGAAAAATAATCAAGTTTTGTGATATTTACCAATAAATGGGAAATTCAACATCAGCTGTCATCATGAAAGAAATCTGATTTAGATTTTACATTGGCTGGCAGACTGATGAGTAATTTTTCATGCGTGGAATATTAATCATCAAAATCGTGTCGAAGCAAAACGTAGTGTTTATTTTGCCGACAGGTTATGAAACTTGGCTCATTTTTAAAGGAAACTTATTGCGTAACTGATTTTTATATGTAGGCACTACACGTTGATGTTGGCGAAATGAAACACGGTTATTTTGCATAAGGTGGGCGGATAAGCTATATCGAGTTTGTTTTACGAGGGCATTAGAAAAAGTTTTGTTTTCAGATAACTCTACCATAAACCAAACAAGAACAATGTACCAACAGTTTCCGGTATTATTCAAACCTACACCTGGGTTGGGTTCAATACTCTACTTGAGTTTTTGTATTCAAACTTGGTTTAGATTCGGAAATCGCCTATTGTATTTTTTAGGTACCATTGTTATATACACTATGGTCATTTAAGTGTGCAAAATATGTTTTTTTTTAATTATTGCACAGCCAAAATATTGATAGTGCCGAAAGTTGTTGCATGTTCGGTAATCACGGTAATCATTTTGTGTGCACTTAGGATGATTGCAAGTCAAACAGCCCAAAAAATATAAAAATTGCTCAAGAGTGAAGTACCTTATTTGAGAAACTTCAGTAAGATGTTATCGAGAAAAGTTGTTTACAGTTGAAAGTTATGCCTTAATGCCAAAACATGGTCTCCTAAGCCATTTTTTTAGTTTCTCAATTTTTTTTGTTATTTTTTTCCCAGTTAAGTTTTTTTTTTTCATAATCACTCAATACTTTCATAAGTTAATCATAATAAAATCAGATGAGCATAACTTTGTTCAGATTTATGCATATTTGCGCAATTAACTTGGATTTTAATTTTTCGGGGAATCACAAACATCATTTTTTTACAACGATATTCAACACATCTTTTAAATTTCGCAAACCATATTTTTAACAAGATAAAACATTAGTAATGGTGATATGTATATTCAAAAACTCTCATTTGAAGTGAACATTTTGTATTTGAAGTGTTTATGAAAGAGCTGTACAAATTAATAGACCAACATGAAATTCTTCATGAATAAGAAATGATGCAATGTATTCAATTGTATTTGAAAGCGGTGCCGATGGTTTTGACACTTTTTATCGCGTTTCACTAGTTCGGACTTCCATTGTCTACTATATAAAATGATTTGAAATCCCTGAAACAACTAAAAAAGAAGAATTGAAAATGAATAGCTGAAAATAACAATTATATTAACCAAAATAAACTTGAAATGAAATAATAGTGAAATAAAATACAAATCATCACCCGAAGACGATTGTAGATACTAACAATCGAAACGTCGTGAACTATCGTGACTTGGAATCTCTCCACTTTTAATTTTGATTTTTTTTTTCATTTCTTTATTTTTATTTATTCAATTGTTCTATTTTTACTTGTATTTTATTTCACTATTATTTCATTTCAGGTTTATTTTGGTTAATATAATTGTTATTTTCAGCTATTCATTTTCAGTTCTTCTTTTTTAGTTGTTTCAGGGATTTCAAATCATTTTATATAGTAGACAATAGAAGTCCGAACTAGTGAAATTCATCATGAAACATTGTCAATCACCTTCAAACACTTTTTATCGCCTTATCTTTATTATAACTTGACCATTATCAAATGTGTGAAGAAAGAATTATTGACGTGTCTCTGTGTGTCCACCTTCTGGTTCAATGCATCTAATTGTCCGATCATGAAATTCGCAACACACTTACTAGAATATTTTTGCAATGAAATCGTATCGAATTTTCAAGCTCTTCAGCATTTTTGAATGATCGATTCTTATAAAAATCTAATGGGGTGAGATCTAGCGAACAAGGAGTCCATTGTGGATCAGTATTTCGTTCTAACCATTCATCATCAAATTTTCCATTCAACCATTCTGAAACAATTCTAGTAGAATGAGCAGGACATCCATCATGTACAAATCATAATTTATGTTGTTTTTTACAGCTCATATTGTTTGTTCGTTTTCCGGGAACTTTTCTCCTGACTTCAACGCATTAATAATGAAAAAAATTCAAAATAAACTCAAGTAAAATTATTTGTTATTAAGTAGGTACAAGGGCATATCATTCGAATTGTTATTATACAGGCCGTTTATTTAGCTGATTCCACTATTGCTATGTCGGAAACTATGAGACCTACAAGGTCGTTTGAACTAAAATAATCTCTCTTCAGAATGAGCATATCAGTGGTCGTTTTTGAAATACTCGCCAAATACTTGAATTGTCGAACTTCGTTTCTTGGCTCTGCCGCGCCTTCATGTCGAATGATATAAAAAATGACAGAGAAACTCTCAATACCGTTTCATGTTTTTCATAATCTGATATAAACCAATTTGCAATGCGACGTTTTTTTATGAGGTTTCATCATCAACATTTTTATGGACCTCTATGTTATTTCATTGATTTTTTAGGCCACTGTAATAACTAATTCAGCCATGTATTACATGTGTTTCCCAAAATTTTTCTTATCATCACTGTATGGTCACACAGTTTTCGGTCAGAACTTCCTTAAAAAATAGGGTCCAATATTTTTTGGGTCTAGAACTCAAAGCTATACATGAACTACACATATCGGAAGAACATGTAATATACTTTGTAACAAATAGAAAAATAATTATGTCAAAATACTCCTAACTGTCTGCATCGTTCACGATATCTCATCAAACGTTCAAATTGCAGCCCATCGTTCTTTAAACACATATTCGCTTTTGCGCTCTTGGCAATTTTCCAGCATTAGTGGAGATATACCCATGCGAGCCTTTCTTTCTGTTTCTTTCCAATCGTCAATATTGTCAAAATTGCATCGCTTCCAACTCTACTTATATACTATAACTCCAAGCTTCACATTGTGTTCTATTCATCTTATGTAAATTTCTCTTTTAATATGTTTTTTTTGTTTGTGCTTTGTCTGCTGCCACGTCATCATTATCTTGTAGTTCACTTCATGAACACCTCATCTTCATTGCGGGGCTTCATTGAAGTCCCACAATGAAAAGTCCAGAAGGGTCAGGTCAGGTGAATTAATGGAACCACTGTTTGCTATCCATCGTTTTGGCATAGTCGTATTGAAAAATCTCTGCGAATAGCGAAGTTACTTCATGTTGGAAATACTGAAATTTTCTCAGAATATTCAAGTCAACTGCAGTCTCCGACAATAATTCCAAATATAATTTCCCCGTCACAGATGTCTCAAAAAAGTAGAGACCTATAATCTTGATGCCTAGCACACCAAGCCAAATATTAAATCCAAATTTCTTTTGGAAATTTGTAGCTTAATGTAGAAAAAAATATGCTTATCTCCAGTGTTAACCATACGTTATTTATAAATTAACTCTCATCACACTATTCGGATCTTATTATCCTGACGATGTTGTTTGAGTAGCCATCTACAAAATATTTTTCCGCTGTCAACTTCGTTGAACGCAAATGGTGAATTTTTATGACTTTATCAGGCCTAAATTTATTTCCTCTCTAAATTTTTCGAACTGACATAGTCAGTTCGAGCGGTCGAACGCTCTGACAAGTCGAAGAATAAATCCACGACGAACTTATTTTGATCCAGGTTTTCAAGTGGTATCTCTCAGATCATAAAATTTTATTTTGCATAATTTATAGGAGTGAACAAATGATTGAGATTTCCGACGAACTGTAACGGAATTCCGGATATTGACTGTGCTATTCGTCAATTTCAATTTTCCGATTCCGTTCTGGAATGGTCGGTGGACTATATTCGTTCAGATAATATTCTCTATGAAAATGAAAGATCGAACATCGTGACTTGGCATATGTTTTATATTACTATAGATAATGTTTCAGCAGCTGTAAACCTGTCAATCTATCGAAAAAGAAATTTCATGATAAACTGAATTCATATAACTCGTTTCTTGTTTAAATCGACTCACTTATTAACAGTGTCCATCGGACTGTCTATCAAATAACATCTCTGTAGTTCTAGTGAGAACTGTAGAATGTGTTTTGAATGAAGGTTGCAATTTACATTTCATTTTGCACTATGTTTTGAATAGGAGATTAATAGACGAGTTCATTTATGTGGTTTTTGTATAAAATCCTTTGAGAAAGCTATTGTTAAGCGATTGTTTACGGTTGCGATTGCTTACGATTTCGTAAACTGTCCAGTAAAAATCTCACAATTATATGTTACTTGAAAATCATATTGATCTTTAGCAAGTATCGGCCAATTTCATCACATATGTGTGGTTTTTGTTGAATAATTTTTATAAATAACTTTATAAATAACTTGCCTTCTGTATGCAATATTGCCTTCCAAACAAATAGAAATAAAATATAATATTTCAAATATCTGGTTTAGAGTGAACTATTGAATTTATTTTCAATCCGAACTTTATCCAGTGAATACTTTGAAACTTGATATACTTTCTAAAACTATTTATACAAAGTGTTTCATAAGTTATAAATCAATTTCAAGGAGGGCATATGGCATATGTTTATTTAAAAGTAAGTAGTAGGTTTATTGGTCTGTCATTTTCAGAAGATGCAAAAGAATTTCAGGCTTTATTCGAAATTTTAATCTTGATGTTATTTTCTTATTTTTCCACTGATGATAATTTTTATTACTCAAATGATCCTAACTCAAAAGAATACAACAATAAAATTGATTCCCTTTGGCAAGATCTTATTTACTTGTTATGCACTATTTGGAACCTTTGTTGGAGTTTTTGCCCCAACACCAAACCGTTATTTTAACACATCGATTTCGATCACCAAGTGGCCATCTTCAAGAGGAAGATCAAACTAATCATACTCATAAAGCTATCCTTATTTATACCATAGATTCCTGCGTCTTGAGTGTCTTAAAATAATTTTACAATTTGCCTTATCTACTTGTCTTAAATTAATTTCACAATGTGTCTTCATGTAATAGTCAGGTAAATCTAATAATTGAAACTATATAAACTATATAAAATTAAATAAATTGATGGATGTAGCCATTATTACTACATGGTAGGAAATCATAATGAAGAAAAGAGAATTGAAACTTTCTATGTTTTTTTCCACTTTTATTTGTAACTAACATTAATGCAGTTTCGTCCTATAAGGACATTTTCAAACTTATAACATTAAACGACGAAACTGCAGTAACGTTAGTTACAAATAAAAGTGGTAAAAAACATAAAAATATAAAAATAATTTCACAAATTGCCCTATCTACTTGTCTTAAATTAATTTTACAATGTGTCCTTATGTAATAATCTGTTTTAAAAAATCTGTTTAAAATATGTTTTTCCGTTAAGCAGCTGTCGCCCCCATACGAACGACAACTCTCAGAAGTTGAGAAACTTGTGCGAGCTAAGGACTAACGAGGTCTTACCTTTTAACGTGTGATTCCTAACACGGTAATAGTCAGGTAAATCTAATAAATAAAATATTATTTTAACAAGGAAGGATTTTGATTTGTAACTTTACTTCATTTGGTTCATCATTATTCATACTTATTTTGAACTTTCGAAATGCTTTACTCTATCAGCAAGATACTCACAATGAGGTATAAACATTGTTTGTTCAACTACTATTCATCATTTGTTCAACAAAATCATTACTTTAGTGGAAATTTTCCCATTATCAAAACAAGCAAAGTTTTTCATCATCCTGCAGATATATTATGTTTCTTCAACATAACTTTTACTCAAATAGAAAATACATTTGATTATTTCAATCAGATCCACTATTTCACCCATCGCTTAATTTTGTTTGTTTAATAGAATATTCGAATGACTCTAAATCATTCTCGCTATCAATCAGACAAAATATTACTTGAATTCAATTCTTTGAATTGAAATAACTAATGGATGTGATTGTATCAATCAAATATTTGTTTGATACAATGAACATATGCTTGAAGAAATAGTTGGGAGTCAAGAATTCTTTCTTCTTGCATCAACAAAATATTATGTCGTGCATATATGACACTTTTATTTCTTTGAATGAAGTGAATTTTCATTCAACAAATCTCCGTGATAGAGACAAGGTATACAATGGAGGGATAACAATGGAAGGAAAACAGATGATTCATAAGTTATTCATGAAATTACAACTTTCCATTCTCCACTTATTTCATAATTTGTAGACATTTACATAAATGGCCTGAACGAATCGTTCTTTTAGATAATTTAAATGTTAGGGTGATACTCGGATTATCAAACCGATATCCTATAATAGGATTTACGTGATGAAAAGTAGAACTGGAACCTTTGGCATAGAATGAATCCAAAAGAAGCACTGTTCCCAATCAACAGAACTGCAACACTCTTCTCGACGCGCGTTGCGTTTTCAAGAGATAAAGTACATTAATTCCTAACTCTAAAACTGTTCTCTGTTTTTATCTACATTTTGACTTTCATTTTCAGATACACGTCGATGTGGTAAATTATCTAATTTCAACAGAATAATTCATTTAAAGTCAAACAATTAGCTATTTGGAATGGGACCTTTGTTACTGTTTATATTTCTCATGCCACTGTTTACTATTTCTAAACTTTCTGAAGCATTAAAAAATCTAGTGTCATGTACCGATCTCTACAATTTCAGACAGTTTTCATTTATTATATGGTCGTTCTATAGGGCATGTTGAGCGATACTAGATTTTTCGGGTCTCCGAAATCGGATAGGCGCTGCGTGTTTTTTGAAATGAGTTCCAGTAGCTCGCTAAGTCTGGCCAATATATTTTTTTCACAGTCCTCAACAACCTATTTCATACATACCCGCTTCTCATTTTCCAACATCTTGTCTTTGGGGTTACCTAACATTTGTTGTAGTAAGCTGGAGACGCTTGGGTAGTGAAACGCGAGTCGAGAACACTGTTTGGGAACAGTGATTGCTTTAGAAACTTCCGACTTGAGGATACTCAAGATGTACATGTTTATGGCTTACAATAGGTGTGTAGGTGATAAGCCAACTCATACAATTGATAATACTAACAGAACAAAACCAACCTCCCAACAAGCAGCAATTCAATCACATGTCATCCACCTTTTATTTAACAACGACATAGTCAAAAGAACCTTAGCAACGCATATGTTCCAGAAATAATTACTTCCTTACCTCTATTACCCAGAACATTCGGCTGCGGTTACCTGAAAAATATATTATTGTTAGTTACTTTTGAAATAAAACAGTTGTATCAATTGTCAAGCGTGTCATTGAGAAGGGTTAATAGTTGAATGATTTTTCAAGTGGACACTGGAAATTATACTGTGAACTTACGTTTTCCAAACAATTAAACTTTGAGTGATTAAAATTAATATTGAAATGGCCGTTTCTCTTTAATTGTTACTTTCAAGTTCTGATGAGTCGGATGAGTCGATAATGTTCTATCAGTAATCCGTTCAAACAGTTCAAATTCAAACCCGTTATCTGCCAATTGATATTCTCGTCAGAAAGAAATCATCATTTATTATTCTGACGTTTGATTCAAAAATTTTCAGAGTATTATTCTCATGTATGGAGCTCCGCCCCTGAACATACACTGAAGCTGAAAAGAACCATCCGCCCGATTGGAGACGCGAACATCACTTGGAATCTTAATAGTCTGGAACATCGAAGAAAGGTTGGAGATTTGTCTCTCTTCTATAGATACTACCACGGAAAGTGTTCAAGTGACTTGGCACATTTGGACCTATGGCTCACGATAAGACCTCGTTAATCCTTAGCTCGCACAAGTTTCGACTTCTGAGGGTGGTCGTTCGAAGGAGTGCGACAGATGGTTAACGGAAAAACAGATTTTTTTTCAAACAGATTTATTCTCCAGCGGTTCAAATCCAACGTAAGTCACTACTTTCAAACAAGACCCGCGCTTGGAGCGTTTAAGGATTTTTCTGCAGTGCTTGTATTTTGTCCTTAAAAAACATATAAAAGTGTTTGAAAACGTAACAATATCTCAAACTGCAGAACCAATTTTGATGACTGAGGTGTCAATCGTTTCCATATTATGATTTGGGTGCCACGCTATATGTTATAAAAAAAAAGATCTTTGAATTATTTGTATTTTCCATCATATCGAGTGAATAAGAAGAGAATTCAGGGTCGATAAATACAAATGAACAATATTTTTACACATTAAACGACAAAAAAACAATTACATTTCGTTGTTTAAAAAGTCACTATTTCATTTATGTATGTAGTGACAATTTAAATGGAACATCAAAAATACATAAATGAAATAAACTAGGTAAATGAAAATGAGAAAGGATTTAGCTGCTGATTACGGTTTTCAAGTAAACTAAGTGTTTTAGCAGAAAATATAAGGACCACCTACGGCAGGCATTCAAGTTGAATGATCTACACACATATTATTAATGTGGTTCTGTCACAATATCTTGATCAGCGGAAGTAAATCAAGAGAAATATCTAACATCAAAAATTATCATTGTCAGTTACTAATTTACTGGTGAAAAGCTATCAATTCCAATTCATTCGAGGATTTGATTTTGGTACACTCTATATAACGAAACAAAACAGTATGGTTGACGCGTTGTTGTACATGAACATTCATTATCAACGTATTTCAAGTGTTCATTAATCGCATTTGATACATTCATATCGCGTCCTGAATCGAAAATTATCCGTTGAATATTCAGATATACAGATTTGGCCGACATATCCTGTGTTGGAAACACTAATCTCATAATTAATAGTTCTACAGAGGATCCCAAGTTGAAGCCTTTGGGCATTTCATTCGTTCCGTTGATGCTTGTATCTCTCCTTTGAACCAGATTGGGAACTTGAGGCTTGTAGAGTTTCCTGTGTTCACAGGGAAGATAATTATTTAACAAAAATGTATGGATTTCTATCGATAATCATTATTATTGATGATTTTTACTGTTGAAAACATTGATCTAACACAGTCAAGCTGCTGGAAAATAATTCCATAAAAATCAGAAGATAAATAGATAAGTACTTTTCTGATCATTCCCATATTGATTTCAATTTAAGAGCCACCGATTGACAGCGGTTTTAGCCAGTTGGGCATTGTCAGCACCGGGCAGGCGGTCGTCGATTGAAGACAAAATGTGAATAACCAAGAAAAGTACCTAATAAAAATAACTGCGTGAACTGAAGTGAGACATAAGTGGAACCAATTATTGGTGTGATACCCAAGTCAACTTGCACTTCAAAAGGTTTCTGATTTCAAAAAATAATTATAAAAACAGTAACTCGAAAATAGTCAACAACATTAAATGTTTTTCTACAGACTTCTGAGTAAACTACTTAGTTGACTGAATGAATCATGTCTAATTTCAGCCAGTGCTATTTCGGCCTCTCTTAGATTCATTGGATGATAGTTTCAGATTAATCTGAGATCTATATCATTATTATTTCCGCTGTTCTTGAACCCGATGATTATTATAGGTAAGTGTTACTAATTGATGTTGCTGGATCCAGCAGTGATTAAAAAATAACTAATATGTAAGTGTTGCCAAATTAATAAAAAGATACTCGATTCATTGTTTCCTGCATATTCAAAATTACTCAGTTTTTTCATAAGCGTTAAATTACTAAGTATTCATTATTTCAAGATACCTTCGAAACATAAATTTTCTTTCAACAGGTGCATATTTCTATTTTTTAAAGCACCAATGCACTGAACGAATAATCTTAATTGCTCTAAAACGTGCGCGAATTAAATTAAATGTAATTATAGCTTTTATTTAATTGATTTCAACGTTCATTGCTGTATTATTAGCAATTAAATGGATACACACGTCTCATAATTCAAGTGTTACTGTGTGACTCGAAAACTGTTCGTTTTTCGTCATAATTTCTTGTGCGAAAGATAATGAAAATATTATTTCAGGTTTCATTAGGCTTTCTACTTTTGAACACCAATTAATTCAAACCTAAAGAAATGAACTTCAAACGTTCAAGCCAGTCTCGAATGTACCTACACAGTAGGTTGAATGGACTGACGCCTATCAGAAAACAACTACTCCCCTGGCTAACACCACGAAGGGCGTTGGATTATATCCGACAGGCGTCAGTGCAGGAATCTTTACAGAAAATTTCCTGCATATACAATTGGCAATACAATTCAAAGAGTTGACCTTCAATTTTGGAACGGGCACACTTGCAGACCGTTTTCGGGCTCATTAGCCACTCATCAGTGCAAGATAGTGGCCATCATCTACCTAAAGTCAATAATATTCCATAATTGAAAATCGGAATTCTTTTAGAGTATTTCATTCCTCTTCCGAAGTTGGAGCGAACATCACAAAATGTCACTCCATCCAGTGGACGAGATACTAACCAACTGCATGTCCGTAATTTGCCCGATTTCTCTGAATAAGAAAGAAAAACTTTCTCATTAGTCAGTGGGCTATGCTTGAAGACTGGCAGTAAACAAATCTAAAGAAATGATTTTCAATTATGGAATATCATTGACTTTAGGTCGATGGTGGCCACTATCTTGCACTGATGAGTGGCTAATGAGCCCGAAACCGGTCTGCAAGTGTGCTCGTTCCAGAATTGAAGGTCGACTCTTTCAGTTGTATTGCCAATTGCATATGCAGGAAATATTCTGTGAAGATTCCTGCACTGACGCCTGTCAGTGTTAAACAATTTGTTTAAAACAAATCAGTTTTTACGATATATTTTTTTAATGCTACAAAAAAATGAAAACAACCATGTGTTACTTTTTGTGTGAAAAAATGTTTCTCTATTTTTTAAATGTTTTTCAAAAAGTGGCACATAGTTGTTTTTGTTTTTTTTGGTAATATTAAAAAAATATATGGTGAAAACTAATTTGTTTGAAACAAATTGTTTATTAAATAAATGAGGAAAATGTATCTTAAAAAAAAAGAAAATGTAATTAAAAAAAAAGGTTTTTTTAGAATTTCAAAGAGAAAAAAAAATATGATTTTATAAAAAATGGTTTCTTAATATTCGTATTTAATAGCAAAAAAATTGTTAATCAACAATAAATTCAAGCAATACATTTTTTTAGGAATAGAGCTAAAAATTATGAAAAATCATTTTTATGTAATTTTAAATAATAGAAATACCAATACATTTGAATATAAAAAAAATCATTGCATTTATTCAATTTTTCACTTTTTAACGTCTTTGATTTTAAATAACAAAGTGGAAAATGAAAATTTTTAACTTTCTTTCAAGAAGAGCTCCAAAAGTGAAAAAAATTTGAGGTTTTTAGTTTAAAAATTATCAGGGTTTTTATGTAAATTTTAAACTTGTGAAAATTAGTTAATTAACTAAAGTATATCTAATAAAATAATTACGGAAATTTATGGATTTTCGTTTATTCAAGTGTCTAGAAGGTATGTGAATTGGTTTTTTCTTAATAATGATATTTTATGGCTTAAAATAATTTTTATTATTCAAAGGTCCGTATCAGTCAGCGCGTGCGGGACGCGCATCACCCGTTTTTAGCGCTATTTTCGCCACTAAATTCGAGCCCCTCTTGAAATTTAAAGAAATTGCTAGAAGTCATTCCGAATCGAATGAGCCCTGGATCATAATTTTAGGTGCCCTTGGACATAAGTTCCAAAAAAAGGATCTTGTGACCCAGACTAAATGGAGAGACCAGTAGAGCCAAGAACAAAAAAAGCACGCCACGTTCGATCAAATGCCAAGGTTTTGCTCATTTTTTTTTCGAAAACTGTGGCGTAGTGCATCAAGAGTTCTCGCCACATTGTCGTACGGACAATAAATAGTATTATCTTGAATTTACGCGCCGCTTGCGAATAGCAATACGAAAAAAATGTCCGCTATTGTGGAAAAACAATTCATGGCTTTTGCATCATGATAATGCACCTGCTCACTCGTCAAAAGCTTGCTCGTAATTGTTTGGCCAAAAACAACACAGTAATCATGCCTCATCCACCGGATACACCCCTGCGACTTTTTTCTGTTCCCAAGAGACTCATGGATGGGCGGAGTTTTGCGACGATTGAGAAGATAACAACCGAATCGCTAACATACCGATGTATGATTCACTGAAACTAAGAGGCCATTGATCAGCACAAGAAACACACACACAGCAAGGAGAAACCAGCAAATCCGGAATAGCAGAGCATGTTTGGACTCATCAACACCATATCAAGTGGGCTCGAGCTGAAATCATCCACAAAGAGGAACACTGGTTTAGGAGAAAATTCAAAGAAGCCGCGTATATGTTGTCCAACAACGCATTCAGTCAAGCTAGCGTAGAGATACGTAACATATGAAAACCTATAATCAAGCGAAAAGCGACCAACTCCCGCCAAACGGTCATCTCCCGCCAAAACCAATGAAGCGGAAGGAAGGGATAGGTGAAAGCACTCGAATGACCTATAAATAGTAAGATCTCGAAGGAATAAGTCCAAATATCATCCGAAGACGATTGTGGATACTAACAATCGAAAAGTTGTGACATAACTTGGTTTGAACTCTTTCAATTTTAATTTTTTTCATTTTTTGTTTATAATATTTTTGATTTTTTCATTTTTTCCAGCTTTTATTAATATTTCAATTTTTATTTGTTTGTTTGTTGTATGTTATTTGTTTGTAATTTCAGTTTTTTGTTTAATCAAATTGTTATTTTCGGTTAATCTTTTTGATTTTTTCAGGGTTATCAAATCAATTTATATTATATTAGACAATGGAAATCCGAACTGATGAAATACACCACGAAACATTGTCAACCACTTTCAAACAATGGTTTATAGTTTATACGCTTCAAGAATGGATTGAAATAGATAGTTTGTACTACCACAATGAAAATGGTGCTAGAGCTGCTGCCCGTATGTTCAATGATAATCATCCAGGAAGAAAGGATTTGGAAAAGCTGAATACACTTATTTGAATTAATTTGAATTAATTTGAATTAATTAATTCTTTGCAAGAATTTTAAAATATTATACACTTTAATACAAAACCTCTTCGATTCATTAATCCAGGAAGAAATCTACGACATAAATACGTTTCAGATAAATTGAACAAATTAATGGAAACTGGATCTGTTAACAAAAAAAAGCATAACCGTTCAGGAGTTGTCAACGATGAAGTTTTAGGGCACGTTGGACTAATGGAAAATTCGCAATCTCTCACTAAGTTATCTCGAGAATCAGGAATCAGTCATACAAGTTTTCAGGATCCTTCATAAATACAAATTTCATCCATATAAGATTAGACTAGTTCATGAATTGAGCGAAGATGATTTTGATAGACGTATCGAGTTTTGTGAAAGTCTAAATGAACGGATCAACTTGCATCAGAATTTCTTGTTTAAAATTTGTTTTTCGGATGAATGTACGTTTAGTTTGAATGGAGAGGTGAATCGGCAAAATTGTCGATATTGGAGTGATATGAATCCTCATTTTTACCGTCAAATTCATACCCAACGACCTCAAAAACTGAATGTTTGGGCAGTAATTTTAGGTGACCACATCATATGACCTTTTTTATCGATAATTTGACTGGTGATAAATATTTGGAAATGTTGGAGAATCTGATAATACCTTGCATCAATAGGGCAATTGAAGAGGATATAAATTTATTCGAAAACGAAATAGTTTTTCAGTAGGATAGTGCACCTCCTCATTATGCAGCTCCAGTGCGACAATTTTTGGATGATCATTTTCCTGGTCCCTGAATTGGCAGAAGAGGTTTTACAGAATGGTCATCAAAGTGTCCATATCTCACTCCTGTAGATTTCTGTCTATGGAGTCATTTGAAGTGTAAAGTGTATGAGATAAAATCAACAAAATTAGAAGATTTGAGAGAGAATATCATGAGGCATTGCAGAGAAATAACTCCCGAGATTGTCAACCATGTGAGGGCAGCAATTGAAGCTCATTTGTACCATTGTATGAAAGTTGGTGGAAACGTTTTTGAGCATTTGCTATAAAAATTTTTCTCCTCTCATTGTCCAGTCATCAAATTTTGATTCGAAAATAAAAAATCTTTTTCTGATTTATTACTTCAATATTTGTCTCTTGAACGAATATTCTGTATAAATGTTGACCTATTTGTTTATTTTTCCTGCAAATCATTGTTGAAAAGTTATTCAGGGTGACTCGTTTTCAACTCAAATAATTTGTAGCTCCCGAACCATAAGCTTCAGACCATATGTTTTATACTTTGTTGAAATCTGCTCTTCTTGGAACATCTGATAATGTAAAACAATATAGGGTGATCCATTTAAAAAAAATTAGTGACATACTCTGGGGGTGCGATAGGGGAAGTAACATCAAATGTGAGTATGTCAATATTGTACCAAAAGTTATTAAGGGTGGCTTGTTAGAAATGGAATGCATTATACATTCATCGTGGTAAACAGATCAGCGCAATCACTAATATCAATTTACATTTTTGTACGCTGCTACCAGCTAATAGGGAACAGAAAAAGGTGAGCTACCGATCAACTGCATATATGGCGAAGCGGACACGGGCGATTATCCAAACGGCCGATTGAAATATCGACCAATTAAAAATCGCCTTAAATTCATGTCTAGGCGCATACCTGAGCAACTTTTTAGTTGAGGAATGGATGTGCTCGAGTTATGTGGAGGTAAATTTTAGAATAAAAATCACGCACAATTCTGCCCACAATTCTTCTTTAACATTTATTTGATCTTTCCTCTATTTCACTAATGAACAATTCTGGCCCGTTATTTTGATACAAACCAAGAAAACAAATCAAAACACAACAAATCACAAAACAAGGCAACTGATGCCAGAGGAGATTAACTTGGTTAGAACCTAAATCAAAATATTTATTCACAATGTTATGAGTACATTTGTCTTTATCTCAACTCAAAACATTCTAAAGCAATGAAGGGGAAGGATACTGGGATACCCTGACAAAACGCGCCCTTAACACCTCGCCGAGAAAGGGAGACAGTGGAGTGAGTTCCTCACGGTGTTTGTGGGATTCGGACTTTCAGTTATCTCAGGCACTACTGACACCTCCTGCCTGGGCTTATGTGTCAGTTTTCATGTGTTTGATGTCAAGGTCACTCAAAGACCGCATTCGCTGGCCCTCAAAGTTGTGACTGGGACGCCCGGAAAAATCGAATGTTAAAAAAATGGGTTAGAACTTTCGTTATTTAAGTTATGGTTATCAGATTTAGCATGCGCCTTGGAGATGCGCTCGTGTCGCATCCTCAGAGCATGGCCACTCCACTTTTCGAGAGGTCCCGTCGTGCCCTCCAGATCATTGAGCGACCTCAACATCTCGCTCATGTTTATCAGAGAGTTAAGTTTTGTTAAAGCCCGGAAGATCTCTCTCCCCTGTTCCGTCTTCTCGAAGAGATCCCGATGACTCGTTACGTTCAGGAAGGTTCTGAGTAGGGTGCTAATGCCGACTGAACGCCTCCCCCCACCCCTTTTGACCTTGAGACGTCACACGACCTTGAATGACGTCACCTAACCTTGAACGTCGTACACGTAGTATGAGCTTGAATGCGGTGTTTGACCTTGAGTGTGGGGTTTGACCTTGACGTTCGACACTTCGACTACCTTGAGCTTGCTCCATGGCATTGAATGTTGACCTTGAATGAAATCGTGACGTGTACAGAATATAACCTTGAACAGTGGGCGTTCGGCGTTGTCCACTCCCTTGTTGGTAATTCCTATATAAGTTCAGAATATCGTATGACGTCACCTAACCTTGAACGTCGTACACATAGTATGAGATTGAATGCGGTGTTTTACCTTGAGTGTGGGGTTTGACCTTGACGTTCGACACTTCGACTACCTTGAGCTTGCTCTGTGGCATTGCATGTTGACCTTGAATGAAATCGTGACGTGCACAGAATATAACCTTGAACAGTGGGGTTCGGCGTTGCCCCCTCCCTTGTTGGTAATTCCTATATAAGTTCAGAATATCATGCTTCCACATTCAGTTTAGACACTCTAAAATACCCAAATAGGTAAACAGAAGTACTTGTCGAATTCCAAAGTGAAGACAACGAGTATCAACCCATCCGAGAGGGCATTTTCGTCAGTGAGGTGAATATATATTTTATTTTAATTAACCGTAATTTCACTATATTTATGAATATGGATAATTTGAAATTTGACATTGAAAAAATTAATTTTTCTATAATTCAACAAAGTGAAGCTTTAGAGCAGAAACCTATAAACGCTCTGGTTATTGATAAAGAATATAAAATTGAAAAAATGTCAATGTATTCCACACGATATGGTAAATCAATTCAAGTAGTTTTATTGGATGAGGAAAGTGATACTCCTTTTAAAGCATGGCTTCCAAAACGTGTCACAGAGCAATTACCAGAAGACTTCATTCGTGAAGTGAATTCATCCAAAGCCAAATTCACACTTACTTATATGGGTCAAAGTTCGCAGGATTATCCTGGTGCTAAAACCCGATCATTGATGAAATTCAATGTTTTAGATTGAACATTTTGAAATTATGATTTTTTTTTGTAAATAGTGAAAATATGGTAGATTAATATAAAATATGTATCAACTTGGTCACTTCATAGACATAGTCAGATTTCAAGTGAGTATTTTTTTATATTATTTGCAAACTAATGAATGCCATTTATGAATTTCCAGAACTCACCATTCTATAAATATGTGGATGCAATATTCAGCCCAAGAGTGGCCGGAAGCAGTGGATTTGGATTCCGCCATAAGAAAAATGGCTTGGGAGATGGCTGATCTGAGTTTTGATGCTCTACATTCATCAAATTATGATTTGAGTGTATGTTACGATGCTGAAGAGGTGCGAAAACTTTTGGAGCTTAGTGAGAAGTATGAACTCGGTGTGGCATTGTGTCATAAATATTCATATGGGAGTAGAAATTTGGATGAGTTCTGTGAGTTAATAATTGAAGCAGACTTGAAACATTTTCTTCAAGACATATGCACCTACCTACCGCAAAATATCATAGAGAAATATCAATTGGAACCACAGAGTCCCAACCCGCAACTGGAAGAAGCGATAAATGATGGTGTTGTAAATATTTGAAATCTGTTGTATATGTTTGTGAATAAAATAATGTTTCAATCCATATTTGTTTGTATCTAATTGTTTGGTGAATAAAAGATATAACATAATTATTGAGTGTTTTATTATTCATCAATATCGAATATTTCATAGCATATTACATGTCAATCTTATTACAATCCAGTTTGAACGGAGCCATTAAGAGCATTATATGATAGAACAGCATCGTGGAGGATGAGTGCATATACTTTGGTGTTTACTGGAAACTTCACCTTGCGTGTTTCGAATTCTATTTTGATGTCGACAGTGGATGACTTCATAGCTTCGGGTTGATGGGAGCAGTCGATAATGAATAGTGGGTTGTTGCGAAAGCTACCAATATCCATCATCGGTTCACTCATAGTTTTATAATAGTAGCTACGTTGGAAGTTTTCATATGCATAGTAAGCTGATGAGTCTAACTTCTTGTCGAAATCCAGATTCCAACGCTCATATGGGTATACTTCAGAGTTCAGAGATAGTCGAATATTATTAATATTCACATGTGTGAATTTCGTTACATCTTTTGACATATTTTCGGATTGGTCGGTGTTTTGAAAGCCGATGATGATATATCGTGGTCTTTCGAGGCTGCTGGTTGTCTTCACCGCCCATATATCCGAGGATGTATCACGAAGTGTGGGTAATTCATAAAGGTCCCACATACGATAAGCCACCTTCACTTTAGCATTATTACCATTTTTATTTATGCGATTCAATAGTTTCAGTTTCTGTCGATCTTCCGGCACAATGTGCCTGATTCTCCATTCTATTTTATTGATTTCCAAATCTGCATCGACTTCCCCAATGAATGAATTTTTGAATGAGCGAGCTATAATCAAAATGAGCTCCTGCTTCACATTCATTATCCCCTTATTGTAATCTTCAGCAAAACCCATGAGATACTTCAAGGGTAATTTACCACTAAATACATTGCTAACGGGATCGAATATATCTTGTTTATTCACATCGAGTCCCCATCCTATCGGTAGTAGCGAATTTGCATGCGTTTTTCCGAATGATATCATCGTTTTCATTGTGGTAGTTATGCCGGGTTTTCGAACAACAACCACTTGCTCACCACCCATTTCATAGCGAATTTCGTCGAAGAGAAAGGCGAGAGCATTATTGGATAGGTAGCACCGCTTTGTGGCATCAGATGGTGTGAACTTCCCCTCGATATAAATGTAACTATCTGCAATATCGAGTATGAGATCTTGATAATTGATTGGAATTCGTATTTCATCTGAATTTTTGTAATATGGTGAACCATACGGCTTATATGTATGCTCATGAAGGCTGATGAGGGAATGGTCGAACATGGGCTCCTCGAACACTTCCAATTTATCACTTGTGGTGATTGTCGCCATGTTATTACTATTTTTTATATCGCACCTTCAAGCCAATAGATTTGAGAAAGTTCAGGCTACTAGCACTTATTCTATATCTTGACCGTTTGGCAGATATACGTGGAATGAATCGACTGCTGGATTTTCGCTTCTTTAAATGCACATGATCATAGCCTCCACCAAATACATTATGCTGACTCAACTGCTGCCGCTGCGGCAATCGCTGACTATTGAAGCACAACCCCATTTTTAGAAACGATAATCGCAGAATTTATAGTTCCATCAATGAATATCACCTGCTCAGCGTTAGGAAGTAACAAATACTGAGTAACAATTTGATCAACTTCAGCTTTATATTGACTTTTTTCACAGATGATCATCGCTCACCATCGTTTTTGCTCGATCGTTTGAATGCTTATCGAGGGTTGTTTTTTCAAATCAGATTGCAGCGATTTGATATCCTTATCCATATGCTCATACTTTTTTACAAATTCTACTAATTTCAGTCCAAGCGTAATGAGATCTTCCCTCACTGATACGGAATATTTTTCTACTCCATCTAATTTCAAATTAATTTTGTCAATATCAGTATCTAATTCTCCTCTCATCTTTGAGATGTAAAAACCGACATATCCTCGATTAACACAATCCGTACTCTCTTCAGGCTCTGCTATATTTTTCAAACGTTTATTTTCCATATCAAAGTTTCCATCGGTTGTTAATTTGAAACCAACTCCAGGCTGCCCACGCAAAACAGTATTTGAAACTGCCTTACTTCTGCGACCAAACTTATCGATGCTTCCTTTACTCATTTTCTTTATGATACACTAATGACAGTCATCGATGTTCTGAATCAACGTATGAGGAACGATGATTGTTACTAATGACTGTTGTCGATGTTGTGAATAAATATATGAGAAATGATGATTATTATAGCTTTATCAATTCCAATTTGACTATTATTTTTTCACCATTGAAATTGATCAGATTACCATTATCATCCAATATGCGAAGAGTGATATTGTCGAGGTACTGACGACCACCAGGTCGGATTGGCATATAAATAATATTTTGTGGCTCCTTGGTGAGTTTGTAACCGGGCTCTACATCAATATCAAATTCAAAGATGCTATGGATTTCATCGCCATTCGAATTTGCTCCAGCTGTGACATTACAATCCACACGAATAATCCTCACCTTATTGATATTCACGGGCAATGTTGATTCATGTATTTCACCACAATTGAAAACATTGTCATCGAACCCTAGAAGTTCAGCAATGCTGTTTTCATGTTTGAGATGAATGTAATATTTCGATCGCATTTCACATTTCAGAGTGTTGTTGTTTGCACGTAGGAGAAATACTTCGTCGATATTTTCTTCAATTCCATTTTCTAGTTGCACTTCTTTGGATTTCATGAATCTTTGAATCACCTTATTAATTTCATCAATTTCATATGCCCCAGGTGGAATTTTTATAATAGTGGGGGGTGAGATAATTGTCTTCGAATAGCCGATAACATTATTCTTAGCATCTACATTGAATATGGAATTGTAGGAGTAGAAACCATGTAATCCCAGACCATAATTACTATTGGTATCCAATTCGATGGGTGGGTAGAAGTTGGCACTCAACTCGCTAGAGAATCCCGACAATGAAAACGTGCGTGACATGACTGACGAATTTTCGATGATTCATGTCTTTTTATTGCTGACAGCAGAAATTGTGGACCAATCGTCGCTTTTTCGGTGGTCTATCCATATCATTATGTGTGACTACATTCACATCATTCACTTTACAATAACAACAAAAAATTTTTCTTGTAGGTGGACCATCATTCATATCGGAATTACTACTGCTACCGCTGGAATCATTGTAATGCTCTTGACAGTACTGATACTTCAAAACATCAATATCATTTTGTAGGTTTTGTGGTAACTTATCCCATACAGATGCAATTTCATGTGATGCACACCCAATCAACACCTCTTTCGGCATATCAGCGAGTTGTTCTTTACTCATTTTTTGTAAAGTGCGTACTCTGGAATATGCGATCAATGAATGACTCATCCTCTTGATACTCTCCCTATCCTGTACTGGTGTTAACTCCATGTCTTGTTCTGAAGAAACTTCAAACACAAATGGCCACACCATACTGTGTTGAATCGTTGTTCACGCTTATAGTTATATGTGATAGTATTGATAGGATTCGAACCCATATAAAAATAGTGAATCAGTTCTTTGGGAGGGGGTAAATCGCCAAAACTATCAAAATATTTTATCGAAGTTCCCCTTTTTCTATATGCTACCCAATGTGTCCCTTGACCATGTCGACTATCCAAATTTACTATGGCAGATTCATATCGGAGTGGTCCTGATTTTGGTAAATCGTCACGCATATATACCCCCCGAAAATATGGAATCGTCATTTTCTTAGCGTAATAGTTGAGGTCGATATTGGAGAGAGCTTTTTTAGGTAGCAAATTTATGAGTTTTTTGAATTTTGAGGTTTCAAATAGACTCCTAATCCTTTGCGGTAAGGCTTCAAGTAGATACCACTTCCTTGTTTACCTATAGCAATTGCCTCCATGTGTTTATTATGGCGATTTGTCTCACTCAACTGCTCCCTACTCGCTTTTGCTGCTTGAACTGCTTTCGTTATACCAGCAGTAGCACCGGCTAAACTACCTAGTGCTGATAAACCAGCAAAAATTGGAATGAGTGGTAGTATTCCACCAATTTTAGGAATCGGTATGATTCGCGGTGTGCGAATTTTCTTTTTCCCACCTGCAGCCCTCATATATTTGCGTGCTGCTTTGAGTGCAATTTCAGCTGCTCTTTTAGAATTTTTGACAACAAATTCACTTCCACCCGCTTTGTGTAGAACATCACGCACTTTCTGAACGATCCCAGAACCAAAAGCTATCACCTTAGAAGCTTTCAATATTTTTTTAACTTTTTTTTTCTTAATAGAACGCTTTTTCTTCGGAATGTGTGACTGCTTGGGAGATGAGTCACAACCCATACCAAATCGGCGTTTCCCTTTCATTATATTCGTAACTAGCCAAGCAGCTCCTTTTTCTCCAATAGTAGCGTCTTTTGCTTTGACACGATTCCAAGCACTTTCTGCAAGCTCCTTATCCGCTATGTGTCTAGCTGCAAGATTATCAGGGTTCTGTGAATATGCAATATCGTGTTTTTTGCATGCAAAATCCAGCTGATTGACACCCGAATCACCTCTCAACAATCTTTTCTGCAATTTGGTGCCCGGACCGCAATACTGATAGCCAGGTAAGTGTAATTCAAATGGTAGATTATTGATGAGGGAATTGATCAATCCTCTACCAGTTTTATTTGAATGCAATTCAGTAGATCTGCATCGACTCATAACCCCTATTTAAATAAAGGAATCGATGTGGAACCCTGCTTATATAGTCTCCAACTGTCATACAATGCGCATATTGAAGCAGAAGCAGCAATTTTCCATCGATAATTTCGATGAAAAAGTGGGTGGTGGATCGGGAAGCGGTGTCAAACAACGTCACGGATCTTTACTTCCACTTTCTATTCGCGGCCTGATTATTGGACCTTCTAACTGTGGCAAGACAAATGTTATGATTTCTTTGCTAACGCATCCTTTAGGATTACGATTCGCAAATGTTTATCTTTATTCAAAGTCTCTTTATCAACCTAAATACGAGTATTTACGTGAAGTATTATCTCCAATCGAAGGGTTGGGTTTTTACACTTTTGCCAATAATGCAGGTGAAATAGTAGAGCCTTCAGACGCCAAACCTGATTCGATATTCATTTTTGATGATGTTATGTGCGAGAAACAGGATGTTATACGATCATATTTCAGTATGGGTCGTCATAAAAATGTGGATTGTTTCTATTTAGCCCAAACATATTCACGAGTTCCGAAACAATTGATACGAGATAATGCAAATTTTATCGTAATGTTCAAACAAGATGATATGAATCTCAATCATATTTTTTCCGACCATGTATCACCAGATGTAACATATAAGCAATTTCAAGATATGTGTGCGAGATGTTGGGAAGATAAATATGGATTTTTAGTAATTGATAAGGATCGAGAAGTGGTAAATGGACGTTATCGAAAAGGATTCGACGCTTTCATATATCCTTGACGTTCTTAAAGAATTGAATCACTTGAGTGCTAGATAGTGGAGATAACACTTCATTATACAAATTCTTGGAGTGAATTATGGAGGGAAAAAATGATGATGAAATATGTTTAAAAAGAAAGTTAATTGATGCAACGGATGCCGTTCGGAAGAAATTCAATTATATCAAAAGTAGTCGTCTAGGTGATCAATCAGCACTCGAGAGGATCTATGAGCCAATAATAACACCTTTGAAAGTAATATCTGCCAATACTGAAGGAGCATCTCAAATGAATCAAGTGATGCAGAAAACAAAGCCTGCTACACCATTAACAGCCAAAACTATAATTGAAAGTGAGTGGAAACCGAAATTTGAAGGGGCTTCCTCGAAGGATCTTCAAACCTCTCAATTGACAACTTTAGATTCACAATCACCTAATGTATTCGATGATGGTGATGAAGTACAAAAGCATATAAAAAAGTTACTATCAGGAAATCCCTCTTACGATACAGTCTTTGGAGTACACATGAACACTGAAACGGGAAATTTACAAATGGGAGTAGCTGATGTGGAATTTATCGATGAGAAAATTGTGTTTATGAAAAATGGTAAAACTATTGGCTCTTATCAGGGCACTCCAAAACTATATAACTTGATATTCATGAAAGTACCATCGAGAAATATCCCCTCTTCCGATATGACCACATATGGTGATATACTCAAATTAACAAAGGCTGCATATAAATACAATGAGAGAAAACAAGGTCTTCTATCGAATAATTGGAAGAAATATAGAGAAATAATCCTACCATTATTATCCAATGGAAACCCTAGTAGAGAAGGTGCTGGCATGATCAAAATACCCACCCAGAAAAAATATATCAGAAATAAGCATACAGATTATGTTTATTGGAATGAACTCGAAGAATTGATTGATCGCCTTCGACTACTTTGGAGTTCACGACTGGCTGGACATACCGGACATGATAATGAAATATTAGCCATAATTGAGGAATTACGTGAAGAAGGATTAGTCTATTGACCGCAATATCATGAACATGATGTGTGAAACTGGCTCAGTCGATCACAAACGATCTAACTATGCATACCACAATTGATAAATTTGGTCGTAGAAGAGGTGGTGTTAGTAAACCAATAGTTGGAAGATCTGGTGTTGGATTCATTCTCACACCAAATGGTGATTATGATATTCAGAATAAGCGGTTTCAAAATGTTGGTGAACCTGTAGACAGTAAAGATTCTGTTACTAAAGGATATGTTGACGATCACATTAGAAAAGTCAATGAGACAACTCTGAAGTATTTCCAAGAATTCATTGCATCAACGCTACGTAACATCGGAAAACATATTGATTCAAAACATAATGAGGTGCAAATAATCATTGACAAAAATGCACTCATCACTTCTGCATTAGCTGATCAATTGAGTAATGTGGAAAAGCGAACTGACGTAATAGCTAAGTTGGTTGATACTTTTACTGAGCGAGTCATTGAAGTTTAATAGTCAATCGTTACACTTGCACCTGAACAGTAGAAAAGTGATTCCTCAATTTTATCATCTTGAAGAAGTCTTAGAGCAGTAATATGAGTAATGCAAAATGGCAGGTTGTGAAAGAAATACACAAGCCGGCGCGTCGAAATTTCCCCCGTCGGAAGACAATAATAAAGGGTTTTTCTGACTTGTGGCAGATGGATTTGATGGAAATGCAACCATATTCTAAAGAAAATGAGGGATGTAGGTACATCCTTATAGTTATCAACTGTTATTCAAAGTTTGTATGGTCAAGGCCGTTGAAGAATAAAACTGGTGATTCAGTTACTGCAGCTATGGCAAGCGTGTTGAAAGATGCTAAATATACTCCAAAAAATTTACAATCTGATCATGGTACTGAGTTCTATAATTCGAAATTCTCATCGTTAATGAAGAAACACAGCATCAATCATTACTCAACATTCAGCACAAAAAAAGCTGCAATTGCAGAACGAGTAATCAGAACATTGAAGAGTTGGCTTTATAAGGAGTTTTCACTTCAAGGTCATTACAAGTGGTTGAACATTCTTCCTAGAATTACTCGTCAGTATAACAACAAAGTTCATCGTACGATTGGTATGAAACCTGCAGATGTGAAAGAGTCTACTAAATTGTCAATGTATGCCGAATCTAAGAGTCCACATGTGAAACGTAAAAAAAATACGTTTAAGATTGGGGATAGTGTTCGAATCAGCAAATATAAAAATGCATTCGATAAAGGTTATACAGCAAATTTTACAGCTGAAATATTCAAAGTTGTGAAAGTTAATAATACAGAACCTATAACTTATGCATTAGAAGATGTGAATGGGCAACCAATCAAAGGCTGTTTTTATGGGCTGGAGTTGAATAAAACGAAAGATCCCAATACGTATTTGGTGGAGCGAGTTTTAAAAAGAAAAGGACATCGCCTCTATGTAAAGTGGCTGGGGTTCTCTGAAGATCACAACTCATGGATCGATGAAAATTCTTTAGTGTAATGACATTATCATGATTGTACTCAATATTAGATAAAAAATAAAAAAATAGTGTATTAAAATTGTTTTATTTATTAAAAACTAAATAGAATAATAACCTTAGAAATGATGCAAGTAATATGTAAACTATTGGTTTTATTTTTCATAAATTCAACATATTGAAATCACTTCAAGATGTGTATGTTAGCATAAGATTTCCATGAATCCTCCGTCTCTCTATCCGCTCTTCATGGGTTAGACACCAGCACTCTCGAAAGTGGACATCTCTGTTGGGGTGAAATTGGCCGACATTCTCACACAATTGCCAATCATTTCTACAAGCACTGCATAAATTGTTCCAACAATCCACACTATATTCACCACATTGTAGACATCGCTGGACTAATGTATCGCAAGTCGCTACACAATTTATGCATATATTCCTTGAAATGCCCATATTATTACACATAATCTCTTTCGAACATTCTCTGCACTGCTGGCGGTAGTCACTTACTTCTAGAGTTGAACCATTTATCCTCTTCCGAAGTGGGTCTGGATTCCTTGCCACAACACATCTACGACACAGGCCGGTACATGGGTTGATATATGTTTCAGGCCAATACCCATGGCAGTTGTAACACACTATATGTTTGCCAATTTTGATTGGAAAGCCGCGTATTGTCGGTTTTGTATCCCACTCTTTAGGGAAAGACATATTCACTGATAGATGTACAAATATTCAATCGATGAATTTAACTACACTCTCACGCTCCCATGTTTCCCTCTTATAAACAGGTACCGTGAAGAGTGGGGTAGAGTGGAGGGAGCTACCACCACCACTGTCAAAAATCATATAAAAATCGGTGAGTGATTGTAAACTTCAGTCAGTATTCAAGTATCACCACAAGAATACATTAATATGTCTGCCCAGAGAGCTGCTGTGTTAGCATTATTATCTCAGAGAGATATTAATAACCATGAGCTGGTGGAAGAGTTTGAAGACGTTGGACAGATAGTGGGTGTTGACGAAGAAAATGATGGTGGAGATATGCAGTATGAGGTGAATGAGCAAGGTGCAGAAGGTGGCTTAAATATCGAAGACGATGAGGCAATTGAGCAAGGTGTTGGGGATTTAGACATTGATGATGATGAAGAAGGTCTTGTTGAAGAAGAAGATGAAGGTATCGCAACAGATTCGACTCACGAGACTGACGACAGCGGAGTAGTTATTGGCAATGTTGAGTGGTTGAATATCACTGAGACATTGGATGATCCGTTAGATTTGTATTGTGTAACGGATAGCCATGTTAGGATCAAAACGATTGACGGTGAAATAGAGAAGTTGTGTTGGTGTTGCTTCCGCTTTTATTCTGTGCGGAATAACAATGGAGGGTATTATGAGCACGTCGACATTCATTACACCGCCCGCTTCATGGAGATGGGGCAAACATGGTGTAAAGCATGTGATAGGCCTTTGACCAACTTTAGGAGAATAGCCGTCTGTATCATATGTAACAACACCCCACCTCTGGAGATGTAACCGTGGACCTTCGGGTCAACAAAAAAAACAGCCCTTTTCAGGGCTACATTATTTAAACAAAGAGTAGATATCTCATAATGAGATTGCAACAACACCCCATCTGCGGAGCAGTTACCGTGGACTTTCGGGTCAACAAAAATACAGCTCTTTTCAGAGCTACAAACAAAGTGTAGATATCTAATAATAAGATTGATCACTCAGTCAAAGAAATAGAATATTTTGAGTGTCACATAATCATACGAAGAGTAGTTTGTAATATATGGATATACCTCTAAAATGTACATCCATATACATATGAGGTATGCACAAATGTGTTATAGAATATGTAAGTTCTCTGAATATCTTATCTTTGTAAAATAAATCACATTGAAAAATGATTGTTTAAGCGTCCGAGTGGATTTGAATCTGTTTGATAACATACTAGCTCTCTCTTATCTGAACAATTGCAGAATTCATGTCAAGATTTGGAAATATAATTTTCATAAGACAATATTTCAAATTCGAGGGGTGTTTATTCAGAGTAGTCAATAAGAGTAATTGGTATTGTAATTCAGAATATTTATTTCAAAGGTGGAAAGGAGAGAGGGAGGTAGACACTGCCCCAACCACGCAGTGTCTCGTGTACACCAACCAAACAAAATGTGTACTCCGAGGAAGGATAAAGGATGGGTGAAATAGGGAAAAAAATAGGGAAAAAAAGGAAAGGATTACAAGTCGTCGTCGTCGTCGCTGTCATCGGGTCGGGGGAAGTACTGCCACATCACCGAACCCTCAGAAAACGCCATTTCCTCCGCAAATGCGTCGTCGTCCCAGAGATCGTCATCATCATCATCCGAGCTGCAAGAGTCTTCGGAGTGGTCTTCGGTACTGGTCACATGCAGTACCTGGACCGAAGATGTGGAAGGGTGATGAGGCGTGGTGGTTGAATCGGCCTCCATATCTGGATTCTCCATATCGGAATCCTCCAACTGAAGATCCGGGAGTGGCGCTGTAGGTTCTTCCGCCTGGGGTCCGGTCGTGGAATCGGCTTCCTGGTATGTTGACATGCTGACGATAGCTACTCAACTGAAGATTACATTGAGGAACTCCTACATTTATACTCTTGCACAGGAGGGGGTATAGTGGGGGGGGAGGTGGGGGTCGCAAAAAACGCGCCCCGGATGCAAGTGGTGGATGTTGAGCGCCCCAGGCCGCGAAGCGGCCTGCTGAGCGATCGCTTCACGATCGCTTCACGATCGTGAAGCGATCGCGAAGCGATCGCTTCGCGATCGCCTATACAACCTTTCCCTTCGTTACTTATCCGAATATACATTGCTTGAAATTTCTTTATGATACGAATTTTTATCAACATTATTGAAATAATGTTCCAAAGATATTCAAAGATAATGATTAACTGTTTCCATTTTCTAATTAGTTCATTTTATAGCGAAACAACTAACGTTTCACCGCAAGGGTGTACCGATATAGCCCTATTTTTTTCACTACTACCAAATAGAGTGGTTAGGTTGAATGCTGCCCCATCCACGCAGCATTCCGTGTGCACCAACCAGGTACTATGTGCACTCCGAGGAAAACCTAACCTAACCTACCTGATCATCATCATCATCATCTATAATGATGATGTCAGGTTCGGGAGAATAACCACCACGATGATATTTGGTGGAGCGATTTGATGATCTTCGAGCCACAGTTGATCCACAAGTTCTGGGCTGGCAAATTCATCATGTTCAAATTCATCTTCGTCTGAGGTTACATCTTGTTCTTCATTCAGCTCTATTGTTGTATCTGAATACCCATCGAATTCATCATCGGGAGATGTTGAATCAACTACAGCAACTTGAATGTCACCATAGGACCAATTCTCTGGTGGGGCAAAATGAGGTTCACTGGTGGAATCAGCTTCCCGAATAATTGGTGTTGCTTGATTCATGATGAACGAACAAGTTGAAGAATATTGAGAATACAATCTTATTTATATGATTTGAAGAAAGTGGGGTAGAGTAAGGGAGGGGGAATATGTGAAAAATAAAGACCCACTAGGTTATTTATTCAAGTATTGATGTGAGAATTGGGGAATAAATCCAATATAATATTCATTAGATTCATGATTTCATTTTTACACATTCACATAAATGAAATTTGTTTGAATAATGTTGAGAGAAGTAATGATGAGAGAAGTGTCAAAAGTTTTGGAATTATACTCAGAGCATTACTAGAATCACTTTTATTTATTCTCTAGAAAAAATAACTATTTTACAATTCACACACTTTCAAATGATGGAAATTCTATACAATTATTCTATTTAACTAATTTTATTCTATATACTACATGTGACTAGAAAATGACTAGAATGAAGGAATAAATACTGCCCCAACCACGCAGTATTTTGTGTGCAACAACCAAAATAGATATGCACTCCAATATTCCTTATTTTATTTTTTCATTCATAACATTCATAACCTTAAAATTAACATGCAAGTTTTCATTATATTCCTAAAATTACAATTTTTTTATTCTAAACATACATCTAACTTAAACTAAACAAAAATATATTTACAAAAGGGGTTAGGTATTAAGGAACCCCTGGCACATGGCATCCCATTCCTGAACAAGAGGTCCATATTTTTGGATGTAAGCCAAACTCTTTCCTTGTTGCGAATCTTCTTCTTGAAGTTTCGCCCTAAGCATAGAGAGTCGCTTCTCTAATTCCAGTTTCTGGGCCTCGATGGTGGAAATATCCGCCATCAAGGCCCTTTTTCTGGAATCAGAACCATCCACAACCTTCTTTTCCCTCAAATATCTCTTTTTCACAGACTGTGCATAGGTAATAGACTCTTTGAGTTTATTACCCTCTACCACAGTCTGTGAAAGGACATTTTCCGGGCCAACCTCTTGTTCGGAATGCTCAACACGTACCTGGGGGGTGACTGGAGGGGGTGACGCATTCCGATGGACCTGGGGGGTGACTGGAGGGGGTGACGCATCCCGATGGACCTGGGCGACGACTTCCACCAAGTTCTGCACCTCCATCACTGGAAGGGGTGCTGTAGGCCAACCACCGTAAGGTGAGTTCTTTTCACACTTTTTGCGAAAAGCACTCAACTTACCACCCCTCCCACCTTTGGCTTTGGATGCCTTCACAGGTGCGGACTTCTTCACAGGTGCGGACTTCTTCACAGGTGCGGACTTCTTCATCTTCTTGGCCCTCTTCACCGGTTTCTCGAACTCATCCCCTGAATCGATGGGGGATAATGGTTCGATGGGCGATAAGAAGCTTTGAAGATGCGATAAATCCGCCAGAGACTCGTCCAGGTCCGGGTTGTAGACATTCAGTAAATCTTCAATTTGGGGTGCTGACGAAGAAGTTGGTCCACTGAATGTCGACAAAGTTGGTGGGGGGTCAATCTCCTCCTCCTCGGGGGTTGGTTTGAAGTCCTCGAAAAAGAACTTCAAGTCAGGAGCCGCCACTTCCTGGGTGGAAGTCATCCCCGGTGGTGGAATGGGAGCCGCCACTTCCTGGGTGGAAGTCATCCCCGGTGGTGGAATGGGAGCTGCAGCTGGTGTTGCAGCTGGTGGTTGTACCATGATGTCCTGTAGGACAACCACCCTCCTCCGCTCTACATCCTCCAATTGTCTCTCACTGAGAGTGGTAATCGGGGTCATCAGAGCATTCCTCAGAAAAGACATGATTCTAGAAAGAGAAAATGAAAATATTAGACAATATAATATAAATAGTATGGAAGTGTGTACTTACATCAAGCTGCTTGGAATTTTCAACTAAGTTGGCTGGCAGGTATCTCAGGTTGGCTGCTTCTTTCGAAGGAAGACTGCAATCGAATGATGAACTGTGGCCTCCTCCTCATGTTTTATAGCCGTATGCTCCCTACCACTTCGGGTGGGAATGGGAGTGGGGGTGGAAGTGGGGTAGGATAATTCGTTTGAAATATTCGACAAGTATGAATTTTACAATTTGTTGAACAAACCAGGTAATGAGTGAAAAAATTCAATTACTCGATTGCTCTTCCAATAAGCCAATGAGTAAATTTAATTTCTTGTCACTTATACTGTTTTCATCTTTCAGTACATTCAAAAGAATTCTTAAATTTTGTTCGGAACTTGTCTGATAGAATTCAATATCGTTGTGGCTCCAAGGTAATGTCTTGGTGGTATTAGGAATGATGAATCGCTTATCATCATTATGTGATAGCGCGACTTTATTGCACATCAACGTGTAAATATCATGTAAATCACTCCTGAATACATTCATCTTTCTAAATATTATACCGCCTGTTTCAACAATCCTAATGTAATCTTCAATTGAAATTTGATTTTTTATAACGGATTTTTTAATACCTTTTGCTTTCTTTATTTCATCAGACACACTTTGTACATGATATGCTTTCGCACCGGTGCCATGGAAACTGATGATGGGATCACTCGGAAGTTCATCCTTCATATTTCCAATCACCGATTTGCTAACTGGCACATTGAATTTATTACCCAACCTATAGTTAGAAGTGTCAAATTTGTCAACATTTGCAATCATAAAATTATAAAAATTATCCGTCATTATTTTCAGTATCAAAGAATCCGTATCGGTATAGAGAAGAGAAGCTTGTGGTCCGTAATGTTTTTTGATGACATCATAGAAAAAATCATAAATGACTGTTTTCGACATATCCAATATACTGAACCCCAAGTACAATGGTTTATTATAACAAACCTTAACTTTATCCATATGTATGACGACAAAGTCTTCCGAAAATATGGATAATGTTTTGAAATTGGGACGAGCTATCAAAGCATTGGCACCCATACCTCTTCTTATGGATTCCCAATGTGTGACAATTCGAATGTCTCTTCTATTGTTTACATTTTCCATCGTTTTGCCAAATATGGAATTTATATTCAATTTGAAGTAACCCTTCTCAAACTTATTGGTAGCCTTATTTCTCAAATTTGTATTTAAATCGATATATTTTTTCAGCCACGGTGACTGATTGAATCTGAGAATTCTATGAGTTTTCATCACCATCAAACCATTACGGACCGCTTGTTTCAAATTCCTATAATGAACGATATATTTCTTTTTATCATTCAAATTAGGAATAAGTTTGGGTATTTTGGACTTTGAACCAGGTGGTATAATACTTTCAACCAAAAATGGTAAATCCGAATGTAGATCGTGTAACTCGACAGGATAATGCACATCTACTTCAAGTATGTATCCTTGGGGGCTATCATCTGGAATACTATTGATATCCAACTGACATATTTCACTGGCGGTCAACCAAGTGAACCCACCAAAAGGTAATGATTGAGACATGCTATGACCATACAGATTTGTTGCATCCAAATACATTATGAAAGATGAAGGTTCTTCGGGATTATAATTTGGAAGAAACTGATTGTTTGCAATATGCTTTCTCTCCGAACACTGGCTTACACCACCACGTATACCGTTTTGGAGAAAATGCACCATATCGATATCAGTTAATAATTCCAAGTTGACACCCGTATACTTCAACATAGCATCCCAAGAAAGACCTGGAGAAGTGAAATAGTGAGCAGGATCCAATTTATATGTATCTAAACTCATATTTCTAAAATTTTCAAAAATATCGCACAACAGTAGAACATCAGATTTTAGGTATATGTCAGAATATTCACCCAAATCTTGACAATTGAATGTGTTCCATACCTGCTTTACTCTATCATAATCCTCATCAGAAACATGTTTTTCATTTAATTTATCATAAAAGTCCACCTTTGATGGTATACTAGAATAATTTAATTTATCTAAAGAATCGATAAAACTGTACGGAAAAACACCTTTCTGCCTCATAAGTTTGAATTTATCCTGTTCCGGAAAATATTTTCTTGTTTCCACAAAATGTTTTTCATCTAAATTGTCACCTAACTCTTGAAGGGAAGCAGCCATAAATTTAAAACTATCGATGAACCTTAATTTCAAAAACTTATTTTTCGTCACTCCATTGTGATCTACTATTCTCTCCATAATTATATGTTTCGTGAAGGAAACATACTTTTCTTTAGTTTGAGCAATGACATCAACTTTTGTTTTGTTTGTGCATAACTCTTTTATGAACAAATGACAGTCATACCCACTGAGATTATGAAAAATTATGGGTATAAAGTTGGGCAATTTGAAATTGAGGTTACAAATACTATGTGCAGCTCCATTTCTTTTTTTCCCCGTTAGATGGCAGTGGTCACGCACCTTAATATCACCATCACCAAATGGTTCTCCACATATACCACATGTGGCGGCAATATTGAAATCATGCTCTTCCTCATCAGTCAATGGACTCATTGGAATGACTTTCTTCAAATATTTGTGATAAATATTGGTGACATCAGCCTCCAAGTTTGACACAAACACTTTAGCTGCATCAGCACCTCTATATAGTACAAATTTAGATATAGAATCATCAAAAGAGCACTTTATGAGGTAAGAAAAAGCATATGGTTCATGAAGATATGTTCGATTTGTATAAGAGTTAGCAGGATTTGGCTCATTAGTATGCACTGGTTTCAGAATAGATTCGAAATCAGCATATACAACGAATGGAACCCTCAACTGTTTCTCGATATTTTCAAATTTCAAAATATTCTCAGGTACCCTTTTACCAAATTTATCAACCCTGAAATTTGTGGATGGTGTCGTTGTCGATATGTGATTACAATCATTCAACTGATGTCGCAATAAAGTTCGTTCATTATCAAAGTACAATAAACAACCATCACAAAAATACTTTTTATGACCACGGGCAGATATTTGTGATGATACTAGTCTCGATAAATCCTTAATCCAACAATAATGACTATTACCAGAATCATCTGTAATAATCAACAGATTAACATGACTATTTAATCTACGTTTAGAATAGTGTAACGGACCCACAACTTCATATTCAATTCTACCATTTTTAAAAACATTTTCCAACCCATAAACATTGATAGAGCAATCGTTCATAACCTCAAACTTAGGAATATCTTTCAACTTAACTGGAAATTCCATACCTGCTACATTCAAGACGGTTGAGAAGTGGGGATATGATGAAATTTCATTAAGTTTCTGACTGGCAGGGTATAAAGCTGAAGTCACAGCCCACGCAAAGCAGCACTGATCTTGATTAAGAACATTCACCACACTTTTCTTCAATTCGATGAACCTTGGCAATTTGATGTATGAAGACCCTCCGAAGGGGCTATACTTGTTGATATTCACCTCCAAGTACAAAATTTTCTCAATGGTCCAACCTGAAAATATAGGTTTTCTCTATAAGTCCATCATCATCAACATTTTGACTAGATCACATACCTGAATCCCGATCTTGAAATTCCGCTGCTTTAACAGTTAAACTATCTGCAAAACTGCTATAAACCACATCCAAATCATTCGATTGATCAATTACTTCATTGGGACTATTAAATGATTTGATGTCTGAAAGATCCTTAGTTTGCAGACTGTACCGCCCAAACACTTCCATGTTCACTTTCATGCATTTATGGATATCCAACACTTCTTCGAGTAGTTTCACTACTTTCTGCTTAATTTCATTGAAGAATGTTGGGTAATCCATGTGGTGGTTTTCACTGTCCACTCGGTAGCTCACAATTCGACACTTGAAAGCTGTATTGACAATTTTCACACCTTCCCCATATTGAACACATGCATTTGTTCTGTGCTGCAACGTCCTCCGATGTACATTCATCTGATCGCTTGCAATAGTCAAATTGCAGCAAACGCATGTTTGCAGTGTTGGAAGTGCTGGGGGTGTCAACCGTTGCCTCTTCGATGTTGGAGGTCCATCACCATTTGCGGGTGTGCAGGAATCCCGCTGATGACGACGTAGGTTGTCACTACGAGTGAAACTTTTTTTACAATCAACGCACGAATACATCTTGTATATAGAAATATATACCGTACGATAAGGAGAATTTGAAATGAGTGAAACGTTCACACCACACTCCTTATAAAAGCCCAACTCCTCCCCCCCACCATAACCCAAATGAGAGCTACAAGGTCAACATTCAATGCCACAGAGCAAGCTCAAGGTAGTCGAAGTGACGAACGTCAATGTCAAACCCCACACTCAAGGTCAAACACCGCAACGCCTAATCCCACTGTATATTCTGTACACGTCACGATTTCATTCAAGGTCAACATGCAATGCCACAGAGCAAGCTCAAGGTAGTCGAAGTGTCGAACGTCAAGGTCAAACCCCACACTCAAGGTAAAACACCGCATTCAATCTCATACTATGTGTACGACGTTCAAGGTTAGGTGACGTCATACGATATTCTGAACTTATATAGGAATTACCAACAAGGGAGTGGACAACGCCGAACGCCCACTGTTCAAGGTTATATTCTGTACACGTCACGATTTCATTCAAGGTCAACATTCAATGCCATGGAGCAAGCTCAAGGTAGTCGAAGTGTCGAACGTCAAGGTCAAACCCCACACTCAAGGTCAAACACCGCATTCAAGCTCATACTACGTGTACGACGTTCAAGGTTAGGTGACGTCATTCAAGGTCGTGTGACGTCTCAAGGTCAAAAGGGGTGGGGGGAGGCGTTCAGTCGGCATTAGCACCCTACTGTTCTGGGTATGGATGGTGGGTTTGGGTGGGGAGCCTTCTGTGGCGTGCAGGCTAGGTCTCTCTTGTTGCTGGTCCATCTGCTCGAGCGCCAGTTGCTTCTTCGCAGCAGATTCGTGGCCTGTGTTTGTCTGTTCGGTTAAATCCGTGTAAGTCTTCGCAACAGACTTTTTATTTGGGAGGTTTCACCACGTTATATCTTGTGGTGGGTTACAACCTGTATGTTACAGATGGTCGGCCGACTATCGCCTCACCTCCGTGGCGCGGCTAGTGATACGATAAGCGATGCAACAGGCGATTCGATAAGCAACCCGATCACACCGATCACTCATAATCGTGCATACATAATGGAAGAAAGTAATCTAGTGCACACTGGAGCAATCGCGATACTACACCGATAATTATCAGAGTTGCTTGAGCGAAATAAAGGCGCAATATCGTTCGAAACGTTCAAGTTGGCTCAGCAAGAAGACGGGCAGAAGCCGTGCTTCGCCAGTCTCCTTGACACCAATCTCATTAAAACATGGTAACTATTTGAGGGCATTCTATAAAACTCTCTAAATTTCTGTTCATGTTGAAAGAGCTCACGAAAAACCACTGCCGAACTGTGTTTAATATTAAACATTATATGGGTGTACCCAGTATTTTCTAGATTCACGTTTTCTCTTTGCAAGTACCGATAAGCAAAAACAACGTCCTCCTGTGAGGAGGACGGCTGTTTTTTAATGGATTAATATCCGATCGAATATTAATCTAGGACGTATAAATCTCTGAAAAAGTTAAGTCACTCGCGCCATCGAAATGTCAGGAACAAATTCAAAAAATTCACGGCCTTCGAACCAGAAAAATAGTGACATCTAAAAGGACCTACCTTGCAAGTGCATTCAAAGTTACTACTGATACAATAATTGTTGTGTTGTCTGCATATAAAAATGCTGTATCATGATTAATTGCTTGGGGTATGCAGTTAATATACAACAAAAATAAGAGTGGGCCTAACCTCTCCTCTTGTGACGTGCCGACAGTGACATAGAAAGCTTCCGAATAATCATCCTCAATTTTTATTTCGAGTGCTCTTCCAATAATGCCAGAAATTAGCCATCATTTTATAAGATCGCGTGTACCTATTGCCTCCAATTCATCAACAAAGAAATCTCGGTCGAACGCTCTGACAAGTCGAAGCATGAATCCACGACGAACTGATTTTGATCCAGGTTTTTATGAAAGTGTAGATCCATCGATGTTATCTAAACTTATAAATTTTGTCAAAAACTATGTTGATAACATTAATATATTAAGATAAGGAGGTGACGGAAAATACAGATTGATCTGTAGTTCTCTATACAGTATTTATCTCCTTTTTTGAATATCTGCCCAGCTTTGGATATTTTTAAGCCTTTGGGGACGTCTTTTTTCTAAGTCTTGCAAAATGGCATCAGTAGGTGTGTTCGAATTCATTTCTTTGTTAACACGCTTTTATTAGCTTCACCTGTATGGATGTATGTACGTATGTATGTATGTATGTTTGTTATCGACATTATTGTTTGATCTATTCGCGGAAGATGACGCTGTACGTAACCTCCTTGATATAATTCAAAGTCACTTTACATTTATTTCTTCATTTGAAAAAAATATATTATTAATTAACACGCTTATATTGCTTCATCCGTATGTATGTATGTATGTATGTTTGTTAGTAACTCTCAAGCTCGGGATTTGTATTTGACAGAATTATCGGCATTGCTTGATCCTTCCGCAGGCAGATGGCGCTGAACGCAACCTCCTTGATATAATTAGAACTCACTTTACATGTATTCCTTCAATTGAAAAAAAAAATTTTTTCATTAACACGCGCCCCTGCTGCCTTATTTGTAACCCTCCTTTGCGCGCCTGCTGCCTTGGGCTTGGTAGCTGATTTTCAGGCTCCCTTTCCGGAATCGGAAAATATCAGTGGTAATTTTTCTAAACAATATACGGGGGATTGATCCCAAAGTTTAGATAAAATATATATAGTTTAAAAAGACTAAAAAACACGTTTTTATGGCATACGAAACCAAAAAATGAAAAATACATATAGTTTAAGAAAACTAAAAAACACGCTTTTAAAGAACATCGAACTTTTTTTTTTTAATAAGTGTAAAACAATAACGAACGAAAAATACTAGTACCTATTATTGTGAAAAAAGCGCTTTGTTCCATATTTTTTTTTATATCAAGCGCCCGTTGCTTGTTTGACAATAATACTGGTATTTTTCGTTCGTTATTGTTTTGAGCTTATTTAAAAAAATTTTTCAACTTTTTAGTTCGATGTTCTTTGAAAGCGTGTTTTTTAGTTTTTTTAAACTATATTTATTCATTTCATTCAAAGACGGTGCCACTTGTTGATATTCCAGTTCCTATCTGAAAATAAATTTTTTGTTTAACCTACACATCTATGCAAAGAAATCAGTTAGAAATTAATTCCTTTCTTCGTTTTTTCGAAGATTCCGCAATTTTTTGTATGGAGATGGAGAACTAGAAAGCCAAAACCTTTCTTTCCCAAATATTTAAGAGTTATGTTTTCTTTTTAATTTTCAATTCGGTTTCCTACATGAAATGTCAATTTCATCAAGTCACTTACTTTGGATTTGTGGACTTACGCTTGAATTTCATTCCACACGCATACTTTCCTTCGGTACATTACATCGTTAGATCCTTACGTCCTTTTATTCATTATACTTTATCGTTTCAACATTTAGTATTTCATTGTTTGAAAACTTTCTCGACTATTTATGAAAAATTACTGGTTCTTCAATTTCACATTTTTTCAGTTTATCAAGTTCTATAGCGATAGTTTTTTTTGTCAGTCGCCATGTTGCTCAGTGTTATTCACTTTTCTAGGTAGTATGTTTCCAAATCTTCTAATTATCAAGCAGAAGGGCTCGCGTTGTAGATTTATCATTTTGTGATATGGATAGAAGAATACTCAATAATCCTGGAGGCTGATTAGAAATTTGAAGTGGATGTTCGGCGAAAGCACCAACTTCTATAGATTCAAAAGACGAAATATTGTCGCAAATTGACATCAAAATTTTTTTTTTCATTATCACATAATAGTAATAAAAAGACCACTTCGTAGTTTTCAAAGTTTCATTGAATAAATTATTCCATAAATGATTACCTCTGCTAAGAAAGTATTCTTTATGAAATTTTGCATATTGACGACGTGTTTATTATAATGAAGAGGAACTTTATTCGAAACTGCAAACTATTGATCTTTAATACTCATTCGAGTAGATAATTTCTTCCTTCCTTCCAGGAAGAAATTCAAAAAATCCACCGCAAATAATATTTATCGTTAATGTATTTCATCTTTTGCAAAACAAAAATATATTTCGAAAAACTCATCAATTGATCAATTTACTCATCTGATTTCAGTCTAAATCCAACACCGGTTTTTGAAGTGACTTAAACTAAATGTATGTTTATATGATTTCATAACAAATTATACATATAAGTAGAGCACCCTGTTCATGTTTATAATATTCCATTCAATCTGTTAATTTTCCGCTTGGTTCATTCTGTTTACTTATCGCTGCCATCAGATTTTTCTCATTTTTATAAATCTGTGAAAACGGATAAACATACCTTTCAACCACAGTGCCAAATGCTCATGACAAGTTTGACGTAAATAAATCTAAAAATAATGAAATTCCGCTACACGAGAGTTATATGGCTGACATTTTTATATCTACAGTGGCGTCGATGTATTGAATATCTTATGAATACACCGACCTGATATATAATCGAGAAAGGTTAATGCAGTCAAGCTGCTGGAAAATAATTCCATGGAAATCAAGAGATAAATAAATAAGGACCGCCTACTCGGTACTGGCGATGCACAATAGGCTCAAACAGCTACTTTCTGTATTTCCTACTTTCATCACACTGTCCATAAATAATAAACAAATTCATAAATAAGTAAATAAATTCATAAATTGAAACTTCGTTTGAATAGTTTTCTTCCATCGTTTTAAAGGTAATTGAAACTCCTAAAGTGACAAAAATGTCAATATTATTAGGAGAATTTCACAACGTTAATATCGAATAGTAATCATAATCGGCTTACAAAATATCGAAGGGGAATACCATTCTGAATAAACATGTTTACAAATAAATGCTCATAAGTCCGAAACTTGACTAGTTAGGTTAGTTTAGGTTAGAAAGAGAGTAAATGTGTACAGCTTGATGAATCTGTAATGATACACAGGGTGTTCCATTTGAAATAATCATCTTTCAGTAACTTTTTCAAGCAAACGAAAATACTGTATTTTTTACCACTCTGTATTGAAGTAACGAAGATTACGCTGAAGTGTGGAAAGCCTCCAAGTATCACCTAATTCCAAACCAAATTTCGATACCATAATATTCCTCAACTCAAAGATATATCATTTTAGAGGTCATTGTTTCCGAAGAAAAAAATTGAAATTAATTCATACTTCGAAACGGTAACAGGTATAGGAAAAAACCAAGAAAAGTTGTCTGGTAATTGTTGTAGATTACAACAGGGTGTTCCATTCGAAAAATCAAAGTTGTTACTGCACCATAATGGAAGTGGCAACACCGCATGGTCGAAAATATTTTACTCAGATAGATAATGTCCGAATATGTTCTCCATTGAATTTTCAACGTGATCAAAATGTTACAATGGATTTTCATCAAGTATCGGTCAGTTCCCTCATACCTATCTTTGATAATCAATCATATGTCTGTATTCACAATATGTTGAGCAGTGATGCATACATAAATTTAACTAGGTACTTAGTATTTAGGCCAAAATTCAATAACTTTGACGCTTCATGAACACACATTCACACATCAATTTGTAACTTCCATTTCTGAGAGTAGATCATAGGACCATCCAGTCAAACCCTTATGTAGTCGATTTGAAAATTACAAACTCTTTGATTTGTATAAATTTCGAACATCTGTGAAGTAAATAACTACCCTATTTTTCGAGAAAACTTTTTCTTTCGGAAAGTAATTTTCATGAGATTTGACGAACCCTTTTATAATTATTTTTAATGGTTCACGCATAGTAACACACCACTAACTAAAATTTACAAAATTACGCCGTTTGCGAAAAAGTGCTATCAAAGAGAAGCCGACAAACGCCATTCTCTAAGAGCTCAATTCTCCATTTCGACCCTTCACTGTTTGCAATTCCAAGAGGAATATTTGCCTGTACAGTTGAAGTGCCCTTTCAGGTGAATTAAACAGGAATGTTGGGAATAATTTCGCTTGACTCTACATTAGTAGTGGCGAGCTTTGCCTTACGAATCAACATTGAAGCACTGCCATTACGAAGGTAGGCTTGGAAATTATAGGCAGAAATATGGAAGATTAATCTCATTATTTCTGTTTAATTGTATTACATCAGTTTTTGTCGTTCTGCAGACAAAGTTAAAATAAATTTGTTTTGGTTTATATTGTATTTCTGAGTATATTTCAACCGCCAAGCTGAATAACCTATATACTATCTCAGCCTGTAGCGATAGAAAAATCCAAATGTTTTCGCCATATCAAGCTTCGTTTTCAAATAACTGTAGCAAATTTCAACCAAATAGGTGTAAGGTTGTTTATGATATTTTATAAATACCTTTTTTGTTGTTTATGAGGATAAAAAACAGAGATTACGAAGCGAAACCCGAAAAAACAGTCTTGATTTTCATTTTGGCGAAGTTTAGCTTACGCTATTTCACCACTTAACGAAGAATATTTTTATATACATGAGTGTATAAATATTAATAGTAGCTTAAAACTAGGACCGAATCTAGGTTTCAACATGGAGAATATTTTAAATAACTTGAGCGAGAATTCGATTAAAAGACGTTTCGCTCCTGGCCAGGAGTATTTTCAATTTCATTTTTTTATATAAAACTCATTTTTGAAATATATTTTTTCATTTGATATTTACGAACAAGATAATGGAGGTGCGATTTGTTTTGTTTGTATGCGTGTTTTTTATGTTGACCAGATGTTATTACTTCCTTAAGGTATCTGTATCTGTAGAGTAGGGAGGGTGAGTGTAAGCCCACGCTCTTAGGCCACATGTGACCCATTGTACATCCTCCCGAGGAGTTGTCCTCCTAGGTCGTCGTCCATCCTGTCCTTTCCAGGAAGGTGGACAGGTCGCTGGGAGACATCTCCTTTATATCGGCAGGTGTAGACCAAGACTCGCCGAACACACACTCTCTTATTGACGATAACTTCGGGCACTCGCACAGGACATGCCTGACAGTCTCATCTTCCTGTTCACACATCCTGCATAGGCATCCTGCACAGCTACTTCCTTAAGGTAGTAGCTGTCATCAATCACCATGTTTGGTAATTTATCGAAGATCCGCGAAATAAATCGAACTGTCTTGCAGTTTGACTCTATCTCTTGCCACTTTCGATCATTCTCATGTTTTCCATCGGATTCTAGTACCTTCTCGCTTACTTCCCAGAATCAGTTTCTGTCGAATTCGCTCACTGCGCACACAAATAACATATTGGCGTGAAGTTATCCACAGATTTCTGGCCACACATGCTGACGTAGAGGAAAATAAAAATCTGTGGTTGGGATACGAAATTATTAGCACCCGTACTAATATCTGTGGCTGGAAATACCTATTCACTATAGGTTAAACGTGGAATTATTAAGACTATTTGGTGTTTAACTTTTTTATAGATTCTTGAGTAGGTTGACGCGTTGATAATCGTTTTCTCATCAACAATACAAATTTAGGGAAAAATAAAATTGGAAATATTAGACTTACTTTCCAATACCCCATATAGAAATGATATCCGATGATGTGCGTTCATCAAAATCACACAACTTCCATAGTTTCTTGAGTAGATTAACTTGTCATCCAAACAGATTTCGAAAAAGAATTTGTTGAAACAATCGGACCAATTTTTTGAGATTCCTTGTAGAATTGGAACCATATGATGTGCGTTCATGAAAATCACACAACTCTTATAGAATCTTGGGTAGATCAACATAGTGAAAACCGTTTTCTTGTCACCCATACAGATTTCGAAAAAGAAACTGTTGAAACAATCGGACTAATTTTTTGAGATTCCTTGTAGAATTGGAACCATATGATGTGCGTTCATGAAAATCACACTACTCTTATAGAATCTTGGGTAGATCAACATAGTGAAAACCGTTTTCTTGTCACCCATACAGATTTCGAGAATGAAATTGTTGCAACAATCAGACTCACTTTTTAAAACACCTTGTAGAATTGGAACCATATGATGTGCGTTCATGAAAATCACACAACTCTTATAGAATCTTGGGTATATCGATTTAGTGAAAACTGTTTTCTTGTCACCTCTACAGATTTCGAGAAAAAAATTGTTGCAACAATCAGACTCACTTTTTAAAACACCTTGTAGAATTGGAAACACAAGATGTGCGTTCATGAAAATCACACAACTCTTATAGAATCTTGGGTAGATCAACATAGTGAAAACCGTTTTCTTGTCACCCATACAGATTTCGAAAAAAAATTGTTGCAACAATCAGACTCATTTTTTGAAATTCCTTGTAGAATTGGAACCAGAAGATGTGCGTTCATGAAAATTACATAACTGTTATAGAATCTTGGGGAGATCGATAAAGTGAAAACCGTTTTCTTGTCACCCATACAGATTTCGAGAATGAAATTGTTGCAACAATCAGACTCACTTTTTAAAACACCTTGTAGAATTGGAACCATATGATGTGCGTTCATGAAAATCACACAACTCTTATAGAATCTTGGGTATATCGATATAGTGAAAACCGTTTTCTTGTCACCCATACAGATTTCCAGAATGAAATTGTTGCAACAATCAGACTCACTTTTTAAAACACCTTGTAGAATTGAAACCATATAATGTGCGTTCATGAAAATCACACAACTCTTATAGAATCTTGGATAGATAAACACAGTGAGAACCGTTTTCTTGTCACTCATACAGATTTCGAGAATGAAATTGTTGCAACAATCAGACTCACTTTTTAAAACACCTTGTAGAATTGAAACCAGAAGATGTGCGTTCATGAAAATCACACAACTCTTATAGAATCTTGGGTATATCGATTTAGTGAAAACCGTTTTCTTGTCACCTCTACAGATTTCGAGAAAAAAATTGTTGCAACAATCAGACTCACTTTTTAAAACACCTTGTAGAATTGGAAACAGAAGATGTGCGTTCATGAAAATCACACAACTCTTATAGAATCTTGGGTAGATCAACATAGTGAAAACCGTTTTCTTGTCACCCATACAGATTTCGAAAAAAAAATTGTTGCAACAATCAGACTCATTTTTTGAGATTCCTTGTAGAATTGGAACCAGAAGATGTGCGTTCATGAAAATTACATAACTGTTATAGAATCTTGGGGAGATCGATAAAGTGAAAACCGTTTTCTTGTCACCCATACAGATTTCGAGAATGAAATTGTTGCAACAATCAGACTCACTTTTTAAAACACCTTGTAGAATTGGAAACAGAAGATGTGCGTTCATGAAAATCACACAACTGTTATAGAATCTTGTGTAGATCGATATAGTGAAAACCCATACAGATATCGAGAAAAAAATTGTTGCAACAATCAGACTCACTTTTTAAAACACCTTGTAGAATTGGAAACAGAAGATGTGCGTTCATGAAAATCACACAACTGTTATAGAATCTTGTGTAGATCGATAAAGTGAAAACTGTTTTCTTGTCACCCATATAGATTTCGAGAAAAAAATTGTTGCAACAATCAGACTCACTTTTTAAAACACCTTGTAGAATTGAAACCAGAAGATGTGCGTTCATGAAAATCACACAACTCTTATAGAATCTTGGGTATATCGATATAGTGAAAACCGTTTTCTTGTCACCTCTACAGATTTCGATAAAAAAATTGTTGCAAAAATCAGACTCATTTTTTGAGATTCTTTGTAGGATTGGAACTAGACGATTTGCGTTCATAAAAATAACACAACTCTTATAGAATCTTGTGTAGATCGATCTAGTGAAAATCGTTTTCTTGTCACCCATACAGATTTCGAGAAAAAAATTGTTGCAACAATCAGACTCACTTTTTAAAACACCTTGTAGAATTGGAAACAGAAAATGTGCGTTCATGAAAATCACACAACTGTTATAGAATCTTGTGTAGATCGATATAGTGAAAACTGTTTTCTTGTCACCCATACAGATTTCTAGAAAAAAATTGTTGCAACAATCAGACTAATTTTTTGAGATTCCTTGTAGAATTGGAACCATATGATGTGCGTTCATGAAAATCACACAACTCTTATACAAGGAATCTACAAGGAATCTCAAAAAATGAGTCTGATTGTTGCAACAATTTTTTTATCCAAATCTGTGTGGGTGACAAGAAAACAGTTTTCACTTTATCGAACTACCCAAGATTCTATAAGAGTCGTGTAATTTTCATGAACGCATATCATTTGGTTCCCATTCTACAAGGTGTTTTGAAAAGTGAGTTTGATTGTTGCAACAATTTTTTTCTCGAAATCTGTATTGGTGAAAAGAAAACGGTTTTCACTATATCGATCTACCCAAGATTCTATAACAATTGTGTAATTTTCATGAACGCCCATCTTCTGGTTCCAATTCTACAAGGAATCTCAAAAAATGAGTCTGATTGTTGCAACAATTTTTTTTTCGAAATCTGTATGGGTGACAAGAAAACGGTTTTCACTAGATTGATCTACCCAAAATTCTATAAGAGTTGTGTGATTTTAATGAATTCAAGGAATCTCAAAAAATGAGTCTGATTGTTTCAACAATTTCTTTTTCGAAATCTGTTCAGATGACAAGAAAACTGTCATCACCAAGTTAATGTGTATTGTTGATGAGAAAACGATTATCAACGCTTCAATCTACTCAAGATTCCATAAAAAAGTTAAACACCAAATAGTCTTAATAATTCCACGTTCAACCTATAGTGAATAGGTACTTCCAGCCACAGATATTAGTACGTATTGGTACGGATACGTATCGTATCCCAACCACAGATTTTTATTTTCCTCTACGTCAGCATGTGTGGCCAGAAATCTGTGGATAACTTCACGCCAATAAATAACATTTGTGTCAGTACTTCTACATTGCATGATTTGTAACTTTTTGTGTTATAAACTCGATTTTTCATTCCTCTTTTGAAATTCTACGAATACAAATATTTCATATATGTATACTTTGTTTTAGCATTTACTTTTATACTCCATTATTTTTAATATGTATTTCATATATACTCTGTAATATTACCTGTTGGAAGTAAATCGCTTTTTTTATTTATTTTTTTATACCTGCAGCGTTTGTCTGTTTGCCATGGCCGTAACAATATATTTCTGAATATTTCCACAATATTTCAATTTCAAATTGTATATATAATAGATCAAGATCTTCAGATGATGTGGTGCTGCAGGTTTTTCCGGGTTTTCCTGCAGCTGAAAAAGCAAATGCGCCACTGGAATCAATGAAGTCGCCCCGGAGCGCCAATTCAATTTTAATGTTGTTTTTATTTTTATCGTTGTTTCATCAATAATTTCTTTCATTTTGAATATCCCTTGACTGATATCAAACTAATAAAGGTTGATTCAAAAATGAATCATTGCTCTCTGAATCTTGATAATGTTTTCCTTTTCTTGAATACAAACTAATTCTCAATATTTGTTTCAGGTATCAACGATTTTAATTTCTTGATTCGTGGTACTGGTAAGTGCAGAATAGCAACATGATCTACAACATAATCTATAAATAGTGTAGATTTTTCATCAGGGTTTCTCTCTTATTCTGACACATTATGCAAGTAAAATTTCACAATTATCTTGTTATAAAATGTAGTACAATGATCAACTATTTGGTGCTTATTATTTGTCGTTTAGTAGGGAAAAATAAAGAAGTGACAGTTGCATGAAAGTATTGTTTTAAGGGAAATTTCGAGACATAATGATCAAAATAACTGTTTCGAAGTAGTATGTCTTTCAAAAGATTTTAAAATTTGTAGAAACCCAATTTCAACGCAAGATTTTAACAAGTCATTTGTAATAGACCATGCTCGAGATCTTCCATTAACAAATTCCAAGAAAAAAATGTCAGACATTGCAGTAAGTGTCAGCTAATTGAATGCTCATAAAAATAGAGTAACCATTACAGGTAAATATTATAAAACCTATTCTCAAAACTTACTTCAATTACATACAAGTTTTTGCCAATAGCAATCAACACTAAGTAATAAAAAAAACAGAGAAAAACAACCAAATCTTAATTATTGATACACTGATTTTAAACAAGTGTTTGACTAAATGAAATCTGGGTCAATACTAACATCAACAAAGCCTCCATCAAGGTATGCTTGATATCAAATGGTGAACAAAGTCTTGCGGAATATTCTCCCATTCTTCATGAACGGCCTTTATGTGTGATGAGCAACAGGGACTTCCAAGAATTTTTTAAATTGTCCCATAGAAGGATTCATGTCCGAACTGTTTGGTGGCCACTCTGCTATAGATATCGTGCGAGAATGAAAAATTTGGTACCACTAAGGGAGCAAAAGTCATTACGTATTCTGCATTGGAGTTGTATAAAGACCTACCCAATGTTGATCATTCATAGACCTCGTACGTACGTACGTACGTACGTTTCCAATCCTTGAGTGTTCAATTCTGATGTAGTCTTACAAAATTCAATCTCTGAACTTTGTGTTATCAGGTTAGCAAAACATGTTTGGCCGGTCTTCTGGTGTTCAATACTGCATCATTTTAACGCATACAAATATTTCTAGAAGATAAAGCGATATTTTGAACATTGCTGATTCTGGTGACTCAACTATTTCTGAGAGCACATTGTTCAAAAAGTGATCATCAATTTGCCCTTGTCCTGGTCTTCGATGGTACGAGGCCGTTTCATTATGTAGTTTCACTATGTTGGAATTATATGACGCACGAACTGCCTCATTTACTGACACATTTCTGTGGCGATTTTTCTTACTTGATTTATTCTCAAATGAACTCCCAAACCTGCGTGAAAACAATCACAGTTGAAAATTTTTTTCTCATCAACATTTTGTTTCAATCAGTAGTTTTTGACGTATTCAAAAAAAACTTTATTGTGAGATTTTCACTAAACACTTTTACAAAAACGCAACATGTGTTTCGACATACAATGGCTTCTTCGGGCGTGTCTTTACTAACTTGAATTAGTGTGATTATTCACGCCTGAAGAAGACATTGTATGGCGAAACACATGTTGTGTTTTTGTAAAACTGTTTAGTGAAAATCTCACAATAAAGTGTTTTTTGAGTACGTCAACTTATGGATTTTTATTAGGTATTGGCCAATTCTATTATATAACAGTTTTTGAGATGAATTCAACACAAATTTATGATTTACTAGGTTATGATTTATAACAATTGCCACTAACGGTCGAAGTTCAATGGCCTACTGGTCATGAGTAAGTTATTAATAAATAAAGATAATAGCGAACGCTACACAAATATATAGAAAAATATTGGTATCAAATTTCACTGGTGTACTTGGAGGTTTCTTTCATGTTGTTATTTTTGCTTGAAACTACTTGTTGAATTAGGTTTAGGTCAGCCTCAAATTACCTATCAGAAAACAACTATTCCTCTGGCTGATACCACGAAGGGCGTTGTATTATATGAAACAGGTGTCAGTGCAGGAAGCCAGGGGAATAGTGTTTTCTGATAGGTGTCAGAACATTAACCTACAGTGTAGGTAAGTCGAGACTGGTATCAAAAAAATTGTTCTTTTAGTAAATTTTATTTACAGCCAGTCTTCAAGTATGCCCATTGAATATATGTGAAATTTTATTTCCTTATACGAGGAAATGAGCGAATTTTGGATATGCGGTTGGTTAGTACCTTGTTTACCAGATGGAGCCATGACAATTTTGTTGTTTGTGGTTCGTTTCAGCTTGGTTGGAGGAATGATACCCTGAAAGCAATCCCATTTTTAATTGTGGAGTATCATCAACTTTAGGTTGATGGCCGATACCTTGCACTGACGATACCAAATAGCCCGAAACCGGTCAGCAAGTATGCCCGTTCCTATAACTGAAAGCCGATTCTACCAGTTGTATCGCCAACAGCATATGCAGGAAATACTTGTGTGAAGATTCCTGCACTGACACCTGTTGGATATAATCCAAAGGCCTTCATTGATGAATACAGTTCGTTTCCTTTCTTGGAAAGTTTACCACTTTATGTATATTGATTTACGAAAATCAAAAGGTTTTCTCCCACACACGCAAAAGCAGGCTCTACTAGAAAATAACATTAAATGAGATGAAAAGATATCCCTCCAATAATTTTCAAGTACGATACTGCTAAATAGCCGTCATCTGCACAACACATTCATGTCACCATTCTATTTTTTTCATACTGTATTTAGTAAACCCGTGATTATTTATTCAATGATAAACAGTTGGCGACGGCACTATAAATTTTATTCAGTAGATAGATGGAGTAATGCAGTTTCTATTATATATAAATTTATAGCAGCCTTTCTTTCAGCTGTTTATAGCCAATGCCGTATATCAGTTCAGCACTTTATAAAGACGTGACACATGATGGCCGTCTCTTATTAACCGAGATATATTAAAAGCTACGTGTAATGTGAAGTCAGAATCGTTCAAAACTTTTGCGCGATACTGAAATGTTATTCTTGAACTCAAATGACGTTTTTCTGGGTTCGTACTATATGCATATTGAATATATCCATACCTCATTATAATTATCATACCCGTTCATGATTGTTTATGACTATTATAAAAATTTAACCAGCAGGTCAGGTTAGATAAATTACAAAATATTTGTCACAGTGTATTTTGTGTGGGGACCTGCTATAGGCTTATGCCTCTTCAGAATTAGTGGATTGTGTGTGTGTGTGTGTGTGTTGTCTTGTGTAATGATGTCTAATGTTGTTTTTCTTGTTTTTCCGTTGTACCGTTAGAGTGGTCCGGGTCAGTTGCAGTGGTCATTAGAATATGGGTATAGGTTGTAAGGCCGGGGGTAAATGACTTCAGATTTCAGCTTCTTCCAGGACGTAGCTGTCCACTATTTGATTCCCAGCGGGTATTCCTCTAGGATATCCTGGATCTGCTCCGGCGGATCTTCCATTGCTTCCAGGAGTCTTGCTGGGAGAAACGGGAGCTTCTTCCTAGCTATCATTCTGGGTCCTCCTCGGAGAGTCCAACGAGTTGTCAGTGAGTAATAACGTAGTTATTACTGCTGATCATTCTTGTCGCATATCGTCCTTGAAGTTCCTGAAATCGTAGGTTGATTGGTGTAGTATTTACTAGGTTATATAAGTTTTGAGATGGGTAGCGGTAAGGGAGGTGAGGATGTTGCTTAGGATTCTTCTCTCGGTTGTTAGGATACGGTGGGATAGTGTCGAAGAAAGCGTACCGTATATCATCGCTTTGTAGTCTAGTACTGGTCTGCTGAAAGTTTTACGTGTGTATGAGACATTTACTGTCGCACCTCCCAAGCGTGCTTGTCAGTGCTTTTAGCAGGATTGCTCTTTTCCGGACTCTGTCCAGAGTTTCTCTCAGGTCGACCTTGAGGGTCCTCGTGAAGGTGACCCTCCCCCAAGTAGGATACCGTATCTTGGAGTATATGAGGTTTTCTCCCGAAAGTGTGAGGTTCAAGTTATCAAGATTTGATTTAGGACGGGTAGTGGTGTGAAGTGTTCGACCATGTTTTGTGCTTAAATTTGCAAGCTGCGAGTGTTGGGAGCGGAGGAGTAGAGAATAGTATCATCATCAGCATACTGGAGAAATTAGAAATAAGGAGAGAGCGACGACTGAGCCCTAGAGGACACCGGATTTCGGAGAAAAGGAGGAGGATAAGGCGTCACCGACTTTAACTTGGATTTGCCTGTTAGAAAGGTAGGAACCTACTAGTCTGATGAAGTGGTGTAGAAGACGAATTCGAATAAGCTTCCAGATCAGGCCCGCGTGCCAGAAACTTGTCGAAAGCTTTCTGGATATCTAAGAGGATTGCGATAGTGAGTGGCTTAAAAATGATACTAATTTTGTGTATGCACATTATTAGTATCATTATTTAATCCTACAAAAGTAACAATTGGCTTATGGTAGCTATAATATATGTACATACACAAAATAATCAATAAAATATTTTAATAATTAATAACCCTTCCTTACATTATCGTGTGATGTACTGTTTCGAACCTTTGGTGTAGTAATGAATATTACTGGAGTTTTATCCCAACACCATCTTCAAAAGGAAGATAATCTAGTTTTGTCTCAAGTTGAACAATGTCAATATTTAATAGTTCAACTTAGATTAATTCAAGTTTAACTTCTGTCAGGAGTGCCGAGACGCACACGTATTTTCAAGGAATAGGAATAGGAAATGCACAGAGATCTAGATCATAGATTTCAAAGATTGAAAAAGATTACAGATTTTGACAACGAAAGCAATTCAAATAAGATATGAGACAAAACTAAATATATTGAAATATAGACCTATTTTGAGAGTGTTCTGCTTGCGAGAGCGACAAGAAAGCTCAAACTCCATTAGTATTGACGGTTTTTCGTGAAACCAAGTTCCAGTTGACCAGTACATGAGGATTCGCTCCGTGTCTTCATGCAACTTTCATAGAACACGGATAATATCAAGCAAATTAAATACTGGTACTATAAATGAAAGAACGTAATGGTCCCAGGTATTTGAGAAATGTATTAAACAAGTGATTTTTAACCCGTTACAATATTCAAATATTACACCATTATTAAAGTACACAAGGGTTTTTCAATACATGTAATATTTATTTGGAGTACCCAGTTACAGAAAATGCTATTATTACAGACTATTTATGAAATAAATATTAATGATGATGGAATGATGGAATATATAACTGTATGAAAGTAAATGCTAAAACAAAGTATTAAAATATTCGTATACGTAGAATTTCAATGGAGGAATGAAAAATTGAGTATAACACAAAAAGTTACAAATCATGCAATGTAGCAGTACTGACATGAATGTTATTTATAGTATTATTAAAGGTAATTGTTGATACTTGATACCAAGTCGTTCAGAGAATCGAAATAAATATCGCAATGTTCAGAGATTTTATTGAAGCTACTGCACATAAAATTCTTCTTCGCAATAAAATTTCAGATTGTGTCAACCTTTACTTCTTGGTACTAAGAAATTGATCTCGGGTAAAAGAACCATACTGTCAATATTGTTGTTTAGTAATTCATGCAAGAATTTTATACCAAGGATAACTCTCCTATTTTCCAAAGATCTTATATCAAATCGTGTCAACAAAATGTTATGATCGATGACTCTCGTGGAGTAATCTCCATCAACTTTTAGACATAAGTATTTTAGGAACTTCCTCTGCACGCTCTCAATTGATGTTTTTTGGTAGTCGTAAACTGGATTCCATTACACAGAGCCATACTCTAACTCAGATCTGGCATACGCAAAATATAGCAATTTTAAGGTGGCAATACTTTTGAAGTTTTTGCCATTTCTGTAAATGAATCCATGCATCCTATTTGCGTCAGCAGTCATATTCCTAATATGTGTTGTAAATGTTAATTTACTGACGTGAACGCGGTTGATTGTAGTGTTGTTGATTGAGTAATCGTACATTAAATAAAGTTCGCTTTTTTGTTGTAAATGATATTATTTTACATTTGGATACGTTCAGTTGTAGACGATTATTATTACATCAACGTTTTATTACATCTAATTCATGTTGTACACGTTGGCACTCACAAATGTCGTCGATTTTATAATATAGTTTCAAGTCGTCTGCAAATCGTAGGCTAGGAATTTTCAACGAGGTTGCCAATTCAATTATAAAAATTAAAAATAAAAGAGGTCCAAGATTAGAATCTTGTGGTACCCCAGATGTAACTACATACTGAGCCGACTTAAAAGAGTCGTATTAGACGAATTGTTTTCTGTTAACTAGATATGATTCATTTAGAGTAAGCAGTTGGTTAGAGAGTCCCAGTTTTGTCAATTTGCTGAGAAGAACATAATGGTCTATTTGAATGAAGGCTTTTTGAAAGTCCAAATGAACAAGATCGACTTGTTTTTGCTTGTCCATGCACGTACAGAGATATTGATTTAAACATGCAAGATTTGTCATGGATGATATTTGTTGTACGAAACCATGCTGAGTAGGAGAAATAACTTTTTGAGTCGTTTTCCACTGCTCGGGGAAGGCACAAGTTGTTAAAATTGAGTTGAATATGTCTATTAGAGGTATAGAGAGAACGTCCATACAGTCCTTTATCACAAGACTAGGAACATTGTCAACTTATTACGAGACGTCTGATTTATCCATATTATCCAAATCCCTGGAGAAAATTGCAGGCTTATTTCTTTCCCTTTCTTTGTTGAAAGTCACTTCAACAATATGATTACAAATTCTTTATTGGAGTTTATGTTCAAAAATGTTATATTCTGTCTAAAATATTGAATTAATCGTTACATCCGAACTACCTTCTTGTCTTTTCATCATTAGCCGAAATTGATATCAGTTTGATTGTTGGAGCAGGATCCACATATTTCATGAACTTCCGACAGACTCTTCCGTTCATTTTTTTAGAATATCAATATTCCATGGCGCCAAAATATTCCTAATGAGTACAAAAGAATCCATAACCAATATCTAATAAATATTCATTACGAAAGCATACTCGAGGTTATTGTTTTTACTCAAATTTACATACAATATTACAAGGTGTCACATCTCGAAGCTGAACACAGTAACTAACTCCGAACTCGATAAGTTTAAAAAAAGTTAATTGTGCGATAATTGTGTTTTTTTTAATAAATTTGGTTTTTAATGTTATTGCGATAAAGACTGTAATTTTTGCTTAAAATACCATTAAATTAATGTGCAACATAAAGGAATATTAATAAATTTAAATACACACAGACAAAAATTTTTAACAAGATCTATAATAGATCAATAGACCTTCAGTGGTGGAAAATGACAAACGTAGTAAATTCAACTCTAGTATCAAGAAATCTTCTTGAAAACTGTGTGATAACAGACATGTTTCACATATACTTCTGAAACCTTTTTGAACGGAGGAGTTGTTTCTTATTGTCTTTTGGTTATTTAACCGATGCAACTATTAGTATTTAAGGTTATGTTAGTTTATATCTCGCTCAGAAGATGACAGTGTGTCGAAACAGATGTTAGCATTAAATGTTAGTGTTGTGTCAATTGTGAAAAATTATTTCCACCCTTCCCATTCAATTAAAAAGAACTAAACCAATAAAGGATGTCCTGAAGTGTAATAAAGGGCAAACTGAAAGATTCGCCTTGAAAAGTTACTTAAGAGTCGATAAATGAAATTTCTATAAACAACTCTCCACGTGTTCAAAACTTAAAAAAATTAACAACGCTTCAGTTGGAAATAGCTATATTTTGTTTGAATAATTTTGTGATACCGCATAGTTGGTTGTCGCTTCTAGAAAAAGAGAATGACTGTTTTGACAGTAGTTGCCAAGGAAGTTGTATTGATTCACTTGTGAGTGACAATTAAATCAAAAATTCAATTAGACTGGAAATATCCTGTTCCTTCCATCCTATCCTCATTAGTTGAACAGGTTATGGTCCCAGAAAATGTTTTGTCGTATAAAAGAATCATATTTGTATTACTTATTTATATGTGAAAATTATAGTACATATGAAAATGTCCGACACTCAAATCGGCACAACTGCCACAACTGCAGAAAAGTTGAAATGGAAGTCAAACTACCCGGATGGGAAATTCCGAATTGCTTGCGACACGACGATTTCCGGAATAGCATAGAAAGATGAATCTACAGCATGTGATGGCTCGCAGGGATGAAAAAGCGCTGTGCAAAATCATTCTAATGGTTGATGAACGTGTTTCGTATATGATATGTTCAGAATATGTTTTTCCGTTATCTAGCTGTCGCACCTCTATGAACGACAACCCTCAGAAGTCGAAACTTGTGCGAGCCAAGGACTAACGAGGTCTTACTTTTCAACGTGTGGTTTCTAACACGGGTTGGATGATAGCAGGTGAAAATCGATCGTTTAGCTTGCGGCTTGACCCACCGACTAACACGCCGGTCGATTGAGTGAGTAAACAAAGCACCCACGTCGAACCGACCGGCTACCAAATGCCCAATCATATAAACAAAGCGGTGGATTTGACCCAGATACTCGCCGTGATGGAAAACCTATTGATGATGAATTTGTCGGAGTGATCTCATTGCATGGTTTATTTTCTCTTTTTGATCCCATGCTAATGACGTGAGTCAAAATAGAATCCAAAATTGGTATGTGGATAGTGCTACTAACGAACATATGTCCGGTTCCAAACACTTATAACAGATTTTTGTGAGGGCAAATCAGTCCTAGTCAGTGTAGCCAACGGAGATAAACTGAAAAGGAAATTGTGCTCTCCAGCTTCGAGTTTTACTTTATCTGTAACGTAATGGGGGGATCAAACTATGGAAACAAGGGCGTCGCCAAAGGGGGGCAGGGAGACAGTTGCCTCCCCTCCTAGAGATCAAATGAAGTTAGCCGCAAAGCGACCAAAGTGCGAGCAATTGACTTCCTTACCTAATAATAAATTCCGCATCGCATGACAAAACGTAAATAAATTCACAAGGTTTAATGTATATTGTAGAATGTATTGAAATATTCAGAATAAAATTAAGATTTTGACATCCTTTTTTAAAATCGCCGCCGTTATCATCACAACTTTATCAGACTTGCCATTGAACAGTGTAAAATTATGTATGTAGGAGGTAGGTATGGTGTGTGTGTGTGTGTGTGTGTTGTGTGCATTGCATTTATTTCTACAACAGCCGTTCACCAGTATTCATGTTAGTTTTGTATAATTTGTATGCGGCATACCTGAAATAATAATAATAATTGGTTTTATTGATAAGTTCATACATAAGTAATCAGTATATATATAGCTCTTATCAAATGGCAGGATTCATTTTTCGCCCATGTTCACACATGGACAAAACTTGCTCTTCCATCCAACCTTATTCCAATTTTCAATTTAATTTAAAAAATAATAATTATGCATAAATGCAAATGAAGATTATAAATTATTGAGTGATAATGAATAAATAACAATTCATAATTGTATGGTATATAAGAAATGATGTAGAAATTAAAATGCCTACTTGACAGGTCTCAAGGTATAGTGAAAATACCCAGTAAAATATCTCTCTTAAGTTTCTTTTTCAGCGCAGCAGAAGAAATATGCATATATCCATTCGGTAACCTGTTCTATAGTCAGGGTAGAAAAACTAAAAAAGAGCCTCTGAATTGAGAGGTTTTATGTTTTGGTGTGATAAGCTGATTTCGGAATCGAAGATTGAGGTTGTGTACGTCCGTCCTATAACTAATTTTTCTATAAAGATAACTTGGTTTCTTGTCATTGATTATTTTATGAAACAAGACAGTATAATATAGAATGCGTCGCGACTCCATATTTAGCCATCCGATATCTTTCAACTGGTGTGATATATGGTCGCGTCTTTTTGTTCCAGTTATCAGCCTCACACATGAATTCTGTAGCCTTTGTGATATCTTCTTGTCATCTTGAAGGAGATTGGGACCATATACTACGTCCGCAAAATTAGCATGTGACAACACTAAAGATTCGCATAAGGTCATTTTGTTTTTTTTTGTTCAACAGTGTTCTATTAGAATATATCATTTTGAGATTGCTGTACCCTCGTTTCAGAATTTGCGATAAACATCGTGTGAATCTTAAAGAACTGTCGAGGTATAGTCCTAAGTTTTTAGAAATATCCCTAAGAGGTAATTCAACTCTGTTTGCAGTTATAGAAACCTTGTCTAGATTGCGTTTACGTGACGATGTCCTTCCAAAGAGCATAACTACTGACTTAGAGGGATTGACAGTTAAGCAATATTTAGTTGATAATTTCATCGGAGAACATAAGTCATTATTAAGTTATTGTTACGAACAATGATCTAAATTCACTTACTGAAATTAGAACCATCAAAGATACTATAAACTTGTTTCGGGAATCAGTTTTCAGGAGGAAGTTGATACCTAATATTTCCAGACTTTGCAAGACAAGATGGAGAGTCAGAAACACAAAACCATCAGAGTTTTTAAAGAAAATCTTCCAATAATTCTGGAAGCCTTAGAAACATTATCTCAGGAAGGAAATAGTGCCACTCGGAAAAGTGCCTTCCAACTGCATGTGGCTACTTCCAGAATTTCTTTCATTCTCGGGATTATGTTGGTAACCAAATACTCGGCTTTGATGGAACCCGTTGTCAACGTACTCCAATCTGTAGCTTTGGACGTGGTCAAAGCCTCGGAACACGTTAAAAGGATTTTACTTTTCATTAAAAACCACCGTGAAAATCTGAAAAAGTGACAGACGAAATTATAAAGAAAGCTACTGCTGTTGCGGAGAAAGTCGGACTGGAGAACGACATTACATCAATGCCACGTATTACGGGGAAACAACGTCATAGAAGCAATCATTCAGCAGGAAGCCCTTCAGAATACTGGAAGAGGTATTTAGTAATACCATACTTGGATTCAATTATCACCTCCCTTGAAGTTCGTTTTGCTGAAGAAAACACACCATCATTCGCATTATCTAAGTTACACCCGATGCAGATGCAAAAGAGGACAACTGAAAATCTGAAACAAAATTGTGAATCTATTGCCCAGTTTTATGATTTACCGAACATAAAAAATTAAATCAAACTTTGGCAGCAATTGTGGCGATAGGCTCAATCTAATCTAACAAATCTTACAGTTGTTGATGTCCTAAAAGAAATAAATTCCTTCTTTCCCAAAACGGAAAAAGGCTTGAAAATTTTTATCGCTTTACCGTGCACGATCTGTACAGCAGAGCGATCCTTTACCAGCCTCAGAAGACTGAAAAATGGCTAAGAAGCACCATGGCAGAAGATCGTCTTAATGGTCTGGCCATGGTGAGTGTACACAGAGCTATAATAAATAAAAACCCAAATAATTTTAATCATAAAGTGGTTGAAAGTTTTGCAGAAAATCTCCGCAGGTTAGGTTTTAATTAAATATTATTTTTGTTAAAATAAATAATTGTGATATACTGTTTGGAACCTTTGGTGTAGTAATATTCAAAATAAATAATTATTACTGTGTTTATACATTGAACAGAACCGTTCTTATTACAATCGTCATCGAGGCAAAGACTTCCAAAATGTAACGTTTCATGCTTTCGACTGTACCAGGCGTTCATATTTTTTATCCTCCATAATATTGCCCCATTGCCCCACCCCGTAGTCATAAGCTGGCAACGTCCTTGTATGGAATAGTAATCGAGATGAGATCTAACCAGGGAAAAATAAAGATATTTAATAGCAGTGATGTTTCCTTCATAAAGTCAAGCATCTCCATAGATTTCTGAATTAGTGTGAAGTCTAGGATCGCACCTAGATCTTTGGTTTCAAAATCAGAATGTAAGGTAAGGTTATTTATATTATATTCGCTAGTGATGTGTTCGATGTTTAAAAAAATATGTTAACCAGCTGTCGCACCTGTATGAACGACAACCCTCAGAAGTTGAAAATTGTGCAAGCTAAGGACTAACGAGATAGATAGAAAATCTATATCGATTTGTAGAGTCAATGTATTGGTCTCGTTTCTAATTATTCCGAAACATTCTTAGTCTTCAGCAGGTAAAAGGTTAAACAACAGTGGTCCCAAATGTGATCCGTGTGGAACATCCGGTGTAACTACGATGGTATGAGAATAGTAATGATTAACCCTGACAATTTGCGTTCTTTCTATGTGATAGCTCTTGAACCAGTGCAATATTAGCTCAACACCATATGAACAACGTTTATGAATCAAGAGCTCACGATAAACTTTGTCTAAAGCTTTGGCAAAATCAGTAAACACAGTGTCAACTTCTGAACCCTTTTCCAGAGTATCCGACGAAAAATCAATGTATGTGATCAGACCCAATTCCGTTGACTTTGACTTTTTTTATTCAAACTGAATTGTTCGGTCCCTATAATTGGGGGGCATTCGTGAGGTAATTAGAAATGATACTCTCAGAAACTTTGGAGATTACGCTAAGAATAGAAATGGGACCATACGACGATAATAACTTATGTTTTCGACCGGATTTATATATTAGGGTAAAACATGATGTTTTCCAGTAGTCCGGAAATTTCCCTGATGGAAGAGCATTATTAACTAGATAAAATGAAGCAACATTATTGGAAAAAAATAGGGAGAATTCCATCAGGACCATGGCCTTTCTTGTTATTAAGTTCAAACCGTTTTTCATAGATTGTCGAGATTTCAATGTGATATTTGGACACAAATACAATGAGTGTAAACTGGGTGTCATAGGGATGTAAGGATTGATTTGTATAAACGGAATAAAATTGTTTTGCAAAAAAATTGAAAATATCGATCCCATTGGCAGCAGTACGATCACTAAGAGTCATTGTATTAGGTATAGTATTGTTTTTCTTGGTGCTGAATACAAATTTCCAAAGAAAACTCACAAAAAGCAGTGATGTAAGCACATTGTAGAATTGATTTAATGAAGAGATACAAATATTAAATAAAATAACCACCCTTTAGTGCTTGTTTAGATTTACTTGTGTCAGCTTTATACGGCGTCAACTCCTTTCTAAAACATAATATCAATTACTATTAGAATATTTTCGAGAGCAAGTTGCCATTTCCAATCGGTCATGATTATTCGTTTTGTAACCACAAACTTGTTTCTATATTTTGTATCAAGTAACAAAATCACAGTCGATTCTTCGAGGATTGTAAGTATTTTATCAATAATTCATTATTACGAATGTCTCTAGGATTGAATTTCAAATTTACTACACGTTCCACTGGACAGCAATAAACTTGTTTTTCAGAGAAAAACAATGTTTATATAGTCCGCCATAACAAACGAACAATAAAATAGATCTATACCAGCAAAGAAAAGAAAGGTAAACTCGTTTGCCGCTTGGTGAAACATGCCAAATATTTATGTATATATGTATCACTGAATCTAAATCAGTTATACATTTGGATACTGTCTGTGAAGGTCAGAGAAAACATTAGCAGAATTTACGAAATGTTTTTTTAAATAGACTGTAAATTATCGTGAAAAAAATTGAGTAATCCTTTTAACTTTCAAGAAGTATTATAGCTCTCATTTTTCGAAGAAAAACTATTCAGTGGTCCATAAAGCATAACCTTGATGAACGAAGCAATGATTAAAAGTCGGTGGAGTCGGGGGTGAGTAATAAAATGCACACAAGAGGGTGCTGATGAAGGTGATGCCATCTCTCCTTACGAAGACGCCATCTTTGGTATCGACAGAAGACTCAATGCACGAGCATCAGAAATAAAGGAAGCTCCCAAAGGCGGTCCGTTTCAAAGACACTCTTCAAATCAACCGCCGAATGAAATTCTTCTACTGTCTTTCAGTGTAGCTTTCACTGCAAGGCAACTGTACTATAGTTCCAAAAAAGGACTCATGTTGACAAATTAATGAATTAACTGTCTTTAACAAATTTATTTCCAACAATATTTCATTTATCACAAACTGATTTATTTATTACAACACTTAGTAACCAACTCTTAATTTATTTGAATTTCTTGTTTAGCCGCTCGATTCACTTTCTGAACTGCCCTCTCGGGTTGGGAAGACGGGCTTGTATGGATTACGGTCCTTTTTAGAATTCTGTAGTCGGATCAGTACTGGAATTTTACCGGCGATTCCCGACTGCATTGTTACGATATTTTCTGTTTAATTAATTCCTTGCATCGATTCAACTTCAATTGAATATATTTCCTGTATCACGAACACCCTATAAAAGTAGTCACTTCTTCATAATTTTTTTTTCTATGCGACAAAAACTCTTGGGCTCGGTACTGATTGGAAACGACGTAAATGAGATAGCGATTTCTGGATATCTGCCTAGTAAATGTGTTTTTAACTATCATTAATTGATTTTCACAAAAGTGCGGATATACATTTCAAAGGCTGTTAAGGGTTGAATGTTTGGTGCATTTTTGGGTTATTTGAAAGTGAATTCAACCCTTGTTTCAAACGAGTTTGGATTAAGATAATACATTGATTTCGAAACGTCTCCAGTTGTGCTAGGGATCTCGACACAAGGAGGTAAGCGTTCGACATTTTTTAAGAAACATAAACTTTGAAAATACCTTGAACTGTTCATAATTTCAGACGTTTCATTTCTCACGGACCACGTTCCATATTTATGAGTTTCCTACACTTGTTGTGTATCCAGAAGGAAGTTTTAGCCTGTTTTACTTCCCGAAGTATTGCGACTACTTAAAGTTTGGTATTGCTACACCTTTTCACTTGGTGATTAGATGCAACGGACTTGGATAATAGAATATACGAGGATAAGTACCTCGTAGAGAATTTTCTTTTTCTTAAAAAAAAATCGTTATGGAAGCAATAAACATAAGAATTGAAAGATCATATTTTTGTGAAGTGAATTAATTAAGGACAAACCGATGCCTATATTTTATGTTATACTAGGAACTGTATTCTAGTTAAGAAGAATTGAATGATTGATGTTGTTGTCTGTTCACATTCATTTCTTCCCACCGAAGTTCTTGCAAGAATCGGCTCATTATATCGTTGAGTAGAACATTAAGACTCAGTGACCTTGAAGTTTTTCTTTATCGTGATTTATCATATCCATATATTAGGTAACACCCTGGGTATTAGTTTAGGATTGAATATTGTAGTTATCTCTTGTATAGTTTAGTGAGTTTTGTAATAAAAGCCGGCCAAATCACTTGGCGCCCATTTTGATTAGAAATCTTTTATTTTATTGGTAATAACATCTTTGATCCACGGCCCTGTTGAATGTTTCGAGTTGGTAACTAAACCGACCGTACTTAAACCAAAACAAAAAGTAACTACGTTATATCTGGAAATTAATAAACCTACGGGTAAACGTAATAGCATTCTTTCGCGGTGATGTTTCATGTGTTTGTTCCATGAGTCTGCTGGCTTACTGGTCAGGGGCGGCTTCAGATTCGTTACAATATATAGAATCACAACCTTGACAACTATGTTTTCGTTTTGATGCAATAATACTTCTGAGAATTTAGTGCCTACTATTGCCTACGTAGGAAAATTTTGGAGAATCGAAAATATTTGAAATCTTCTGGTATATCTATACAAGAAGACCTGACCAAAATGAGGGTGACTTTGAATAAGAAAGCGTTAGAGAATGTCCCAAGAAAAAATGTGTGGACCTTCAATGGGAATATTTTTGTGAAAAATTAATAATAAAATACATCGTCTTAAAACTGAAACACAGCTGGAAATACTCCGTAAAACAACATCTGTAACATGATTGACACGTTATCTGTATCTGAACAATTTTAAGTCATGTGAACTGATCAACTAAATTTGGGTTTAGGTTATAGTTATTATTATGTAATTTTCAGTAATATTCATCTTTTTATTTTATAACCTTTTCAAACTCAGAATTATTATTTTAATATATTACTACATTTCACTAGCCTATTTTGGTATTTATGTTGAAGTTATCATGTTAGTTAGTATTATGTAAATTTCAGTATTACTTATCTTCTTTTTCATAGCCTCCTCAAGCTTAACATTATATTTATTGATGAATTATTTGCTACTCTTCATTATTTCAATGGAATCATGTTTTTTTCCTGTCAAAAATGTAACCCATATTACCTATACATTCATAAAATGGAGGTTTTTTTTTGTTAAATTGTCAATTTTTGTATAAATTTCAAGAGACAGATTTGCTACATCACTTTATTTCTTTTGCTTGTTGACAGGTGTTACAGGGGTACTCAGTTCACTATTTATTTAAACTTTTCTCTGTATTTTTTGTCTCGTTTTTCTCTAACTTCTCTTTTTTTCCTTCTCTTTAAAAATTACTTAATTACTATTCTTTCAGGTCATGTTAAATATATGTCATTTCATCACCATCAAAATTTAATATAACATAATATATAATATGTTTATTATCGCATACACTGATATACATTACATAGAGTACTATCGAAATTAAACAAGATAATCACAGAAGCCATAGAAATCTAGCCAGCTTGTTCGTGATAAGGATACATTGTAATTAACTCTATAAATACTTAATCTAACATTGAAAGATAATGAATGATGAATTAATCAATAACCTTATTAACAGAGACAGTAGTTTCAGACAAAATACATAGTTATTTTCGTCTGCTCAACAAATGCTTAAGTTAAATTGATGTTTGAAATAGTTTGATTAACAAAATCAGAAAAAAAAGCTCTTTCGATATTCAGAATGAATTTCTTTACTTCTCTGTTAAACATGTGAGAACTGTTGATATTTTTAATTTTTTCTGGTAATATTTGATATAAGCGTGGTCCGAGATATGTTATTTTGATGTTTCCTTTTTTTACATTACTGAGTATGCTCACACAAAAAAGTTGTCGAATATCATATACATTCGCTTCTTTAAATAAGGCAGCAGTTGGATGAGTTTTTTTCCTATTAAATATAATCTTCAGTATCCATTTTTGTATGACATTCAGATTCCTAAGATAACAATCATTCATGAATTCATATGAATTTCATAATCAGATTCTCGCTGGGGACTATGATATTGTTGGAGTAACAGAAACATGGATGCATGCAGGTATTGACAGCAGTAATGTAAGTTCTGCTCCTTATATATTTTTACGCAAAGATAGGTTATCCAGAGGCGGAGGTGTAGGTATTTTTCTGAGGAATTCTTTCAAATATGAAATTATTTTGAGTCAATGCATTGAACAGGTGGAATATATTTGGAAAAAATTAAACGTGGCTAGATATAACTTTATAGCTATCAGTATACTTTATAGGCCACTTTATGCGAACTTAACATTTTTAGACGAAATTGAAGAAATATTCACCAATATATATTCAAATTACAGTGATATAATATGTTTAGGTGATTTTAATATCAATATGTTAGATCCCAGTTCAAATAACTCAGAGGTTCCAGACGGTATTAGAAATATTAAATTTCAGACAGGTTGTTTCGGAACCGACAAGAATTACGGGAACATCTTCTCCACTACTAGATATAATAATTATAAATATTGATGAAGTTTATAAAATTGATGTTATACACAATGATCTTTCAGATCATGCATTGACAGAGGCTCAATTTTCCTTTGAAATTGAACCCAAAATAAAAAACCAAAAGATAACTTGTAGCACTATTTCTATTTAATGAAAAGGAGCAAATGCAGACGGCAGCTCTTCGTCGTTTGGCACTATGGGTTCGTTTACAAACAAAAGTATATCATTGTACAGTAATTGACTGGCCAACAAGTAGGAGGGGCGCCACTCCAACTTTTAAAATTTTTATGTCAATAAATAAATGAAACATAGTAAAACATACCAACATTTAATATTAATAACTCTTCAATGGTTCAGAGCAAAAGTTCCCAGAAATAAGACTTGTAGTTCTAATAATAATATTCAATATTTTATACTTCTAGAGGTTAATTGATTAGGTAGAAGATGTTTTAGGAAATTAATTTCCCAGCGCATAGTACTATGTGGTGGTTTACATATATTCGTTGAAAAACATATACTTTAACCCGAGTGTATCTAGATTGAATGTACATTAATAATCAAAAATTTAAATGGTAGGATTTTTTCCTGTATAAAAAGTATATAAGTAAAACCTGTTCCTTTGGCGACAGCACTTTGAAAACTGAGTACGGAATCCCAGGCCAACCAGGACTGGAGTGATGAGTGGAGCGATACTACGATAGCTTTATTCTCTCTGGGTGCAATCAAATGTTCATCGGGCTGAACCATGGAGTGTACACTTCGGGCAAGTGAGCCCTATTGGAACCATAATACCAAAAATATCCTTGAAATGTAGACGAGGAGTTAAACCAAAACTTGGGAGATAACCAACCAGAACAGAAACCGTGACAATTTCCTGAGTTAAAATCCTCCGTGTACAACAACCGTATAATTTTTTTTTGTTTTTTAGAAACTGTCTTATATTGTCGCTAGCAACAGAACAATGAGAAGAAAAGTAGGAAAACTCATCTTCCGTGAAGGGTTTTATCTTGTAGCAAAAAGGCGTTGGCCTGGTACAAAGTATTCAAACACCAAATTGTCGTAAATTTTCAATATAGGCCTCTATCAAAAGCCAGGACGTAGTGGTTGATAATAAGACGGGTAGAACGAAATATCCACTAAGGATCATTTAACAAATTCAGGATTCGTCAGCCGAACAAAACCAGAAACACCTGTAGGGCAGACACCTGTCGTTTTCGCGAAATCTACCATCTTAACTGATCAGAAAACAATTCCTTCTCTTCTTCTTCATTTCGAAAGATAGTGTACTAGCGTTTTGACCTATCAATATTTGCATGTTCCATGCATAAAGGACCAATCTGAACAGAATAAAGTAATGGTATGTTTGGTTGTATCTGGTCAGACACCCCCTAAAGCTAAATTGGCTACACTGACGAAAAATGAAATAGTTGACAGTCGAAATATCATCAAATAAGTGACAATTAAAATTAAACAGAAAATACCAACAGAAAATTTCAATTCGAAGACACTCCTTGTGAAACTTATCCATAACCAAAATATTCCAGATTACCAATGGGATTTTTATAAGGTTTCTATGGATGAGGTTAGACAACCAACTTAACATATCTATGCTTGTCATTTTCACGTTCGCTGAGGGTAGGTCACCACTGAGTGAAATCTATGTTGCTCTAAACTTTTTTACTCATTTACAAAATGAATTAGCGAAAATTTACATGCTACAAACTTATAGAAACATTAGTCATATCAATATTAAGAGATTCAGTGATGACTCAATAAACCAACCTGGGCATTTACTATATGGAACTGTAGATATAGATGTTAAATTAAATTTCATTAATGATTTCATTACAAAAATTCTTGATTGTCATTCACCAATTTTTGAAGAAACAAAATTACACTCCTTGGATAACTGAGAACATAAGACTGATGCATAAATTGAGAGACAAAGCATTAACTCGATTCAAAAAATCAAAACTAGTACACCGTTGGGATTACTATTATACTAATACAGCTATACACTACGAGAAAAGGGCATACTTGAACTACAAACTACGTAATACTGACAGTAAGGGTAGATGGCAGGAACTTGAGAAACTAAAAGTTGCGAAAAGTAAAAATAAAGAACTTTCTGAAAACTTGAAAAATGTAGAAGCTATTAGCGATTTTATTTCAACTATGTCTCAAGGAGATATCTCACCGGATGAAGACTTACTGCGCTTTTATGGCACGCACAGAAAAGAAGGTATATGTGATCAATTCATTTTTTCACCAACTACTGAAGATGAAATAATTGGCATCATAAATAGAATTAAATCAAAAGCATATGGGGTACATGAAACCAATATAACCATTATAAAAATGTGTTATCCTTTCATTATAACGGTACTAACTCACATAATAAACTAATGCATAAGCAAAAGTTATTTTCCTTATGCATGGAAATGTACAAAAATTATACCCCTACCAAAAAATAATCAACCACAAAATTTTAATGATTTGAGGTCAATAAGTATTCCTCCGACATTATAAAGAAAGTGATGGAAAATCAAATGCGCCATTTCATGAATCGTTACAATATTTTGCCACATAAACAGTGAGGTTTTAGAAAAGGTTACAGTTGTGCAACAGCATTATTAGAGATCGTAGATGACATAATTGAAGCTATAGATAAAAATGAAGCCACCATTTTGATTCTGTTGGATTATTCAAAAGCATTTGACACGATCAATCATAAAATACTTTGTGCTATATTACATTTTTTTGGGTTCAGTGATGTTGATATCATCTTATCTAGATAATAGATTACAGTAAGTACAGATTCATGATATTTCTTTCACTTGGTGAGAAGTTAAAACAGGAGTACCCCAAGGCAGCATTTTAGGCCCACTTTTCTATACCCTCTATACTGCCACATTCATCAAGAAAATGAAGTTTTGTAAATATCGCCTTGATGCAGATGACTTTCAAATATATTTATCTTTCAAATATTCAGATATAGGTCAAGCAGTAACCGATATAAATTTTGATTTAAATACGATTCTAAAAGTGTCCACTGAGCATATGTTGAAAATCAATCCAAACAAATCAGTAGCTACTATTTTTGGAAGTGATAGCATCAGGGAATAAGTAAAAAACTACAGCTTGAAAATGGGAAACTCTGAGATACAATTTAGATCATATTCAAAAAACTTGGGGTTGATTTTAGATCATAAACTAAGATTTCATGAACATATAACCTACAAACTTAAAATTGCTTACTCATCATCGAAACATATATATCCCCATAGACAATATTTGGATGTAGATATTAAGAAAATGCTTTGTGATTCGTTAGTTTTATCTCATTTCAACCACTGTGATGCTGTTTATCATTCATGTTTAGACAAGAACGACAAGTGTCGCATATAAAAAGATCGAAACTCTTGTATCAGGTTAATATTTGGTATCAGGTCCAGAATTTCACACGAATTGGCAGATTTGTAGTGGTTGAATATGTTTAATCGTAGACGTTTTCATGCAACATGCAAATTCTTTAAAATATCCAAATATAGAAATCCTCCCTACTGACATGAACATTTGTCTTATAGAATAGATATCCATAACCTGAATTTGCATAAAAAGACAGTGCTAAACATTTCTGTACATAAAAAGGAAATATTCAAAGGATCTTCTTCCTATAATATCTCCTCCACAATAAATTATCTCCATAAATGGGAAAACAATTGTTTTAACATGTCAGAAACTGTTTTTGAAAGTCGGTTTAAACAGCATCTGTTCAGCATTCAGAATAACTAGGTCTGCGGCGAGAATATTGAAAAAGTATTTAGCTATTCACATATCTATATCTTACTTACTTACTTTCTCTTCTCTATTTTTTTTTCTTTCTTCTTTTCTTCTCTCCAAGCTCTCATTAATTCATTTTTATACATTTTCGACAAAGCAGATGCGAATGCAAATTCGCGATCTGAACCAAAAGCCATTTGCAATCAAATACAAAGTGTTTTTATTTTTCTCTCTCTTGGTCACCGTAGTGTGCGCTGGTCAGACCCTATCCCCCGAAGCCCCGATACATTCGGGAGGGTGCGCCAGCATCATCAACCAATGACCACTCCTCACACCGTGGCGTAAGTGATCATTGCGTCCATGAATCATGTGCCCTGAGCAAGCGCAATGAGGCAAGAATGACGGCCTTCTGCATCTGTGCGGCTGATTTTTGCCTTGGTGCGGCAAGTCGGTATGATTTTAAGATTCAAGAGTAGAGAGGACATCATTCCACCAAGCACTTCAATAATCAGAACAACCATCTTGACGGAGTGATCTCGATAGAGTCTGCGGAGTTCGAAGAGAAAATCTCGATATTTTATCCATATAGGATAAAGGAGTTCATCAGCGGCTCGAGCAGCTGCCCTGAGGAGAAATGCTCCAATTCCTGCTCTCTCATGGTCACGGACCACGCAGAGAAGGGGATCCGAACTCCTGACCAATTTACAGGCTGTATCCATTACCATTCTGTCATGTAGACACTCCAAACTCAAAAGTCCGCGGCCTCCCTGTTGTCGGGGGAAGTACAACCGTGGAACGGACGATTTGGGATGCAAACTCCTATAAAGATGCATCATTTTTTGGGTCTTTACGTCGAGTTGATACAGCTCCTCTCGAGTCCACTTCACTACTCCAAACGAGTAGAGTTAGATTGGAACGGCAAGCATATTTGTTGCAGCAACTTTGTTTTTCCCCGACATTTCCGATGACCAGATCTGTTGAAGTTTGTGCTGATACTTGCCGCGGAGAGAGTTTTTCACTGCTGTTACCTCTTGTAAGTGGCGTTGTTCCTCCCCGAGGTAAGTATACGTCTCTCCGGCATCCAGATGGTGTAGGATGCTTCTATCTACAAGCTGCACATCCTCTCCGTAGTCCCCGCATCGTCCTCTTTCGAGATTGCACATTTGTCTATCCCGAATTTCATACCGATAGCATGCGTGTACTCTTCCACCACCCTCAAGAACTGATGGAGATCCTTCTCTCCAGAGGCATAAAGTTTAAGATCATCCATATAAAACAAATGGGTGACCTTGTGCCTCCGGTTTCCGGGGGTGCCACAGTTATACCCTCGAGTATTTCTGAGCTAAACGGATAATGGCAATAGTGAGATGCAGAAGAGAAGGGGACTGAGGGAATCACCCTGAAATACACCCCTTCTGAAAGTGACCCACCCTGTTTGGTGTTATTATTATTATTATTATGGAATTGTACTGTAGATGAAGCCTCTTTTATCTTTAATATTCGTCGATTGGGTCTTCTATCGATCCCATAGATGGCGTCTTGGTAAGGAGAGATGTCACCATCTGTACGTTCTAAGTTGTTCTTGAAGGATAGTTGAGTGGTTCAGCCTAGCAAAACTGTTTAGACCTTGACGGGTTGGTGTTGGAACACGAGCTCTCGGGGTTGTGTTCCATCTAGGTGCCCTGCAGTGGAAGCTACAGCGGAACACAGAAAACGAATTTCTTTCGGCCGTCGACGTCAAAACTTGGCTTTGCAACGGACCGTTGCAATCGTTGTTTATTTTTGATAATCGTGGATTGAGTTCTCTGTCGATCCCATAGATGGCGTCTTCGTAAAGGGAGTGGCTTAACCTAACACCACTGATGAGACCTAAATAGGTTGAAACAGCGCTCTTTGATGTTGGATCACGAGCTCTCGGGTTTTGATTTCAAGTAGGTGACTAAGCGGTTATTCGGGAAAGTTACACCCCTAAAATAAAATACATCATTTAACAAATCACTGAAGAGACTGAATAAATCTACAGACTGTATGTAATGAGTGATAACCAGTGAGATGCCTTGTTGTATAAATAAAAAAAACAACAAATCTCCATCTAGTGAAAATTTGGAAAAATATGAGAAACAATAAAAATGAATTTTGGGCTTAGTGTTTGCTATTTAGGTACCCAAATAACCAGAGTGTTGGTGTTGGTGGCGTTGAAAAAACTTTATCCTTTATGTATCCTCGGACAAAAAATCTAAAGGAGTAAGATCTTGGGATCGAGCTGGCTAGTTAATTGGTCCATTGTTTCCAAACCATTTTCTTGGGAATATTGTATCTAAATGTTCCCTTACTATTGCTGCATTATGGGGAGGAAGGAGCGCCGTCCTGTTGAAAATATTGTATTTCATGGCGGATATTCATTGGCAATTCATCTAAGTAGCCATCAAATTCAGTGAATAGAAAATGAAGATAAATTTCACTATTCAACTGATCATCGTAAAAGAAAGGGCCAAGCAGGATGTTTGTTCCCACAATTCCCAACCAAACATTTATTCCGAACCTTTCTTGGAAATTGGTTTCTCTATGTAAATGTTCATTTGTATTATTCCACCTAAAATGGATACTTCTGTTGAACCAATCATTGTTGGTGAATTTTGATTAGTCCGTCTATAATATTTTTTTACAAATATTTCCAACCTCCGTATTTCTACGTCTTGACCACTTCGCAAATCGTACTCTCCTTCCGTAATTCCTTTCATTGAGGTGATGAACTTTGCGTATCCTATAACATTTATATTTGTTCTTTTTCAAAATATTTCTGGTGGATTTCACAGAAATCCTCATTTCATGGGCAATTTTTCATAACAGTCTTGATTAGTATAATTTTTGTAACTGACCAATCCTGAATAAAAAAAAAGAAGGATTACGGCCATTCAAAAATGTCCAAAACGAAAAAGTACGAATTTTCATTGTGTTAGGGTACCTACCTCTTGAATTCATTGGGTTGTCTGAATTATATTTTTTAAAAATCGAAACAATTTACAAAAGAAGTAACAACAGGACCGTAATTTAAAATTGTTGTCACTTATGATGGTGGTTATTTCAAATGAAACGATGTAAAAATAGCAAATTTGATAAACCCTTGGATTGTGAATTTATTGCTTTATGAATATATCTGTAATGAAAAAAACAGGTCTGTATTTAAAAAAATAAGTTGATGGTGGCCATGTTGACACGAAATACAATACCATTTTTCTTTTCCATTTTTTGATATTCTCCGAAATAACAATTCTATTCGAGAAAAACGAACTGTAAATTTTATTCGACCATTGTATTGTTCCCGATGACAGTTACCTTTTTTCCCATTCAATCGTCTTCGTATCTGTTTTATCCCGTTATTTTCGAATTCTTGGGATACTTATGCTCCGGTTGCTCTCGTCTGGTGACTGGGTCGTGAGTAAGTCTAGGAAAATGTCATGGAAAATCAGTTCTCTAATTCAGAATTCTTTTAGTTTCTTTTTTTTGTTTTTATGGGCGCCACCCAGCTTGTTTTCTCTAAACTGGGAAATATAAAAAACACTTTCACGGACTTTCGGAGAAGGCAATAAAGCCACAATAAATATTATATTGTATATTAATAATTGATATATAAAAAAATATCGGTACCCGGAGTAACGTTACCCTTGGCTTACACTTAAAAATTAACACTTATTTTCTTTCGAACGACCCCAAGGGTCACAATAATAGTACGTATATGTGGGAACTAAATATTTGTTAGGATTGTCTTTTCTAATCCAGAGCTCGCCTTTTGCAAAATCAGGGAGGGAAGGTTAAATAATCCAGGAAGGGATATATGCTGGAATTCTAACGGTACACGGGGAAATTTCTCCTACGTCCTTGCACAATTTCCATATGAAATAAAAAATAGATTTGGTCTGACCTTAGGATCCAACTGATTGAAGTCCAAGGTGAAAATTATTCATTCATCATTTCCTATCCAACTGCACCAATGAATTATTGTGATTAATAGTAATCTCCGTGTTACCAATTTATATGTAAAAACGGCGTTATTGATATGATAAGGTATGGAGGCCTGACAGATCTTCTTCCCAGAACAGCCTCCAAAATTCCTTTAGATATCAACAGGTACAGGAATGTGATTTCGCTTCTTTTGATAAACCAACGAAAAATTTTGTACCAGCTAATCTTCTCGACTCCTTCGTTCTCGATCTCTTTACCGTTCTGTTAGTCGGGACATGCGCAAATTTGAATTCCAATATTTAAATCAATTAATCTTTGAATTAGCATATGGTATGCAACCTTCCTTACCCTAGTAAATATGTTTATTCCAAATATCTACCGCGTTACTTGTTGATTTAGTAAGGTCATTTCGATTCTCTCTGAGGGATCTATACCCAGGTTAACAAAATTATCCCAACGTTTCTGAAGTGTTCAAATTTTACGTTACATAAACACCCCCTTCCAACGGAAAAAAAAATAGAGCAGAGTCTGTATTTTTTTTTGTGTTTGATTAACTATAATTAGACTAAAATTCCTAACTTAAGCGCGCGCCTAATCCTACTATAAATAGTAATCTACAGTTATACCTTAATCTACCTCCTATCCTAGGTTATAAATTATAAAATAATTCTACCTAAATAAGAACTATTTCTACCTTTCTGTTAATGAATTCAAACTCCGTACTCCGATTGAGGGACATACCAACACTAACACTAGTCGGCCTCATCAGCCGAATCCGGATTAATACTGGTGTATGGTTTTAAATCTTTTATGTGCCAATTACCGACATTTACGCCATCAGATCGTTTCAAAGTATAGACTAATTTCGAAAGTTTCCTATGAACGGTGCAAAGTATAAACTTGGGAGCTAGTTTTTGTGCGAAACTTCGAGAAGCATCCGACAATACCTTGTTTCGTTTCCAGACCTTATCGCCAACGTAAAATTCTAAATCTCGTTTCCTGGTGTTATACAATTTTGCATTTTTCACATACGCTTTATTCAACTTTTCCTGTACATCCATGTAGATTTCTGAAAGTTTTCCTAAACTCTGTACGTATTGCTCCTGATTATCGACTTCCAAATCTGTGATATTCACATTACCATAATAATCTCCGGAACCAGGAATTAACCTACCAAAATTAATAAACGCAGGACTGAACCCCGTTATATCATGTTTCGCCGTCCGTATCGCGAAACCAATTTTCGGTATATTCTTGTCCCAATTTCGTTGATCGCTATCAACATAACTCCTTATAGCCGTACCCACGGTTCGATTGGTACGCTCCACAAAATTTGCTTGCGCGTGGTACTTAGCCGTATACCAAATCTTCGTCTTATATTCTCTCATGAGTTTTTTAAACTCCGCACTCACGAACTGTGGACCATTATCACACGTTATAAATTGTGGAACTCCGTATGTTAAGAACACTTGATTTTCCAAGAAATCACATACACTATGCGTATTCGCTTTCCGAAGAGGTTGTAAGAGGGGGTACTTCGAAAACCAATCGCTCACTACAAGTAAATACGAATATCCACTTTTACTACGAGGAAACGGTCCCATAAGATCTACAGAGATCAGTTGCCAGGGGAACCGGATTTTCTTTTCGGCTCCCATCAGACCAAATCCAAGAGTATTAGGACTTTTCTGCGCTCCACAAACTTGGCAAGCCTTGACATAGCGATACACATCTCTTCGCATCTTTGGCCAATAATAAGTCAGCGAAACTCGTGCCAAGGTTTTAGCATAGCCCAAGTGGCTAGATTTAGGGCTATCGTGGCAATTATTCAGAATATTTTTACGTTGTTTTTTCGGTACTAAAAGTTTCCATTCAGAAATATTCGTATCAAGTGGTATCTTAGATGGTATCAACTTATAAACATAACCTGATTTAACCGTCCATTGGGGAAACTCGTCCGGGTTTTCAGAAACTTTAGTACGCATTTTCTTATAAAAGTCATCAACTTCGGAAAGGTTTATGTCTAACGTAATACAATCATCGAGGTCTGATACTAGCTGATCCAAGAATTCAGTTTCCCGTTCTGGTACATCAACAGGACTACGCGACAGTGCGTCGGGCACTACATTTAACTTTCCTTTTCTATGAACTATATCAAACTCGAATTGGTTAAGTTTTACACTCCAACGAGCCAACTTACCAGAGGGATCTTTCATCCTACTCAACCACTTAAGTGATGCATGGTCAGTAATTACGGTAAACTTCGTACCTTCAACGTATGGTCTGAACTTGTCGCATGCGAAAAGAACTGCCAAACACTCCCTTTCAGTTACGCTGTAGTTACGTTCGGTCCTAGAAAGGCTTCTGCTCGCGAAAGCTATGACCTTCTCTTGACCTTGCTGGTTTTGAGTCAATACACATCCTAAACCCGTTTCCGAGGCATCGCACTGAATAATAAATGGCAACGAAAAGTCTGGACTGGAAAGTATAGGAGCCGATACTAGTGCCTCTTTGATTTTTTTAAAGCTCTTCTCCGCATCATCGTTCCAGACAATTTTTTGCCCCTTCTTCTTATTTTTCAAAAGATTATTTATTGGTGCCATCAACGACGAAAAGTGTGGTACAAACCTTCGGTACCATCCACACATTCCAGTAAACCTCTTTATCTCCGTGGTAGTCGTCGGTCTTGGAAAGTTTAACATGGCTGTTACTTTATCAGGATTGGTTCGCAAACCATCTCCATCAACGACGAAACCCAAATACTTCAGGGAAGACTTTAGAAACTCGCATTTCTCGAAATTCACAGTGAGATTTGCCTCCCGAAGACGGTTAGCAACCTCTCTCAACAAACATAGATGTTCATCGATTGTTCTCGACACGATAATAATATCGTCCAAATATACAAAAATATTTGGTTCTAACTCTGGCCCGAACAAAGCATCCATCAGCCTCTGCTGACACTGGGCAGCATTAGATAATCCAAATGGAACAACTGTGAATTGAAAAAGCCCTCTGCCATTTACGGAAAAAGCCGTCTTCTCCTTGGATTCAGGACTTAGTGGTATTTGCCAAAAAGCACTCCGTAGGTCTACGGAGGATATGTAACGGGCATCACTCAGCGTACTCAGAATCCTATCAATGAAAGGTAACGGGTACGAATCTTTTTTCGTGAGAGCGTTGAGTCGTCTCCCGTCGAAACAGAACCTGTAATTTCCGTTCGCCTTTTTCACCAGGAGAACTGGGGAAGACCAATCGCTAGTCGACGGTTCAACGACTCCTAACTCCAACATGTGATCCAACTCTTTATTCAGATGCGTGAGCATATAGGGAGAAAAAGGATACTGTCGCTGTTTCACTGCTTTTTCATTCCCAGTATCTATGTGATACACCAGTTTATTCGTTCGCCCCAATTTGCCTTCTGGGTTCAATAACCTGAACATATCAATCACTTCCTCAATGTCGGTACTTTTGCCAGGATCTTTATAATTAAACGCATTAGAAGGTGTTTTAACACGCTCTAATTCTATTGAGTTTATTACATCTAGGCGTACCTCTCCAACAACATGCCATTCATTGTTGGCAAAATCAATGTTAATTCCAAACTTTTTACAAAAATCGCTGCCTAATATGACACCATGCTTGAGCGAAGGAACTACTAGCGCAGGGACAATTTTACATAAATGATTTACACAAATAGGTAATTCTACACAACCTTCTACTACTTGTCGTTGACCGTCTGCAGTCACTACGAACTTGGTACCGGGGGGTTCTAGCTTAAGACCGAATTTCTCTAAAATGTAAATTCCGTTCTCTCCGATAACGCTCCTACTAGCGCCGCTATCTAAAAGTGCAACTATCTCACCATCGAACACCTTTACCGCTACATAGGGCCTATTATCATTTGATTTTTCGACCAATAATGGGACAGTTTCAATTCGCTCCTTATCAGAATTAAAAAAATATGCTTGCACGTCACTAATAATTTTTTTTTTTGCTCGGCCGTGCGATTGTAATATCTAAATGACACACGTGATCTGGTCTTATTTAAGTTTCGAGGCGCAACTAGACCAGTATAATTCACCTCGAGGCACCGTTTCCCGAACAACTTCGACAGCTAGATGTAGTTACACCCGGATTACCGCATCTGAAACAAAACAATTTTCTTTTTTGCCTGCAATGCCGATATGAGTGATTATCCCCTCCACAGTTCCAACATTGGAGAGTTATATTAGAATTATCATCTCTAGGATTATCGCGATTATTCGGCACCGAAGCTGGAGTACGAGTCCCTCTGATCGATTCATTACTATTTCTATAAACCGGATGCCTATTAAAATTATTTGATTGCCGACTATGGTTACCTCTCGAACCAAAGGATGACCTACTAGTACCTCTCATATTAGAAAAATGGTCAGAATTAGAAGAAATGGAATGACGAGGAAAATGTTGACTAGGCCCTGCTATTGGCCGCGAACAATCATACGAATCAAGCTCCGAGACCTCTACTTCATTCCTACCGCGATTTGAAAATACTTCTTCCCATTTTTTACAAACTTCAGCTAAATCTTTCACAGTACTAAAATCCGTTAAAGCGATTTTTTCATAATATTTGAATAGTACATTTTTTCGAATTTTATTTATTTTAGTGACTTCGGCGGGGGTGATCTTCAATCTACGAAAATAAGATTCCATCTCCGCGATAAAAATAGTAACGGATTCGTTATTCCGTTGTTTTCGATTTTTAATAAGTTTCCACAAATTTTCATCATTATCGGATGGTAAAAAATCCCGCCTGAGTCTCTCTACCAACGAATCCCAATTACTAACTGAACTTTTTACAAAACGCCACCAATCAAGTCCCTTACCGGAAAATAAATCTACAGCTGATGCGTAAAGATCAGATTTACTAACTTTCCGTGCTTCGGCTAACTCTTCAACTCTTTCAATAAATTCCTCGGCCCCGAAATCTCTGGAAACTCCATCAAATTTTACGCCCCACTCATGTACAAGACCATTTGACGCTGACGGCGACGTAACTGTAATAACTGTAGGTAAGGTATTTTGCACTGCGGGAGTTAGCGTTACTGCATTCGTTACCTTTTCATCTAGTTCTGCTTCATACTGGAGGCAAGTTGCATACGACTCGTTTTTAAACATCGTTTGAGCTGCGTTTCCCTCTTCCGGTTTCATACGTTTTACCCTTTCCGTTACGTGCATTAATCTAGAGCGCAATCGTACATATAAACTATCAGTAGCAGGACCAGAAAAATCGTTAATAAAAGATTTTATACTATCCATGGTAGTTGTTATGGCTTCTTTTTCAGTTGTAAAATTGAAATCTGGATCAGAAACATGCAATTGTCGGTGCCTCTCTTTCAGGAGGGCTCTACCTAATATTTTTCGTTTATCACTAATATCTCGAGCAGTGTTTATGCCCCTTATTCGGAGTTCGTAAGTAACTTCATTCGCTAACAAATGGTTTGGTTTCATTTCTTCAGACATGATTAAAAAGTGAAATGAAAAATGTAGTTAAGTGCCGCAAAATAAACGAGCAAAAATTTAGATTCAAGGTATATGAACAAACTGAATGTTTTTTTTTAACAAACTAACTTTCCAATTTTAACACGATAAACAAACTGTCCACCCGTTATTTTCGTAACTGGGCCGCAAGACCATTAATATTATTCAGTCAGATACCAGCCAAAATTCGAATGAAAAAAATACTTTTTAACTCCTGTTCTTTTGTCGCTCCCGGTAGCACATAAATTCTTGTATATTTTTTCAACAGTAAACAAAATAATATCGAGAAACCCGGTATGAACTATACCCCTTTATACCTTTGCGGCTATTTTCAAACGAAAAGAACCTAGACACATACTGATGCGATACTCAAACATAATCACTAATAATCAAAACAGTTGAATTCCAGTGACCCACTCTGTATATTTATGATATAAAAATCCACCATTTCAAAACCTTGTCGCTGTTCTGCCGTACCCTGTATTATTGGCGATTCAAAAATGTGATTTATACAAACATTCACAAGATTAGATTGCTTTCAAAGTTTTTTCCTAGCAAGTCGTAAAAACCAAGAATCAAATACGTACGACCGGCACTAGAAAAAACTGTTTTGTTTTTTTTTTGACGTACGTAAAGAGATAATGAATTATTTTTCAGAAAAGATTTTATTCATTAGTAAAATCACTTGCTAATATAAGAAATATATTAGGGAAATTATGCAAGGTCTTAAATTTACATTCTGGCCCCACGTTCAAGGTGCCACTTTCTATCCCGTTATTTTCGAATTCTTGGGATACTTATGCTCCGGTTGCTCTCGTCTGGTGACTGGGTCGTGAGTAAGTCTAGGAAAATGTCATGGAAAATCAGTTCTCTAATTCAGAATTCTTTTAGTTTCTTTTTTTTGTTTTTATGGGCGCCACCCAGCTTGTTTTCTCTAAACTGGGAAATATAAAAAACACTTTCACGGACTTTCGGAGAAGGCAATAAAGCCACAATAAATATTATATTGTATATTAATAATTGATATATAAAAAAATATCGGTACCCGGAGTAACGTTACCCTTGGCTTACACTTAAAAATTAACACTTATTTTCTTTCGAACGACCCCAAGGGTCACAATAATAGTACGTATATGTGGGAACTAAATATTTGTTAGGATTGTCTTTTCTAATCCAGAGCTCGCCTTTTGCAAAATCAGGGAGGGAAGGTTAAATAATCCAGGAAGGGATATATGCTGGAATTCTAACGGTACACGGGGAAATTTCTCCTACGTCCTTGCACAATTTCCATATGAAATAAAAAATAGATTTGGTCTGACCTTAGGATCCAACTGATTGAAGTCCAAGGTGAAAATTATTCATTCATCATTTCCTATCCAACTGCACCAATGAATTATTGTGATTAATAGTAATCTCCGTGTTACCAATTTATATGTAAAAACGGCGTTATTGATATGATAAGGTATGGAGGCCTGACAGATCTTCTTCCCAGAACAGCCTCCAAAATTCCTTTAGATATCAACAGGTACAGGAATGTGATTTCGCTTCTTTTGATAAACCAACGAAAAATTTTGTACCAGCTAATCTTCTCGACTCCTTCGTTCTCGATCTCTTTACCGTTCTGTTAGTCGGGACATGCGCAAATTTGAATTCCAATATTTAAATCAATTAATCTTTGAATTAGCATATGGTATGCAACCTTCCTTACCCTAGTAAATATGTTTATTCCAAATATCTACCGCGTTACTTGTTGATTTAGTAAGGTCATTTCGATTCTCTCTGAGGGATCTATACCCAGGTTAACAAAATTATCCCAACGTTTCTGAAGTGTTCAAATTTTACGTTACAGTTTAGGATACAGAATATAGCAATGATACCACATGATAAAAGAAACGACCTGTATTAATAATATTCAATGATCCACATCAATTTCAAGTTTTTCATAGAGATGACGCAACATCAGCACAAAATAATGCAAAGTGTTATTGAAAGGGTTTTGACTAGAATAACGGCAGGCGACACAATGATTAGTATTAATTATTTCACAGCAACCTTTGACACCGCAAGTCGCTGTTATCAATAACATTATTTTCACCGCTAATATTTACTTCTAACACAGTAAAGAAACCACTATCGCGGCCTTATAAATTGAGTTATTCAAGCCCAAGGATAACGATGTCATAAAGCTAATTGTTGTTTAGCCACCTATTTGAATATGTAATTTTTTTAATTGCTTGTAATGATGTTAAAAATAGCAGGACAGGTTGCGAAAAGCTGAATTTATTAAAATGTTTGTCGTTGAAGTCTGCTCATACACATGTACAGTGGTTGCCGAATGTTCACATTCTGCTTCATCTCCATATCGATAAATGTGAATTAAACAAAATTATTGGTTGATGTATTATTCCAAAATTCAATGACTCAATTCCTTAACGCTGCAATGACCACCTGAAGCCAGTATCGAAAGGTTGCAGATCCATGATAATTGTAATATAATTTCATTTACTTCATATTGGTGAATAAATCATGAAGATCGGTCCGTGTGATCTAAATGAAAAGGCAAACGAGTTTAGTTATATGCTAATAAATCCATGAAGATGTGTAAATAAATTTTGTTATTCGATCCTAATTTTTAGGTCACACCAGTATTGAATACTTTTGATGCTGTACTGAATATTCAACAGCCGTTTTTTCGTTAACTTCTTGCGTAATAATATTATTTTACAGAGAAATCGACGACCTTTTAAACGATGAATATATACTTGACCCCCGACACCATATAAGATTTAATGTTTTGAGGTTTCATTTCTTCGACTCACCCTGTATATGCAGTTATCATTTATTTTATTGGTTCTAATGTTTGGATCAAATTCATTAATGATACAGTTCACAAACTATAAAGTTAGTAGGAGTTAGCCAGTCTATAGTTTGTCCAGAAATGAAAGAAACTACAGCAGTATATATCTATATATACATTAGTACCATAGGCGTACTGAATTCAAATCATTTACCCTCAACGAATTGAATAAATGAATATGCTCACATAATTTATTCTTAATAATCTCATTAATAACAAACAAAATAACAATTCAACTACGACAAATGTGAACATTTGTCCAGTAGTAACCAAGACATTATCCAACAAATAAGTATTTAGTTGGATTATCTAATGGCGGAAAGTGTTTGGTTATCCACGAAGAAGTCAAGAATAGGAGAACACTATACTCTTTTTAGATACAAAAAGAAATGCCTACATTGAATAAAGTTTTGTCAGTTATTCGTGAAGACAGTTTTTTTACTGATATAAAAACCAGATTATAGAAGACATCACGAAAGCTGAACCTCGCTTTTGGAAAACAAGATTGAAAGAGCATGTTAATAGAAAAATCAGAGAAGTTTGGGGGCATTATATTCAAAATAGTTTATGAAATTCCAGCTAAGTATGTATAATCGTCTATAGTATAACCATGTAATGTTTCTTCAGAAGAAAGCATCACTATCAATGCTGTGACGTATTTCCTCTGAATATCTTGTACAACGAACATCAAAGGTTCCGACAAAGCATTCGCATCTTTGTAGTTGTGTACTCTTTGTTCACTAGCTTATAGCATATAAGTGCTGCCAACTGTAAGAATTTTCAAGGGAAAAGAAGAAATATGCTTCTGTCGAAAGAATATTTCTCTTCCAGAAATATGCTGTTAGAATAATAGCTAAGCTGGGATACCGAGATTTATGTAGATATGCTTTTAAACAGCTAAACATTCTCATAGTTGCCCCAGTACTTATATACTAGAGGTTAGTGCATACGTTTACAAAAATAAATTCAATTTTCAGCCCTCTCTTCGAAAACGTAACCACCATACTTATTCTCATGGTTCAAGAACTATGATCCTGTTCTGCTCTGGTAGAGAACAAAAAATAACTCAGTAGCTCAGCTTAGTGCTTGTGTCACATATTGGTGATCAAGTTGATCCTCGGAATGGTCTTTAGTAGTACAAACTAGATTGATCATCGCGTAATTATCGTTCTAGATATCAGTTATCAGATTTCGCTTAGACAAGTTTTTACTCTGTTAGCAATTTCTTCAAATCAGTACATTTCAAAAATTATACACTTTAAAATACCGTGTATGTATACACCACAGACGTTTAAACGTAACTGATACTGTAACAATTAGTTACGCCAGCCGATTGCAGTTATGTGATCGGCCAGCGTAAGGAACCTTGTTTATTTTACCCAATAGATGCAAATCTGTTAAAAAAATAAAATCTGTTTTTCCGTTAACCACCCCTACGAACGACAATCCTCATAAGTCGAAACTTGTGCGAGCTAAGGATTAAAGAGGTCTCGCTTTTTAATGTGTGATTCCTAACACGGGTTGGGCGATAGCAATTGAAAATCGATCGTTCAGACTGGGGCTTGAACCACCGACCAACACGGCAGTCAATTCGAGTGAGTTAACAAAGCACCCACGTCGAACCGCCTGGCTACCTGGCGTTTAGTGTATACAGTTGCTCTAAAACTCTGTCCAACCTTCAACATTTTCATCGTTCAATGCGTTGCGGAAAATAATTAGTCGTGTGAATGTTAAATGATATTTGAATTTCTACTACTCCATCTGATACAAAAAAAGGGGGGATGAGAGAATCTTCCAAAGAAAGGAAGGAAGTAATCAATTTGAAACTCTACACATGAATGTGTAGATCATGCAAAGAAGTAAGTTTCAGACACAAACTGAAAGAAAGTCCTCCTGAAACAGCTACTTTCATATAAACATTGAATTACACGAAAGAAAATAATTCTTTCGAAACAAATACTTCTATATAAACACTGAATTATACAGAAGATACTTTTCTCTACTCAGTTTGTATTTCAAACATTTGTTGTGGAATAAGAATCAGATATCATTCACATGAGTTCTACTTTGAATGAATGGTAATAAATTGTACTCACATAGAACACTGTCACCCTCACTGGTATACACCGATGTTTCGCCTTAAGACACTTGCCCTAAGGCTCTTCAGTACCAAATTGGATAACATTATAGAAAATACACACACTTCATTCATGAATTACGATTTTGAATGTCACGGAATAAGCTTGATCTGCTTATGTCATCGGACATCGTAATGACATTCATTCACCTATTTGATTTAATCCCAGCCAAGAGGAATCTTATTTGAATTGAAGGGGTTATATTTTTAGGAGTGATTAATTTTTTTTTTATCAGATGGAGTAGTAGAAAGCCAAAAACTTTCTTTCCCAAAAAAAAATTAATCACTCCTAAAAATATAACCCCTTCAATTCAGATATTTGAATCTTCTGAACATCTATGAATCAATTTTTGTGTACAAATTGAATACTTGTGATGCACTGTTTGGAACCTTTGGTGTAGTAATGAATAATACTGGAGTTTTTTCCCAACACCAAACCGATATTTAAACACTTCCATACGTATTTCGATCAGTGATCATGTTCAAGATGAAGATCAAACTAAAAAACAATATTAGTTTTTATCTTCCTCTCGAAGATGATTACTTAGTGATCGAAACACGTGTCGAGGTGTTGAAATAATGGTTTAGTGTTGAGAAAAAACTCCAATAATATTTTTTACAAATTGAATAACTTACTTACTAGAACGCTGGATAAGTGAATCTTCATCTTCACAGATATTTCACTCGAAGGATAGGAGAAATGTTGGATCAGGAAGGAAAACGGAAACGAAGAGTAAATTTTCTGATGAGTATCGGCCCGGATTTTGTTCTCTTCAATAGTACTCCGAATATTCATAATAGTTTGAATTGAAGGGGTTATATTTTTAGGAGTGATTAATTTTTGGGATAGAAAGTTTTTGGCTTTCTACTACTCCATCTTGATACAAAAAAAGGATTTTGTAGTAGTAGTAGTAGAAAGCCAAAAACTTTCTTTCCCAAAAATTCATAATAGTGTTTTTAATATTGGATTCTGAATAAAGTTCAGTTTTTAAAAAACAGTAGTTGCAAGCACTTTCTTTCATTATTCAGAATTTTACTCTTTCTCTCAGGGCTATAGTTCTGTACTCCTCAAGAAAAAAACAAAAAATATATACAGGTGTATGGCCAGATATATTAGTAATCCAAATTCCAATCCAGAGAAGTAGTACATTCACTATACACTGTGTCCGTAAAGTATGGAACAAATTCATTTTTAGCTAAACAGGTCATTTTAAAAAATAATCCTGAAACACGTCGATTTTTGATGTTGATTTACCGTATTTTAAAATAATAATATAATATACAGGGTGAATTACGTTCGAGTAATGACGTCACCGTCATTTTTTTTAAATGGAACACCCCCATTTTGTCTCAATTTTCGGATTACTCTAGCTGAGCTGATTCCAAAAATGTATCACATGTTGATTCCAATTGGTACAGGGTGGACAAAAATACAGTAGTTGTGTATGTGCTAATAAAGTAACGCGTAACATTCTTTATTAGGTAAATTAACAATATTATCAAAAATACTTATTGTCTAGCGGACAGAATATGCTGGAATACATGACTTTATATTAAATGTTCGAACTGCAGCCCTTGCTGTATTTGACAATAACCCAAACGGTGTACAAATTCTTGTTGAACCTTGTGTATGGTTTCTTGCGTAATATTGTTTATTTCTGTTCGAATTTTCACTTGTACATCTTCAATATTTGCTGGTTTCGTTTTATAAATAACATTCTTCAGATGGCCACACAGAAAATAATCCAAAGGATTGAAATCTGGTGACCTCGCTGGCCATTCAGTGGGTCCACGTCTACCAATCCACCTGTTAGGAAAAATTCCATCTACGTACCTTCTAACATCTACAGCATAATGTGGAGGTGCACCATCCTGTTGAAACCATAAACTTTCATCAAAACCTCCAGGATTACGTCTGCTGGGAAATAAATTACGTAAAGTAGGTACGAGATACCCCCTTTCAAACTCAAGGTACTTTGCCCCGTTTAAATTACCTTCGATAAAGTAGGGTCCAATGATTCGATTTCGTACAATTCCAGCCCAATTCCAGCATTTTGAGGGTATTGTGTATGATGCTCACGCATCCAGTGGGGGTTTTCCTTTGCCCAGTATCTACAATTCTGACGGTTAACCTCACCATTTAACGTGAAAGTGGACTCATCAGAAAAAATAATGTTTTGTATCAAGAGAGAGTCTCGGTGACATTTATCCATCATTTCTTCGCAAAATTGGAGTCGTCTATCGGGATCATCTTCGTTTAATTCTTGCACAAGTTTGATTTTATAAGGATGCCATTTTTCAAGCTTCAATAGTTTGTGTACCGTTGTTTTGCCAACACCGATTTCGCGACTAACTTTACGAACAGAAGTGTGCGCATCTTCTTCAAAACTCAGTAAATCATCTAATGCTGTATCAGCATTTGCAGGGGGACGACCTGATTTGCGTACATTTGCAACCGTACCAGTTTCTCGAAATTTCGTTTCCAGCTTACTGACTGTTGAACGCGTTATAGGTCTTTCTGGATATCATTAAACAAATTGCACACTTCCATCTGAGTTCGCGATCTGTCTCCATACCCAATCATCATAAGTATTTCAATTCTTTGTTTTACACTTAACTCCATTTCTACTTCCAATTAAATCTAAGCAATCATTCGAATATTCACGAATACCAAAAATATTGTAGTACTAAACTGTCACTAAACATTAATAAATTACTAAACAAATAATGATATTTCACAAAAAACTAGACGACTATGTTTTTTATAAATGTAGATAACAAATAATTTCTTTCATATTCTGTCTACTAGACCACAAGTACCAAACATGTTTGGAAACAGCTCATTTTTATTACTCTAAACATGTAGCAAACTATGGGGTGTTACATTTCAACCAATTGCCGCTAGACAATAAGTATTTTTGATAATATTGTTAATTTACCTAATAAATATTGTTACGCGTTACTTTATTAGCACACACACAACTACTGTATTTTTGTCCACCCTGTACCAATTGGAATCAACATGTGATACATTTTTGGAATCAGCTCAGCTAGAGTAATCCGAAAATTGAGACAAAATGGGGTGTTCCATTTAAAAAAAAATGACGGTGACGTCATTACTCGAACATAATTCACCCTGTATATTAGATTATTATTTTAAAATACGGTAAATTAACATCAAAAATCGACGTGAATTTCACTAGTTCGGACTTCCATTGTCTATTATATAAAATGATTTGAAATCCCTGAAACAAGTAAAAAAGAATAATTAAAAGAGAATAGTTGAAAATAACAATTATATTAAGCAACAATAAACCTGAAATGAAATGATATTAAAATAACCTACAAGTAAAAATATAATAATTGAATAAATAAAAATTAAAGGAATGAAAAAAGAAAATAATAAAAATAAAAATAAAAAGTGTAGAGATTCCAAGTCACGTTAGTTCACGACGTTTCGATTGTTGGTATCTACAATCGTCTTCGGGTGATGACGATTGTAGATCACCCGAAGACGATTGTAGATACCAACAATCGAAACGTCGTGAACTAACGTGACTTGGAATCTCTACACTTTTTATTTTTATTTTTATTATTTTCTTTTTGCATTCCTTTAATTTTTATTTATTCAATTATTATATTTTTACTTGTAGGTTATTTTAATATCATTTCATTTCAGGTTTATTGTTGCTTAATATAATTGTTATTTTCAACTATTCTCTTTTAATTATTCTTTTTTACTTGTTTCAGGGATTTCAAATCATTTTATATAATAGACAATGGAAGTCCGAACTAGTGAAATTCATCACGAAACATTGTCAATCACCTTCAAACAAACGTTAAAAATCGACGTGTTTGAGGATTATTTCTTAAAATGACCTGTTTAGCTAAAAATGAATTTGTTCCATACTTTACGGACACAGTGTATAACTGATAAATAAACTCAAATCGGCGGAAACAATCAGTATTATCATATGTATGAAAAGAAGCTTAAGTGAAATGGAGCGACAAAAGGTCGATTACAGATGTCAACTCGGTGTACCACAATGTGTTGTTACTATTACTTAGTAGTGAACAGTGGCTCGTCATGAAATCACTGCGAAATTCTGTTTATAGATATGGCAATGCTGTTCTTGAATACAGTTCCTACACTTAGTGTGACGATATAAATTTAATTATTTATCATCGCGAGTTTATGAATCATTGGTTAATACATGTATAAACTCGTTTTAGTTACAAATAAAGCTACTACTGAAGATCTATATCAGATTCCTATCAAGGTACTTTCAATCGCTCGTTTTCCGGCTCTAAATGTGTTTTCTTATCATACCACAATCTTTTTTTTTTTTTAAGTAAAACTTCATTACGCACGCTTGATTTGCGTAACGAAAAGTGTGATCGAGCGAGGAGAACGGAAGTTGAGAGGGAGGTTTAAGTTAGTGAAGATTGAAAGAGAGACAGTTACGTTTCGTATATTACTGTAAGGGCAAGAGAGAGAGAGAGGTGCGAGCACACATTTATAGTCGAGTAGACTCTGAAAAATTAGGAGAAAACTGTTATACGTTGCCACTAATTTTAGCAGGAGATTTCAATGTTAATTTCGCGTCCGAAGATAGACAACCCTTGGTGAACTACAAATTAATGATAACCGAAATGAGCCTACCACAAGACATGGAACAACAATCGATGCAGTTTTCTCTAGATATCTTCCTAACTTTCATTCGAAAACCTTTGTATTTCATTTCTCATACAATAAGCCTATTATCTCGGTCTTACAATCAATCATAGTAATCACCTACTGTTGTATCCGATAATTAAAATGATAAATATATAAAAAAAATTATTCAAAATGCTAATTTATCAATGAAAATCCTTAATAAATTTAAATATTTATAGAAAATTAATATATGTATATTAGGGTGATTCATTTTCAGGAAATTTTTTTTTGGGTACCGGCCCGATTTCTTTGATAATTAGCTTTCCTGGAATATTTTGGTGCCAACCAATATACTAGTCCTTTTAGGTACACTCAATGAATAAGTCTACAATATAATTCTAATATTCATATTTAAATCTAAATTATCAATATAAAATATGGTTAGTCGTTTTATTTCGAAATTTCTGTGGCAAAATAAACTTCGGTTTGATGCCAAGGGGGGTTAATAAAAAAACTTGCAATAAGTATTGTTTCTGTTCCTCATTACAAGTTAAACTCCGATTATATGATGCCGTCAATTGAACTCCTCCTCGTTCAGCAGTATCATTTACGATGCGTACATTTTTGAAATTGTTGAGCAAGTTTTATAATTTTTATTAGATTTCTATTAATTCCGATGTAATTTTGGAAATTCAGTAGAAAGTTGAATTCGCTCAAATCGTACATGAAGGAATCAATCTTGACTTTTTTATATATATCAACACTTTTTAAATTTGTAGTCTTGCTAGCTTTCTGATTCATACATTCGATAATTTCAATTTTAATTTATAAGCTTATATTTTTATCGAAAAGTGATAATCAAATAAGTTCTTCAGACAAATACCGACGCTGCTTCTGAAATTTTCTTATTGATTGTTCATTATTCTACGTCGCGTCGATCACCGGTCAGCGTGTGTGCCTAATCCCGTTCCCACATGTGGTTCACTATTGGAATTTGGACGACCGGTATAAAATCGGCCGTCCACAATCGGTGTGTGTACAATTAGCCTAACGCTAGTAGCACACACACCGATTTTGGACGGCCGACTTTGTACTGGTCGTCCAAATTCCAATAGTGAACCACATGTGGGAACGGGACCTTGCACACACGCCGACCGGTGATCGTCGCCGGTAAAATACCGGTGAGCAGCCGACCACTGCCACTGTATCGCCGGCAGTACCGGGAAGTAGTGGCGTACATGACTAAATACACTCTTACATACTCACCGGTTTTTTACCGACCATTCCAGTTTCGAATGCTCGGTGAAATTGTAGTTACCACGCATTAACTTGGTTTTGGTCGTGCGTGCTAATTACGACAACAAAGCAACTGATTGTTTGACCGATAAAAATCCGTAAGTGTGCAAGCACTCGCTACCAATAAAATATCGGCCGATTTTATACTGGCCGTCCAAAATCGGTGTGTGTGCAACTAGCGTAAGATCTTTGAAAGTAATGTTTTCCGTGAAAGGATTTTCCAAATACACTGACGCTAGTTCGAGTTACACTAGAAGTTTGAAAATAGAAATATGCTCGAAAATCTGAATTTTAGTTCATTGATTTTATGATTTCATAGTAACTACGGATTGAAATTCATCTATAAAAAATGCCGTTTCTCAAATCAATAATTCAATACCTCTGTAGAGTTTATTATAAATAATATTTAATGTAAGACCAAAACTTCCAATTTACTGATCATTTACATACACCTTTTCAACTCTACAACTCAAAAACGGTTGATCGGAGAGTGTTTGCTCGGTGAACTTTTTTGTAGCAAATTCGAATTCCTACAAAAGCTTTGATATACTGAAAAATCGAGTTGAAACCGAAAAAAAAGGTTCCTATTGTCTAACCCAAATATTCTTTTTTACTACAGTCGTGTGGCCTGATTATATAACATATTAAGCTCTCAGAATCAGTAGTATGGATGCCAAAATGCCTTACTTTTTATAAACATGTATATATGGTTTCACTTTTCCTAACTTATCACTTACATTCATTTCATAACAATATATAACAATCATGGGCAAGATTTTACATAAAAACAAATATTCGTATATCTACGAATCAGATGATTCTTAGATATACCGACAAGTCCGTTATTCAATTGTTAGGTAACCTCAACTACAAATAATTTGCTGAAAAATTTATGACTTTTCGGAATTCGCTTTTGTTGCCTGAACAAATGTTTTGGTCTTTCAAGAGAATACACTACGCCCACGTAGTGTATTTATTCTCTTGAAAATAATACGAGTTTATATCGGAGATAAAAATATCCGATGACGAGAAGATAAAAGTCTTTTATTTCATTTTGTTCAGTAAACCAACTTTCTCATTTGTGTCATCGAACATTACAGTGCCTGTTATTGTAATGTGTTGCTTAGCAACAACACTTCTTGTTTTTAAAAACAATGACATTTGTGTTTCGATTCTTGACCAGTTTTTACTCAAAAACAAGAATTTCACGTTTCTGAACGAAATGTACAAGCTGTATACATACACTATTTTCACCATATTGACGAGAACCAACTGCCAACTGGAAAAATACGTACTGTGCGCCCCTCTTCCGTAATATTTATTAGAGAAAAACCTCCACGGCTATATACAGGATGGCTCATTACTGTGAGGAAGCACGGTATCTCGCCTATAATGAGGAGTCTACTTTGTTGCTTATTTTAAACATATTTTGGAATATACAGAGTGTTCCTTTGAAGCGGGGCACAACAAAGCATCATTTTTTTAAATGGTAAATTTTTTCACCGTTGAACTGAGCAAAATGTTTTACATAAAGAAGTATTTCTATTTTTCGAAAATTTTGCGGCGTTGTCAAGTTATCACTGAAAGAAAGAAAATCTTCGAAAATACAGACCACCGCAATATAAAAAACTTGATTTTTTTAAATGAATCACCCAGTATTTTTTTACTATTCCATCCCTACAAATTTGGATAGGATGAAATAGTCTCTGAAACTGACACTTTTTGAGAAATTCACAATTCAATTTTCAATTTGTCAAAAATTGTCTTTTATTTACGTATAAGCCAGGTAGGATTTTGACACTTAGTTACTGTTTTTGGAATTTACCATAATTGCTATGTCAAACTTAAAACTGAAAATCGGTTGGAAAAGTCTGGAAAACATGTTTTCGTTGAAGTATCTAGAACCAGGTAGCCGAGTGCTTAGAAGCATCGCTTTTCAATCATTCTATCTACCGGTCGTGTGGGTTCAAAGCCTAGCAACTGTAGAATCTTTTTTCTGAAAGAATGTGCTAGGAAGCTCACGTACAAATGTAAGGCCTCCTTAATTTTTTGACGACAGCTGGTAAACGAAAAAAAAATTATTTTTTTTATTTTTTTAATATATAAGAGTGAATGATTGAAACGATAACAAAAAATAATATTAGAAAATCATAAAAACTGTTCAAAGTGGCCACCGGATACTGCCAAACAATTGATGATCTATTCGGTTTTTGAATTCTTCATTAACTCGCCTCAACATGCTGACTGAAATATTTTGAAATACGTCCTCAATTATATTTTTCATATTCTCCTGGTGTTCTATAAAATCTATCTTAACGTAGCCCCACATAAAAAATCCATTTTTGTCAAATCTGGTGAGTGAGGTGGCCACTTGAAAGGGCCTCCTCTACCGATCCGTCTTCTGGGAAATGCAGTGTCTAAATTATTATCAACAGGAACAGTGTGGTGAATACGTGCTCTATCGTTTGATTCGAATGGGTAATTGTTGTATTTTCGAACCTTATAGTTATTGACACCTATTCATAATTTTCATGTGTTCTTACTTGAAAAATATGTTTCTACCAAATTCAGTAAATGAAAAATAAGAAACTATATCCCTAACTATAGTTTTTTGATATATTTTGCTTAAATAAAGTTGGCACTATTATTTTAAACCGCCAACCGGCTGCTTACTTCGCCTCGTTCGTAAACAACTCGTACTGTGATATTGCGTATTAAAAGTGAATCATACTCGTTGCCATCAATTACGAATGGTCGATCGATTTGGTTTTTATGCGGTTCAGTTTTGAGTTTGCGGTAGTTAAAGTTCTGTCGTGAGATTAATGAATGTTTACTGTTGGAGTTGAACCCACGTTAGAACTATTTATTTTTTGATCTGAGTGGTTAAACCCATCATGACCTGGAGAATGACTATACTCGTATACAGCTCAACCGGGATTCTTGAAGATCCGATAATTTGCCGATATAATCTTCAATAAATTATTGAGGTGGTGCTTATTAGGTACTGAGCCATATTGAACATTGAAATTTCTGCCGAATCTCTGGAATCAAATTCAATTTTGAAGATACCATTGTAACGTTAATAAAGTAAAAGTTGCTTGATTCTCTTTTTTGCTCTGCTATATAGACAATTTGCCAGTTTTCGGCCACAAATAAAAGTTAGATAATTGCTATTGGGTTCTGGTCTTTTCACGGTTCAGAAAATTAAATAAAAAAATGAGACTCACTGAAACCGGGAGAATCGATGTTGTCATGATGTAACGATTTGGTTTTAGAAGTCCTATTTGTGGCGTTCATACACAAAATTGTCACTACTGGGCTTCTCGAAATCCACATTGGATGATGAAAGTACATACATCTCCGAACAGTTGATGCTATATGTTGGAGATATTTGGAGGTCCCTATATGTTGGTCATGTTGAATTTAACATGTTAGAAGTTGCGTAGCACTTTATCGCCCGGATTTGCGGGCGTGAAGTAAAACATTATCGCCCGGCGGGCGATAAAGTCGTTGAGCAGGCACAGTTAATTCCAATCTCATATCAACTGAAATCTTTATTCCAATGGTTTCAATAAATGCAAAATTATTGAAACATATATCTGAATTATACACATTAAGAGTCGAGAATCCATCAACCACCATCATCAGACTATCAATATATCTATTGTATTTATAGGTATCTCATAAAAAGCTATCAACCTTGGGTATCTTCTGATATATTTATTATCATGTACATTTAAAGTAGCTCTCAGCATGGAGTGATATGACCACATGGAAGAGGGCTTACGATATTTAGATTTTTCCAGAAAATAGACAAAAAGTACAGTCTCTGTGTAGTTCTTATTTTTCACATTATTCCCGTTGCACCACCTCACGAATTCTTTATAAACTTTGTCGTATATTTTCTTGGATTTACTTGGAAATGAACTCAATTTCGAATCCTCAGCTGCGAAATTGAGCCTATTTTACGCTCTTGATAACTATTTATATTTAAAACCTTTCCAAAATCTGCTTTTCATCAGTATATGCCTGTAGTTTCTTAGAGATGAATTATTTCCTACTTTAGCGATCTTGATGCACTCTATCACACAATTTGTTTGCAGCAATACGGTGAGCCTCCACTTCTAGTTCAGGAATAGCTCGATCAAATGTTCCTTAATATGTGGTTTGCAGAAGGTGTCTTTTAAATTGGACATCAAGACCACTAGATTCAACCTCGTTGTACTATTCTCTGAGGTTATTCATAAATTGAAATCCAAATATTGAGGCGTAGACGAAAAGGTCTGATTCAGAAACTCTGTTAGTCACCACAGAATTAATATTACTGGAGTTTTTTCCTACCACCAAATCGTTATTTTTACACCTCGACACGTGTTTCGATCACCAAATGATCATCTTCAAGAGGAAGATGATCACTTCAGTTTTATCTTCCTCTTGTAATAAACTCACTTCAGGTTCATTTATAAGGAACGGAATGAAACGACTTCGTAGAAAAACTTCCTCTATTCAGAATAACTCAAATTGATCTACCTTGTTTTCGATTACATGATCGTCGTCGTAATCCTTCCCTATCTCAATGTTACATAATGTTTTAATAACATAAGATCGGCATACATCGAAAAAAAAAAAATTTTAAACAATATTTTTTTTTTTTCATTCAATAAACAATTTTGTCCTATTTTTGTGTATTTCTACCAGCTTATTATCTATTCTAACTACAACATTTGGATCTTTATCTTCTACTATAATATAAGGACCTTTGAAGATAGGATCATACTTATTTGAAGATGTGTTCCTTACTAATATCTTATCACCTATCCTAACATTAACAGGATTAATTTTAATATCTAGTTTTTGTTTTCGTAACGATTTTGATACCATTAAATTATTTCTCGCGTCATTCCAAGCTGTTTGCAATCTAAATTTTAACTGAATTGGGTAATCATCGAAATTATATACAGGGTCGACTTGTGTAGCAATGCTCGATGGTACTCGACTCATTTTGCCGAAAACCAATTCGTATGGACTATACCGAGTTTCCGTATGCACTGTATTATTATATGCAAAACACCAATATGGTATCCATGAGCTCCAGGTGTCTGGATGCTCTGATGCATGTATGCGTAAATAATCACCTAGATTTTTATGTGTGTTTTCCAATGCTCCAATGGTTTCGTGATGATACGCCGTTGAATTCAGCTGTTCGATTTTTAGCAGTTTGCACGACTCTTTGAAGGTCGACGCTAGAAATTCAGTGCCTCTGTCTGTCACAACTTGTTCTGGAATACCAAATCGTAAAATAAAATTTTCTACGAATGATTTCGCGACTGTTACTGCCTCTTTATTTTCTAATGGATACCCTTCTACGAATTTTGTTAACTCACATTGCAACGTCAAAATGTATCGGTTATTTTCCCTGTCTTGGTCTAAAGGGCCCACCAAGTCAAGAAAAACTTTCTGAAACGCTGAGGTAGCCGTTGTGGTTATTTTCATTGGTTGCCGATGCGGTCTTGAGTACTTATATCTCTGACAGTCATCACAACGTTTTACAAAATTTTCGATATCCTTTCGGAGACCAGACCAAAAGTAAAGTTTTCTAATATTGTTATACATGCGATTAATTCCAGCATGCCCTCCCGTTGGTAACATGTGGTAATCGTTCAAAATTAATTGCTGGGTTTCCTTCCTAGTTATGTGTTGCTGAGCTTTTATTATATTTATTTTTATACCTGCCTTTCGAATTTCATTGGGAATTTCCAAAATGTTTTTTAATAACGATGCGCATCTATCTTCTTTTACTATAACTAATTCTGGAATTCCATATTCTTGGCAAATTTCCTTCAGGTCTCTCAACGATGCACCGAATGCAGTCGCTGATCGAGATTCATCCTGATTCATATAAATAGTATTTGCCTTTTCATCATATAATATATTCCCTTTTATTTTACACTCAGAACGTTTTTTTCTTTGAAACTCAACTTTCGACAAAGGATACAACTGAACAAATTCTTTAGGTGGTTTCAATAATTCTACGACACCAGGATGATCAGGCCTGTTATCGAAAGAGATATTGGACTTTTCCCGTGAATTGTTGCCCAATTTCTTCGTTTGTGCCCTTGTCACGACATTCATGACTTGACAGGAATTAACTGACATTTCTTTCAGTTCGTCGGAGTCAATTTTTATACGACTTAATGCATCAGCCGTTACATTATCTTTTCCTTTAACATAACTTATTGTAAAATCATATTCTTCTAGTGTTAACCTAAATTTCGTTAGTCTACTTGAAGGATTCGTCATACCGAAAAGATATAATAATGGTTTATGGTCTGTAAGGATAATGAACTTTTTCCCGTAAAGATAAGGACGAAATTTTTTCACACTCCAACAAATAGCAAGTAATTCTTTCTCTATCACACAATAGTTGACTTCAGCTTTATTCAGCGATCTGCTGGCGAACGCCACCGGCTTATCATCTGAATTTGACAGAACTGCTCCGATAGCCAAATTTGAGGCATCGGTACGTAATTTAAAAACGTTTGATTCCGAAAAATCAGGATATGCGAGAATTGGTGGTTGTACCAGCGCCTGCTTTAGCGTTTCGAATGCTTTTTGACATTCTTCGCTCCAAGCGAATACTACACCCTTTTTTGACAATCTGTTAAGCGGTGCTGCGATATCCGCGAAATTCTGAATGAACTTCCTATAATAGTTCGCAAATGCTACAAACCGTTTAGTTTCATTCGAGTCTTTTGGAACCGGAAATTGCTGTATAACACGTATTTTTTCAAAATCTGGAGATATTCCTTCAGATGAAATCACGTGACCCAGATACAATATCTGTTTTTTCAAGAATTCGCATTTGTAAGGATTTAGTTTTAAATTGACCTGTCTCAATCGCTGCAAAGTTTTTACCAAATTCCGATTATGAACTTCCAAATTATTCCCGAAAACTATCAAATCGTCCAAATAAATGAAACATCTCTCATAATTTAACCCTGACATTGCTATGGTCATCGCTCGAGAGAAAGCACTTGGACTCAGTTTCAACCCCATCGGTAATCTCGTCATTTGATACTGACCTTTATCGGTTGTGAAACTTGTGTAAGCTCTAGATGTTGCATCCAATTCAACCTGATAATAGCCCTGAGATAAGTCAAGATGTGAGAAGTACATCGCTCCGGAGAGTGAGTCTAAAATTTCATCTATGCAAGGTAATGGAAATTTGTCATCCTCAATGCGTTTATTCAACAGACGGTAATCGATAACTATCCTCCATTGTTTATTACCCTTACTATCCTCTTTTTTCGGTACTATTAACAATGGTGCCGACCATTCGGACCTTGTTTCCTCTATAATTCCTTCTGACAGCATGTTGTCAATTTGTTTATTTATTTCCGCTTTCTGCGAATGCGGTAACCGGTATGGTTTTACGTATACCGGAATGGCATCCTTTTTTAAATGTATGGTCTGTTTACAGACATTTGTCACCGTCAGTGGGTCATTTTCAAAGCGAAATACGTCCGCATATTTTGCACAGATTTTATCAATAGCTATTTTTTCCTGCTTATTAAGACCTTTGGTATTTATGGAGTTGAGTAACTTATCTATACGCTCAACTGAAAAGTGTGTGTTTCCAAAAGTATGAACATCAAATTCTGAAATATTTTCAGTTTTGGGCCTAAAATTTTTCAAGTGTACCTCTTTATCCGTAATATTCAGAATTTTAACAGGTATAATGTGGTTGTGAGGCTTTGCGATAATTCCCGCAGTATAAACACCTTCTGAAATTTCTTCTGGTATGATAATACAATCATCTGAGTTATGTACTTGCAAATATTTAATAATTTCGCACCTTGGTGGAATCGTTATATAATTTTCATACTTGGATTGCAGTGGAATCGACAGTTTCCGATTGTTTATATATATATAGAGAATGTGCATAATTCGTAGTTTAATATTGCAGAGTGCTTGACAAAGAAATCTGACCCAATAACACCATTCATATCACTACCAAAGTCATTCACCACATGAAATTCGTGACCTATCTTAACGTCAGATAGTTCTAATGTAATATTAGCCGAGCCTTGCGTGAAGACAAAACCCGCTATGCCGTTTATTTTGATTCTATTTGTCGTATCAACAAACTGATTTTTATTTATACATGATGTAAAAATTACGCTTACCGAAGCACCCGTATCCAATAAAAATTTCAACTCACTTTTTCCGTTTTTCATACATACATAATTAAGACCATTCATACTTAAAACCTTATAATCACCTACATTCTCACTGACTCGACCGAAAAAACTGATTAGCTTGCGGGGAAGGGTTGTTTAATTCAGCATCCTGAGCGTTTTCCATAAAAAACCCTCTTCGAGATGGACTGAAAGTTTGGTTGTTGTGATTATTCCAACGCCCTCTAAAATTTCCGCGAAAATGTCCCTGGTTTCGACCCCTAAAATTATTTTTACTATGCAAACTACTTCCTCTGATCTTATTCGATTGTGAGTTATTGAATTGTCCGGTACTGAAATTTGGTCTTCCCCTATTATTCTGCTGAAATCCTCGACTCGTACGGTTGAAATTATTAAGTTTTGAGTTCCCTCGCATGTGAAACACCTGCGAAGAAGAGGTTGCACCTCCCGTACATTCCTCATCTACAGCTCCCGTTATAGCATCTTTCAAAGCGCTATAGTTCCTAGCTTTTATGACAGTTCCCAGATCGTGACTTCGCAGTCCGTTCGCGAAAGCATGAATTGCCAGTTTTTCGTTCGCAACTTTAAGAATTTTCATTGCCTCGACATTTCCATCGGCTTGCGCTATTGTCAAATCGACCAGTAATTCCTCGATTGATTTACCAAATTCATTCACTGATTTATGTTTTTGTTTTGCGTTATGTAATTCAACTGATAAACTTGCGGCAGAATGCTTTGTCAACAAGTGTGTTTTGATGTCTTTAATTAAATCAGTATTAGACGGATATGACGACTCTAATCTCATCTTTGCACTTTGTGACAATCTAGTTTTAAGGACATAGTTTGTTAGTGTTATTTTTCCATTATCGTCTAAAAGACTATCGTATAATTCAATGGCATCTATTAACTGTTTTACAGATTCCTCCGAATTGTCGGTTATAGGCAATAAGCTTGACGCTATTCTGAGATCAAATTTTTCACCCATTATTGTAAAACTTCTAGTAATTTCTGTAATATTAGCTAATCTAGTCTCTAAGGTATTTCGAATATCGACTAATAATTTGTTTGAAGATTCAACATATAACTTAACTTTTTGAATTATATCTGCATCTTTAGGGCCCGCATTGAATTTATTTTTCACTTCATTTAACTCTGATTCAATCCTATTTAATTCTTCAAACTTGCGATTTATAGCTTTTAGATCGACTCGCCTCTCTTTGCTATCTTTATTTAAATTCCTATTAAAAACTTTGAGTTCTTCAAACGAGTATCTAAATAAGTCTATGATGCTCATTTGCTACGCTAAAGACGAAAATAAATCGATATATTGATACACAAACTTATACTAAATAAATACGACCTTAAAATGTCTTTCCATGTGTCATCCAATTTCCACTCTACTTGTTGTTGGTTTTCACTTTGGGATGCGTGAACCACCCATGAAATTCGTTTTCTTCTCACTCCTTACGCCTATACCAACTCCTGACTCCTCGTTATCTCTCTTCTTATCTTCTTTTCTAATGATTTCTGGCACCTCTTTATTAGAAATGCGCCGAGTGCCAAAATGAAACAGGCGAAAGCTACTATGCCTAGTACTTCGGAAACGGAGAACCCATTGCTAGCTGAAACTCCACCACTGTTCCCGGCTTGGCTTATGATTACTTCTTCTTTACTCTCTGTGGATCCCATGTTGGAAGATGTCAAATGCAACTCGTCTCTATTTCTCAGTATCTACCCGTTAATAACATACGTGGTAATCCTGGAATCATCCTGGCAGGATCGCCATGTAATAAACTCACTTCAGGTTCATTTATAAGGAACGGAATGAAACGACTTCGTAGAAAAACTTCCTCTATTCAGAATAACTCAAATTGATCTACCTTGTTTCAATTACATGATCCTCGTCGTAATCCTTCCCTATCTCAATGTTACATAATATTTTAATAACATAAGATCGGCATACATCGAAAAGAGCTGTCCTGGCACGTATTAGGTGTTCTAATTAGAATATTGTTTATTTCTCAATTTGTTATTGTTCCACATTATTTGCTATACCAGTACACTCTTGAAGTTGATCACTTGGTGATCGAAACACGTGTCGAGGTGTAAAAATAACGATTTGGTGTTGGAAAAAACTCCAGTAATATTCATTACTACACCAAAGGTTCCAAACAGTACATCATAACCACAGAATTAGTAGATAACAACCCTTTTTTCATCGATAATCGCATTATCTCACCAATAATGAAGAGCAATTCTAACATTCAATTTGATTTGACTTTTTAGTGTGTTGTTTTTTGAAAATTTGCATGAATTTTCGAGAATATTTCCGTTATTTATTAACTTATTTTGTAATCAGTAGGTATTGGAAAATCTGTCAATCAACGTCTCTCAAGGGATACTCTACAATGTATATTACTAGCTGACCCGACACACTTTCTACTATATGAATTATTTTTATAGGGTACTAGGTTTGCTGCCAAAACAAATATATTTTTCTGAATTGGGACACGCCAATCACTTAGCGGTATGGAATATACTTCACGACCTCTTCTTATACCTACCAAGAGATTTTAATATATAAGATTGACATTGGGAACCCATGGAAACCCAACCCATTGAGGGTAATGGAATGGGGAATTGAAAATTACGTGATAGTAATATTGAATTTTATAGAGTATTACTGTATCTTCGAATGAGATAATTTGAGTGCCTTCTTTGTTGAGGGGTACAGCTGATTCGTCGGTTTGTCCGAGCCGACTTTAAGGACCCCAGAGAATCTTTAGCAGCACCCGGTGTATACCGGATTTCTAGTAGCTGCGGGTCTGTCTACATTGGAACCACGAAAAGAAGTGTAGGTATCCGTCTCTCTGAGCACAAGAGAAATTGTCGACTTGGGCAAACTTCCGACAAATCAGCTGTAGCTGAACATGCTCTCATTGAAGAAGGCACTCACATTATCCCATTCCAAGATGCAGTAATACTCGATTGAACTTAAAATTAATATCCAACAGTATATAGAGAGGCAATAAAAATTCAAGAACACAGGGATAATTACAATAGGGAAGAAGGGGCAATGAACATTATTAAAATCTGGCTACCTGTTCCTAACGAAACACAAACAAGATCAGCTAATTGAATTAAGAGAAACCAAGTCACACCCACCAATAATATGTTATATGAAACAAACTAGAGTCAAATACCAGAATCGTAGTTAATGCGTTCGGAACAACGGAAACAACAACTCGAGCACCATCTCGGGCACTGCGACCATTATCACCATCGCGACCATCGCCTTTGATAAAGTATACCGCAGTAGTAGACGAAACGTCAGGCATAAAAACTTGCAGACCACGTTTTGTTTATGGAATAAACTTTATATGTGTTTTCTTTTTATATTCCAAAGAGTCCACACTTTTTTTTTGGTACCTTGGGAGCTGTCCATTCAGTCCAAGTCTCCAGAAAACTGCAGCCTCTTGGGCTTATTGCGTTCATTCTACCATCTTCTCATGACACCCATTCCATCAGTCTCGTTCCCTGTACTAGTTTCTACAGGTTCCGTGTTGGATGTTCGTCATATTCGTCTGGACGTAATTTCGTACGTCCATATATGGCCTGCCTCCTGTGATTCAGTGCCTCACATTCGCATAAGATGTGTAGAGCTGTTTCTATTCCTTCATTGCATAATCTGCAGCTGAGGTCTCCGTTGTACAGCACCATTTTATTCAAATGTCCTCCAAGCGGAAAATGACCGGTTAGTAGTCCTGTTATTATTCTGAGCCGATCCCTACTATATTGAAGTAGTTCTTCGGTTCTTTTCTCGAACGGTTATCTAATGAAGGTTCTACTGCGTTTGTTGCCAGGTACTTTTGTCCAGTACTCTGTGTGCTTCTTATTGGTCCATGTCCTAATCTGGTTTCTTACCAATGATTTTGGTACCCCCAGATCTGGTTCAAGACCTATATATGAAGTTGAAGATCCGCGTCTAGCGCATTCATCAGCTTTATCATTACATGTGATTCCTGAATGCCCTGGCACCCAGTACAAAGTTGATTTGTTCCTGTTTGCAAGTTCATTCAGTTCTTCATGGCATTCCCAGACCAGTTTTGATACCACCTTCGGGTTGGTCAGAGCCCCTAGTGCGCTATTGTTCTCTGTAAAAATATTGATCCGCTCATTTCTTTGAGGTTTCGATTTAATAAGCCTTGCACACTGCAAGATAGCATACACTTCCGCCTGAAAGACGGATGTGTACAGTCCTAGCGGATAGCTGTAGTTTAAATTTCTATCCGCTCGGTATAGTCCAGCTCCCGTTCCATGTTTGGTTTTCGATCCATCTGTATACCAGGTGTTTTTTCCAAACATGTTTTGGTCTTCCACTTTTCACGGCTTATGATTTTGGCCGTGAAGTTTGTGTTAAAGATGTACTTTGGTGTCATGTGGTCCGTGCACATATTCAATATGTGCTCCTCCACTTGTTCCGAAATTTCTGTTCGGTCCGATCTTTTATAGTTCGGTGAGTTTTCCAGTCTGAATTGGCCCATCCTGGTCTCCCCCATTGAGTTCACACTTTAAATCTCAGAACTTTAATTTTTTTGGATTGGTAAATATTTCCCAAAGAAATTGTATGTAACATGAATGCTTTTTTTCTCCAGTCATTGAATACTGTCTCATTCCGTCAAGTTCGCTTGATATGACATCAACGTAACCGTGAACTATAATCTAATAACGTACATGAAATGAACGAAGGCCACTTACTGTCTGACGGCCAAGACTGAATCAGCAGCTCGGTTTTCACGGAGCTATCTCACCACATAGAGCGGGTCATTTTCGAGCACGAATACCCGATAAAATCGATACCCGATTTGTGTAAACCTGAACACAAAGCGAGTGAAACAGCTGTGATTTTCCGCACCGTTGATCAAACGATTGTTAACACCTTACACCTGAACTGATCCGGTTTCTAAATATAAGGAGGATCTGCTGGCCTACAAGAGGGTTTTGATGCTTTCAGTTTAGTGTTCGATGGAGTGCACCAGGTTTAACCGGATTTCTATCAACATCAAACATTTTACGGCCACTCAGGGTGTCCACATACTCGTTATTAACAATTTTCTTTTTTACTCAGTTCTCTTCAATCATTTACAATGTGATGATAATTCTCATTTTTTTTAAAATTTGAAAAGGTTAAAGATAAACGATCATTTTGCAAATATTGAAGATATTAATTTTACCTAAAAAAGCCATTCCATTTTACAAATAAAATATCGAATTTTAAAAATGAAAAATGTTTGTGGCTAAGTGAAATTTCCTACTGAGAGTATAGTTGTTAAATCATTTCTCAACCTGACACTGAGATTAGACAGAAAAAACTACTATCATATTTTCAAGTATAGCCTTATTCTCGAAGTCATTCAAATTGAATGAATTATCTCTATTGTTGAACTAGTATAAAATCATTGAGGTGATTATACAGGGTGTCAACTTGAAAACTTCCAACCCTTGTTAAACAATATGAGGAATCGAAAAAACAGGTCAATTTTATTGTCAAGGGGAAACTTCCAAGGACTATTTGAAACCCTCATGGTTCAACGCCTTAGGAGGATTAGATGTTACCCTTAGAATTTTAAATGGGGAGGGGGGTCAAGTGACACATCATTTTGATTGGCGTTCAATTCTGCTTCCAATGGTACCATGACTTATTATTTTTTTATGCGCATTTTTTGAAAAATAGCGTTATAAACTTACACATGTAATTAGAATTTGCCTGTTCTGAGATGCATTATTGTATTGACTCCTTTTGAAAAATAGTAAGAAGAGTAGGTTCCGACCTTTGAATGACAGCATGTATTACGCGTGGGATTTTTTATTTTTTGGTTATTGTCCTTATACAAAATTAAATTTAATTTGCGAGAAAAACATTTCAAACAAAATCTACTTACGCTTATCTTATAAACTGTTTGAAATGTCGTCCCATTTGCTCTAAACAGCAATAAAGTCTGTTTTCGATCCCTCTAACATTACGGAAAACTTCACTAGGATTGACTGACAGTTCTTCAATATCAGAAGGTTGTTATAAACAACGAACTTAAGATGCCACCAAAGAAAGAAATCTAATGGTGTTGAATCCGGTGATATCGGAGGCCATTCAACTACTCCACTTCTGCCAATCCATCGATCCGGAAATCTCTTGTTTAATCACTGTCGGACGGAAAGAAAATAATGAGGTGGAGCACCGTTTTGCTGGAAATGTAACACATTCTCCTGTAAAAGTTCATTACCTTCTGCATCCATTTGAGTTTCTAGCTCGTGAGTTATAAGAAGATCGATAGTCTCTTCAAGCATTTCAGAGTGCATATTGCCAGTCAAGTTTTCTTCCAGAAATAATGGACCGATAATGGCATTTCCAAAAATACCAGCCCAAACATTAACTTTTTGTGGGTGTTGTGTATACCCTTCTCGAAAAACTTGGGTTTTCGTTACTCCAATGGTGACAATTTTGTCTATCAACATTGCCATTCAGAAAAAATGAACAGTCATCGCTGAAACAGGTGTTTAACAGAATATTAGAGATGGTATTGACTCTATGAGACATGATTTCACAAAATAAATTGATGGATGTAGTCGTTACTACTTGGTGGGAATGAAGAAAAGCGAATTTAAACTTTTTATGTTTTTTACCACTATTATCTGTAACTAAGATTACCGCAGTTTCGTCTTATAAGGACATTTTCAAATTTATACATTAGTTCAATGTATAAGTTTGAAACTTATACATTAGTCCTTATAGAACGAAACTGCAGTAAGGTTAGTTACAAGTAAAAGTGGTAAAAAACAGAAAGTTTCAATTCTCTTGTCTTCATTATGGTTTCACAAAACTCTATTCTTCTATCATAATCATCCTCGTGGAGCTCTTAAATAATCTGCATTTCATAAGGATGAAATTTATGCATTTTCAATGCTTTTCTTACTGCCTCGCATGACATTTTCGTGCGTTCTGATACTGATCGTAAGGAGCTCGTGGTGTTGCAGCAAATGTTCCCAAAACTTCAATTCGAGCTGCTTTATTTAGTACTCTGGAGATATTTTTTTTTATATGTCACTGAACCAGTTTCTCAAAACTTATTCACTTAATGAAGTACATACCGGTGACTTACACACACATGTCTTTCGTTAAAAAGATATGCCGCCCTTCGTGCGCACTTTCCAAACTTTTCCATAAAGTATAATCATTTCTTGAAGAATGTAAACAATTCATGCACTTTTATACACCACACCGTTCAAATTTGCGAAACAATTTTTTGCCTGGAAACATGCTATCTGCACACTTTCTGCGATGAGAATTGAAAATTCAGCATTTACTAGACACAATTTTACTACCATCTACGTTTTACTATCAGACTACTTTTTGGTGTGAATTAATTGGAGCTAATGGCTAATGATACCCCTAATAAAAGGTTGGAACGGTACCACCTAATATTGTTACCAGTTCTGGTCAAACCATGCATCTCAGTATAGGCGTAAATAGATTTTTTGTTTGAAATGTCTTTCTCGCAAATTAAATTTCATTTCGTGAAAGGAAAATAAACAACAAATAAAAAAATCCACGCATAATACGTTTTTTTCTGTCATTCAAGGATTGGAACGGTGCCACCTACTCTTCGAACCATTTTAATTAAAAGAAGTCAATACAATAATGCATCTCAGAACAGGAAAATTCTAACTACATGTTTAAGTTTAGAACGCTATTTTCCAGAAAATGCTCATTAAAGAATTGGAAGAATTGAACGCCAATCAAAATGATGTGCTACTTGAATCCCCGTCGCATTTGATATTTTTAGAGTAACATCTACTTCTACTAGGGGGTTGAACCACGAGGGCTACAAATAGTCCTTGAAACTGTCCCCCTTGACAATAAACTGGACCTGTTTTTTCGATTCCACATATTGTTTACTGGAAGGAAGATATTAAGGATGGGAAGTTTACAAATTGACACCCTGTATTTCCCAAATTGTTTTGCCTAACTATTAATTTTTGATTTCCAAACAAAAATAGTTTTCATTAGAATCCTACATATTTTTTTAGTCAATTGCTCCCCAGTATTTTCGTGTCTGACAATACCAATAATTTCCGAACTCATTTAACGGAAATCAAAATATGTCTGACGAGACTGTACGTCGAACGTTTTGATGCAAGGAGTACAACATATTCAATTTTCAAGTAACTGCTACCAGAGCTGAATATATAAGAAATAAATGAGAAAATGTACTTTTTCCAAATTTTACTTTTCAACAATTCGAAATACATACACTTTCAATATTTTGAAAGTAAATACTAATTTTTATCATTTGTTTCAGGTAAATATCAAGAATTATTACTCCTTCTTTATAAGTATTGGTGAGTACAATATATTTAATAGGTAGCTATAACTTAGATACTTAGATACTTATAACATAAATTTACTTAACCAGAAAAATTAATCGCTTACACGATTATAGTTCATGTAGAATACCTTGGATTCAAGGCTTTCACTGAAATATATCTGCTAACTAGAGAAGCACTTCACATGCTTTCAATTAATCGAATAATGGATCGCAGTTCTAAATTGATTGAATAGTCCAGTAAAATTGTTTGTGAAATACATGTTTCGCACGAAACTCAACATAATTGCTTACAAAATATGCCATTCATTATAGCCGTAAGTTAAAAAAGAATCAGATGCATTTATGGGCAGTTGATATTTTTTTTTTTGAAACGGTTGGATCTGCCAAATTTCAATTTAATCACGACAAAGGATTTTTGTTGCGAACCCTAACTTCAAACTCTCAGCAGGTATTAACTTGACTGGGATTAACAGCACTTAGATATTTCAAGTAGAGAAGAGGGTTCAAATGATTTTTCATATAAAAAAAATTGTCATGGAAGCAGTTACATATGCTTATTAATCTTTCGTGAAGCGAATATTTGAGAGAATGCCTAATTATAATGATCGGATAAATTGGTTAAGGCTTTCGCGGCCGAGATTTTCAGTGTTACTATCTCCATTCGAATTTGAAGGTCGTCGTAGTTTGGAACTGCATCCTAACGTTTTATATCGGTACCACTAAAAGATCTATAGGTACAAGGCTGAATGAACATCGGATTAACTGTAGATTAGGTCAAATAGACAAATCGGCAGTAGCAGAACACGCGCTTAGTAAAGGAGATCACACGATACTGTTTGAAGATGTGAAACTACTTGCCCTCGATCATGGATACGACAGGCGGCTTGTAAGGGAAGCCATAGAAATCCATAAACATATGAAAAACTACAACAGAAAAGAGGAGGCGGTAACGCTCAACCGAATTTGGAATTCCATACTAAAAGATGTTGAAGTGGCAACAGCGCAATGTTACGTCATTAACAGATAATAACACTTCGGCCAATAGCAATGCATCAGGAAAAGAGGCAGAGTACTTGAGTCAACATAAATACAACCTACAAACTAGAAATCACCAGTCATCGGTGAATCATCGAGATGAGTAAACCTCTGAAGAAGTCAGCCACTCGTGCTGGCGAAACGTTAGGATGCAGTTCCAAACTACGATGGCCTTCAAACCCGAATGGAGATAGTAACACTATAATAATAATAATATCATTCCTTTATTTTATCATTTGAATGCACAGAGGTTACATAAATGATTAAAAACGTCAATATTTCAGTTACATCCTTACATTGAGCAAGGAAGGACATGTCAACAATACAAATTTATATATACATGTGTACATGAAAAAATCAATTATATAGTTTGAAAATAAAAAATTATTATCATAAAAAGAAATCGTCCATGGAATAACAACACTTACTAAGTAGGATCTTTTTCAGTCTTCACTGAAAAATGTGAACATTGGGGAATGATTTTATATGATCATCAAGAATATTATAAAGCTTACAACCAATACAATAAAAATTTCTTTGATACAGAGATGTGCGATGAAAATCAGGCTGCAAGAGATTTCTATGACTGGTGTTATTAATAGCAATGATTGTTATCTATTGCAAACTTATTTTTATTCTCACATATATAAGTGCAAGCTTCCAGTATATATAAACTGTAAACTGTTAATACACCAAGAGTTATAAAAGTTTTGACAACAACTGGTTCTCATATCAATACTTTCCATAATCCGAATTGCGTATTTTTGAAGAATGAAGATCCGATTCATACCGGCACTGTTTCCCCAATTCAGTATACCATATTTCATGTGGGAGTGAAAATGTGCAAAGTTCAGCGTAAGCAAGACATTTTTGCTGCAGTGGTCTTTCATATACTTTATGCTGTAGCAACTACTTCTCAGTTTATTAGACAGTAGTTCTATATGACTAGCCCATTGCATATGCTTGTCGAAAGTTACTCCCAAAAGTTCCACCTCATCACTACAAGTTATTTGTTTTTCTGTATTTTTGAATACCACAGGTGATCTTTGTTTGGAGCGCCCAAAAAATACTGTGACTGTTTTGTTATGATTCAGTAACAGACAATTCTTTCCAGACCAACGAATGATATCTTCATAAATCTTCTTAGTTTAACTCAGTAGCATGTCTGTTTTTTCAAAAATTAGTAAATTGTATCGTCTGCATAACACACTATTTTTATATCGTGATTTCTTTCCATTAGACGGATTATATCATTTACAAATGTATTGAACAATAAAGGTCCCAATGCAGATCCTTGAGGTACACCTCGATTTATTTCACGGTAACTACTCAGAACTCCATTCAGTCTAACAACCTGACTTCTGCCATTTAAATATGATTCAAATAATTTTAGCGGTATCCTCCTAACTCCATACTTACTACATAAAAGCCTATGATTGACTAAGTCGAAAGCTCTTGAAAAGTCAATGAAAAGACCCAGAGCATATTTTCCCTTATCAAGATTGTCTACAAGACATGTTTGAAAATCACAGAGAGCAGATTCTGTGCTCATATTTTCATAATGATCGGTTTATGGATTTTATCGATAATTTCCTCCAAACCGATGAAATGATGCAAAAATTAAAGGCTAGATAACCAAAACAGACTTATTTATCGACAGCGATTGAACATTGACAGCCATAAAATTAACATGTTAATGTCATTATTCTTGAATCATACGTGATTCTTAAAATTTCAGTCATTGTCCTGTCAAATTGAACATAATTAAACAAATATTGAAATATAACCTCAAATAAGACAACAATCCTCCAAATCAAACTCCATCTTTAATACCAACAATTCATATGATATTCAGAAATCTCAATAAAATAATCGAATTCCATTTTGATCGAAAAGAATACGGGACGTACAGTTAAGGCGTCTTGGGTGCCGGATCTGCGGTCTCATGTGAAGGTACGATAGGTTTTAACAGTGACATCCTATTGTTGAAGAACCCAAGTTCAGTTATTTACGCACTCTGTTCAAATATTCGAAAATTGTATCTTCAATAATTGCACTTTCAAACAAATGTTCTTCTCGTTATTCAGTTTTTAAAATTGATTTAATTTAAGAATTGATAATTTGTCGTTATATAGATGCATTCAGCTGGGAATATTATTAAGGAGTCTAATAAAAGGCAATTCATAGATAACATAGGTACTAACTTTTTTATTACGGAGTAGTTAAGAAATTAAAACAAAATTATAACTGGTTTTTGATAGGTCGTTTGAAATATACACTAGCAGTGGCGGATCTACAAAATCATTAAAGGGGGGCATAGTATGGGGTGTATAACCCATTAAGTACTGAGCTCTTGGAGATTTTCTATTGTTGTTCAGTAGTATGAATTCAGGAACAAACATTTGAAAAACAATAAAATGAAAACCATTGCTTAGTTTTTCAATATCGTATTACAACTAACTATAAGAAAAATATGTATATTGAAATTAACCCTTACTACAAACAAAATCAATTCAAAAGTAGATTATAACGACTTTTTATTAATCAAATTTATTAATCGTCGAACTGGTTTTTGATGGGTCGGGTGAAACATACACTAGCAGTAACGGATCTACAAAATCTATTAGGGGGGGGGCAGATTATGGGGTTTATAACCCCTCCATAAAGTACTGAGCCCTTGAAGATTTTCTATTGTTGTTCGGTAGTATGAATTCAGGAACAAACATTTGAAAAACAATAAAATGAAAACCATTGCTTAGTTAAACAAAATCAATTCAAAAGTAGATTATAACGACTTTTTATTCATCAAATTTATCAACCGTCGAATTGGGTTTTGATGGGTTGAGTGAAACATACACTAGCAGTGGCGGATCTACAAAATCATTTAGAGGGGGCAGAGTATGGGGTGTATAACCCCTTCATAAAGTACTGAGCCCTTGGAGGTTTTCTATTGTGGTTCAGTAGTATGAATTCAGGAACAAACATTTGAAAAACAATGAAATGAAAGCCATTGCTTAGTTTTTCAATATCGTATTACAACTAACTATAAGAAAAATTAGTATATTAAAATTAACTCTTACCACAAACAAAATTAATTCAAAAGTAGATTATAACGACTTTTTATTAATCAAATTTATTAATCGTCGAACTAGTTTTTGATGGGTCGACTGAAACATACACTAGCAGTGGCGGATCTACAAAATCATTTAGGGGGGACAGAGTATGGGGTGTATTACCCCTCCATAAAGTACTGAGTCCTTGTAGGTTTCCTATTGTTGTTCAGTAGTATGAATTCAGGAATAAACATTTGAAAAACAATAAAATGAAAACCATTGCTTAGTTTTTTAATATCGTATAACAACTAACACTGAGAAAAATATGTATATTAAAATTAACCCTTACCACAACAAAATTAATTTAAAAGTAGACTTTTTAATAATCAATTTTATTATTCATCGAACATAATATTTTCATAATATAGACATAATATTATTGATATGTAATTTCTTTATCACATCTTCTGTGATAATTTTCTCTTGTGCTTTCTTATGTATACGTCCAAGACTTCTTCAGTCTTCATTGGATTGTAAATAGCCTGGAGTCATTGTATGGCGTAGATATGTTTTCAAACGACGCAGTAGTGCTGCTGTAGTGGTAGTCACAGGAAGAGTGCACAACAGCTGTAGTAATATCCTTATGTTTGTGGAAGAATCGGGTGTTTAGGCAACTTATTTTCGGGATTTGATTTCCACATAAGTTTCCAAATTTTCAACTCACAGAGAAACATAGCAAATCTTGCAGGCATCAGTTATATCGGGTATTAACAGGTGTTGCAGCTGGCCTACACATTCCATATCCTTTTTGGGGAACCCTGCCGTCAGTTCATTTATAATGAAATTGAAAAACGGGATGTACACCGACATAAGATAACCTCGTCTTTGAATAGATACACCCAAAGCAGTTGTTGTTGACCTCATTAAACATTCCCAAACTACAACTATGTCAGGAACATCTGGAGGAATTCAGCAAAATTCTATTCTTTTCGCTGACGTGGAGCCTCTTATACCTTCTGTGTTTAATTCTTACATTGCTTGCCGAAGTTCTTCTGCAGAACCCCGAAGGTTTGTTTCATTATCAGAATGAATCTTCTCAGGTTGGCCACGTGGGGATATCATTCTTCTAATTGTAATGATTGTCGATCCGGAGGCTAAAGAGTTCGCTACTTTTGAATGCATGGCTTTTACACCGAAGCATGTTAAGATAACACCCCGCCTGTTATGATCACCACCAACAGTTATGAAGATAGAATCCAAACAGGTTATCTATTTTTTGCGAAAGCACGCACTCCTGACGTCTTAGAAAATCTTTTAATGTCGTACAGTAACTCTACTATCAATAATCATTTTTTTTGTCAAATTTCGTTCAAAATGGTCCCGATTTGATGATGTTCCAATATTTAATGGAAATTGTGAACCGTCTATAGTTTTGAATCTGGTAAACTGAGAGAGATATCCAACAATAACTAATAAACCTGAATTTTATAGTAAAATTTGAACACTCTGTAACAAAATTCCTATGGAAAAAAAATTATGTAGAGGTAGCAATGAGAGTATTTTTTGGGTTTCTGACTATTTTAACGTCGGTGATTGCCCCCCACCCCATGCCCCTTCCCGGGTTGAGTGCATGAGTTGAAATCTTCCCCACACGGTTACTCTGTGCAGAACATCGCATCTCGTCGATCCACACCCGCTCCTCCGGAGCGGTCCTCAACTTACCAATGGGCACTGGCAAGATTGACATCTGACCTTCTTTGGTCGAAAGCCAGCCTCTAGGTGCTTTTACTTTCTGATCTAATGTATTGTTTTGTCTTGACTTTCCTAACTGAATTTTTGCATGGGGTACCCAAAAACTAACCGGAGACTATTGTCTTTAATTGTCTAGTATTGTCTTTAAGTGTATCATAATCAGTGACGTGTTTTCGTATAGTTCTGTTAAAACCTATGATAAAAACTTAAACATTCATAAAAAATATAAGGAAACAGGCAACATTAATTGCTATCATGATTTCTGTAAATTCAGGGACAGTTTGTATTGCTATTCGAGATTAGTGCTATGGAAATTACATTAATAAAATTGAAGATAAAAGTTCTGATAATCCAAAGGCCTTTTAGGGGAAAATTCAGAGTAAAAGGAAGGATTATAAGTTAGCTTCAGCTATGTTTTATGAAAATGAAGTCACTAATAATACTTCTGAGATTGTGAATTTGTTTGCCTCTTATTTTTCAACTGTTTGAAAATCGCTGTTCAAAATCTGTTTTTCCGTTAACCAGCTATCGCACCCCTACGAACGACAACCCTCAGAAGTCGAAACTTGTGAATATAATTTTGAAAACAGTATATATCAACAATTACGTTCTCCCTGTTTCACCTAAACTCCCAATGGGACCTGATGGAATACCTTTATTTTTTATACACAATTGTCTATACACTTTAGTAATCCCATTACGAAATATCTTCAATCAAATTTTTTCAGATTATTGGAAATATAACTTCCTGAAACCATTACATAAGCTAGGAGATAAACAAATATTAGGAATTATAGAGCAGTTTGCAATCAGTCAGAGATGGCTGTTTGATTCTATGCTTACAAAAAACTCTCCTGGGAGTGTAAGTCTTTACTCAATCCCCAACAACACGGTTTTTCAGAAGGTAATTCCACTTGTACCAACCTACACACACAAACTACTCAACTGAAAATCTTGAGAGGAGGCTACAGGTTGACTCTGTCTATACTGACTTTTTCCAAAGCATTCGACAGAGACAACCGCGGCCTACTTATAGTTAAAATTGAAGCGCTTGGCATAGCTTCTTATCAGGTAGAACTCTGTCTGTAAAATACGGAGATACAACATCTGCGCCCATTCAGGTTTCATCAGGGGTTCCACAGGGATCCCATATGGGCCCACTGCTGTTTAGTTCTTTGTATCGGAAATACTTATGTTGGGGGACGATCTGAAAACTTTATCGAGCAATTACTTGCTGGGAAGATGCCGAATTAGTTAAAAAGTCTCGAAGCTTTCTTCATGTGGTGTAGAAATAATTTGTTAAAGCTGAACATCGATAACTGACACATTATTACGTTCGCTAGAAGTGCCATATTCTTTGACTATAAATTGAATAATGTGGCTCTCAAAAGAGAAAAAAGAGTTACATTTGATTGCGAAATTAATTTTAATCTTCAGTATCGGAAATTGGCGCAAAAAGTCTAGGTTTATGTTGAGAATTTCTATTGATTTTTCAATTGAAACAAAAAAGATTTTATATTGTGCTTTCGAATATTGTTTTGAATATTGTTCGGTTATATGGGACCCATACTATACTGTGAATATCGATTTGATAGACGATGTTTATAAGAAATTGTTGAAGAATTATGCTTTTTACTTTTGTATTCAACAAAATGAATATGAGTACAGTCTACTCTTAACCAAGTTAAATATAAAATCATTGGAAGATAGGCGAATTAATATGAACTTGAGTTTCCTGTTCAAAATAATTAATAGTGAGAAAAACTGTCCAGAACTACTTCGACTAATAACTTTTCATATAAAGAAATACGAGCAATCCTGATATTTTTCATATAAATTTTTTATATGAAAGCATAAGCAATTATGCTTTGAACAGTCCGATTTCTCATATTCTGAAGCTGGGAAATCAATATCATAATAACTTAGATCTGTTCAATCTGTCACTTCAGGTCTTTCAAAATCAATTGAAGAGGCTATAGCGTTTCCAAAGCTTTTCTTTACCTTACCATTTTATTTATAAGTACCAGATTTGTTACATCATTTTTTGTAAGTACCAAATTTGTTTCATATTTCAGTAATGTAGTCACAAGACATAAGGATTCTATAATACTTTGTATTTTACACTTCGCTAAATGTTTTATAAAATTGTAAATTGTAATGTAGATATTAGACATGAGCATTCAAAAATACTTTGTAGTCCTTCACACTTTGTTAAATATGTTTTTGTAAATTGGCTTCAATAATAATAATAGTTTTATTGTCCAACAGTTACCCATTTACAGGACAATATAAAATTTCATTCAGAATGCTTAACCATAAACGAAAAATAAAATGAACAAAAAAGAAAAACTAATTTTAATTGCCTACTTCAAGTACATGTTAGCAATTTTAATAATGTTGTGAAGGTTAGAGAATAATAAATCACCATGGGCACAAATGCTATTGAAATTTGTGCACATAACATATATTGGGAAATTGAGCATAATGTTAGTTCTTGCTCTGAGAGGTCTAAAAATGGATTGATATCGTGAAGCTGGCCGTGGTACATTGAAGTTAATTTGTTCAAGTATTTTAGGACAGTCAACTCTCTCATTCACTAACTTGAATAAAAGTATGAGTGACGCACATTTTCTGCAATGCTCTAAACTAAAAAGTTCCAAACGTTCATTTATGACATCATTACTGATACCTCTCTCAGGATTAGAACCATCTATTCTGAAAATAAGAAATTTACAAAACTTTCTTTGAACTCTTTCAATGGCTATATTATGAATCTCATAGAATGGACAGCAGATGATACTTGCATACTCTATCTTCGAACGTACGTAGGTGAAATACAACAGCTTCATGGCTTTAATATTATGAAAGTTTCAGCAATTTATAACAATGAAACCATAAGCTCTGAGAGATTCTGAAACTTTTTGTGAAATATGTCTACTAAATGTTAATTTATAATCGAATATTACCCCTAGGTCTTTGATATCATTACATCTCAGCAGATCTGAATCCTGTATTATATACGGGAATGTATAAACCTCATTTTTTCGACTATAACTCACTACTTTACATTTCTTCACATTGAGTTTCAATTTATTATTGCTACACCAAGTAACAAGAAATTTTAATTGAGATTGAAGATTTACACTATCACCTACTTCCTTAATTATAGAAAATAATTTCAACTAATCCGCGAAGCATAACCACTCACAAGCTAAACTTTTACATAAGTCATTAATAAACAATAAAAACAAAAAAGGATCTAGGTTGGAGCCCTGAGGCACACCAGAAGAAGCTATATATGTTCTAGATTTATAACCGTTATAGGACACGAATTGTTTTCTACATGTCAGATAGGATTGCATCAGCTGACAGGCCGTATTCGAAAAACCAAAACTCATCAGTTTATTGAGCAAGATACCATGATCAATTTTATCAAATGCTTTAGAGAAATCCGTGTATATAACATCAACTTCGCCATTGTCATCTAATGCCTCGGAAATGAATTGAGTAATAATGACTAGATTTGTAACAGAAGAACGCTTAGTAACAAATCTGTGTTGATGTTGAAATAGTTGCTGTGAACAAAAACATATATGCGAATTATATAAAATAATCTCAAAAAGTTTAGAGAACATACACAAAATAGACATGGGTTTGTAATTCTCTATATATGATTTTTCACCACTTTTGTATACAGGACATACTTTAGCTAATTTCAAAATATCTGGGAATGTTCCAGATATCAGACATGAATTAAAAATTCTCGTTAAAGGTTTTGCCAATGCTCCTGCACAATCCTTCAACAAAAATGATGGGATCATATCTGGGCCTGATGTCAGTTTGTCCTTTAGTTTTTTATTTGCAGATATAACCTGATTTTCTGTGGCTTTGCCGTTAAATAAAAAATTAAATGAAATACTGCTTCTGCCGTCAGTCACTTTTAGGAAGAGCGTCGGTACCACTTCGGTAGTCGATATTGCTCTCAAAATCCTGTTCAGAAAAGTGCATGTTGACTTCCACCGTCAAGGATCCCTGACTCCATTAGTTTTATTATAATTAAAGCTAAGCGAAGGCTACCGCCACACCATCAAGGCATTAAATTTCACATTCAAACACACACCACAGGGTTGAGAATCTCTATCTATTCCATTATGATGTCATTTATTTGAATAATTATATTTGATAAATACCAAGCCCCAACGTGTTACTTGATAGTTGAGAAAATGGGATTTCAATTCATCAACCTTTTCATGTTTAAAAGGATGTTATGTAGAAGTTTCCATGTGAAGATGTAATGAACTTTTGATAACTAAAGATTATGTAAATAAAAATTTGTGCATGTGATGAAATAATTGAAAATAATTAACTGTTTTTTATATTCTATTTAGACTAAAATACAGGGTGTAACTGAAAAAGTGTAAAATATTTAAGGAAGTGATTCCTCATCGAAAAAAGATAGGATCTTTCATTTAAAGAAACTTTATTGGAGAAACACTTGTTAAGATACAGCCCCTTAAAACGGGTACATAAAATTTGGATAGCAATTTTTTTCACAAGCACTAAAAAAGTTACAATATTGAAATTAACCTGACGTTTTGTACTACCAAAAAGACACTTTGCCAGAAATTTATTTGGTTTACCCATGGTTGTAAGGGGTGGAAAACGCAACCCCTAAAATTTATTTCCAATGTAACTTTTTGTCTTATTATTTGTTTACCATTTAAAAATTTATTTCATTCTAAACAAAAAATGTCTCTTGGGTTTTTTGCCCAAAATAAGCCAGTTCGCAGCAAAACATTATTTTACGAACAACTACAGAGATACATCGTCATAAATGCGAACTGGATTTATTGTTATTTTGTAGTTAGTACCTGCATCAAACGATTAAAGGGTAATAAACGAAACGAATTTATTAATAACAAAACACACAACATGTAGAAATCATAGTAAATGTTCAATATGTCTACCTTCAGACATTACGCATGCGTCTAGACGTCGGCGCATTGAGCCACGTATTCGCTCAAATATTCCTGCAGTCTCTCCGATTACCCTGCACGCATCGATGATGCGGTTTTTTAAGTCCTCTACATCGCGAACAGGAGTAAGATGAACCAAATGATTTAAATGGCCCCAAATAGAGAAATCGAGAGGATTGAGATCCGGGGATCGAGCGGGCCAGTTATGTGGTCCTCCTCGACCTATCCACTGATTTGCATATATGTTTCAGTTAAATGCTGACGTGCTACTTGACTAAAATGGGCGGTCATGCATGAAAAACATATCCCTTCTGACGCCCAAAAAGGAACTTCCTCCAGCAGTACTGGATGCACTTCTCTTAAAAATTGACTGTATGCCTCACCATTTAATCGAGGAGGTAGAAAATGAGGCCCAATTAAATCGTCCCCTATAACTTCGAGCCACACGTAAAGAGAAAACTGTTCTTGATGGTTAGTTTCGACAATAGCGTGAGGGTTTTCATCAGCCCATATGTGGTTATTATGAAAATTAATAATCTTGTCCCGAGAAAAACTACATTCGTCTGTGAATTCTATCGTCTTCAGAAAATCACAATTTTTTCTAATCATTTCCAGCATCCCATTGCAAAATTCAAGACGGTTCGGAAAGTCTCGCGGTAACAGTGCCTGTACTCGTTGCAGATGGTAAGGGTATAACAGTTGTTCCTTTAAAATTCGAAATACCGTCATATGATCAACATTTAGTTGGAAAGCAATCTTTCTAGTACTGGTAGTAGGTTGTTCTTCAATCATATTAAGTACTGCTTCCTCAAGCTGTGGTGTTCGTACTTCTCGATGGCGACTACAATCCTGCGTTCTTTTGTCGAATGAACCATATTCTCGTAATCGTTGATGAAGTCGAGCAAATATTCTATGTGAAGGATGCTGCCGTTGAGGATACATTCTTTTGATGTTCATGGATTTATTTTCCAGCAGTTTTTTTTAACTTTACCTCGATATGATCATCTTATATGGTAATAACTTCTTGAACATAAATGGTTTCGATAGGGCAATTCTGTCAACTGAAATATCGAGATAAGTAATCTATTGAAAATATTTTTCCCTATTTCGGACTTCCATTGACTAAAAAGATATGATTTGAAATCTCTGAAATAACAAATGAAAATGAAAATTAAAAACAATAGCTAAAAATAACGATTATATTAAAAACCCTGAAAAGAAATTACAATAAAATAAAAAAATGAACAATCAAAATGAAATAAAAATTAAAAGATTTCAAGTCAAATTATTTCACGACGTTTCGGCTGTTAGTATCCACAATCGTCTTTGGGTGATGTACGTTATCATCATATCTTATTAGACAATGGACATCCAAACTAATGATATTCACCATGAAACATTGTCAACAACCTTCAAACAAATTTCCTTTTTCCTTAACCAGCTATCGCCCCCTACGAACGACATCCCTCAAAAGTAAAAACGTGTGCGAGCTAGGGATAAACGAGGTCTTAACTTTCAACGTGTGATTTCTAGCATGAATTGGATGAAAGGCTGTGAAACAGATCCGCCAACCATGAGGCGTGCACCACCGTTTCACATAGCGATCGAATCATTTTGTTTATAAATGATAACACAAACTTTTGGCAATATGGTTATTGTGTATTATCGAGCCTAAGTTGACTGTACAAGAAAACTGTAATGACGGTTATATCTGTTTAAAAATCTGTTTTTTCGTTGATATGCTGAGTATAATCGGTTAAAATCCATAATTTTAGAAAATTGCGTGTTAGGTTAGGTAAGTTAGGTTAGATCCAAAGTGAGTGGGTCTATTCGACTCTCCACCGCAACTCGCAAGGGTTTATTGTGGCTCACACCTATTCACACTCTGCCAAATAAATCCAGCTTCTTAACGAAGCCGATTAGTTTGTATGTTTAGTGCTCTTTCAGGTCAGATGGTAAGAGTACGGCTCTGCCGAACTCTAAAGACCTGATTCGGTTCCCAGCGGGGCAGGCACAAAGTATATGCTCTGCTGTTTCATCGTTAATGAGGTAGTCGGATAGGCAAGATTCCCACCTTGATACCCGCGACAACCTTCCCATATGAGGGATTTTGCACGTCAGCTACACCTGACGATGCCTTAGATTCAACCGTGCAGGACTTTTTCGCCTCCGGTTTTGGTGAATCATCACTTGAACGCAAACGTTTGCCACCAGGTTCATGTGGGGGGGGGGTTTGTTCCCTCACCTGAGACAAATTCTGCGTACGCCGCTTAAGAATTTGGTGCAAGTAGGTCTGATAAGGTACCTCGCTCTTAAAGAGACGACTCAGTGGTTTCCTGGCTGCACCACCAAACCTTATTTTCAGGTTCAGTTATTGGATCAGGAGTTGGGAGAGTTGAGAAGGGGAGGTCAGTTGGAGTCGTAAGCTCGACATCCATCTCCTCTGTAGACTCAGCGTCAGAAAGAATTTTTAAGTTTACTCTGTCCATAAAAGTCCCATGTGTAGCTAGAGAAAGAAAGTCAATCACGGCAGAGCCCCGCATTACCGTGACAAGGCGATGCTACGACGAGAGGGCGCCCGGTATCTCGAAGGTTCCGTAGAGAAGCTGATAGGTTCATCCTCCCGGCAGTATCATATAGCAGTATCTGAGCTTACAGTATCGTATATCGATGATACTGTAAGCTCAGCAATTCAAATTGAAATGAACGAATTAATGAATCAAAAAGCTAGAGACAAATTTCAAGCGTGTTAATATAAAAAAAAGATTGATTCCTTCATGACTGAACATTCGTACGATTTGGCGATTTCAGCATTCTAATGAATTTTTAAAATTACTTCGAGATCAATGTAAATCTTATGAAGATTATACATGCTTAACCTTTTTTAAAAATGTACGCGTAGTAAATGATACTGCTGAACGAGGAGTTCAAATGATGAAATATAATCGGAGTTTAACTTATAATGAGGAAGAGAAACAATACTCACCAATTGTTACCACCAACTCAAGAATGACAAAAAAATAAATATAATTCCAGTAATTTCAACGACTTATACCCGTACATTGAAGTTTATATTTATTCACTAAATACAAATTATAGTCTATAAATAACAATTTTATAACTTTACAGTGTCTATCGTGAATGATATTTACTGTACAATTGAAAATTTTCAATTTCAAGAAAATTTGGTTTCAATTAACATTTACCTTTATATAGCTCTAAAACTCAAAAACCGTTGATTGGAGTGTATTTACTCAAAAGAACTTTTTTGTGGCAAATTCAATTCCCTACAAAATCTGCACACTCATTTCTTCTATAAAAAATTTGTCAATACCGAAACGTTGAGTTGAAACCGAAACAAATGTTTCTTGTGTTATTTATGTGTAAAATCGAATTTTCGAATGAGCGAAGCCTCTAATTGACTCAGAATTTTTTCAGGTAGGACCAAGAAAAAAAAACCTTAAAATGAGAACCCTGATTTTACATATATTAAGTAATTTTCTACAAATATTTAAATTAATTATGGGTTTTGAATGGATTTTTTATTTTCATTTATTATTTTCATTATCGGATACATCAATAGTTACTTTGGTTGATTGTTGGACCGAGACAATAGGCTTATGGTATGAGAAATATGACACATATATTTTCGAATAAAAGTTAGAAACATATCTAGAGAAAACTGCATCGTTCCATGTCTTGTGGTAGGCTCATTTCAGTTATTATTCATTTGTACTTCTAATTTATCTTATAGAAAGTTTATCAATTAACATTGAAATCTCCTGCTTGACGTATTTTTCAGAGCCTACTCGATCGTAAATGTGTGCTCGCACCTCTCTCTCTCTCTCTCTCTCTCTCTCTCTCTTGCCCCTGCAGTAATATATGAAACGTAACTCTCTCTCTTTCAATCTTCACTAAATTATTCATTCCTCTCAACTTCCGTTCGTTGTCCGATTACACTTCGTAACGCTCTCGTCGCACATTCACCAGCTTATTCCCCAAGTCAAGCGCGGGAAAAGAAGTTTTACTTCAACGTTCGCTTCGCCCGATCACACTTTTCGTAACGCTCTCGTCACGCATTCACCAGCTTACTCTCCAAGTCAAAAGCGCGTAAATAAGTTCTACTTCAAAACATATTATTATTATTGCTAAATGTTTTCGATGATCATAATGTTGTTCATCGTTAATGAGTATTTCTAAAAAAACTTCCACAATAGCGTTGTTCTAAATATATAGGCCTCCAGCACGAGCTTTCGTGCTGTTAATGTGAAAACCTTGCTAAAATCTGTCTAAATCATCAAGTCAAGGTGTGCAATTTTCCTTAGTTCGAACTGAAAATTACCGAGCTAAAATTAGTTAATTATGATTGTATGCGATATAAAAATACGATACGGGAAATATCGGTTCCAAGGCGTAGCTATAGATGAAAACAAGGGGCTTAAAAATGGGTGAATAAAGTCATGTAATAAGTGTTATAAATTTTGTTCATGCAATGAGCTTATCATGAGTAATGACTTAAAATAAAAAAGTTTATTGATTCAGTGAGAGTATGTGACGATTTGATCCCTACTGATTCATCCCCAGTAATATTTAGCCCCAACTGTTTCCACCCCAGAGGCTATACTCATTGTTCATCTGAACAATTACGACAGTCTTTCTGGGACTGGAACTGAGATGAGAAAGGACAAAAACCAAGATAAATACATTTCAGTTCCATACCACCAATATACGAAGAACTTTGGAAAGATTTTCAAGGAAATAGGTATGAAGGTAGTTTTTGAAACAAGTCATACACTACAGAGCCTTTTGGGAAGTCCAAAAGACAAAGTCGAGAATTCGGAAAAGTCTGGAATTTACGAAACTGAATTTAAGGATTGCGATGCAAAATATTATGGACAGACAAAAAGATCTAATAAAGTGAAATATAAGGAACACATAGCACTTAAAATATGGAAGACCTAAAAAATCAGCAGTCGCCCATCATATTTTGCAACAAAACCATTTCATAGACATCAGTTCATTAAGATTATAGTTAGACAAGTTAACAACAATAGGCAACTAGATGCCTATGAGAGTGTAGAAATAAGTAAACACAATAATATTATGAATAACGATGACGGACCAATAGCATATTATATAGCTTGGTAAAATAATATCGTTGGGCTTACTGATTACTACATAAGGTCACATTGTAAATATATTTAGATAGGCAATATTGTGAAATTAATTTTTATGTAGGTGAACATTGTTTTATATATAAACATTGCACAAGGACATATTGTGAAATAATAGATAAGGCTAATTGTAAAATTAGTTTAGGGTGGTATACCTGTATAGTTTACCTGTATGATATATCTGTATACCATAAATAGTTTTAGTTTCGCGAAGTTTCCAGTTTTATCTTCCTCTTGAAGATGATCACTTGGTGATCGAAACACGCGTCGAGGTGTTAAAAATAACGATTTGGTGTTGGGAAAAAACTCCAATAATATTCATTATTACACCGAAGGTTCCAAACAGTACATCATAAGTACCTAATGATTAGGTTATGTTTAATGAGATTGCTTATGTTTGGTGTGCCTTTCCACTGCCCTCTATAAGGGTTTATTATGAATCACTCCAACACAAACTCCAACAAATAAGACCAGCTTTTGATGAAGCTGACTAGTTTTTTGAATGAGCTTTCGGGTTCGATGGGGTGAGTGAAACTCAGTCAAACACTGAAAACCTGAATCGGATCGCGGCGGTGCCGATGCTTTGCTGTTTCATCATCACAGGAAGGATACGCCGTAACACAAGACAGTGGTAGCCTGAGATCTTCATATAATTCAGACAAGAGTGACCTGCAATTAGGCCTGTTAGATCATCCCTTCTGTATATAGTCTAACAATTGTTTGGTGGAATTTTTCGAAGGGTCTATGAATGCCACTCATTCAGTATCCAATGCAAGTGACAGGCTCTGGTCCAATGCCTTTTGAAGTACCTCCATCATTTTCCTGTGACCAGAAACGATTTGTTGAGTCTTCCTAATGGACGTTTCTCAGTAGAAACCAAGTACCCCAGAGGCGCTTTACTATCCGAGGAGGTAAGTGGTTGCTTCCCGCCAATCTTTCTGAAATCAATGGCATATGAAACGCCATGTTATATGAAACGCGGTCGTATACAAGTTGATATATCTATCCTAGATCACAGACTTTGTACACTATAACCTGAAGGTGTTTTTGATTATCAATCAACCAATATCAGTGATATTAGTGTGAACCAATATCATTGAACCCATATCAGTGATTATCAGTGCTCTCAGTATTTTCTACTCCTGGAGGATCCAGTCTTCTCTACTGGGGATAAGGCTAATAAGACAGCTCATGGTTGACTGTTGGAAGCATTGAGTCGGAGGTCAATCCCAGAATGATATGTCTTTCAGTATGATATGTCTGTCAGTGTGAACTAGTAGTCTGCAAAGCTCCATATGGGTTTGTTTTGTGCAATTGGCAATGATTACCTGGTCTTCCTCTCTAGAAAAATGTGGCATTGCTATAAGGATTATAATTCTTTTTGTGAAACCTTTTTCGAGTGAGCGTTTCAAGTGGTTGTATCGAGGTTATCACCTAGATATTTCATTTGCGCTGTAAATGGAATGACCCCACCAATGAACCATTCCTAACAGACTGGTTTGGGTAAACTAATGATAGTCTCATGTACCATACCACCAATAACTCTTAAAATGTCAGGAGAGCATCAGATATCTTAGTAAGACATGCAGAAGGTTATCATATTTGGCCCAACATTTCTAGACATGACTCACGATTCTTAGTCCTAATATTATCTACTGAGATGGGGAGTGGACATTAAGTAATGTTACCTTCATCGGAGCTTCGAAGAATGAATCTTATATCATGTTGAAATATCCATCACTCTGAAATAATGAAAATATGTGATGATAATTCACTATTTTATCGACCTTTTTTAGGTATTTTTACCTTCCACAATCTGAAAAATATGAAAATTATAATGGAGAACTGTATACGAGTGTAGAAGGTAAAAATACCCAAAAAGTCGATAAAAAACTGAATTTCCTCCACACTAGTTTTGTGGAAGGCAAGTTTCAAATTAGCTTTTCGAGATTTCACAGCGGCGTACTTGTCTATTAATATGAAACTTTTTTTTCTATTCTAATATACAGTGTGCGGCAACGAAAGCGAAACAAATTGAATATTTAACGAGACCCATTTGCTGAGGAAAGAATACAAAAACAGGTCGATTTTCAATTCAAAGGGGATATTTTTCTATCACAACCTCGACTGTGTTACCTCCTTCCTGGCCCCTTGGTGAACATCACCCTTAGAATGTGAATCGAAAAAGTACTCAGTAATATGAAAACACTAAGTACATTAAAAAGGTAATTTTATAAGCAGGTCATCCGTCTTACTACCCCCTACGTAACTTTTCATTTCAGCGCCCTCTTGCGGGCGCAACCAGAGATGCTCGAAAATATCACACCAGCTTAACAGAACAATGCGAGAATCTACACAATCTGCAGTTTTTCAATTTCTGTTATCATTTCATGTTCACATCATCTTTCAAGTGAAATACCGTAATGTGAAAAACGGATAATTGATTTTTACCGCAGGAGGGCACCAAAATGAAAAGTTACGAAATGAATAGTCAGGTGGATGAATTCCTTATCAAATTACCTTTTTAATGGATGTGTCATCCATATTAAAATTCTAATGGTCCTCTAAAGGCAGGGGTTTTTTAGATATATATATATATATATATATATATATATATATATATATATATATATATATATATATATATATATACATATATATATATACTACATGGATCAATAAGTCCCGAGACTAACCCAGAGATGGCGCTCTTAGTAAACCAGTAACCACGTCTTTCTAGAGTACTAACCTTTGCTTGAAACGTGTCGAAATTTTAAGTCGATCGGACCAGAAACAGCTGAGTTATCGAGGTTAGAGTAAAGTCGTTTTGTAGTTTGTTTAAAAAATGGAAAAAACCGAGTTCCGTGTTCTGATAAAACATTGTTTTTTAATGGGTAAAAACACCGTGCAAGCGAAAGAATGGATTGAAAAATGTTACCCGGACTCTTGTCCATCAAAAGCAACGATTTGTCGGTGGTTTGCCGAGTTTAAACGTGGTCGTACCGACACAAATGACGCAGAACGCTCGGGTAGACCTGTGGAAGCTATTACACCGGAAAATGTGAGTGAAGTGACAAAATTGTAATGAAAGATCGTAAAGTGAAGCTCCGTGAGATTGCTGAGACGACACAGATATCATATGGAAGTGTATTTACTATCCTTCATGAAAAATTGAGCATGAAAAAGGTTTTTTCTAAGTGGGTGCCGCGATTGCTTTCGATGGAACAAAAACAGCAACGAGTCGATGATTCAGAAAGCTGTTTATCGCTATTTACTCGCAACAAAAAAGATTTCTTGCGTCGTTACGTGACCATGGACGAAACATGGATACATCACTACACTCCAGAGTCAAAGCGGCAGTCATCTGAGTGGCGCACAGCTGGCGAAAGCCGTCCGAAACGTCCGAAAACGCAGCAGTCAGCTGGCAAAGTGATGGCGTCAGTTTTTTGGGATGCGCATGGCGTGATTTTCATTGACTACCTCGAAAAAGGTAAATCGATCAACAGTGATTATTATATTGACTTACTGGTACGTTTGAAGGAGGAAATCGCAAAAAAACGACCGCACATGCAGAGAAAAAAAATCCTTTTTCACCAAGACAATGCACCTTGCCACAGGTCGATGAAAACAATGGCAAAATTAAACGAATTGGGCTTTGATCTGCTTCCCCACCCCCCATACTCACCAGATTTAGCCCCCAGTGACTACTGGCTCTTTGCTGATCTTAAAAAAATGCTCCAGGGAAAAAGATTTGGCTCAAATGAGGAGGTCATCGCTGAAACTGAAACTTATTTTGAAGCGAAAGATACATTTTTTTATAAACATGGTATTGAAAAATTGGAAAAGCGTTGGAACCATTGTATCACCCTAAAAGGAGATTATGTTGATGAATAAAAAAAAAATTTGTAAAAAAAATGTTGTTTTCATTGTTAGTCTCGGGACTTATTGATCCATGTGTTATATATATATGTATGTATGTATGTATATACATATATATATATATATATATATATATATATATATATATATATATATATATATATATATATATATATATATACTCCTTATTGATGAGTTTTTTTTCATTGTCATCTCTACAGTTTTCTAGATGTTGCTTCTTGGGCAGAAAACAAAAATTAAATGCATTCATTCACCTAAGCTGCTTAATCGATATTTTTTTATTATTTTTCTCAATAACACCTCACTTCAAATGTACCACTTGAAAAACATTTTGAATAACTTGGAATATTAGCTCACTTAAATGGCATTTTCGTTTCTCACAACAGTGAAAACTTTCAAATCTAAAGAAATTAATTTTAAATGTTCAGGTCAGTCTTGGATATACCTACAGAGTAGGTTGAATGGACTGACACCTATCAGAAAACACTACTCCCCTGGCTAATACCACGAACAACGTTGAATTATATTCGACAGGCGTCAGTGCAGGAATCTTCACGGAAAATTTCCTGCATATGCAAGTGGCAATACAACTGAAAGAGTCTATTAAGAAAGTGCTTCTTCCTTATTCAGAGGAATCGAAAAAAATTCGGATATGCTGTTGGTTAGTACCTCGTCCACTAGATGGAGTGACATTTTTTATGTTCGCTCCAACTGAGGACGAGGAATGAAATACTCTTAAGGAATTTCGATTTTCAATTATGGAGTATCATTGACTTTAGGTCGATGATGGCCACTACCTTGTACTGACGAATGGCTAAGAAGCCCGAAACCAGTCTGCAAGTGTGCCCGTTCCAAAATTGAGGGTCGACTCTTTCAGGTGTATTGCCAATTGCATATGCAGGAAATTTTCTGTGAACATTACTGCACTGACGTCTGTCGGATATAATCATACGCCGTTCGTGGTATTAGCCAGGGGAGTAGTTGTTTTCTGATAGGCGTCAGTCCATTCAACCTACTGTGTAGGTATATCCGAGACTGGCTTGAACATTTAAAGTCCATTTCTTTAGATTTGTTTACTGCCTGTCTTCTAGCATAGCCCACTGGCATGTTATGTAACATATAAGTATTAAATGAAAATGAAATGATGAACATCAGAACAATGTTAAATAACATTGACATTTTTGGGAAAGAAAGTTTTTGGCTTTCTACTACTCCATCTTGATACAAAAAAGAAGGATGAGGGAGTCTTCCTTTCCTTGGAAGACTCCCTCATCCTTCTTTTTTGTATCAAGATGGAGTAGTAGAAGGGAGTCTTCCTTTCTTTGGAAGACTCCCACACCCTTTTTTTTTGTATCAAGATGGAGTAGTAGAAAGCCAAAAACTTTCTTTCCCAAAAATTATTCACTTCTAAAATATATAACCCCTTCAATTCAAACATTGACATGTTATTTAACATATGATCATGACAGTCTTATGTTCAAAATGCTCTTTTGATGATGAACAGATACTCAGTCGGACTATGGAATGGGGTCTTTCTCAGTTTCAAAGGGGTTTCTACAAAAACAATATTTATAGTAACTCTGACCATAAATAAGTCCGTTGATTCAAATGCGATATTATTTTTTATTTTCAACTATACATTCAAAAAATCAAATCACATTGGGATTCGAATTGCCTTCTCATGTTATCACATGGTTGTAAACCTTTCAAGAATTTTTGGAAAGCTACGGAGCTACTAACAATTCTAGTAGGACACCTCGAGTCGTCTAAGGATTCCTGGGACGAATATTCATCTAGTTCGGTTTCACCTGACTCTCTGATGTTGTGCAAGAATCTCACCTTTTCATTCACTTTAGAGGCTAATGTTTGAATCACCTCTCCTGCTCGTCCTCTCCACAATCTCAGCCGTGGACTATTAGAAATGTGGTAATCGGAAAAATCTGTATCGTCTTCTGTTTTCATTTGAAACTCGGAGTTATTTTCAATTATGGATAGACTTATTTCAGATTCGTCTTGCTCTCCATTACTAAAACCCACCTCTGTTTTGTTATTGAAGTTTTCAAGATTTCTTTCCAACTGTTTGATTTTTACTTGAATTTTTTTCATATCTAATTCCGTTTGGGAAACTGATTCAAAATCGTTTTGGGTTTCCTTCATACTCAGTTGGATGTTCTCACGACCTCCTGCAGGACCCTGTTTACTTTCTATCGTCTCTTCGCTTTCACCAAACTCTCTTTCCGGTCTATTTTCATTATTGAAAAAGTTTTGTTGGTTCGACAGGATGAGACGTTCTTGTAGTTTTTCATATTCGTTACCCAACACTTTCAACTTATTTTCCAAGATTTCTTTGTCCCTGGTGGCTTGTTCTAACTGCTGTTTTAGGCTTTCAACATTTGCTGTGACTTCTTCCAATTTTGCTAGTGCGACCTTCTTTGTTTTGATGTTCGATTTGAATTCTTTTGATGCATTTTCTAATTTTTTGATCAAAACACCCTTTTCTTGTAGAAGTTCCTCGATTTGTTTCTTTGCCGCCCTATTTTCTTTCTGGGCTACAGCTAGCAATTTTGACACCTCCTTCTTTTCTTTAGTAATCGCCTCCAATTTCCTAGAAAGTGCGGCATGCTCTTTAAGTGACGTTGATTGGAGTTTCGCTATTTCTTCCCTCAATTTCTTGCACTGGTGATCTGCTTGACTCTCGAATGTTTCCGTTTCGTTTTCATCTGCGGAAAATATCCTATTGTTCTTATAAAGTGTTCGACATTTCGGTAAGTTTTCTGATTTACACTGGGAAATGACACTCGGACTTCTGCTAGGTGCTGATAAGTTTGGACAGCTCACATCCGCGTTGATTTTCGCCTTCAATTTCAGATTGGTATCTGATGATCTCAAGTTTTTCGGACTATATTTCATCATAACTGGTATTTTACTATGATTGGAACTACTTCTGGCTGAATTTGGTATTTCTATACTATTAACTGGGTATTTAGCCTTGGAGTAAATGAAAATCTTCCAAAAGAACCAAAAAACGATTTTCGCGAAGCTACAAAATACGAGTGAAATAGCGAATGCGATGAAATTCCAAAGTGCCAGTCTCCATCCGAATTTTAGCACTTTAATTTCATGACTACTCTCGTGACGTTTCAAATTATTAATCAAGATGAGGTCTTCATCGTCTATCATATGATAACTTCTGGATTTTCCTCCCAAAAAATCAGTGACACATAACAGTATCCAAAAAACCAAACCGAAGCCTATCAAAGATTTCCAGTGGACCAACATTTTTCCAATTTACGGTTCCTTTTGCTTCACTGATGCGGAAATATTTCTCGAGTTCTAATTTCTACCAAACAAAAATACATTCACGCAAATGATTAAAAAATGTTACTGACACATTTTTGACATTTTGAGTAACATCGTGTTGACAATTCACATATGCTTATGTAGATCAGTTAAATCGATTAATTTTTTCGTTTACGTCACTATATTTCCACAAATCTGGTGCCAATTTTCTTAGTCTGACAATTGAAAAATGCTTTCAAATTATATGAAAGAATATCGTAATTATGTAAGTAATGGTAGGGTATGATAAATTGAAAGGGGGATATTTTTAGGAAATGAATTTTTTGGGAAAAGATTTTTGTATTTCTACTTGTTCATCATTGAACAAGAGAAAGAAAATAACTACAGTAAAAACTTCAACGTTTATTATTAGAAGAATCATGAAATACAAATCATTTAATAGACTTTAGCTCATTAAAAGAGACAAGAAAAAAACCACCTCAAAAGTGTTGCTTTATTCCCTCCTGTTCATAAAAGAGGATATATGACTCGTCACCCACAAACTATTTTGGTGAAATTGAGGACACGTGTGAATCGTTGTATTCATTCCACCTGCCACTATAAGGGTGTCTGCAATATGCTGTATAATGTTGTAAGTAGTACCACTGTGATTCGAAAGTGTATATAGATTATAACGATAAGGAGCCACATTGTCTGCTGCAAAATTGCTTGTATCTAATACTCCTAAAGAAAACTGAATGGCAGCATTCCGTTTGCCTCTGAATCTTTTCGTTGGAGAGTATATTTTTAAATGAATTAATAAAATACGCGAAAACTTATGGATTCATAGGGATTTTGTGCATTTTCTTCTTTCCTTGAATTTTGAACTGATTGCTTTTTCATCTCCATCCAGGGATTCCTCTTTTGTGAAGAAATCCAAGCATTGTGACAAAATTAATTGGTCAGTTATTTGTGGTATAGGGAGATACAAATCCCAGAAAGGATCGAAGGTTACTGATAAGAATCTACAGTGTGTGCACTTCATAGTAGATTTTAATCGACCAACGAAATTGTCTACAATCTTAATGTTGTTCATGTTCGAGTATCTCAGCCAGGACTCTTGCGCTTTTCCGCTGTTGGTCAATCTCCGTTAAGATCGGTTCAGGTTTCTCAGTAATTCCATTGAGGTCCCCATGTAAACCTTCTAAAAGATATCGAAAGAATTCCTGAGCGTCTTGATGGGAAGATCCCATGAATCGAGGGGTAAATTTTTGAATCTGATTTTTAAAGTAGGCAGTGTTTATTATTCTATCAGATGAAGATATAGGTATGAAATAAAAAAAAACTAATCAATACAATTTAATGTATGATTTTCACTATGAAGGGTTTTACAAAACCCGCGACACGTGTTTCGCTTTACAATAGCTTCCTCAAGCATAAACTTTATGCTTGAGGGACATAGCGGTTGCGGTGGTACTGGCCGGGGGGCTGGCGGCATGTACCTATGAATAGCGCGTTGACGGCCGCGCTTTGCTCTATAGCACTTTATGATTAGCAGCGATCGCACGCTTTTATATGTATATTTAATATTAGCATTGCACCCGCATGGAGCCGGGGCGCTAGTACAAAATATGTCTCAACATGATCAGTTTGCGGAACAGTAAAAGCAGTTCCTCAAAAACTCTTTCGAACTAGAATCTTGTATACACCTCGGCAACTTATTGATTTCCAGTTTCTACTATGAAATGACCGTCTTTGACTTCACTTGAAATAAATATACGTAGGAAAAAAATATTACTAATTTTCAGGTTTTAGGATTGATGATGAGACTTGTTTTATTGTTCGAGTAAAGTTCAGGAATATTTGAAAGTCAGCCATTTTCTCCAACAAATATTATTTCATTAACGCCTTCGCTTATAAAAATAAATTGATTTTTAAAGTTAACAAACTGTTGAGAAAATAATGATATTCAAGATCCGATCCAATCAAGCTAAACACACATTTAAACTGACTTCTTAAATAAATATTTATTTTCATCGGGAAAGTTATATGAACTTCTGCCAAATTACTGTTGAAATGTTTATTGGAGTCGATATTTCAATTAGTAATAATGCCTATTCAAAATGCAAATTCATAAACGTTAGATCACACTTGAAAGCGTTTATGGTTTGATATGCAATCACCTCTCTATTTTTTGTGATTATTATTCCAACGAATTGAATGTCTGCTAGCTTGTTTGTATAAGTAAGTGAAATGAGGTTGTTAAGCGAAAAACGCAAAACGGCAATATATGAAAAAAAAATGTTTATAACAATCTATACATTTAACGAAAATAATGATTGGTGAAATGTATATATGAGAGCTGCTTTCGTAAATGCTGTGAGAAAGTGATTCTCCTTGAAATATATAGGCAACCTATCTTCCAACAGCTTCCCTTTAATAATATAATTAGGAAGCTAACTAATTTCGTTATTCAATAATCATTTCTGATTATATAAGAATCACAATAACTATATGATATATATATATATATATATATATATATATATATATATATATATATATATATATATATATATACAGGGTCCTGCAACAGTGGCGCGGTGTTCCATATCTCTATATAGGAAGCAGATAGGAATCTAATTTTCTATAATATTACCTTATTGCTCGAGCTCGACAAAATAAAAATATTGGCGGTCACACAGGGTGTTCGATTTTTTCTGGGCGGATCCCAACTGTGACTTTTTAAATGGCAACCTATATTTTTTATCGCTTTTTCGGTTTCTTCATAGAAAATAAAATAAACTTTTTGTATATCTGCACTTGGAAAATATTGATGGTTTTCGAGATATCTAGCATGACAGGTTTTTTTTTTCCAATATTCGTCACTCAGAATATTTGAAATTATAAAGTGGTGCCAAGTCCAGTTGAAATTTTTTTTGGTCGAATATTCTACATTGGTAACTCTCTCAAACGATATATCTGAAATCGACCTGTGATATACAGGGTATGAAAAACCGCTTGCCAAATATTGTAAATGAAAATTTGCAAAATCTTCCTTATATTAAATAGAACACCCTGTATATTATTGATCCATAAGAAGCGCCAACGAAACCTCTACAAATTTCATTAAGTATTCCCTATGGCTAATTTCAATAGTTTTTCTTAATGAGCATTTCTTTCGAAAAATGGTCATTTTTTCAAAGCGAAATCCATTTGACGACTGATAAGAATATACAAAAAATACCCTTTCCTTAAAATATCGCCCATTCCTAAAATTACCTGTTGCTAGATAAACAAGTTGCGAATTACACCACAAAATGGACGTTCTTGAATAGTTACAATAATTTCAAAAATCTCGGAATTTGTGCCATATTCTTTCGGTCTAAAACAACCTCTCAGCGAATGAAATATTTATTGGAAATCAAGTAGTCTGGCAAATGACAGAACAAAATATTTGGCTGCAAATGAATATTGAAATTTTTAGTCAATCGTGAAGTTGAACTGTCGGTATAATTTCATCAATCAAAAAGTGATTTGATTGATATGATTTTCATATTAGGTGAATCAGACAGGAATTGTTTATTGGCAAGTAGAATTTATTCTCAACGGTATCCAGATAGAAGGCATCCAGATGAAAGATCTTTCCGAAAGGTCTTGGGACGATTCGTTGAAACTGGATCTATTAATTATTCCAAACATGAGCGCATCAAGCCAGCTACTAATGAAGATAATGAATTGCAAGTTCTTCTTGCTGTTGAAGAAGATCCTAGTAGGAGTCAACGACAAATTGGGGAAATAGTGGATATAAGTGAGAGATCAGTGCAACGAGTATTGAAGAAACATCGCTTGCATCCATACCATGTTCAGTTACATCAAGAACTACTGTATGCTGATTTCGAGAAAAGAGTGAGATTTTGCAATTGGGCCATGAACAAAATTCGTCGAAACGAATATTTTTTCAATAATATTTTATGGTCGGATGAATCGACATTCCATAAAAATGGATTTGTAAATCGACATAATTACCATTATTATGCGACAGAAAATCCTCACTTATTGAGACAGGTGGATTATCAACATAGGTGGTCGATAAATGTCTGGGGAGGCATCATTGGAGAATATGTAATTGGTCCATACTTTTTTGAGGGACATATGAATGGTGCAATGTATCTCAATTTCTTACGAAATGATTTACCAGGTTTGTTAGATGATATTCCTCTTGACCTCCGCAATAGAATGTGGTTACAACATGATGGTGCACCTGCTCACTATTCGGCAGAAGTGAGAGATCATCTAAATGAAGTATTTCCCAATAAATGGATAGGACGGAATGGGCCTGTACGGTGGCCCGCTAGATCACCAGATTTGACGAAACTAGATTTTTTCTTATGGGGATACATAAAAAATATGGTTTACGTTGAGCCACCAACTTCTCCCGAAAATATGCGACTTAGAATAACGAATGCTTTTCGCAGCATTACACCAGCTGTCTTGCGCAGGGTAGAACAGTCTTTCAAACATAGACTTCAGCTCTGCATTCAAGAAAATGGAAGACATGTTGAACATATTTTATAAAAGTTTCGTTATCAACCTTAATTAAACTCTCCCTTTTGTAGTTTTGTAATTTGCCAGTTGACAAATTTGAATATCTAGAACGTGATATTGCACGATTTATGAGTGAAATTCTGCATCCAATGAAAAAATAATTTTCCATTTAGCAAAAAGTGATAGGTACATACATTTATTTCGTTAAAAAATATTTGTTTGGACACCTTCTAATGTACAAAATTGAAACAAGATATCTTTCGTATATTTTTATCAGTCGTCAAATGGATTTCGCTTTGAAAAAATGACCATTTTTCGAAAGAAATGCTCATTTAAGAAAAACTATTGAACTTAGCCATAGGGAATACTTAATGAAATTTGTAGAGGTTTCGTTGGCGCTTCTTATGGATCAATAATATACAGGGTGTTCCATTTAATCTAAGGAAGATTTTGCAAATTTTCATTTACAATATTTGGCAAGCGGTTTTTCATACCCTGTATATCACAGGTCGATTTCAGATATATCGTTTGAGAGAGTTACCAATGTAGAATATTCGACCAAAAAAAAATTTCAACTGGACTTGGCACCACTTTATAATTTCAAATATTCTGAGTGACGAATATTGGAAAAAAAAACCTGTCATGCTAGATATCTCGAAAACCGTCAATATTTTTGAAGTGCAGATATACATAAAGTTTATTTTATTTTCTATGAAGAAACCGAAAAAGCGATAAAAAATATAGGTTGCCATATAAAAAGACACAGTTGGGATCCGCCCAGAAAAAATCGAACACCCTGTGTGACCGCCAATATTTTTATTTTGTCGAGCTCGAGCAATAAGGTAATATTATAGAAAATTAGATTCCTATCTGCTTCCTATATAGAGATATGGAACACCGCGCCACTGTTGCAGGACCCTGTATATATATATATATATATATATATATATATATATATATATATATATATATATATATATATATATATATAGATATATATATATATATATATATATATATATATATATATATATATATATATATATATATATATATATATATATATTAGTACGGTGTTATTAACCTAAAAAAGGCCTAACCTTGACATCCAAAGTAAAAGTTTTATTCCAACTCCAAATTGTTCTATATAACCCTCTTATTGTTTGGTAAAAAGTTACACCATTTTGAGCGTCGGGTTTAGGGGGGAGGGGGAGAAAAAGTAGGAAATTTAGTAGTTTTTTTAGTTTTTTGGAAATTGGTTGAAAACTAAGCTGTTTAGCACAAAGAGTGTTATATACAAAAATATTCTACATGAAATTTTAAACAAAAAATGTCCTATGCATATTCCCTGTAAAATTTACGGTTCATGAGTTGCAGACGGTGTAAAAATAAAAATGATATAATTTTTAAGGTTTTTTTTCCAAATAAAGCTATATAGAAATAAGTAAATGATTTAATTAAATAGTAATAATATACTACAGTATTATAGTCAAAAAGAGGCTAAGAGGCACCATAGAAGGTTGAAAAAGTAAAAATAATTGTTAGGAGAAACGTGGTAGTACAAGCAGAACATAATCCGTTCTCTAAATCACCTGAACTCTCTTCCTTGTCAACAGGGGTTATAGGTGATGAAACTGTAAACTGTGATAAAGCATTTGAAATAGGAGCCATATCCATCAAAGCTATTGAAAACAAAACATTTAAAGGAATACACATGAAAAGAAAATTTGCTGTCAAGTCTCTAGCCTCTATAACGAAGTCGGTGAAAATTAACAACGACATGGTATGTGTAAATCCTAACACTCTGTTACATCGGATGGTGTGTACAGTAAGGAGTGATGAGAGATTAGAGAATTTTTTTCAGTTTGAACTCTGTGCATATCCTACATCACTGTTTGACGAATCTGGCTTGATGAGGAAGGGGAAAAATCATCAATGGTGACGGTTTTGGTTTCAGATTCAAAAGAATCATCATACATCGATGACCCAGTGAAAGTGTCCTATATAATTGACGGAGGCCACCTCCTACATCGTGTTGTCTGGCAACAGCCTGCTACATTTAAACAGATTTGCGAGCAATATAGTGATTACGTATGTACTCATTATGGAAAAGCGACTGTTGTTTTTGATGGTTACGAACGAAGTAACACAAAGGATCAAGAACACCTACGAAGATCACGTTCCAACATTGTGGTCAAAGTAGAAGACTCAATCCATGTCAACATAAATCAAAATGAATTTTTAGCTAGTGCTAAAAACAAGATGGGTCTAATAACCCTCCTTTCATCGCACTTGCAACAATGTGGTTGCACAGTTCTTCAAGCATCGGGTGATGCTGACCTATTAGTAGTCTTAACAGCTATTGATGAAGCGAAGAAAGATGTTCAAACGTGTGTTATTGGTGATGACATGGACTTATTAGTACTCTTGACTGTCCACGCATCTTCAGGGAATAAACTGAAAATGGTCGTACCTAAAAAAGGAAATCACCAGGAAAAAGTGTACATTATTTCTGACATTCAGCAAGGCATTGGGGATATGAAAGATGTACTTCTGGTTACATACGCCTTCACAGGATATGACACTGTGTCTGCTGTCTATAAGAAGGGAAAAATTGCACCTTGTAGGAAAGTTCAAGCCAACAACGTTCTTCGTGAAAAACTTCTGGTCTTCAACAACCCCAAAGCCGACCCCAGTGCAGTGGCTGATGCAGGAAATTACTTCCTACTTGCAATGTTTGGAGCCAAGAACACTGAAGATCTAGATTGTCTCCGCTACCAGTCCTACTTGAAAGCGATTGCAAAGCAGCCTATACATGCATTACTGAAGTTGGATGCACTACCCCCCACTTCAGGAGCGTCCAGACAGCATCCATTTAGGACCTACCACCAGGTACAACAGTGGCTGAATGAAGATAAGGATCCACTCGAGTGGGGTTGGAAGAAGATTGGCTACCACCTGACACCAATTACAACAGCACGTCCTGCAGCCCCCCAGGAATTACTGTCCCTTATAATGTGTACTTGCAAAGATGAATGCGTTCGTAATTGTGAATGCAGAAGGAGTGGTCTAAACTGCACTAGCATATGCAGCAATTGCTCAGGCCAAACATGTGATAACATGGACAATAATAACATCTTAGACGACGAGCTAGATGAGGAGGATAATGTGCTGGAGGATGAGTGAAGTTAATGAAGACATTGAACATTCCAAATTTGAAAGATATTCAAAGAGTGCCCATTGATAAGGTGGTGAGGTTGTCGTTCCTTCAAGGGCTTATCACTAACATATCACCGGCCACTGAAATAGCAACATTCTTTAACGAAGCTTATTTTTTAAAAAAATTATCAAAGTTACGAAAAAGTTAACATTTACACCGTCTGTAACTCTTGAACCGTACAATTTAGAGTGATTATTAAAAAGACCATTCTCATTTAAAATTTAACGTAGAACATTTTTGTATATAACAATGTTTAGGATAAACCGCTTACTTTTTGAAATATTTACGAAAAACTAAAAAAACTAGTGATTTTTCAAATACCCCCCCCCCCCTCACCCCCAAACCCGACGCTCAAAATGGTGTAACTTTTTACCATAGAATAAGGGGACTATGTAGAGCAATTTGGTGTTGGAGGAAAACTTTTACTTTGGATGTTGAGGTTTAGGTCTAATTACACCGTACTAATATATATATATATTCGGACATTCTCTAGCCAACTAAAATATTTTCGACAATGCGGTGTTGCCGCTTCTATTAGAAAGCAGTAGCAACTTTGATTTTTCAAATGGAACACTCTGTATATAATATTATTTTTGGAATTTCCAACAATTGCCCGACAACTTTTCTTGATATTTCCCTATACCTATCTGTTACCGTTTTCGAAATAAACATTAATTTCAATTTTTTTCTTCGAAAATCATGACTTCTAAAAATGCCGATATCTTTTAGTTAAGAAGTACTATGATATCGAAATTTGGTTTGGAGTTAGGTGATACTTGGACACTTCCCCTCCGTTACTTCAATACAGGGTGGTGAAAATATACAGTTTTTTCATTTGCTTGAAAAAGTTGCTGAAATTTGATTTGCAACTTCTGAAGTGACGAAAATGTCGATATTATTAGGAGAATGTCACAACGCTACTGTCAAATAGTAATCATGGCCTGCTTACCAAATACCGAATGGAAATACCATTCTGAAGGGACATTTTCACAAATAAATGTTCATGAGTCCGAAACTTGACTAGTTAGGTATAGGTATGATATACATAGAAAGAAAGCAAATTTCAGCAGCTTTCCGAATTTTCAATAATATACAGGGTGTTCCATTTGAAATAATCAAATTTCAGCAACTTTTTCAAGCAAACGAAAAAACTGTATTTTTTTACCAACCTGTATTGAAGTAACGGAGATTAGGCTGACGTGTGGGAAGTGTCCAAGTATAACCTAACTCCAAATCAAATTTCGATATCATAGTACTTCTTAACTAAAAGATATCGGCAATTTTAGAAGTCATGATTTTCGAAGAAAAAAATTGAAATTAATTTTTATTTCGAAAACGGTAACAGATAGGTATAGAGAAATATCAAGAAAAGTTGTTAGGCAATTGTTGGAGATTCCAAAAATAATATTATATACAGAGTGTTCCGTTTGAAAAATCAAAGTTGCTACTGCTTTCTAATAGAAGCGGCAACACCGCATTGTCGAAAATATTTTAGTTGGCTAGAGAATGTCCGAATATGCCCCCCATTAAATTTTCAAAGTGATCCGTTGTCTGGTTCACCAGAAACGTCTAATGTGCCATCCACCGTGAATCAGCCTGTATATAGAACAATTTTCAGCTATATAAAATTAGTTTCACAATATTGCCTATCTAAATATATTCACAATGTGTCTTTTTTGTAGTAATCAGTAAACCCAACAATAATATTTCAACAAGCTATATAGTATGCTATTTGGTATTGGTCCGTTGTCGTTATTCATAATATTATTATGTTTACTTATTTCCACACTCTCATAGGCATCTAGTTGCCTGTTGTTATTAACTTGTCTAACTAATCTTAAAGAACTGAAGTCTATGGAATGGTTTTGTTGCAAAATATGATGGGCGACTGCTGATTTTTCAGGTCTTCCATATTTTAAGTGTGCTTTGTGTTCCTTATATCTCACTTTAATAGATCTGTCCATAATATTTTGCATCGCAGTCCTTACATTCAATTTCGTAAATTCCAGACTTTTCCGACTTTGTCTTTTAGACTTCCCAAAAAGTTCTGCAGTGTATGACTTGTTTTAAAAACCACCTTCATACCTAGTTCCTTGAAAATCTTTCCAACTTTGCAAAGATTTTCAAGATTTTCCACTGCGGGTTCAATGGGATTGAATTCGCAATGGAAAGGGGACAGACGCAGAATCAATATTACGTTTCTGTGCCATCTTGCCGCTACATATTTCGTGAAACAAGCATTTTCAAGTAACTGTTACTTTAAATGGTCTAATAAACCGAAACTGGTCGTAGCAAATGATAAACTTAGTAGAAATTGTACAAAAGTTATTTTATTTATTCTATACTAGTTGTTGCCCGCGGCTTCGCCCGCGTAGAATTTGGTAGTTGTAGTACTAATTAGTACTATGTTGCTGTATCGATGCTGTTCCAATGTTTTGACAGAATCAGAATCAACGAACATAGGCGTGCGCAGCGTTTTAGAAGAGTGCTTTCAAAACATTGTCCTACAGCGCCATCTAGTGGCGAGTTACAGAAAAATTGATAGTCTAAAAACCTTGTCTATAAAAACTACATATGCATGTCAAGTTTCATCATGCGATGATGAAGTTTATCACTTACCAACCAACCAACAAACTTCCATTTTTATATATTAGATTAGATTCAATATGGATTTCTACAAAATAAATAGGTCATCAATCGAACAAATGCATGGAATAATTTATATCTACTTTTTGAATTATATCGTCTCCGGCAATTATCAGATTTTCATAAAAAGTTAATGAATGTCTAGTGTTCGTAAAATGTTACAGGAACACTACCACATCTAGGAGAATGAGGATATAAGATCCTATATAACAAATATTATAGTAAATAATGGTGAATGGTCTGCATTAACCGTGGTGCCACGTTTCAAAAAACATGAAAAATTGCATAAAACTTAATTATTTCCAAAACTAATTGCAACTAAATATAAAAGTTTATTTTAGATTACTGTTGACTGAACCATTTTACTTTCAGTCCTATTTTAACTATTTTCGTGTAACGAATCGTTAATAGTGTTGCCGACTTCGGTAGTCATTTGATAGACCAAAACCCATCATACCACCTGCAGAAAGGCTTACTGTAACTCAAAGGGGCAAATAAACGTTCAGTAATAATGCCATTACCTGAAAATAATGACATTAATAGTGAACGGGTAGAAATAAGAAATTGGAATGATCGCAAGTATTGAAGCGGTAATGAAGCGTGTCCGGATATTTTGATTTTCGAGCACCATTCTTAGAAGAGAAATGGGATACTATCAGTTATAATGATAGTGTAAAGCGAGGGTATCATTATTTCGTCATTACTGAGTTCAAAAACATTACAGATTTCAAGAACAGCTGTACTTATTGAAGCCGGTGACATTGCAACTGAAAACTTCAACCCCTCAAAGCTTTTTTCTGTGACTAGGTATCTCAGAGTTGAAGCCAATCATTCATTAACTGGTAAACTGTTCCGCATGACCGTATTTTTTGAGTTAAAATTGGTTGGACCATTCGCAATAATTTATTCGAAGTGTCTTCGTTCATACGAAAATAATTTTTATAATCACTCACTTCCTTCGTATTACATTCTTATTTCCTTCAGTAACACTTAATGTGAATAATTTTCGCATTTTTTAACCGTTCCTTCATCTAGTAACGACGTTTATCAGAACGGATCATACTGAATGCAATAATTATAGCTAGACATGCTGTTTTGTTGAAATCCATAATCGATAAAAACACAGTGTGATTTCTAAGGTCGGGCACACACCGGAGGCGACAAAAATTCTCTGGCAAGACAGTTTGTCGGGACTCGACAAGGTAGCTGTGAAAAGCGTTGTGGTAGGGGGACCGTCACACACCAAGTCCGTTTCTTTCAGTATGTCTTTGACTAGACAACGAAGCAGACCTAACTACCTTGTCTCACGTTCAACAACTCCGCTACGGTAGGTGTTTCAAACATATATTTTACCTCATTTTTTCAAATATTTATTTAATTTTATGCAATGTTATCTGTGGTGTAGGCAGAAGGAAACCTGTATTATTATTAAATAAGCAAATTTTTTTTCAAAGATGTCTTGCGACCCGAAGAGATTGATTTATGCTGTGGAAAAGAGTCCGGTAATGTATAATTATAAGCTACAGGACCATAAAAATCGAGGAGCAGTGGACAAGGCGTGGGAATAAGTGGCTACTGAGATGAATTGCTCAGGTGTGTAAAAAAATTAATTACGTACATTCATTTGAGTATTTAATTTTTTTTCTATTTCTCTTCGTATTTTGATTATACTCCAGTCATTTGAGCTTAAATTAGGTAAGAATCTCGGAATTCGAGATACCCAGCTGTGAGTCTGTAAATACTTGTATATTGACACCCTAAAAGTTGTCTGAAAACCTACATATGGTAGGGTGTATGCAACTATTAAATTTCAAGGTCAAAGGTCACAAAATCGGTTTTTTGCGCTTTTTTGGAAATATCTCATTTCCTATGGGTTTTTTGCTATTTTTATTCATTTTCAATATTGTAGAATCCAAAATTCTCTACATTTTTTTTTATTTTTCATACGGTGAACCGTTTTCAGGATGGAGGGTGGAGAGCGCGCGATCACAGGATCATTTAAGGTCAACCGGTGCCTCCGGTCGAAACCGCGTCATATATAGTTGATGAACAAAGTCTCATGAAATCCATGAAAACCGAAGGAGGAGTATCTCGTGGTCAAAGTACGAAAAAAAGTGTTTTGTGTAAATGGGTATATGCTATGTACGCCACAAATACTATTTGTGAGGAAATGGAGAAGTTCTGTAATATCTCCTTGGAGTCTACCGAGCAACACGTAGATTCCAGAGACTCAAGAGTGAAAAAAGATAATTCTGACGTAAATATACTATTTGATTGGTTTAAACTCCACGATCCTTTTCCAAATACTACGCAGGTAATATCGATGGCTTCTGGAATTGTTGGAAATGAGCAAGTTAACGGCCACAGAGCTTACGAATATTACTCTTCCAAAGAATTACTGTCAGCAAACAATTTGAAAGTAATCTTGAAGAATAACTTCAATATGAATTGAGTCCTTATCCAACAGCTCTATTTGATAATGATGGCATGAGAAAAACAACAAAATCGTCATTGTGTGACAACATGAGCTCAATTGTTTTTGTTCTCAATGAAAATAATGTGACGTTCATTATTGATGGCGGATTTCTTCTTCATCATGTTGTATGGAGCAGAGAAGATACTTTTTCCAATATTTTTGATAAATACCTGAATTATTCACAAAGGCATTACAGTTCCAAAATATTTGTTGTATTTGCGGGTATTCAGACTACAGTAAGAACGTAAAAGCTATGGAGCAGCAGAGAAGAACTGCTGCACTTTCAAAAACGTATGAAGTCTGTTTCGATGTGGTGTGGTTGTGGGTGTGGTTCGCGATGCGGATGCAGGAAAGCGTGCTTGCAATGCTCTTTAGCTTGTGGGCAATGTAATGGGCAAGCTTGTCTCAATGCTCTACCATATCAGAGCGACATTAACGAAGATGGAACCTTTGACCCCGAAATCATGGAAAAACTTGAGACAAATGTCGTTGAAATTACCAGTAGCCGGAAGACGACGATGAAGAGAAAGAAGATGATTAAAATTATAAATTGTAGTTTTAGTACCCTTTATTCCATTTTTTTACTTTTAATAAAAATAAATGTATTGAATGATATTTTTTAATAAAAAGATTAATTCATAATTTATTTGTTTTTTTTCATCATGTTAGAAGTTATTAATTAAGTTAAAATTCAAATATAAATCCTATATTTTGATTAACAATTCTGCAATTACATGGGCAGGTAAGTATTGTTAAATAAATTAATACTGAATAAAAAGTGGATAGGTTGGGAAAAAAATTATAAAACATAATATAATAGTTTATAAAAATTGACAAATATTTATAATCATTGATTTATGGATAGTTCATTAACTATATATGACGCGTTTTCGACAGGAGTAACCGGTTGACCTGAAGTATTCCTCTGACCGCGCGCTCTCCGCCCTCTATTAAAAAAAAAATTGTAGAGAATTTTGTATTCTACAATATTGATAACGAATACAAATAGCAAAAAACCCATAGGAAATGAGATATTTACAAAAAAAGCGCAAAAATCCGATTTTTGTGACCTTTTACCTTGAAATTTAATAGTTGCGTACACCCTACCACATGTAGGTTTTGAGACAACTTTTAGGGTGTCAATATACAAGTATTTACAGACTTACAGCTGGGTATTTCGAATTCCGAGGTGAACTTACTATAATGACTGGGCTAATTACTTGAATGTGAAAATAGAAAAAATAGTAACTTGTTCATCGTTAATTCACAGTTTCTGCTATTTCAAAAGAGGGATATAATGCCTTTCAAACCATGTTGCTTTCCATTTTATCCTCTCTTTCGGTTGCTTGGCCTTAACCCAGGTAAATCCTTGTTACCGCCCAGGTAAGGAGGATGAAGAAGAAAAATAGGACTAGAGTCAAAAACAATAAATAAACGAGTTCACTATCATTTTCGTGATAGTGAAACTATTACGAGCTAGAATATTTAAGTATGTAGTTCGGTCTCAAAATCTTGCTATCGAAATTATTGTTTTTTTTTCAAGTAAATCTAAATTTTTTTAGTATTTACCCTAGAGTGGCCAGCTCTAAAATGTATACAACAAAACAGATTGTTTTATGACATTATTTTTATGTTATGTATTGTTAACTAATCTTGTTCAAGTTATTTAATTTTCTAAATTTAATTAATTTCCAAATCGGAGTTTTCCAGTTGGTCTTCTAATGTGCGGGTTTTTTCTAATCCATTTATCCTCATAAAATTCAATAGTTTCGAATATCTTTTTTCAAGCAACCCGTATATTTAAGTCTATTTCACGTAAATATTGTAAGCTACAAATAGCTAGAATTTTAATTTCTCAATTGTTCATTATGTCCCTTATTTTGGGAATAACCGGCTATTACGACCTACCTATGTTAATTAAAACCTTGGTTTATCCCTACAATGATCCATCTGACCCTTTTTCTAACTACCGATGTGAAACATTGCATTTTGTAAAATCATTCAGTACGTATTAAACCTTGTATACAGTTAGAATAAAATTCTGTCTTGTCTACAGAACATCTTGCCAGTTATTTTCTTACCCTATACTTTCACAATAGTTATTGTAATTCTTGTGTGCATTAAGCATTCATACTAACGATAAAATAATCGTGGGTCACAACATATCTAATGAATTAAAAGAAACAAACATTTCAATTGACAGTTTAATTAAGCATTTCAATCATCGTATTATTTTGTACGAGCTAGAATAATTAGGTACGTAGTGAATTGAAAATGAAAAAAATAAACATTTCAATTGACAATTTAATTAAAAATTTTAATCTTCGTATTATTTTATACGAGCTAGAATAATTAGGTACGTAGTCTATAGTAAAACCAATAATGATTGAGAGTAAAGCGCGTTGTCATATCTAAATTTTACGTTACCAGTTTATATCAGAATCAAAATATAGTAAGCAGTAGAGTTGTAGGTTGTGACAAATTATAGATAATACACAATACTAGTACGATCAAAAGGTATTATTTATGACAAAAATCAGTAATGAGCTTGTAATGAGTAATACTTATACATTTCCTGATTACTGATCAGTTAAAATTCATTGTTTTCTGTATAGTGTTAGATATTACAACTAGTGGCAACGCTGTACGCAACGATATTTCTGTCTTTGTCACTTTACCGTAACTTCCATCTCATCGTTGCAGTCCTCACTAATGTACTTGCAGCCATGAGCGTATCATTGGTTTGTGAATTATACAGCGTGAATTGTACGTTTTACAGTTAAGTTAGTCAGCAATCGACATGTTGTGATAACAATTGGTGAAAATAATAGTGCTAATAAGTGTTTAAGCGTTACATAATTATATTTCTACACCGTTCTCAAACTACTCAAAAAAATGGGAGACATGGTCGGGCCTTCCACGTCGAAAAAGGTAAAACGGTCGTAGTCTCGGTCAGTAAGAGAAAAAAAAATTGTACTGCGAGTATTTCACTGTCTTGAAAAAAATCATCAGCCACCAAAAGATGACTTTGTGCATATGTGTTGTAATTCTACGTGTGTACCTCCGAATAACCAACCGGGCATTTCTACATCATTAAGTTCCACAATTACAAAAGATAAATTATTTGATATGGGCTCTGATTATACCGGTGTACCAAAATCATCGATTTACAAAATACTAAGAGAAGCAGAAATTCATGGGGACGTACAAACGCCAAAAACTAGTAGCGGACGAAAAAAAATCACAGTTGATGAAGAAGCCAAAACCAGTATACGCAGAACTATTCACAGTTTCTTTTTCAGAAATGAGCTGCCCACACTACAAACAGTTCTGAAGGCACTTAGCGATCATGAATTGGTCCCAAAAATGGGTAAAGAAACTTTTAGGAAACTTGTACACGAAATGAAATTTACGTACGGAAAAGTTGACAGGACAAGCATTCTCATTGAACGTCAAGAAATAATAGCATGGAGAAGAAACTATCTAAGAAAAATTGACGAATTTCGGATGCTCAAAAAAAAATTGTACTTCATGGACGAGACATGGGTTAACCAAGGACATACGGTCAAAAAAGTATGGCAGGATGGTAATATAACAAGTGCACGACAAGCCTTTATTGAAGGTTTGTCAGTTGGGTTAAAACAGCCATCTGGAAAAGGTAGACGTCTGATAGTTACGCATATAGGAAGCGACAGTGGATTTTTACCAAATGGTGAATTAATATTTTAATCTAAGAAAACAGGCGACTATCATGAAGAGATGAATGCGGAGGTGTTTGAAAAATGGTTTGAAGGCATCATTCAACTTGTGGAACCTGGGTCTGTCATCGTCATGGACAATGCCTCATACCATAGTCGACATTTAGAACCATTACCGAAACAATCATGGAAAAAAGCAGCAACTCAAGAATGGTTAATTAATAAGAACATCCAATATAACAAAGATAGTTTAAAGGCAGAACTACTTCAGCTAATAAAATTACTCACAGACAAATAAAAAAAATTCGCAGTGGATGAAATGGCGTTAAGTCGTGGAATTACAGTTTTAAGGTTACCACCATACCACTGCGAATTAAACCCAATAGAATTAATCTGGGCGCAAGTGAAAGGATATGTGGCACGAGAAAACAGAACATTTAAATTAGTGGACGTGCAACATCACCTACAAGAAGCTATTCGAACTGTTTCTGCAGAAGACTGGAAGAAATGCATGCAGCATGTTTTAAAAGAGGAGCAAAAAATGTGGGACGTAGACAACCGTATTGAACACAATATTGAACCAATCATAATTCACTTTGATGATAGCGGTAGCAACAGTGACGAATCTGAGGTTGAAGATTAGACGAAAATTTGTACATTTACATTTATATTATATTCTATTATCAAAAATTTGTAATTTGTATTTTCTAGTACCCCTGACGATGAGTTTAAGTTACTCAAAAGCTTGAGAATAGTTATAAAGAGTTCACTTATCAATTGCTGCAACCCAATAGTGAAAAAAAGTATATATATATATATATATATATATATATATATATATATATTGTGTTTTTTATTAATATTGTTGATTTATTTGGTACCTACTATAATTACCACGATTATTACTCCGTTTTCATAAGGCCCACCTAATGACTACAACGATTAGGTAAATTCAAAGTTTTAATGAAATAAATAAAAAATGTGTATGCATATTTTAACTAATTGTACTAAGAATTTTTCTTTCATTTTTAACCCTCTCAAAAATTAATAAGCACGCCCCCGATTCGCTGTCAACTGGGCTTACTTCTACTCTCAATCATTATTGGTTTTAGTATAGTTGAAATATTGTAAATACCGCTGCCGAATAACATGACCAGTTGAAGAAGAATAAGTAGGATCTGCTGCCTCCGATAATCTGGGCTCCAGTATATCTTCAAATTCGAGAGCGCAATGAATGTCAGAGATGTTTCCCCCTTTTTCTCGAAACATGTTGTGTAAAACACATGCTGCGACGTTAATATAACCACTTTATCGAGTGGCAGCAAAAGTTCCGTTTTCAAAAAACCAAACTTCTCAGTTAACATCCCAAAAGTCCACTACTCCACGGGCACGAGAAAGTCTATAATTAAAAACCCTTTTTTCAGGAGTTGAGTTTCTCTTAGGGTAGGGCCTCATCAAATTGCCCTTCAATGGGTAAGCTTCATCTCCAACAAAAACAAATGGTAATTCTCTTCTGGGTAAATCAAAACCTTGACCTTTTTTTCCAAAAGTGGAATTTTTGAATACTCCCCCGTCGCTGTTTCTCCCGTAATCCTACATCAATAAATACAAATTTCCCATCTGCATCTGCTACAGCTTGTAACACAATTGAATGGAATTTTTTATAGTAAAAAAACTCACACCCTTCCTAAGCATTTAGGAAAATTCCACAAATGGTCGAATTTCTCTGCAACTTCCAACAGTTTCTCATTAGTTGGTGTCTTTAAAAAAATCGGACCTCCTAAATCTCAAATTGCCTGGGAAACTTCATAAACTATTCTGAATATGGTCCTTTTTCCGAGACGAAAATGGTAGTGCAATGACTTGAATTATTCTCCTGTTGCAAGAAAGACAATGAAACTTTTTAGTACTTGAAATTTTGTGTAACTAATCAATAAATACAGCTTTTTTATATTTCTATGTTGCAGTTTCTGATTGCAAGATCAAGTGGACCAATCTGAGGAGCTCCTACAATCGGGTTATGAGGGACTCAGAAACACCCTCAGGCAGCAGGGAAGGAAAGAAAAGAAAGTGGTACCTCTTGGAGGCTATGCAGTTTCTTCGGGACTTCACCTCGAGCCATAGGTCGAGTATAAGCAATGAAGAAAGCCAGGATACCGCCCAGGATACAACCCAGGATCAACCCAGAATACTACTCAACAGACTTCAGAGGTAGTCGCAGAGGAAAGAAATGTTGCGGAAGAGATTCCATCAACTTCGGCATCTGCAGGGGAGAAAAGGAAACTCCAATCGGTGGCTCAAAAAGTTGCAGAGCCAATGATAGAGTATTTGAAGTCCAAAACGGGAGGAAGGGAAAAAGAGAATCTCATGCTAACTTTTATTAGTAGTTTAGATGATATAGATAAATTATCGGACCCAGAGAAGGGAGTACTAAATAGGATTTTTTTAAACTCATAGACAAATACGTATCCGAGGTAGAGAAAAACAATTTAATTGTTATCATGGAATAGTGTGTAATAAAACGTTTTTATATATATATTGTGTTTAATTTCAATTGCTAATTTTATTGTGTCGGGTTTTTTAATTTAATAATTTTTTTTGTAGAGCGAGACAAGCCCTATAATTTTGCTGAAAAAATGGCTTACATGTCACAAACTGATTGAAATATTCTCAAAAAATATTTCCTAATTACAAAATTTGTTTTTTCAATTAGGTGGCTATAGTTTTTGACTAATTAACTTCACCCTAGTATAAGACAGTAGATAAAGTGAGTGTAGCAGCAAGAAAATATTAATATGGTAACAGGTACGTTTATCTAGTAGACTCCAGCCAAAAGCCAGTTCGGTATATATGGAAATACTGTATCTGTATGATCCCTCAGTTAGAGTGTGGCTCATGAGTCAATAGTCCAGAGGGTTTGAGTCCAGTAATTTTCTACTAATAACTGTGAGCTTCTCTGATTATACACATACCAGTTTTTCTAAACGCTTTTTCAAGTTGAAGCAAATAAATGTGATACGGAGAATATTTGTAAAAATAAGTAAGTATAAAATCATATATCCCATCGATCATTCTTTTTTTTCAAGGGCGAAACACAAGCACAACTGCAAAATCCTTAAGGCGCTCTCAGAGCAGTGCCTGTACGAAAGTAGTGATTCACATGAATCACTGGAGATCAAATCCATTTGGAAAAACGTTCTCAGGAAGTTTATTTCATATAAACACTGTTCTCCAAATGAAAGAGTTCTTAAACAGTGAAGTTTGAGGTGTACTGAGGTGAACTTCGAAACGATGAGCAGCCACAGTCCGTCGCGTATTTCTGATATGTAGCGCTCTTGGTGGAGTCATATGTGTCAAGTCACTTGAACACTTCCCGTGAAAGTATCTATAGAAGAGAGACAAATCTCAAACCTTTCTCGATGTTCCAGACTATCAAGGTTTCAAGTGATGTTTGCGTCTCCAGTCAGGCGGATGGGTATTTTCTGGATGGAATCCAGCAGCTTCACGGTATGTTTGGGGGCGAAGCTCCATATATGAGAACAATACTCCAAAGAAGGTCTGATCTGAGTTTTATAAAGTATCAAAAGTTGCTGATGTATGTACAGTTTTCTGGTTCGGAACAGTGTTCCAAGCTTTTGAAAAACAGCTTTTGTAATTTCAGCGACATGATCGTGTCAAGACATATTGGTGTCCATTTTAACCCCCAACAAACGTATCGAGGCAGAAAGCGGAATTGTCTGACCTGACCTTATTATATCCGGTTCAGAAACATTTATCTTTTTGGAGAAAACCGATGCTTAGGTATTTGTGGCATTGAATTGAACCTGGTTACTTTCATCCCAATTCAAAATCACTTCTAGATCCCCATTAAGATATTGAACCGATGTCCTGGAATCCAAATGTAATGACGAGACAAGTGTGCTGTCGTCAGCAGAGAAATATATTGGATTCTTGGTTTTCTTCAATAAGTCGTTGATATACAATAAAAAGAGGTTTGGAGACAATATGGATCCCTGGAGAACACCAGCGTTGATGGTGAAAGTATTCGAGAGATATCCATCGACGGCCACTTGCAGGGAACGTTCTGTGTATGGCTGAGGAGCCATACACAAAAATGTTTCGAAAAGCCATAGCATCGAAGTTTGGCCAGCGAATCCTCATGCCACACACGGTCAAAGAAATATCACAAAAAAATATCAAGCGCAATAGCTCTTTACTCTTCATGTTTCTCCATTGCGTTATTCCAATTATGGGTGACATACGATAGAAGGTCGCCTGTTGATCTTTGTTTCCGAAAGCCATATTGATGATCGCTCAAGATGTTGAAGCCTTCCAAATATTTGAGGATACGGAGGTTTACAACTTTTTCCATGATTTTTCATATCACTGATAGCAGAACGACTGATCTATAATTATTTGGAAGAGTTTTTTTGACCTTTTTACTAGTCAAGTTACTTCACGATCTTTCGATTGTTAGGATCCACAATCGTCTTCAGGGGATGACAGTGAAAATCCGAACTAGAGAAATTCAATCATTTAAGAAATCAAAAGTGAAAACTATCGATGAGAGACAGACATTTATGCACGATTCCCCACAGAGGCTAGTCTCGCAGATGTTTCTCCTTCATCCAACAGCAGGACCATGTTGAAATTATTCAAGTAGATCACCTGCAGACCGCGGTTTCGATGAAGTACCTCTCGTCAGTATAAAAAATATCCCAACCAGACAGCAAAGTGTCTGGAACTCGAATAATTACAACACGGCTCTGCTACATATATGAAACCTTCCTCTGAGAGAAAGATTGTTAACTAGTAACAACTCCATCTACAGGAAAACCAAAATCATTAACGGATTCGTACAGACCAATCTCATTAACATGTGCCATGTGTAAAGTAATAGGGAAAATAATTAATAAAAGACTGATATGGACCTTGGAAAATCGGAAACTAATCATGCCTCAACAAAGCGGATTCAGAAAAAAGAGATTCACTCTCGACAATCTAGTTGACCTTGAGTCAGATGTCCACGAAGCTTTTGCTAACTCCCAAGAGTGCAGTGCAATATTCTTTGATATATCAAAAGCATATGAAACGGTATGGCGACACTCAATAATCATGAATGGTCAATAATTGGAAATTCGCTGAAATTCATTACGAACTTTCTGAATAACAGAAATTTCAAAGTTCGTGTTAATGGCACACTCTCCTCCAAAAGAACCCAAGATAATGGAGTCCCCCAAGGAACCTCGCTGAGTGTTACTCTTTTCTTGGTTGCAATCAACAGTATCATTGATGACTGTGCAGCCCCTCTGAAAGCTAGACTTTACGTAGATAATCAAAAATACAAGATATGTCGAAAATACAAAATTCCTGGGTATAATATTCTATCAAAAACTCAACTGGAATGAGCACATTACATACCTAAAAATGACTTGTCAGAGCGGTCCAAACATAATGAAAACTATTGCATCTAGATCATGGGGTGCAGATACAAATATATTAATGTTGATCTATTGCACAAGTTCCTCAACTTCTGAGAGTTGTCGTTCGTATGGGGGCGACAGCTGAATAACGGAAAAACAGATTTTGAACAGATTTTTCAAACAAATATTTGATTAGATCAAAACTGGATTACGGTTCTATAGCGTACAACTCCGCAAAAAACGGGACCTTGAAAAAACTGGACACCATCCAAAACTGTGCTCTCAGAATTGCTCTTGGAGCATTCCACACAAGTCCGGTTGAAAGTTCATACTGTGAGTCAGGAGAACCTCCATTAAATATCCGAAGAAAATAGCTCAGCCTCACATATGCTGCTGTAGTTAAATCTAACCCAGATAACCCTGTTTTCCCATAACGTTATAGCCCAAAGGTTCAGAAATACATTTGCAAAAAGAAAGAGAGTGGCAATTCCATTCTACGAGAGACTCAATCGATTCCTTTCCAACTTGCTACTCAATCGACATGAAATTGTTAACACCTCAAACATTCCTAATCCCCCTCCATGGACCATTCCAAGCATTAACATTGAAAAAGAGCTCGTTCAATTGGGGAAAAATAAAACCAACCATAGTGTAATTCACACAACTTTTCAACAACTATTGCAAAAATTCGAAGACTGTATCCAAATATACACATCCAAATCAGAAAGAGGAGTGGGGGCAGCATTCACCAGTACTGCCTGCAATCACTCTTTCAAACTACCAGCAGAAAGCACTGTGTGCTCAGGAGAACTTTATGCCATATGGAAAGCACTTGAATATGTAGAGAAAAGCGATCATTCAAAATTTTTGGTAATTACTTCTCATTGAGTACACTGGAGGCAATAACGAAGCTAAACCCAGAACACCCCAACATACTCCACATCAAACATAAGCTCCACTCAATCATCGAGAAATGTAAAACATATCCACTTTATGTGGGTTCCATTACATGTTGGTATAGCAGGCAACGAAAGGGCCGACCAGCTGGCAAAGGATACTATTACTAACCCACTCATAGATATTGAAAAAAGAATAGCCCACCCTGACCTGAAACCGTTTTACAAACAAATCCTTACCAACGTATGGCAACAGCAATGGAATGGCTCCAACTCTAAGTTATCAGCAATCAAACCATTGGTCTTACCCTGGAAATCACTTCCAAAAACTATCTGTCACGTCACATCCTCAACGGTAATAACCCTCCAACATGTGAAGTTTGTGACTGTGCCATAAGTGTCAAAACATATTTTATCTGAGTGCGCATCTTACTACAATGAAAGAGTCGAGTACGATATCCCCCCTTCAATTGAAGCAGCGTTAGGACAAAATTGTAACTATGAAAAACCAATTGCCTTTCTAAGACGTATAAAGCTGATGTACCGTATAAGAAAATTTATTGTAGGAAATCAATACTTCTATGAAATTTGAATTGTCGCTAATAACCCACGAGGTAGATGCGACATTAAATAAATGTAATCAATTAAATAATGTAAATAAAAAACTCCATCTCGTGAGCAAAACCTCAAACGGAAAAGAAGTATCCCATATATCGAAAATCTAACAGAAATCAAAAGTGATAACAATCGAGGAGAGATACATACGTATAAGAAAATACATATTTGGAAATATTAATGTATCTCAACTACCTACACAGAAGTAGTGGTTTTCCGACAGACCCTCTTACCAGACCCTCTTGTATAGTTAGTTGGGAGACATTAATATTTCGAAATATTTATATCCTTATATCAATTATTTCATTTGTTTATGAGGGTAATTGATCATTGCAAATTGTGGTGTGAAGTTTTGCATCGATGTGGTGTTGATTTTTGTTGATAACTTTGTCTCTCTGGTGTAACAAAAGATAATGGAGTTGGGGTATTTCACTCTTGGGAATTTTAGGGTCGGGTGCCTCTAGGGAACACAATATGAAATGGTTAGCCATCAAGTAAGTAACTTGGGAACTCCAGTAGGTCTTGTGGTTATGTTCTACAAATTTACTGTTTACATTTTATTGTCTTTTTGTGTGTTGTTCGAAAAATTGGTTACGATAATTTCTATGAAATAAAAAGCATTAAGTTTGAAGTGGGTTAAATCCTAATGATTATTTTGAAAATGTGTCACGGCTGAAATGCGGAACGATAGAAACGAAGAGTTTTCTAGTTGAGTTTTCATGTGAAATTACTTTAACTGAAATATTCACAACTGATTTCCTCATTACTATTTTGCAAGTAACAAGCTTTCGTACCTGAATCAAATATGTGAACCCGTGTTGTTACCCGCGGCTTCGCCCGCCTAGAATTTGGTTTGTGACAGATCATTTTAAAGAAATAGAATATTTTGTAATCAACCCAAGACTTCAGGTTTCCAACTTCAAAACTGACGAAATTCAAACAACTATTTCTCCCCCGGGTGGAAATTACTGATTCTCTTCCTTGATGCTCATTTACGTTATACAAAGAACCTACCTGCATATTTCAAGATTCTAGGTTGAGTAGCTCCGTCTGTATGTTAGTATAACAGTTTCAATATTGAATAGCATCAGCAAAAAACTCTGAAAGGATAAGAATGGAATACATTGGTAATCGTGCCAATCCTACCCCTACTAATATTATAAATGCGTAAAGTTTGTGAGGATGGATGAATGTAATGTATGTATTTACGTTTTTTACTTTTTCACGCCTAAACAGCTCAACGGATTCAAATGTAAGTTTGTATGTAGCTGATTAACGGAAAAACAGATTTTAAACAGATTTTTTTAAAAACACATCGTGACCTGGAATAACACATATGATAGGTTTCCACGGTAACGCGGGTAAAACAGCGGGGAACAGCTAGTATTGTATAAGTGATTGCCTATTGATTGACTGACACTCTTATATATCAACGTACAGCCGAAGCTACTGAACATAGAATCTTAAAATATGCAGGTAGGTTCTAAGCACCAAGAAAGTGAATCAGGAATTTCCATCCCAAAGGGGGAAAATAGGGATTCAAAGATTGTATTGAATTTCGTCAGATTTGAAGTTGGAAACCTGAAGTTTTGAGTTAATAAAAAAAAATATTATAACTATTTGTTTAAAATGGTCTGTCACGAAATCTAATGTGATAAACCAAATTTTACGCGGGCGAAGCCGCAGGCAACAGCTAGTAATTTATATTTTTGCTTTGGAAACACAGTAACTTGAAAAATATGCCAACTGCACCAAGTAATGAATTGCTTTGAGAATCAAGCCTATAAAAAAATTCGTAAAACTAACGTAACCGTCAAAGATGTCTGTCCGCGTTCGGGTCGCGTTCTCGACGATTTCGCTTCATTGATATTCAACTATTTGAGGTAAACAATCATACGGTAACACCAACCATGTAACACCAACGGTATAGGCAGCCCACGCCAAGAGAGCTCTCAAGAAGCAAGAATGTTTCTGACTTATTTAACACTTGTCGTTATATTTTGACCAAAATTACGTAAAACCTTTGTAAATTGTAGCCTATATACAATTTACAAATTGTAGCCTATATAAGTAGGTTACGTTAAGGACCATGTTACGATTGCATACGGCTGGTGTAAACCTCGAAGTAGGAATGGTTCAATTAAGACTGAGCTTATGGCGAGAAGTGCTTATTGCGAAACCTCTGCTGCAAGCAACCAGTGTTGTAATTGAACCCAGGTTTGTGTTTTATAAACCCTACCAAATACAAATAAAACAGAACACAGAGTCAGATGCTACAAATGCAATACACATATATACAGACGGCTCAAAAACCAAAGAAGGCTCAGGATGTGGAGTGTACTCCAGATCACTAAGCCTAAGGATTAAGTGAGGAATGGGAAAAAATACCAGCGTGGTTCAAACACAACTGGCTGGTATCTCAATCGCCACAAACGAAATACACAGGAAAGGGATTTCTGGCAAAAACGTAACAATCTGCACTGATAGCAGACAAGCTCTATGAGCCTTGAACAGACGTGTTACTACATGGCTAGTACTTGAGTGCCACCAAGATTTAGCCGAAGCCTCGGTAGATAATAACATTATCCTGAGGTGGATTGAAGGGCACGACAGGAGTAAAGGTAATCGCATTGCCGACTCTTAGGTCAAGAAAGCGGCTGGACTAAGAATTTCAGTGGCGACCCTGATAAGCTGGCGCCGAAGAAATATCTGGCGATGACCAGGAAAAATCTACCCTTAACAGTAGGATTTCTGACTGGCCACTGTCAACTAAGGAAACATCTCCATTATATGGGGCTAGTGGACACACCCCTATGCAGGCTGTGTGAACAGGAAGATGAAACTGTCAGGCATGTCCTGACTCTACAGATACAGATTGTAGCCTATATCTAATTCAGATGTATAAGCTGTATTTATGTGAAGTTTCATCTAAATCAGTTAAGTTTTTAAAGCGTGAAAGAGCCACAAACATACATACATACATCCATCCTTTCTCATTTTTATTAGTATTGATAGATTTTTAACGGAAACATCTCATCAAATTTGTTTGTATGCAACGAAATTTCGAGAGCAAAGGATACTGATTCTGAAATGTATCAAAAAATCTAAAAACATTCTATAGAAATAGCAAATCTACGATTATATACTTACAAACTGTTATTGTTGATACTCAACCAGATATAATCAAAAGTGCCTTTGAATTTCAGCATATCTTCTTCTGATCTCTTGAATCTAGTTTGGTCAAATATCGCCAGCACAAATAAAGCGTTTTTGTCTTCTTTATTAATCATACATCGCATTTATTTTTGATATATCCCAATATTAAAATATGAATAAAATCAGTCTGAGGACCGAATTAGAGATTACTACAAAGCCACGTTATGGAGGAACACCATCTGTTTGAAATCACACTCAGTATAATATCAATATGTCACATGATTTTCTATGGTCTCAAATTTTCTCTTGGACAAAATGAAGGTAATGTAAATGTTAATTGTACAGAAAATTTTTGTTTTATTTCAATTCTTCTATCCATATTACGTTTGTACTAATATCTGTGTCATCCTCTGGACCTTCCTTTCATTAGGCAATAAAGTTTTAGCACCAATGACTGCTTTTATTAATGCAGAAGTAGAAAATTCATAAAATTTTACGAATTTTTATTTTCTTTGCGTTTGAAACTAAATAATTTTTCATAATAATTTCCAAATAAATATAATTTATTTGAAAATCTGCGCAGTGTGTTTTCAATGTAGGTATACTATTATAGAAATCATCATTATCGATAATTAAGTAAGAAATTTATTATCGAATATTGAATTATTCATCGATGTATTTAAGTTTATAGTTGAAAGTTCACTTAGGGGAGAGAGGGTCAGGTTGGTGAACTTTTTACTTGTTACTTGATTTCATCGCAATTCATAAAAACATCTATGTCAAAACTTTCAAAATCATCTCATAAACAGTAAACTCAAATTTCTCAATTATATTCACTTGTATGCAAATTAGTAAACACGTATCATTTATTTTTGATGAATTAATATGTTTTGGTTTTATAATATAAATAATACAGGGTGGTTATTAAACATACGGAAAAAATTATAGGAACTATTCCTTGGACTACTCTGAAGATATTTTGTCCTTTGATCATTTTTTATAGATAGCTTTGTTTCGAAGATACGGAGCGAAAAAGAATTTCGACAATAACAATTTATTACTAAAAATTACATGAATTTCACTAGTTCGGACTTCCATTGTCTATTATATAAAATGATTTGAAATCCCTGAAACAAGTAAAAAAGAATGATTAAAAAAGGATAGTTGAAAATAACAATTATATTAAGCAACAATAAACCTGAAATGAAATGATAGTGAAATAACCTACAAGTAAAAATATAATAATTGAATAAATAAAAAATAAAAATTAAAGGGATGCAAAAAAGAAAATAATAAAAATAAAAAGTGTAGAGATTCCAAGTCACGTTAGTTCACGACGTTTCGATTGTTGGTATCTACAATCGTCTTCGGGTGATGACTCATCACCCTTTAATTTTTATTTTTTTTATTTATTCAATTATTATATTTTCACTTGTAGGTTATTTCACTATCATTTCATTTCAGGTTTATTGTTGCTTAATATAATTGTTATTTTCAACTATCCTTTTTTAATCATTCTTTTTTACTTGTTTCAGGGATTTCAAATCATTTTATATAATAGACAATGGAAGTCCGAACTAGTGAAATTCATCACGAAACATTGTCAATCACCTTCAAACAAACGTTAAAAATTACATGTAATGTTTCTTAACCTACAAGAACTGTTGAAAATGACTACCCCCCCTCGAATGCAAGAATCCAATCTTCTCCTCATCGACTCCCGAACTCTTTTAAAACACCAGGATCGCTTCTGATTACGTTACACTCAGCAAATTGAATGTCTGCAGCCGTTTGTAGTGATCGGAATGTTACATTTTTTATAATTAGGTAGGTCCAGTGTAGTGCGCTATACTTTTATTTCGGTTATTTCGGCTACGTTAATAATTTTAAAATTACCAAAATTGTTGTCAACATTTTTTTTCGCCCCGTATCTACGAAAATATCCTTAGAGTAGTCCAAGGAATAGTCCCTTGCCGCATGTTTGATAAATACCCTGCTTATACATACAGAGTCAGTCATCATCAGACAAATAATGAACAAGTGGTTGATTCTCGTTAACCATACCACTTTTTCAGGCATAAAGTTCTCATCAATGTTCGTATACTGATTGAAAATCCATATTTTGGAATATTATGAGGTACTCGTTCTGTAGATGGTGACAGATCTTCAACACGGGATGTCATAAATGGTCATTTGCGTGCAGTATAAGATTTCAGCCTTCCGTCACATATACTGTTCTCCTGGAGCGGCTGAACTTTGAGAGAAGGATAACAAAAGTGGGTTACCATTGTCTACCTGGGTTTTTCACGAACTTATTCAATAAGATTTTTCACCAAACCTCATACTCAATAATGAACTACCCATACAATTATTGCAAATCAAGTCCATGCTCTTGTAGTTGTTTGTCCACTTTCTTTGTATATCAATGCTAGGGACTAATTCTGATATAGAAAACATTACATTTTGTTGTTCTAATTTTTAACAGTAATCGAGTTGTTTATCTAGACACTATCTAGATCTGAATTATTTATGCAATTTCAAATATATGGCGCAAATATATTTCTTGTAATTTCTTTATTCTTTGTAAATTTCCAATGTTTCCATTGCTTTTCATGAAATAAATTGATTGATTGATTTCTCTTATTCTTTTGATGTGATGTCCGATGTGGAAGTGAACTAATCATATTGGGTTGGAATGGGTGCCACTAGAAAGGATAATAATTAATTATAATTTTTTTTCATCCTTGTCTCTCATTTTAATCTTCACAAAAATTTGAGTTTTATTCACATATTCATTATTGTTGTTCAAACATAATTTCCGAAACTGATGGTTTTGTACTTCACCCCGGTATTTTTATACGAAACACCTCCTATCGATTCTCATCTGTAATTTTCCGAAATAATATATAATTTTTGAGATACAAATTGAACCCCTTGGCTGTTCGTGTTTGATGTTTATGTTCGCTTGTTGGCTACATTATAATGAATCTCATCTACAAACAATCTCAAGTTGCATAAGTTGAGCTTTTATTTATGGCAGATACGTAGGATTGTAGATAACTTGCATTAAATTTTGAGCAACAGTGGGTTGTCATTTTAAAACTTGCAGTGAGTCTCTTCGAAAGATTTAATACAGTTATTTAATCCATTGGAATAAATATGGTGGAATATGGTGTACTACTCGTTACAGTTCAGGATGTATGTGATGGAAATAGCCGATACATGATATATATCCATTCAATAGTATATTACGTAACGAGTAGGATAAGAAGCCAATCAAACACAAGCGAAAAATTGTAAGCATGAGGCGATAGCCGAGTGCGATAATTCGCGTGGGAACGTAATTGGCCTTATCCTAGAGGTGCGTTCTATACTTTTTGTTTTGTTGAGAATTTGAAACAGTGGAAATACAAATTTTTTCAATACTATTTATGAGTACATTTGATGCCATAGAATTATCTACATCTACTTTCGGCCACGGTCTGACATTTCCAGCCACCATGGCGCTTTAATGCCGTTAAGTCACCCCCTCCATCAACTAGAAATGTTGCAGATGATCTTCTGAAGCAGTGTCCAGTATATGTTTCTGGATTTTCCAAATGTAAAAATTACCACTACCCTCCGAGAAATAATACTAAAATATAATTATATCATTTACATAAAAAAAGGAAACTTCCAGCAGTGGGATTTGAACTCGGGTTATAGGAAGAATATATGCTATATATACAAAATCAAAAATACTTTATTTGAAATCATATATACATGTTATTCTGTATATCTTTCGTCTAATGTGTTACCGCTGAGCTACTCTGGCGATTACCGATGTGATGTCTGATTGTGATATAAGTAGCGAACACGTGTTTCGCCATACAATGGCTTCTTCAGGCGTGTCTTTACTTATTATATGCTACATATTCAATACTTAATATACAATTTGAAGTACCTGAGTTTTACCTGAGTTGTAATGAATTAAATTGCCTGAGCTTATGTCCCAGTTTCCACATTTGAAAAAACATTTAGTAACGGGGAGTTATTCAAATATAATTGAACATTCAATAAATAACCCGAATTCTTGAATCTACTGATTTCTAAACATTCTAGAAGATTGAGTTTCAAACATTTCTCTTTTGAATGTAATACGTCGTATCCGTGATTAAACTCATGTCCTTCTGGTAAAAGGTGGTTTGCAAATGTGGAATTAGTCTTTTTTTGGCCAATACACAGTATTGAGCAAGAGCCACAAGTCAGCTTATACACTCCTGATAATGTCAAATACAAGTGCGAATAGGTATTTTTTGGCTGGTGAGGTTGAATAAATCAGTTATAACCTTCATGTTGTGTCTTAGAATTTCAAAAATTGTTGCAAAAAGTTCATAAAAAATTAATAGAAGGAAAAAGCGGAGTTGTTTTACCTTCGAAAACAAATATTTGACATCCTGGAGCTTCCTTAATGAATTGATATATTTGTTCAGTGGTAAGCGTCGACGATTTCTTTGGTTTGCGTTTTAGAGAGATACGTGAGTTGGAATATTTGATAATGTCCACATTTTTTTTGATATTCAGGGTACTTCTCAGCATGAAGTAAATTTCCCATTATGCCGATGGTTTCGTAGTTGTTACTTAATCTTGAAATAAACGAAAAGAACGTTCTCGGGAAACGGAAATGTTTTTCTTCTCTCGCCAACTCATTAAATTTTCGAAATTATATTCGTATTCTTCTCTTGATTTTGCTGGCAGCAAATTATTCATCGCATATGCTCGGTAATATCTGGTGGAGTAGCACAAATTTCTTGATCGTTATCAGTCATTTTGAATGTTTACGAGATACTGAATGAAAGCTCATAATTAAAACTAATGGTGGTTGATACACGGATATAAAGTGTTTTCTAAATGAGCCATTTCCTACCTGCTGTCAAACATATAATGAATAGTTTAAAAATGGAGGGAAGAGAAAAAAGTATTAAATCTTCACCTGACAGTTATACAATCCACTAAGTAATGAAAATGTCTAGTCAAACACCTGTTGAGGTTTTGTAAACTGTCTAGTGTAAATATCCCAATAAATTGTTATTGACATACATTCAAAAAATGATATTCAACTGAATCTCATGTTGACAATGAAATAATCAAAGGAAATTTTGATTGTTGAAGAAACAAAAATCTAATCAATTAACTATATTCTTAAACATAATGCTGGCTGGTAAAGTAAAATTATCCATTGTCGGTAGCTTGAAAAAAAAATCTGTTTAAAATCCGTTAATCAGCTGTCGCCCCCATACGAACAACAACTCTCAGAAGTTGAGAAACTCATGTGCGAGCTAAGGACTAACTACACACATCGGAAAAGTCTAGGGATATTTTTAAAAATGGCAATATTTTTTTTTAGATGGCTTTAGGGAAAAAAAGTTGACGGGTGATTATTAAACGAATGTAACTTACAACAAAATTTATTAAATGGTCAAAAATACTGAGTGCGCATATAAGCAGAACTAAAAAAAAATATGGCTCTTCTTTGGCACCCCGAAAAAAAATCATAATACAGAAAAAATTGGAATCAGTACAAAGTATGGTCACCACGCTGGTTTATTACGGCCCTACATCTATCGTGCATCGACAAAATGAGATTGTCAATGTCTTGTTGAGGTACATTTGCCCATTCAGCGATTAAAAGCTCTCTCAATTGAAACATTATGTGAATATTCCCCATATGCGGAGTAATTCTTGGTTGAAGCATGTCCCACACATGCTCGATGGGATTCAGGTCCGGTGATTGTGCTGGCCATGGCAATACATCACTCCTTCGTTGGTGAGCCAGTCAGTCACTAGACGCGCGACATGTGGACGAGCATTATCGTGCATTAGGTGGAAGTTTTCACCAACGGCATCAGCAAACGGACGGACGATAGGTAGAAGAATGGTGTCGAGGTACTGTCGAGCTGTGAGGGAGCGATTTGGAAAAACGAGATCGGTTGTGCCGCCGATCATAATTCCGCCCCATAGCATTACTGTACCACCTCTGTATGTGTGGACTTCCTGGACGTGTCTCAAACGTTCATTATTTCCAGGTCGGCTCCACATTCTTACTCGACGAGAATATGGATGAAATCCAAATCTGGATTCGTCTGTAAACATAACTGTGGCCCAATCATTTGCATCCCAGTTTTGATGTTCGTGACACCACTCTAATCTTCTACCGCGATTTCCTCTCGACTAAGGTGGACATCTAAGTGGCCTTCTGTTGTGGAGATCTGCTTCATGCAGTCGATTTCTGACAGTATCACGACCAATGGTTACCTGGTGCGTCTGCTGCAACACGTTAACCAACTCAGGTGCTGTGATTGTCGGTTGTCTTCTTGCGGTTAAGACCAAAAATCGGTCTTGAACTGCAGTTGTATCGCCTCTCCGCCCTGGATGTTGTTCGGTTGGACTGCCAGTTTCACGGAAACGCCGCCACAATCGACTGATAACACTTTGGGAGACCCCCAAACGAAGAGCTACATCATTTTGTCGCATGCCACGTTGAAGAAGCCCTACAGCTCTATTCATCTCAGCCAATGGTAAGTGATGGCGTTCCATGTTAAAGCACACTATTTCCAGTTTAATTACTGAGCAAGAACTGCATAGAATGTACAAACTCGACACTTTCAGATTATTCATTTTAGCCGAAAACCTACAATTTGTAAAAAACTTGATAAAAGATTAGTTACCGTTTTTGCAGGTTTTGTTCAACCCATAGAAATGTACAGGGTGATCGAGTGTACCAATTTAATCGAAATTAAACGACCTCATGCATTTATTTTTATGATATTTAGTATGTTATGAAAATATGTATATATAAATATATATATATATATATATATATATATATATATATATATATATATATATATATATAGAGAGAGAGAGAGAGAGAGAAGTCATAGAGCTTCAAATCCTTTTTGTAACTTACATTAATAGTAAAATACTGAAAATAAAGGAAAAATTAGTTGCATCATCCAAATATATATATATATATATATATATATATATATATATATATATATATATATATATATATATATATATATACAGGGTCCTGCAACAGTGGCGCAGTGTTCCATATCTCTATATAGGAAGCAGATAGGAATCTAATTTTCTATAATATTACCTTATTGCTCGAGCTCGACAAAATAAAAATATTGGCGGTCACACAGGGTGTTCGATTTTTTCTGGGCGAATCCCAACTGTGTCTTTTTAAATGGCAACCTATATTTTTTATCGCTTTTTCGGTTTCTTCATAGAAAATAAAATAAACTTTATGTATATCTGCACTTCGAAAATATTGATGGTTTTCGAGATATCTAGCATGACAGGTTTTTTTTTCCAATATTCGTCACTCAGAATATTTGAAATTATAAAGTGGTGCCAAGTCCAGTTGAAATTTTTTTTTGGTCGAATATTCTACATTGGTAACTCTCTCAAACGATATATCTGAAATCGACCTGTGATATACAGGGTATGAAAAACCGCTTGCCAAATATTGTAAATGAAAATTTGCAAAATCTTCCTTATATTAAATGGAACACCCTATATATTATTGATCCATAAGAAGCGCCAACGAAACCTCTACAAATTTCATTAAGTATTCCCTATGGCTAAGTTCAATAGTTTTTCTTAAATGAGCATTTCTTTTGAAAAATGGTCATTTTTTCAAAGCGAAATCCATTTGACGACTGATAAAAATATACGAAAGATATCTTGTTTCAATTTTGAACATTAGAAGGTGTCCAAACAAATATTTTTTAACGAAATAAATGTATGTACCTATCACTTTTTGCTAAATGGAAAATTATTTTTTCATTGGATGCAGAATTTCACTCATAAATCGTGCAATATCAAACCAAACAAGTTAAAAGAAAGAAACATTATAAATAACTATTTTTTTCATGTTATTATATTCATTCAGAGCTTGAGTTCTAGATATTCAAATTTGTCAACTGGCAAATTACAAAACTACAAAAGGGAGAGTTTAATTAAGGTTGATAATGAAACTTTTATAAAATATGTTCAACATGTCTTCCATTTTCTTGAATGCAGAGCTGAAGTCTATGTTTGAAAGACTGTTCTACCCTGCGCAAGACAGCTGGTGTAATGCTGCGAAAAGCATTCGTTATTCTAAGTCGCATATTTTCGGGAGAAGTTGGTGGCTCAACGTAAACCATATTTTTTATGTATCCCGATAAGAAAAAATCTAGTTTCGTCAAATCTGGTGATCTAGCGGGCCACCGTACAGGCCCATTCCGTCCTATCCATTTATTGGGAAATACTTCATTTAGATGATCTCTCACTTCTGCCGAATAGTGAGCAGGTGCACCATCATGTTGTAACCACATTCTATTGCAGAGGTCAAGAGGAATATCATCTAACAAACCTGGTGAATCATTTCGTAAGAAATTGAGATACATTGCACCATTCATATATCCCTCAAAAAAGTATGGACCAATTACATATTCTCCAATGATGCCTCCCCAGACATTTATCGACCACCTATGTTGATAATCCACCTGTCTCAATAAGTGAGGATTTTCTGTCGCATAATAATGGTAATTATGTCGATTTACAAATCCATTTTTATGGAATGTCGATTCATCCGACCATAAAATATTATTGAAAAAATATTCGTTCCGACGAATTTTGTTCATGGCCCAATTGCAAAATCTCACTCTTTTCTCGAAATCAGCATACAGTAGTTCTTGATGTAACTGAACGTGGTATGGATGCAAGCGATGTTTCTTCAATACTCGTTGCACTGATCTCTCACTTATATCCACTATTTCCCCAATTTGTCGTTAACTCCTACTAGGATCTTCTTCAACAGCAAGAAGAACTTGCAATTCATTATCTTCATTAGTAGCTGGCTTGATGCGCTCATGTTTGGAATAATTAATAGATCCAGTTTCAACGAATCGTCCCAAGACCTTTCGGAAAGATCTTTCATCTGGATGCCTTCTATCTGGATACCGTTGAGAATAAATTCTACTTGCCAATAAACAATTCCTGTCCGATTCACCTAATATGAAAATCATATCAATCAAATCACTTTTTGATAACAACATTCTGATGAAATTATACCGACAGTTCAACTTCACGATTGACTAAAAATTTCTATATTCATTTGCAGCCAAATATTTTGTTCTGTCATTTGCCAGACTACTTGATTTCCAATAAATATTTCATTCGCTGAAAGGTTGTTTTAGACCGAAAGAATATGGCACAAATTCCGAGATTTTTGAAATTATTGTAACTATTCAAGAACGTCCATTTTGTGGTGTAATTCGCAACTTGTTCATCTAGCAACAGGTAATTTTAGGAATGGGCGATATTTTAAGGAAAGGGTATTTTTTGTATATTCTTATCAGTCGTCAAATGGATTTCGCTTTGAAAAAATGACCATTTTTCGAAAGAAATGCTCATTTAAGAAAAACTATTGAACTTAGCCATAGGGAATACTTAATGAAATTTGTAGAGGTTTCGTTGGCGCTTCTTATGGATCAATAATATACAGGGTGTTCCATTTAATATAAGGAAGATTTTGCAAATTTTCATTTACAATATTTGGCAAGCGGTTTTTCATACCCTGTATATCACAGGTCGATTTCAGATATATCGTTTGAGAGAGTTACCAATGTAGAATATTCGACCAAAAAAAAATTTCAACTGGACTTGGCACCACTTTATAATTTCAAATATTCTGAGTGACGAATATTGGAAAAAAAAACCTGTCATGCTAGATATCTCGAAAACCATCAATATTTTCGAAGTGCAGATATACATAAAGTTTATTTTATTTTCTATGAAGAAACCGAAAAAGCGATAAAAAATATAGGTTGCCATTTGAAAAGACACAGTTGGGATCCGCCCAGAAAAAATCGAACACCCTGTGTGACCGCCAATATTTTTATTTTATCGAGCTCGAGCAATAAGGTAATATTATAGAAAATTAGATTCCTATCTGCTTCCTATATAGAGATATGGAACACCGCGCCACTGTTGCAGGACCCTGTATATATATATATATATATATATATATATATATATATATATATATATATGTTTATACATATATATTAGTGCCAAAAGGCGTACTGCATTCAAATTATTTACTCTCAACGAATTGAATAAATGAATGTATACGACGAAAATACAATATTTATTCTTGAAAAATATCATTCATTAACAAACAAAATAACAAATCTACTATGACAAATGTTAAAATATGCCCAGTAGTAACCAAGATATTCTTCAACCAATAGGTATTTAGTTGAAGGGGCTTGAAAAAACATTGTTTTTTGAAGGCGGTATAAATATATATTCATTTGAATTATACTGTCAACATCGCACCCACCAATAAGACCGACTTGGCTTTTTAGCGGGGTTAATCGTGATATTATTTAGTTTACTTCGAATAAACAGCGCGTTGAATAAACAGCTATACAACATGGTTGTTTAGGAATCGTGAAGCGTCCGAAATTGTCACCTTTAAATATAAATGTGAAAACAATTATGAATGTATATAATTCTTTAAGAATACAATATCCGCCCGAAATAAAAAGTAAGGAGGAAAGGAGGAAGTACTGCAAAAATGCGCGAGTATGACCGGTGTCAATAGATCGACAATTTTCAGAATTCTGAAGGAACTCAAGAAAAACAACTTTTTCGAGCCGAAAGTATCCACTGGTAGAAAGTGTTTGGTTATCGGTGAAGAAGTGAAGAATTCTATTAGGAGAACAGTATACTTCTTTTTGTTGAAAAAACGAAATACCTACATTAAATCAAGTTTTGTTAGTTATTCGTGAAGACAGTTTTTTCCTAATATAAGAAGAACTCGATTATGGAAGATATTACATGAGCTGAATTTCACTTTTGGAAAGCAAGGTAGAAAGATCATGTTAAAAGAAAAATCAGAGATTGTAGAATGGAGAAGAAATTATTTAAGAGAAATAAAGAAAGCCAGAGAACTAGGTGAATCTATTTCTTATTTTGATGAAATATGGGACAATGAGGGTCATACCGTCTCGAAGGTTTGGCAAGATCAGAACATCAAAAGTGGAAGACAAGCCTTTATGGTAGGTTGGTCCACTGGTTTGAAAATTCCAGTTGGAAAAGGTCGTCGTCTTATCATCACTCACATAGGCAGCAGTGAAGGATTCGGGAAAGATGGATTAATGGTGTTTGAATCGAAGAAAAATGGGGATTATCATCAAGAAATGGATGCCACAGTATTCGAAGAATGGTTTAAAAACATACTTGTGAAACCTTCACAGGGATCCGTAATAGTAATGGATAACGCAAGTTACCGCAGTTGACGAGTCGAGAAGCTGCCGACATCGTGTTGGAAGAGAACAGATATTACTGAGTGGTTACAAATGAAAGCTATTCCTTTTGAATAAACCATGTTAAAAGCGGAGTTCCTCAACTTGGCTCAACGTCATAAGTTAAAATTCGTCAGGTATGTCACCGATGAGATGGCGAAGGCTAAAGAAATGTCGGTTCTTCGGTTGCCGCCCTATTACTGTGAATTGAATTCAATAGAGTTGGTTTGGGCTCAAGTTAAAGGATTCATCGCAAGGAATAATAAGATCTTCAAGCTGTGTGAAGTAAATACCTATACAGTGCTTTGGAAACAGTCGACCAAAAAGCTTGGGAAAAATGTATCCACAAAACAATCAGAATCGAAGCAGAGATGCGGGATCTGGATGATCGCATAGACTCATTATCAGAAAAAATTATTCCAGTTGTCATCAATTCTAATGAAACTGATTCATCCAGTGAAGAATCACTCAGCGAATCCCTGTAGACTTTTTTCAGAGTAAAATTATCGCAATATCTTATTCGAAGTAAGAATTCCCATTGAATCTATGAAATTGTTTCTGAATCAATAAGGAATATGAATTTTCATTTCCAAACCAACAAGAATATATAAAGTGTATCTCTCAGTGCAGCCACACTTTTCTCCTTCCTAAAAATGTCGAAGTCGAAGCTGAAAAGTCGAACAACGCAAAATTTTGAACGCGGTTCAACTCGAAATCAGACGCGGAAATATATTCTATTTGTATACTTATCTGGTGATGTTTTGAATACTTTATCCGTCTTCATTATCATATACCGACGATCAACTTGATATTATCAGTGTCAATGATAATAATAATATCAAATTTATTTACATCAAAAGACGAATCATATCTACAAATTATAATGTTTTGATTTAAATAGGTTGGATAAAGAAAATGGATTTTGATTTTTTTTCCAAGAAGCTAATTTATCAAATGCAGTAACTTTCTGTTACAGTATAATTCAGTTTTATTTATTTTAGATAGATTGCAGGAAAGTTATACGAAAGTATTCGAAATACGTTTACATTACTTTTTTTCATGATAAGTATCCTTATGAAACTCTATTTTCATTTTATAAGTTCATTACTACATCATGTGTCGTGAAATTATTGAAACAGCGAAATTACATTTGAGGAATGCTTTTCCAAAAATGTTTTACCGTGGATATTCAGTGGTGTTATCTGATTTGACCGTGACCCTGACCTTGATGTCAATATCATTGTATTGGTTTCCGGGGTTAAGGTTCAACTCATAATAATCGTTTTTGAATTCATATAATTTCTCATTCTTTTCAAATTCGTTTGAAAAAATATGGGATTTCGTTAAAAAAACACCTTGATCTTGGTACGACCATCGAGGTAATGGTCAAGGTCAAATGAGATTACATCAGTTAGTAGCCAGGGAAATATCCTCAAATACTGTCCTGATTTTTTCATTATCTTCCTTAAAAATAAATTTGTTTCAATTCTGCATCCTGCGTTTCAACGTTTTCTACATGGTGAGTCAGCGAAAATTTCAGCGTATCATAAGTGGTTGAAATATTCACAATGAAATCTGAAGACGAACTCGATTTATTCTAATGTGGTGAGCGTTGTGTGTTATGTTCGTGGATATGACATAGTTTCGGCACGGATGGTTCCTTCTTATGGATCTCAATCAAAACGTAATAAAGAAATAAATTTGGCAATGGCATAATTCTGATTTTTTTTAAATATTCTTGACAGTGATCCCTGTATCCAATATTAGCCAGCACTCTCAATGCCTTCTTTTGCATCCTAAATGTTTGAATGGAATGACATGAATTTCCCTAAATTTGTACACCATAACTAATATGGGAGTGTAACAGTGAAAAATAACAGGTTTTTAATATATTTGCACTAATGATGTACTTCAACCGAGAGTTTTCTCTTCAGTTGAGAAATATATGCAGACAAATTGAGTATATTAACTAATGTAATCACATTATAAGAGATAATTTGATTATTAGCAGAAATATAAATGTATTGTGTTTTCTGACCATTTGGTTTCAGCTTATCAGATAGAAACCACCGATTAGCACTATTGAATACCTTGTCGAGATGAGATTGTAACATATCATTATTTTTATCCGACAGAATGCAAGTGGTGTCGTCTGCATAGGGAACCGATTTGAACAGCATCATATATATGCACAAGTCATTCACATAAATGACGAATAAGAGCGGGTCCATGACAGACCCTTGCGGAACGACATGCTTAATAGTTCGAAAGTCTGATAAGTTACCCTTGAGTATTACTGCTTGTTGATTATTAGTAAGATAGTATGAAACCTTTGTCTAAGAGAAATATTGTAAACTAGTAATAGCTTCATCTCGTGAACTGAGTCGCAAGCACGGAAGAAACATCCTATGTACCAATACTTTAACAGAAATCAAACCGTGTCTGAAGAATGTGTCGAGATACACATCATCATCATCGACCACATCATCAGAAGATCTTGATCTGCCAATATCCTCTCTTTCGTAAAACAAAATATAGGGTGTCTCCAGAGGCTCCAATTAATTCAAGACATCACCAGAACACTTGAACTAGTACGTTTCGTCTTTGACCATTGCGTAATAATGACAATATTCACCCGTGAACTCACATATTCTATATTCTGTCATGTCTCCCATTTATTCTCCCTGAGGAGGTTCCTACCTATAACAGGGATCTCACAAAATGTAACATTTGTTAAAATTAGGACATGAATATGAATAGGTCAAAGTATTATCAATTAATTATGAAGTCCATTATTTTCAGAACGAAAAATAGACGTTCTTTCACATATACAGAAAAAAAAAAATCTCTTTGGTTTCCTATTCCATATTTGAACAAAAGAAAGGTGGGGAACTTCCAAAAAAAGAAAGAAAAGCATTTGAGTTCAGAATAAACCCATTACTAAGATGTGCATTCACTTAGCCGGCTTCTCTCTCCCTTCCTTCGGAAGTTTCCCAATTTTTTTTTGTATAAATATGGACTAGTAGAAAGATACCAAGCTTTCTTGAACCAGACAGTATTCAAACAAAATTGGCGCATACAAACTGCCACGGATTTTCTGGAAAGCATAAGAAGTAATATTTGTGAGTGCAAGAATCGGAGCCGGAAAATTTTCTATCTGCGAGATTTGAATAATATATTTCCCCGGAGAAACTGAAAAGTAGCAGTAATAAATTTATATGTGCGAACTTTCTTCGTTCACTGTAAGATAAACATTCAAATTTTACGAAGTTATTACAATGAATAGAACATTATTAATCCATTTCAGATTTCAGCATGAAATTTTGAATTGATATGAATATTCTCAAAGCGTAGCAGCATATTCATTCCAGTAGAGTGCTTTCAATGTCGTCGTTTCAAATACAGAAAGTGACACAAGGAGATAATGGGTTTTCATATTATGATTTTGGAGAAAAGTAGGTACCTATACTATAGGGTCGCCAGAGAGCACACAAACTTTTTTCAACGGTTACACCGCTGGTCATTCTATCTGTCACAAGGATTCAATATCTAACGATAGCGGCCTGAGGAAAACATTTATTTTCTTGAAATATTTATCATTTGCCTATGACCGAAAGCCAAATCTTCAAAAATCGACTGGTTCAAGCAACATCCTTAACCAAAAACTTTCTCGTAAAACTGACAAGTACGTGAGATAGGTTGTCGTTGCTCAGAAAATTATCTATCTTCAAAATTGTTTTTTTAAAAATTTTGGAAAATGTGAAAAATCGTCTAAAAATTCATTAATTTTCTGTGTATTTCAGTAACAACTGAAAACGTCTGAAAGTTTTTGTATGAATAGTGTTCTGATTCATTCGGTCGCTACTTGATGAAGATCCATAGTAATATCATAAACTACACCTTACGATTTGATCTTCACAAACTTTATTTCAGAAATATATCACGACATGTTTCGCTGACACAGTAGCTTCTTCAACAGTGATTCGAATACTACAAGTTGTTTCTTACTCTAATATTTATTTACCACAGGCCCCAGGTAACTATAATTGAGAGTACCTCCATCAAATTACCTAAACCTCCACAACTTCTATATACCTGAGGTACCTCTTCAATTATGATTACCTGTAGCATATTACCTCACTTCTACATCAATAATAATACTTTCTTGGTGTTAAAAAAAATTAAGTTCAATAATGGTGATCTACTCAAATCCAGTTGGTTATTTATTAGAATGTTTGAGTTTTCAAGTTTATAAATTTCCATCGCTTCCAAATGATTCAGTTTCAAACCTTTATTTTCTATGTGTAAAATTTCGAACTCTTCGTTGAAGATACGATTTTCTTCTAAAAGATGATTTGAATATGTTGAACTATGAATATATACCTTATGACACGTTCCACACTTTAATTTATATACTCCTGATTTCTCGAATTTGGATGTTTTGTCTTTTTATTTTTAACTAACTTTCCCGACGCATTACTTGTTCTACATGCAATTTTAATATCTCGTTTCCTTAAAAATGAAGCTACTTTTTATGCTGTTTGTTCAAAACACATTAAAGCTCTATAATTTTGATTTTGATTATCTAACTCATCAATAGGAAAAACTTCTCGAATCACTTTTGAGTAGACTTTTTTGGAAAGAATTTTGTTTAATAATTCAGCTTTAAACCCATTGTTTACTGCAATTTGCTTGATGATATCGAGTTCTATATTGAAATTATCTATTGAAAGAGGAACATTGACTAATCTGTGAATCATGCTATTATAAGCACTTTGTGTTGATATGGATGGGTAGAATCGATATGTATAGTAGTAATGTCTGTAAAGGACGGTTTGTGATAAATTGATAAATTGAAAAGTTATGTTTGTTGTTCATTCTACTAACTGTTAAGTCGAAGAAAATGATTGAGTTCGAGTTGTCTGTTTCTACTTTGATAGGGAATTTAATGTTTTCATGAATTTTGTTAAAATCCCGAGAAAAAATTATCCAATTGTCTCTAATACTTCTCTTGACTCTGTACAAGCAGCCTTGTCTGTGTGATCACATGCACTATGCATGGTAATGTTTTGGAGCACTATTTTGCTTAGATGAACAGCGAACAATGTTCGCTCTGTCATACTCTTAGCGTACGTTGGAGGGTTGTTCTTTTGAGAAAAAATTAGGTACTGCTTAGCTTTGTCAAAATTGAACGAATCGTAATGATAGCTGTAGTTACCAACCTGTATTTACTACAATACACCTTAATAAAACATAATATAGTCATTAAAATAATTCATTAAAATATATTGCCGTTTATCTGAACAATAAAACAGTGTCAGCTTTCACTAACACCTTTGAATATTCATTTTTTCCTCATTTCATATGAGGCCTAGGGTACCACGTAGTGATCAGTTTCTATGCGTGTTTCTGTAGACTCTGAGCAGAAAACAGAAACAATCACGTGTCGTGCCAAATATTAATTTTATGATCCATTTTTGAACACACTCTACAAATAAATCATTAACACCCACCCATCCGAAAATTCCGTATGAAAGTTGTGACTGGCGAGAAAAAGACTATTTTCAATTGTCTGATGTCCATAAAATTTTTGAGAAATCTAAATTTCGGAAGCCCCTCAATTTTTTGAATTGTTTCACCGATATTGCTGAAGGTATTTCATTATTCAAACTTACCTTGAGGGGACCTAGATTTGGTAAACCGCTGACATAAAATGTAAATAGTAAATATGAAGTTTTTGTGTTATTGCCTGTCAATTCATCAAATTGAAACCATTTTGAAATTTTCAGAAAATCATTTTCAACGGTTTGTTTCATGTCCTGTCAAGTTGAAGAAGTAAATAAAATGATAGTATTATCAACGAAACTGATTGATTCCCCAGAGGTATTTGGAGAAAACAAACTATTCATGTAGATGACGAAGAGAAGTGGCCCCAAATACTGTTCCTTGTGGAACACCATAAGTCATAGTTCTGGGTATACGTAGAATACCCATTAATTTTCACACTCTATTCGCACTGTGATAAATAACTGGACAGAAAATCGAATGTCTTTCCTTGGATGCCATAATTGGTTAGTTTTCTCTAAAGCATTCCTATGAATCTCAATTGAGGAAGCACGAAAATCCCAAATCACAAATCGTTCTGATTTGAAATCGGTGAAATATTTGATTTGTGACACTATTTGATAAACGAAGATATTCACCCTGCATTTTTTTTCATTGTTGAACTATTCTTTTACGATAAGAATACTGAAATACCCCATGTCATATTCTATGCTTTTGTAGTAAATGAATATCTCCCTCCAATGATATAGCTTCTCATTATACCTTTTGGCATTCGAAGCTTCAGAATGCAATCGATTTAATGCTCCATCACCGAGTCGTTGCACCGTTCTGTTTTTGCGCTGATCAACTCATTTTATCTCCTTTTGCTCCGTAAATATTAAAAGAGCTCTGTTAATATCGGCATAAACTGGATGAGAGAGGCCTCGGGCATTCTGTTTTGTTTTCAAAAAGGTTAATGTGACGGAACGCAAGTTGCGCCTAAAGTTCACGGTACTATAAATACCAGACTCGATTGATATCGACGGTATTTTCAGCTAGAAATACATTATTTAGTGTGTTGGAACCGTAAGCGTTTCTTTTAATTTTTCTCTGCAGTTCTTGTCTAACCGTCTCGTCAGAATTGGACTGCAATTGTTTTGGTTCCAAGTGGATTTAACTCATCTTATTTACAGAAATTGAATGAGTACAAAAGGTATTTTTCAAGCAGTATTTCTGGCGTTCATGGAGTTTTCTCATACGAGGCATATCCCTCGTTCTATCAATGAGCGACAATCAGTGCTCACACAGACATTTATATTATTTCTATTGATTGTGCACTGCTATTAGTTTGTTTCAAAAGTTTTGTCCTTCTTTATGAGTCTACTTTTAACTATAATACTCTTATTAATAATCGAAACAAGCTCCATTGGAATCAGTGCACAACCACTGTACTGAACGTTTCCTAATCGTAGAGGATCCTCTTTGCAAAAGCAAAGAAGAACAGACCTTGAAACGTGAATTTTTTTTGCAGCATCAACTGCTAGGTTATTAGCCGCGTAGTTGTTATTTGTTTCTCAAATTTCATCTATTATATTTGCGGCTTTCAAAAATGCCATCAGGTTGCTCAACGTTCGTCTATCATCACATAGAATTTCTTTCATTGCCCCAGTTATGTTATGTTGTCTCCTGGTTTCCTCATATTCTGAACATTCTACAAGTATATGTTGTACTGTCAGTACTGTTTGTCATGTAATACATAGAGGTTGTTGTTCCCCTAGGAGCAGGTAACGGTGTGTCATTTTTGTATGGCCGATTCGCAGACGTGTAAAAACAACTTGTTCTTTCATGGTCAATTTCAATGGTGAGATTTGCTTATTCGCACTTGGTTTTGAGCATTTCAGTTTCGCGTCAGTTTCATTCCAAAGAGTCTATCAGTCAGGTTCTTCTTTGGTTTTATTATAATACTTCAAATCTTCTAAGTGGAGAGGTACATCTACATATTCGTTGGAGGTAGCAATCATTCTAGCTGCCTTATCCACATCCTCATTGTTCTTCATGCCACAATGACTAGGCACCCACATGAAGCTGACAATTCTACCGCTCCCTTCATAATATTAATTCTGGCAAGAATACTCCTTACAAGGGGGTCAAGAGTAAATTTATTCTGAAATCATCTTATGGAACTCAAAGAGTCGGTACAAATTAGGAAATGAGTTTCGTTTCGTGCGAATTCACATAATAATAAAGATTGGTATATAGCGTATAATTCTGCTGTGTATACGCTGATCGTTGAGTGCATGGAGGTGTCCATCTACAAGGAATGCTCAGCCCACCCCATAATCTGTCTTTGATCCATCAGTATATATTTTGCAGTAGTTACGTTAAGTTAAAAGGTTGGGTCTAAAAGCAGCTCTCATAGCTGAACTCCGCCTATTCATCATTTCTTTGAATTTCATTTAATTTGTACTTCTTATTATGATGAATAAAGACATATTCTTATTATTATTTTTTTTTAACCGTAGTGTGCGCTGGTCAGGCCCTATTCCCCGAAGCCCCGATACATTCGGGAGGGCGCGCCAGCAGAATCAACCAATGACCACTCCCCACACCGTGGGGTAAGTGATCATTGGGTCCGAGAATCATGTGCCCTGAGCAAACGCAGTGAGCCAAGAATGACAGCCTTCTGCATCTGTGCGGCTAAGATTTCTGCCTTAGTGCGGCAAGGCGGTATGATTTTAAGATTCGAGAGTAGAGAGGACATCATTCCACCAAGGACTCCAATAATCAGAACAACCATCTTGACAGAATGATCTGGATAGGGTCTGCGGAGTTCGAAGAGAAAATCTCGATATTTCATCCGTTTTTCCTTCTCTTTTGTCACGACATTCGTCTCGCCAGGAGCTGAAAACTCCACGACAAATATTGTTTTGCTCTGGTGGTCGAGAAGGACCACATCAGGCTTATTAGCTTATATGAGCCTGAGGGTGGGGAACGAATAGTTCCAATAAATTCGGTACTTCTCGTTCCCCACAACGGATTCAATATCCCCCGGAGCGTAGGGCAACACCAGTGTCTCGTCAATACCGTAAGAGTGCCATAGATGGTAATGTAGCACTCTTAGGACCGCTTTATGTCGATGAATATAGGCCGAGACCGGATATGCTGGACATGCTGATAGCAAGTGCATTAGGGTCACGGGCGCCTCGCGGCAGGCCCTGCACCTTGTGTCAGGAACCTCTATACCCATCACGCGACTGCGGTAGACTAAGGTGTTGTAGACACCATCCTGGTAAGCCATGATGAACCCCTCAGTTTCCGACTTCAGCCCACTAGACCTGAGAAAAGCGAACGTCAGGCGCTTTGATAAGCCAAGGTCTTCAATATTATTGAAGAAGACCCCATGCATTGGCTTATCCCTGTGTCTCCGCAGAAGTAAGGTGATCTCTGCGGCTTTTATCTGAGCTTTTTGCTGAACGGGTTCCAACTCGGTGACAGAGTTGTAGTCACCTCGTTCAGAGTCGAAAACTATACCGAGTTCATCAGCTGCTCGAGCAGCTGCCCTAAGGAGAAATGCTCCAATTCCTGCTCTCTCATGGTCACGGACCATGCAGAGAAGGGGATCCGAACTCCTGACGACTTTACAGGCTGTATCCAGTACCATTCTGTCATGTAGACACTCCAAACTCAAAAGTCCACGACCTCCCTGTTGTCGGGGGAAGTACAACCGTGGAACGGACGATTTGGGATGCAAACTCCTATAGAGATGCATCATTTTTCGGGTCCTTACGTCGAGTTGATACAGCTCCTCCCGAGTCCACTTCACTACTCCGACAGCTCCGATGACCAGATCTGTCAAAGTTTGTGCTGATACTTGCCGCGGAGAGAGTTTTTCACTGCGGTTACCTCTTGTGAGTGGCGTTGTTCCACCCCGAGGTAAGTATACGTCTCTCCGGCATCCAGATGGTGTAAGATGCTTCCATCTACGAGCTGCACAACCTCTCCGTAGTCCCCGCATCGTCCTCTTTTGAGATGAACCATTGCACATTTGTCTATCCCGAATTTCATACCGATAGCATGCGTGTACTCTTCCACCACCCTCAAGGACTGATGGAGATCCTTTTCTCCAGAGGCTGCTCTCCGTCCAGCCATAAGTTGAAAACTCTGGCCAGATGGCGGTGGGTACTTGGTAGTTTTTTCCACCAATAAGTATTCAGCCCATCTGGGCCTGTAGCAGCAAAGTTCTTGGAACCAACAAGGGCTCTTCGAACGTCATCCGGGGTTATCGGGTTGCGCAGTTCATTGAGCTCAGGCTGTCGAAGCTCTCTGTTGAAAGCTTCGAACTGCGCTAGGGCTGGAGTGTCTAAGTTGAGTGGCTGCGGGTGTTCATATATATCCTTCTTTTTTACGTGACTTCCTCTATCTCTCTTAATTTTGAGTACTTTGTTTGATAGTAGCTTGTTATCGGGATCCCTATTCGTAGTTACTCAAACGATGGATGCATGTCGAGCTAATTCTCTTTGTAATTCGGGACTTCAAAACCAATTGTTCTAGAATGGCAGAAAGTTTTTGTTCTTTGCTATACACTTAGCCAAAAGAATGACTACGTTGCTGCTAGCATTAATATCTGACAAGTTGTCTGGTTTCTTTTGCGATCTATAGTACACAATACCACTCACACCAGCAAAACAAAATGTATTACCCCATTTCTTTGGTTTTTTCGGATTGTATTGTTTTAGTCAGCTCCGGTCATTATACGGAAAAAATTGTTCGTCTCTGGCAAATGTGGCTCAATTGAAACAAACTTCATGTTCTGCCATATGCTATCAACTATTTTTCTCATTTTAAATAACCGATCTGGCAAATCCAGGGGTAGTTATTGGTTATCCACAAACTGTAAAATTTCCTTATTTGTTCAAACCTACGACGTAACGGTATTACAACAGCCAGCTGGGGAATCCTACATGCGTTACTCCAATATATTTTAATGCCTAGTACCGATATCAGGGATACATACAAGCATATGTTTGAAACTTATTCATTGGACATTATTGAAAAGTTTAGATATATCTTCTTTTTCGTTTGGTTGGTTTCTGTTTAATCTGGAGAACTAGTACCTTGATGTAAAAGTGGTACGTCTTCGTCATCAGAAGAAGAATCAGTTTTCTACCACAAATTTTCGAATACATCGTATTGGAACCCGTTTACTAACCGAACATACAAATGAAATCGCTATAAAACATTTTTTTACAAAATGTAGGAATAGGAAAACTTACCCTCTGACCAATTTGGCAGATGAGTCTCATCTGCAATGATATCGTCACTGATGAAGCATCATCGCTCTCAATGTTTGGTGGAAAAATGTTTGCTTTTTTCCTTTCCATAAAAACGCGCCGGATCTATATTGAAGAAACAAATCAAATCGTAAAGATACAGCCGCTACTGCTCAATGTATTGTGTGTGTTACTACACGTTACAATTCGACGATTGAAACTCGCAACACATATTTATATTTGATCTACTGTACCCAACTAAGTCCCAAATTTCGTTTATTTTATTTTCCCATAAGTTTTCGAAAATTCATTGCATTATTTGATGGACTCTCGAAGACATCAGTACTATTTGAAATCGATGAACGAACATCCAAGGACAATTGTATCGACATGTATTATCTTCTGAAATTGATGGCTTCCTTCCTATCTTTGGAAGATTTCCAAATTTTTGTGTATCCACACAGTGAAAATGTTCACTTTTTTCAAAACATGCACTATTGCATCTCCATACTGATTCTAACACAGAGGTGGCAAGGAAATCATACATTCCTCAGTTACAGTGATAACACCGCCACAATTCACTGCGACTGGAATTCTAAACAGGGAGATATCTTGGCGATAAGAAGCTATTACGAAATAGCTACATTGTCATAAAATTATGTTGGCTTTCAAGTGGAGACATAGAGGCAGTAAAAAACAAAGGAAACATATTAAATAGATTTTGCTGGTTTATCAGATGAAGATATTTCATTAGTCTCTTCACATTACTCGTATTGGACTAGGCATGGTAGAGCCATTCAAAAAAATCGATCAGCAGTCAAGTTTTATTTTGAAGGGTAACTACTATTTTGAAGGAAGAGTACTATATTTAATAGAGATACGCGCACTAGGCCGTCATCATCGAGACAGGACGGTCCACATCCTCTACGAATTTGAAAAGTCTGAAAGACGCGCGAAGTGACTCAGCTGGCTGCAATATGTATGCACAGTAATTCGGTACAACCGTGTGTGAGTGTGTGTGAGTGTGTGTGCGTGCGTATGCGTGCATGTGTAGTGTTCCACGAATAGTATAACATGCTGGAGTGTCATCCCGGGTATACATCCGTTCGTCTTTGACATTATCACGATTTTTCGGCAAGGTAGGTGAACAAGTGCAGCTGCCAGAGCACATATGAATGTGTCATTGGAATCTTGTCGAAACGTCATGATAATATCAAAGACGAAGGTAGGTACACGCGGAATGACACAAAATTCTCACGAGTTCTAGAAGGCCAAACTGAGAAAAAATTGATTATAATATTTTTGACTATCAAATGCTTTCAGAAAAGTAACTTCAAAACTCTCATTGTACCATAATCAGCAAACTTATGTTGAGAATGATGAATTGCTCCTGTCAAATTGATTTAAAAAATGTAAAACTACGTTATTTATCATACACGAGTTACGGTGAATACGTGCAAAGACCGGTTGAGAGGAAAAATAAGCCTGAGGAATGAGTTGGATAGCATATCTTGTTTATATTTTTGCGGTATTTCAATAAGGAGCGATTATTGAATCGAACAGCTGACATTTTCCTAGCCTTTCTAGCACCAATCTGCCGTGACAATATTTCTTGTGTGACAAATTTTGTAACATAATTTTCATTTTGAGACGAATGAAAATTAATTTATATAAGTTTTGAAAATTGTTGGCTGAAATTGTTGTTTAAAGACGGCTTAACATTTTGTATAGGCTGTTATACCTAGGTCAGCATAAAAAATGTTCATTTTGATGTGATTAGGAGCGTGCTTGAATCTGAATTAGAAACTCACCAAATTTCAAATTTTTCCCAAAAAAAAAACTGAAATAGATAAACATTGTTTAGATAATTGAAATCAAGAAGATATTAAGCTGAACATTTAGATTTATGTACTATCTGTTTTCACACTTCTTCAAAGTAATCACTTATTGCCAAGAAATCCATGCCTGAATATTGATGCATGTTTGAACTAATTAAGGAAACTGTTGAAACAGAGTGCACAATAATAAACCAAATATCCCTTTTCCAGTTTTAACTAATGCTTAAAATAGAAAATTCTTGTAAATATCCTTCATTGAACGGATAAACTAGTTTTTAAATTGAAAAGGATATATTTTTAGGAGAGGTTAGCTTTTGTTTAAAAAGTTTTTTGACTTTCACTTCTCCACCTCTATACAAAAAATTGTAGGAAAATTCAAAGCATGGAGTGTTTAGATCATGCATAGTAGTTTTTTTCAAATTTCAAAAACAACTACTTTCACAGGAACATTGAATTACACGAAGGAAAAAATACTTTCGAAAGAACTTCTTTCACATAAACGTTGTATTAAACGAAACTCACTTTTTTCTCTATAGTTTGTACTCCAAACATTCGTTATGGGATTTAATTAGTAATCATTCATAGAAATACTGTACAATAATAAATGAAAGAGTTACGATATGAAATTTCTCTTGGATCATTGTCATCCTCAATGGCGATCTTCAAAGTGTATGAATGGGACACCAGTCTTATTGCCTCATCAGCACCGTTCTGAATAATATTGAATAGAGTACGAAATAAGCCTAAAATTATGGTCAAAAATAATAGGAAAATTCAAAGTGGTTCTGCTAGCTCAACAGCGGTGACTCTGTGTTTCATATAGATCTAGGAGGTTGACTTTCCGTTTACTGTCCCATGCACAATCTAATTTGACAAATGAATAATAAAATAAAAATCTAATTTTATACAAGCCTTACAGGAAACCTTCGATTATATTCTTATGAATATTCAACCAGATATGACATTAACTATCTTTGCCCAAAATATTATCAGCTAATTAAATGTTACCCTGTATATTATTATTTCATGAAATAAAAAAACTTTCAGATATTTATGTTACTTATTGCGAAAATCTTAATTATATGACAGTAATTTTTCGTACAACTAAAACAAAAAACAACTTCTAACTTGTAATTGACGGTAGAATGAATAATGAATTTCTAACTTTTTAATCAGTCTTTTATTCAGCAATAAAAGTCTCGGTGTTCATTTCTCGCGGCGAAAACAACTAAACTTGTAGCTCTCCGTAGCTCGCGTCTCGGTGTTCATTTTTCGCGGCGAAAACAACTAAACTTGTAGCTCTCCGTAGCTCGCGCCGTACAGATTCATGCATTTGTTTTGCTCGCCGGCCGCGCCGCAAGTCGTCCACGCGATTTGCTCGGTACATTTCGCCGGTCGCTTCGCCGGTCGCCGTTGCGGGTGGCTTCATATGTACATTCCTATGCGTTTGTTTCAGTCGCTAGACGCTTCGCCGTTCGCACCGCGCGAATATTCGCATCGGCGAGTGTCCCGTGGCCAGGCTGTTGATGCGCTTTCAGAGCGGTGCCTGTGCGAAAGTAGCGATTCATGTTGGATTTGCATCGCTGAAGATTAAATCTATTTGGAAAACCTCCTCAGAAAATTTATTCCACATAAACGCAGTTCTCCAGATTAAAGAGTTCTTAAACAGTGAAGTTTGAGGTATACTGAGTTGAACCTCAAAACGATGAGCAGCCACAGTCCGTCGCGTATTTCTGATATGTAACGCTCTTGGTGGAATCAAACGGGCCAAGTCACTTGAACACTTCCCGTGAAATAATATATAGGAGAGAGACAAATCACAAACCTTTCTTCGATGTTCCAGACTATCACGGTTGCAAGTGATGTTCACGTCTCCAAATCAGGTGGATGACTCTTTTCTGGAGAGATTCCAGCAACTTCAGGGTATGTTTGGGAGCAGAGCTCCGTACATGAGAACAATACTCCAAAGGTCAGATCTGAGCTTTATACAGCATCAAAAGTTGCTGAGGTGTGTACAGTTTTCTGGTTCGGAACAGTGTTCCAAGCTTTTGAGAAGCAGCCTTTGCAATTCCAGCAACATGATTGTGTCAAGACATATTGGTGTCCATTTCAACCCCCAACAAACTTATCGAAGCAGAAAGTGGAATCGTCTGACCTGACATTATTATATCCGGATCTTCTTGGAGAAAACCGATGCTTGGGTTTTCGTGTCATTGATTTGAACCTGGTTACTTTCACCCCAATTTGAAATCATTTCTAGATCCTCAATGAGATATGCAACCTCCTGCTGCCGGTGAAGATGTGCATCCGCAGCCAATCTTCTGGATTCCAAAAGGAATGACGAGACAAGTGTGCTGTCGTCAGCAAAGCAATATATTGGATTCTTGGTTTTTTCCAATAAGTCGTTGTTATATAATAAAAAAAAGATTGGAGACAATATGGATTCCTGAGGAACAACAGCGTTGAGGGTGAAAGGATTCGAAAGATATCCATCGACGACCACTTGGAGCGAACGTTCTTTCAGGAAGTTGAAGAGCCATACTAAAAAATGATCAGACAAGCCATAGCATCGAAGTTTGGCCAGCAAACTCTCATGCCACACATGGTCAAATAATCCAGTCATTTAAGCTTAAATTAGGTAAGAATCTCGAGATACCCAGCTGTAAGTCTGTAAATACTTGTATATTGACACCCTAAAAGTTGTCTCAAAACCTACATATGGTAGGGTGTAACCAACTATTAAATTTCATGTTCAAAGGTCACAAAAATCGTTTTTTTTGCGCTTTTTTTGGAAATATCTCATTTCCTATGGGTTTTTTGCTATTTGTATTTATTATCAATATTGTAGAATAAAAAATTCTCTACAAATTTTGATTGAAACAATTTTTTATACGGTGAACCGTTTTCGAGATAGAGGGCGGAGAGCGCGCGGTCACAGCATCACTTCAGGTCAACCGGTGCCTCCGGTCGAAAACGCGCCATATATATTTGATGAACTATCGATAAATCAATGATTATAAATATTTACCAATTTTTATTAACTATTATATTATATTTTATCATTTTCTTCATGCATTAAATCTATATCTATTCAATAATACTGATAACCGTTTACTAAAATTAAAAAATAATTAAGAGAAAAACTTAAATCATAATATAATTACATTCCCATTTACACTAATGACATTTTAAATAGAAAATAATTCAGTGCCTCATTAAAATATGTAAATTTTCTTTAAAAAAGTTGGGAAAGGTAATGTAAAAACGGAGATATACTCGACTAAAAGTTTTGATAATTATCCTCATTCTAAAAAACATATTTTATTTCTGCACGCATTAAGTGGCTGTGACACAACTTCTGCGCTTTTTAAAAAGGGAAAAAAATCATTTTTAAAAGTTTTTGAGAAACTGACAAATTTGGATGAACTAGCTACAGCATTTGAGGAAGAAAATTGTTCGGCCCAGAGATTATTAGAGAGTGGAACTCAAACCTTATTGGCAGTCTATAATGCTCCGAAATCTGTGAAAAGTCTCGATCATCTTCGTTATATGCATTACGTCAAGTCTACAAAACTTAATAAACCTGTGCAGCTTTCAAATATTCCACCAACAAGTGCAGCTGCTCATCAACATTTCAACCGTGTATATTATCAAGTTCAAACTTGGTTAGGACATGATTTGGAACCCCAGGTATGGGGTTGGGCAATGCGAAACGATTTTCTGGAGCCTATCATGACAATTTTACCACCTGCTCCAGAAGATTTGCTAAATACAATTTTCTGCAACTGCAAGAGTGGTTGTGGTTCGCGATGCGGATACAGGAAAGCGGGCTTGCAATGCTCTTTAGCTTGTGGCCAATGTAATGGGCAAGCTTGTCTCAATGCTCTACCATATCAGAGCGACATTAACGAAGATGGAACCTTTGACCCCGAAATCATGGAAGAACTTGAGACAAATGTCGTTGAAGACGATAATGAAGACCAGTTTGAAATTTACCAGCAGCCAGAAGACGACGATGAAGAGGAAGAAGATGATTAAAATTATAAATTGTAGTTTTTGTACCCTTTATTCCATTTCTTCACTTTCAATAAAAATAAATGTATTCACTGATATTTTTTAATAAAAAGAATAATTCATAATTTATTTGTTTTTTTTTTCATCATGTAAGAAGTTATAAATATTAATTAGGTTAAAGTTCAAATATAATTCCTATATTCTCATTAACAATTCTGCAATTACATGGGCAGGTAAGTGTTGTTAAATAAATTAATACTGAATAAAAAGAGGATAAGTTAGGAAAAAAATGATAAAATATAATATAATAGTTGATAAAAATTGACAAATATTTATAATCATTGATTTATCGATAGTTCATCAACTATATATGGCGCGTTTTCGACTGGAGGCACCGGTTGACCTGAAGTGATGCTGTGACCGCGTGCTCTCCGCCCTCTATCTCGAAAACGGTTCATCGTATAAAAATTTTTTTCAATCAAAATTTGTATAGAATTTTGTAGTCTACAATATTGATAATCAATACAAATATCAAAAAACCCATAGGAAATGAGATATTTCCAAAAAAGCGCAAAAACCGATTTTTGTGACCTTTGACCTTGAAATTTAATAGTTGCTTACACCCTACCATATGTAGGTTTTGAGACAACTTTTAGGGTCTCAATATACAAGTATTTACAGACTTACAGCTGGGTATCTCGAATTCCGAGGTGAACTTACTATAATGACTGGACTAAAAGGCCTTAGAAATATTAAGCGCAACAGCTCGATTCTTCATGTTTCTCGATTGCGTTAATCCAAATAGGGGTGACATACAACAGAAGGTCACCTGTTGATCTTTGTTTCCGGAAGCCATATTGATGATCGCTCAAGATGTTGAAGCCTTCCAAATATTTGAGGATATGGTGATTTACGACTTCATTCATGATTTTTGATATCACTGATAGCAAAGCGACTGGTATATAATTATTTGGAAGATTTTTCTTGCCCTTTTTGAGAATAGGCGAGCAATCTTCCAACAACAAAGACAATCTTCTTTCTTGTAAGACAGGTTGAAAAATCTGCAAAATACTGGTGTGAGTTCATTTGCGCACATTTTAACTACGATGACGTGCACTTCATCAGAACCAGAAGCCTTGTTGATATTGAGATGTTTCAAAATTCGCCTGTCGAATCGCTGTCGAAAAGTAATTTCTGGCATTGAGGATTCTAGTGTGGAAATAGTGGTGCCTTTTCCAGAAAATCGACTGTGGAGTAGGACGCAAATTGTTCAGCTAGTAGATTTGCTTTTTTTTGGCTGTTGTTGCAAATTGAACCAAGGTTTGCCTTCAGTAGGTGTTTTCATTGAAATAGGAATATATACATCGATGGATGATAGAATAACTTCCGTGACTTCAGAAGCACAAGTTGATGGATCTTCAGAGCTGAAACAAACATGTAGTCAGGGGAAATTTCGGAAATGGTCTTGAGAATTCTCCCATTTAGCTGATCTGTGATGCCAAACTTTACGCGGTTTAGATTGTTCCCTAACATTTAGCTGACCGGAACCATCATGTACAAGAAGACCACACCGAAACTCACTAGTATGTCTCTTGGACTCACCTCTGCATATAGAGGTTAATTTTCCAATTTTTTTTCATTTTCCTGTATATTTTCTGTACAGCGTTTGGTTACGAAATATCCCAGTTTTAGTTAATATCTGAAAAGGTATTATTTGATACCGTAAAAACCAAGCAATCAAGCATTAATCGTGGTCTTTTGAAATAGTAGTCATGTATATCTGATATCATCAGAAAAAAAAAATTACTCTTCTGTATTTTCCTCCTTGTATTTTTTCTCGTACTAGTCCTCACTGTCACAAACTTATTGAATTCTTGTTTTTCCGCATCAATCGAACTCGCCGTTCCTTTTTCTTAGTAAATCTTGTAAATCTAATGCTAAAAAAAGTCAAAACAATTTATTCTATTTGATAAGACAGTAGACAAGTTCTATCAAAAGAATTCCTGATTGGAAGGAACTCTCTTTGTTCAAAAGTCCGTGTCTGACGTGTCAACGACATAGAAACTCATCGAGATAATAAAACGTGACTGGGTTATCTTCACACTTTTATATTCCCTTCTGAGCATTTTCTGTAATCAACTAGTTGATGGACCTGAAAATGTAGAGGATGGGCGTTAAGAAAATGAAATTGCTATGAATATGAATTGATATTTATTGTCCAAAACGATCCATTTCCATTATCATTAAAGCTACTGATTTTCAGTATACATTGTTTAGGTTAGCAGCATTAGGTCCCTATGTAACAAAACATTCACATACTTATTTTTCATTCGATTTTGTCAACTGCAAAATACAAATTGCAAAATAATGAAAGAACTCAACCAAGGTATTTAGCATTGATGATGCGCCGACCGCAGTGGCAAACGAAACGACGGGTACTTCAGGTTCCTTTCGTCCATGGTGTATTAGCCTAGATATTGTTTTATTTAACCTAAATAGTTTACTTTCAACCCTTCGTTAATTATTTTAGCAAACTCACATTTTTTGTGAGTTTGCTTCAATAAAAAAATTTGTTTGTTAGATCCCTAGAATAGTATAAAGCTGTGGTGGGCATCACGAATACCCTTGTGAGAAAATAATTTCCAACCGTGGCTATTGCTTTTTCCAGTGTGGATTTCGTTGACACGGTGCCAAATTTTGGATTCATCTATTTAGTTATATTCAACTAGTTGTGCACAACCACCATACCTTGAAATGCTAAATGACATTTTTTTAAATATATTATCCATTTAAGAAGGTTCAGATTTTTAGTTCAGGTGGCTGGATTTTAAGTGATCTGAATTTAGAACTGTTGTTAATCTTTCAAGCAATACAATACAGGCTGAATGTGAAAAATTAGTACTTGCCGTGTTTTGTAGACAATCTGATACTAAAACTACAACAACCGACTCAAAATTGTACAGATTCATAGTCATTACAATAGTTCATTTCAAAAGTCATACAGCATTGAACCCAGTTGAAAGTTGAATTCCAAAGAAAGGACCGAAGTTTGAGTTTCGATTTTCAATGGGACTAAGATCACTTTGCCAAGTTTATAACTGGAAGTGATAATTGACCAAAATCTGGCTTGGTACATCAATCCATTATATTTTCTACATCTATTTTCATATTCCAAAACTGTAGGATGGAAATGAATAAATATCAGACAAGTGGGAGTGCACAAATGAGCAAGCTTTCCTGCAGGGGCAGCTGGTTTCTTGCCTTTATTCAATACGGAGCTCTTGGCGCCCGCCGCAGGAAGTACCCTTGCTGTTGGAAGTGATCTTCTATGTCCAGCCTCATTCCAAGCGGTAGGTTGGGGTGGACATTTCTGTTCATCCCCAGCCAACTTCTCAGATCGAGGTGAGCACTTCTGTCCAGACTCGGGATTGGTTTTTGTTTTTGTATTTGTTTCATTCATGTATGTTCCCACGAGTAGCAAGGAAAAAGTTGGTCACCTCTAGCAGAGCCCCGCATTACCAGAGGTAGGCTGATTTCAATGAGGTTTCGCGCAGTTCCTCAAGGGGTTCATTCGTAACCGAATATCACCCTGCGGTCATCCAGCTGTCGGCCCGATTCCTGACACCTCAGCTTGGGTAGGCTGGTCCACGGCGACATGTTTTGCAAAGGCAAACCCGTCCGTAAGGCCGCATTGGCTTCACGACAGGGCCTCCAGTCCCCTGGCCGTTCCCCTATCCGCCACCTGGGGACGCGCCCGATAGGTAGCCGAACCCACGGGCATTAGCATTATGTCTTCGCAAGATTCTTTGAACCGATGAATATTTTATACCCAAATCTTCTTCAGCACTTCTTATCGATGACTCGGGAAATGCGTGAAAATATGCTAAGACATTAATCTGGTTGTCTTCGAAAGTTACGGGTCATAAGAACTTCGTTTGAATAGTTTTGTTCCATCGTTTTGAAGGTATTTGCAACTTCTGAAGTGACGAAAATGTCGATATTATTAGGAGAATGTCACAACGCTACTGTCAAATAGTAATCATGGCCTGCTTACCAAATACCGAATGGAAATACCATTCTGAAGGGACATTTTCACAAATAAATGTTCATAAGTCCGAAACTTGACTAGTTAGGTATAGATATGATATACATAGAAAGGAAGCAAATTTCAGCAGCTATCCGAATTTTCAATAATATACAGGGTGTTCCATTTAAAATAATCAAATTTCAGCAATTTTTTCAAGCAAACGAAAAAACTGTATTTTTTACCACCCTGTATTGAAGTAACGGAGATTAGGCTGACGTGTGGGAAGTGTCCAAGTATCACCTAACTCCAAACCAAATTTCGATATCATAGTACTTCTTAACTAAAAGATATCGGCATTTTTAGAAGTCATGATTTTCGAAGAAAAAAATTGAAATTAATTTTTATTTCGAAAACGGTAACAGCTAGGTATAGGGAAATATCAAGAAAAGTTGTCGGGAAATTGTTGGAGATTCCAAAAATAATATTATATACAGAGTGTTCCATTTGAAAAATCAAAGTTGCTACTGCTTTCTAATAGAAGTGGCAACACCGCATTGTCGAAAATATTTTAGTTGGCTAGAGAATGTCCGAATATGCCCTCCATTAAATTTTCAAAGTGATCCGTTGTCTGGTTCACCAGAAACGTCTAATGTGCCATCCACCGTGAATCAGCCTGTATAGAATATATTCAGTAAATGAATATGATATTCAAAACTGATTTCAATTCTGAGTAGAATGGGAAAAAGCTTTTGACTTTCATCTTCTTAATCTTACAAAAAATTGTGAGTATTTTCTAAGGAAAACAGAAACCAATTCAGTTCAAAATTAACTCTCCACAACTATTGTTGATTATTTGATTAGTTTTGAGTTATTTATTTATTTTCTTGATCTTATTACCGTTGAATTATTGTTGTATTGGTGTTATTGAAAAAATGAGTTTTAATGAGATTTGACATTGTCAATAAAATAATTGTCCTGACGAAAATTGGATATTTTCTTGGCACGAAAGTTTGATACGGAATAACAACTATGTTTAGGTTACGCATAGGTTACGCATACTTTCAGATGATATCTGGAAAAAATGGTTCTCACGGAAAAAATATTTGAATAGTTATTTTCGTGTAATGGAGTGTTTATATGAAAGAAGTTGTTTAGGAAGTACGTTTTTCCGTTTAATTTAATGTTCACAATTTCTTTCAAGAATGTTGGAGAGGTAGAAAGTACACTCTATATTATTATGTCTGAAATAATGAACATTCGAGATTACAAGTATTGATCTGTTTCAGAAACTGGACACGATTTTCCATTTTCCATACATTTCGTAACAACCTGTCAACCGTGGAATCGTTAACGTTTTGTAGTTCGATCAAGTTCCATAATGTAGGTCAACATGAGATGAAAAATTGCAAAAAATTAAAAGGATTTCCTAGAATGGAACCCATCTCAAACTCGGCAAAAAATATTTTACTCCACACAGCATTCGGATATTATGACAGGTAAAATATAGAGAGACGTATGCTTTATGAATCTATCACATCCATCCTCAGTCTATATTGTTTCTTTCTGGACAAAATATATCTTATTCGACAGTGATGACAATTTATTGGAGGGCTCTGATTCACTTTGAACGGTCTCGAAATATTTTTTGTTAGCGCTCTCATGAATTTTTATCCAATGGATTTTGTGAATGTTGATATTATTCGGAAACATTACTAAGATTCCCAAATCATTTCAAAATTTTCTCAATTTTGTGCTCGAGATGAATCTGAATGTATTTGAAATGAAATTTGAATGTAAAGAAAGTATAATGCTTGGCAATCGCTTACCAAACTTTGTTAGAGGTATGTCTCTAACAAACAGTTGATAACCTCAATATAAAAATCCAGACGAGAAAATATTATAGCACAGGTGGCGTTTGAACGAATTTCGTTTGTTATTCTTGTAGAATTGAGGAGCGAGGAGTTTGAAGTATTCTGTTAACCAATGATGACTTTTCAAAATGTGGGGTAAACAATCATTAGTTAGATCCCTGAGGAGACAAAAATGACAAACTTTGCAGTTATTCCGCAAAAAAATTGTATCGTTTTTAAGCATGCCGGTAAACTTTTAAGTTTTAAGATTAAGACATCGATTTTGAATATCTGCCCCCAAAATTTGAAAGTGTTTTTGATACTTTGAACTGAGAGCCAGATGCTCTCAGTGTTTGTTTTGTTTCTCTCGGAGCTTCCATTCCACTTTATAAGATCGGACGTAGTCGATTTCTGGAGTCATGGATTCAGAAGTGACATTCAGGGTCAACCACTTATGTGACAATATGTCCAGTTCTATTTGTTGTCCATCTAACCTCTTTCTCCAGAAGAATGTGGGGTGGGGTGTTACTGTACTCTGGAGAGGTTCACTTGAACCGTTTGCTATAACGCTTACAACCACCAAGCAATGGCTTCGCACGTGGTCACTGATTTAACAATCATCAAATATATCTAATGGGTTTATTTGAACCTCAAGACTCACCTCCTTACTGAAGGAAAGTGTTGTTGAAACATTCTCCTAGTGAAAAAGACTGTCGTAATTTGCTGATGTTCACAGTCGTCTAATTCTCCTAGCACAAACTATGAACATCGTCCAACGGTTTTGGAAGATGTTACAGGCGCGTATACGGCTTGGTTTTCGACAAGTTGATAATATCGTCTATATATCGTATATATGTCAAAGACACCAAGCAAACTGTCAATCAGAAATGATTACAGAAGGAGAACTAGTACAAGGGCGCATATTTTAACGTGTAAGGAATCATACGTTGAAACTTAAGACATTGTTAACCCGTAGCTTTTGAAGGTTGTCGTTCGTAGAGGAGTGACAGATGGTTAACGGAAAGTAGATTTTGATAGAAATTTTTCCCCGAGAACTTAACCATTGATGACTTTGAACCTAATGGCCTCATCTTAAAGAGTTGTAGTAGCTGTTCTCTTCATGAGCGTGGCCTAGAGACAGCCACTTATTATTGATTCTATGTTTTTTAAAGCAAAGCTGATCTATTGGATTTAGGTCGTGCATGTTCAAATGTTGGGTTATGTAGTACTAGATCCATCGATTATTCAGTTCGATATGCATAATATTGTTCAGGAAAGATGCGCTAGCTCTATAAAATCTTGTGAGTTGATATTACCGGCCGATTCGAAGCAGAGCTTGGTATATGAGGGTATGTACGCCATTGTTGGTATCGGTAGATTTAAAAGTCTGATATTATTTCATCGTCCAATCAAATTTTCTTAGCGTCCTCTAGTTGCTCATTTTTGGTCGATCGGTGCCTTCAAGGAAAGAAGGACTATTGTTATTAAGAGATCTAGATTTTTTTATATCAAAAACTATAACATACGTTTCCTAGAGTTTGTGAATATACTATCATCGTCCCGATTTCGGAGTTCGGTTTCCCAGGAACAATCTTATAAATTGTTTTAGTGTGAGGTATATTAGATATAATCTCATAGAACTTTCGTTTTGCCTTCCTAATTTTCTTGTTTCAAGTCGTAAAAGTAGTTTGGAATGTTCCTAGGATATATCTAATGGGGTATCACTACCACTATTATAATCAGTATCCATCTCCTTGAAAATAACTTGAAATTGAAGCAACTACGAGCAAACATAGTCAAACATGTGATGTCGTGCCAACAAACCGTTTCTATAGTAACGATACCGAAAGACCATTGGTTGCTGTGAAATTGTATTGAAAGTACTGATAACATTAAAATGTGTGGAAAAAAAAATTATTTAGTTATTTTGGGCTCTTTTTTTCAAACAGGAAACATTGAATACTATTTTCAAGACATCAGTCGATCAAAAGCGATAATTTTTCGGGACAAAAAAACACGCCAAGATGTATTGGAAGTATGTATTTTTAATATACTTCAATCGATGTGAATTCACATTCACAATAAATGTTGTTGTATTTCATGTATAAAATTCGAGAAAATTTACACTCTCATTTTACGCACTTGATGATTAAGTACAAAAATAACTATTTATATTTTAGGTACTGAAAAGTTACTCTGGTCTGGATTTCTAGCCATACTGGCCTGGAAGGCAATGAGGCTGCCGACTCCCTTGCAAAGGAGGGTACTGCAAGTAGCTTGATCGGACCAGAACCTGTCATAGGCATCGCTTTAGGCTTTGCCAAACAAACATTGAACACCTGGATGGCAAGACGATTCATGGACTTCTGGCAGAATCTTCCAGGATTGGCTCACTCAAAGGCGTTTATTAACCCTTCGAAGCTTGATACCAAACAGTTGTTGGACTACAGCAGGCATGAACTACGAGGATCTCTAACAGGCCTTCTTAAAGGTCCCTGTCATCCTATGCAGAGACTCGGACTGTCGGAAGACAGTGTGTGTCGCCTATGTTTGGAAAATGATGAGCACATACTTTGTGCCTGCCTCGCTGGGGACCGAATCATGTTTTTAGAGTTCGGCAGAGCCGTACTCTTATCATCTGACCTGACCACTCACCATACAAACTAATCGGCTTCGTTAAGAAGCTGGGTTTATTTGGTCGAGTGTGAATAGGTGTGAGCCTCAATAAACCCTTACGGGTTGCGATGGCGGATCGAATAGACTCACTCACTTTGAAAGGGATAAGTTTTCCTAACAACAACAACTTGCGCTGCAGTTATGTTGTGAGGAAAAAGTGCCTTCGTTGTATAATAATTCACCATTTACTCATTGAGTAGAATCATTGTTTTCTGAAACTATGTAAAAAGCTGAAACTTTATATTTTTTTTTTTCAGTGATGGCTCGCCGTCGAAGACCCCCCGAAACAAAAGTTTCCTGAAAGATATTCCAACTTGCCGCCATGGACCACAGGGTGAAGGCTATGACCTCTCCTCACATTCTGTCTCGGGTACTGAATCCTCACCGTTTCGAGAACGACGAGCTGGAACATTTGTACCAACGATACATCTGTAAACTGCAGCACAGTAGCGTGGCAGCTGTCGTAGCGCTTTTCGTAGTACTTACGTTCCTCTTGGCGAATCTAGGACTGGTATATGCACAAGCAGCGACTGCCCAGAATGTATACCATGCGGCACACTGCGTCCTGTTTGCTTTGTTGTTGGGGTTTCTACATACCAGGTTAGTTCAGTATGGAAGAAAGGAATGGAAGAAATGTATTTTTCTTTGAATTTCTATTTTCAGTGATTCTTAATGATTAAGAAAAGAGAATTGAAACTTTCTATGTTTTCTACCACTTTAATTTGTAACTGACGTTCCTGCAGTTTCGTCCTATAAGGACATTTTCAAACTTATACATTAAACTAACAATGGTTTATTACATTAGCCTTTATATAGCACCCCTGTAGTAATAATAGAGAAATTTGACTTGATTCGAGTATCTGAATTTACAATTTACAATGCGCATGTGGTAATTTGGAAACCAGTAAGTAAACTAAATCGATTTGATCATTTAACAGGTTGCACCCGCAAAGTTTATGCATGTGACTTTCCAAGGATTCCAAATAATTGAGTTTGTAACCCTTCCTTGCATAGTGCAAAAATTCCGTATCGTTTAGATTCGAGAACTTGCGGTTGCATGCCAAGGAATGATTTGAAAACGTCGAATCATTTTTTCCTAGTCTGAAGGACCTTTCATGTTCAGAATACCGTTTTTGGAAATTTCGACCACATTGTCCCACATAAAGGAAATCAGATAACCTGGCATGTGGTATGAATGCTACTTCCACATTGTTTTTTTTTCTGAAAAAACCCGCAATTATCTCTGTTCTTTTTCCAAAATATGTTAGAGTTACTCATTTCTTGATTTCTGGTTGTTTGACCTGAGGAAATATTAATCTGTAAGTGAATTTAAAGCTTTGTTTTCTGACTAACTTCTGGATAGTATCTTCGTCGAAACCATTATTATGACCTATCTGTGTAATTATATCAATTTCCCTAGCTAGATTGTTAGCAGAAAAAGGCAGTGAGAATGATCTGTGCAACAGAGACTGCTAATTTATGACTGTCTGGATGGAAAGAATCGATTGGGATGGTAATGGTAGGTTTTCTGAAAACATTGAATTCAAATTTATTCTGATTGTGTGTAATGGTCAGGTCTAAGAAATGTATCTGTTTCTCTGACCATTACACACAGTTTTTGGTTCCAACGTGTAAAGTGAGATGTATTTGTCATTTGCTTAGATATTACTGCCCGTTTTTGTAGGTATTTTTGGATGTTTGAAGATAAATGGTCAATAGAAGAAACTGATCACGAAGAGTGCGAGTAAGTGTATTCTAGCTGTTAGTTGTGCTTGCTATTCATCTTTAAATAATGATTGCACCACGTGTGTTAAATGAGAAATGCGAACCGATTGTTATTTTCGGGGAAGCTCATCGCAATTATCATGAGGCTGTACGAATGTTCAATGAACGTTTTCCAGATCGCCCTATTGATAGACATTATTTCAAATAATTAGTAGAAAAGTTTTATGAGAACGGCAGTGTGAATAATCCGTCCTCATGGATTAGAAATGTTGCCTTGAATTGTGAGGTTTCGCAGATGACGGTATTAAGAGCTCTAAAAAAATGACAAAATAAAAATGGTGCACGATGATCCAGACCGCTGTTTAGAATATTGTGGAATTGTTTGGTAAATATTCGTTTTGAGGGCACCCGACGATTTAAAAAAAATGTTTGAGTGCACTTACGTAATTTGATGCATAGACTACGACTCCGAAATAATAAAGCGGCGCTCTCCCTTATTTACCAAGTTAAGGCCCTTCAAAGTTTTCAGCCTTCTTTTTCACAAGATGAACTATTTTAAAACACAAGCATTTATTCACTAGGTCACCTTTACACCTTTAAAACATTTTTCTTATAAAAAAACTTAATTTTAAAAGTAATGCTTGCATCAGTCGTACCAACTATGCCATTAACCTTAAAAACGTAAAATGAAGAGATATAATTATAACCAAAAAGCAGCTCCGTACATTTTATAACATTTTTATTGGAAAAATGTTGATTGTTGAAGTGAAAAGTGTCAAGAAAGGAGAAATAAGGTGTAAAGTGTAAAGTAAAAAGAAGGATGAAAAGTTGCCCTTTTCTGAACTTTGAAGGGCTGTAACTTTGTTGATGAGGGAGAGCGCCGCTTTTTTCTTACGGATTCGTAATGTAAGCATCAAAATACGTAAGTACGCTCAATTTTTTTTTTAATCGCCGGGTGTCCTCAAAACGAATATTTGCCAATTGTTTCTAACAATATTTTTCAAAATTCCAGCTATTTGAAACACATTTGCTTCAGTGATGAGGCTACTTTTTTTTCAAACGGTCACGTGCATAGACAAAATGTGAGGTACTGGTCCTCGACTTTTTCGCGAAACTCATACCGAGTTTTCCCAAAAAGTTAATGTATGTGCAAAAATACCGAGTGACTACATTATAGGTTCGTTATTTATTGAGAAAAATCTGACTGGCGTCCTCTATTTGGAAATGCTGTAAACAGTAATAGATCCACTGATAGTGGCAACTGTCGAAAATAATTTAGACGAATTTGACATGGACAGTATTCTGCAAGATGGAGATCCTCCTCATTTTCCAGTTACTGTGAGAACTTATTTGAATACTCTTTATGCATGACGATGCTTCGGGCACCGAGAATCTGTAGAATAACCTCCAGGATCACCAGATTTAACTCCTTTACAATTACTCGCGATACTTTGCAAAGTATCAGGACTGAAATATAGACTATATTTTTGCCAGGAGGTTAACGGGGAACATTTTGAATATTTACAGTGATAACAGAAAAAGTTAGTCTTAGTTAGGTTGCCTTCCTGTTTGTGGTGAAATTCTTTTCACGGTAAAACAGAGAATAAAACCCCCTTTCATATGAGCTATCACTCACCACCCCACGCTATTTAAACAGGGTTGCTCTTTTCCAGTGGGTAATGAAATTAGGACTGGGGTTAAGTCGAATAATTTTTGGTCTCTTTTGCCAATAACTCGAACCCCTTTAGAGCAAAAAGTTTGAAAAAAATAATGAAGGAAGCCCTAAATCTCCAGAATATGATACGATATAAAAATATGCAAAAAAATATTACCCCCACTAATTTTTATTTGTTACATGCTGTCAGCTTTCGCCCCTACGTGTGGGGTGAACATGGACACCTATTTATTTTGCATCAGAAGTCATCTTTACTCCTGAAATGGCGCGTAGGCGGACACAAAAAGTGAAAAATAATAATTTATAGCAATCCACAAGAAAGAAAAACACATTTTTGAATAAGAAACTAATTTATTTTAGGAAAATAACACAAGTGAAAACAAAACATAAACCTCATACTTATTCTGAACTTATTCAATTCGAATTGCACTGTCTTCTAGGAAAATAAAACTACCTACATATAACACAAAAACGAAATATAAACCTTACACTAGGTACTGAACTGTTGTTGAATTATTCAATTCGAATATTTTCATATTTTTTCAAAACGAGGAATTGGAACCTATCGCGCCTCAAAAATTTTACATTTTTAAGAATTTTAAAATTTGGGTGTGATCTACTAAAGACATATCTTTAATATTTGGATAAATAAAATAGAGTCCCATATTATCAGTGTTTTGCTTCCTTAGGAAATTGACATAATACAAATTATTAGTCGTCTCATTCTCAATGATCTCAGAGATTCATCCAACAAAATATTTATGGGTCTTGTTTGGGCATGGAAATTTAACTAATAAAAAAGTACTCGTTTGTATAGTATCATTAGTATCACAGTCACCTGTCTCAAAATTATCTTGTTGAGATTCTTCAGTCACATCCTCAAACAGTAAATCATTATCATCTGAATCAGTATTTTCATCCTCAAGAGGACGGCTAGTTGAAGGTTCCAGATCTTTTTTTTTTGACTCCTTTGCCGGGCAATAATTTTAATTTCTTTCCTTGCTTTGGTCGTGTTTCTTCAGTTATAACTGACCTAGTCTCTTTTAAAAATTCTTGTAAAGTTTCGGTCCAGTGGTTCGCACTTTCTGTTCGAGTCGCTTCTTCGCCTTCATTCACATCTGGTATTTTTTTTAACACAACGTCACTATTAAATGGGACAATCCTGCAAGCTCTGAATCCGGATCTTATATTGTTTTCTAAATTTTCAATCTTCTTAATAGCTTCATCAAGAAGCCGTGGAAACTCCGACTTCAGGATAGTTCCTCTATTCTTTATTTTCCATTGTAGCAATATGACACGCCATGCTTTTTTCATAGGGTTAAAAAAGGCAACATCTAAGGGTTGCAGAAGATGGGTGGCGTTAGGTGGAAGCAACACAAATTCGATGTTATATTGTTCGCAGCATTCCAGAACATGCATTGAAACATGGCTACGAGGTTGTCTCCAATGAGCACCTTCCTTCCGGGAAGATTTTTCAAATAAGGAAGGAGAATTTTGTCAAACCAATTTTCAAAGGTTGGCTCATCAAACCAACTGCTTTTAGTTCGGTTGTATATTGTCCCTTGTGGTCCACCTTCTATCCAGGTTGGATATAAGTGGACAGCTTTGTATATCACATATGGGGGCAGTAGATGTCCGGATGCAGTAATTGCCATCATAATTGAGGTGCTTGATTTGCTGGAATCCTGTATAACTTCTACCCTCTCAGACCCACGGCGGCATAGAACTTTTTGCCTCCCTGGGTCGTCCGTTAGATACGTCTCGTCATAGTTTACTATATGGGTAGGCTCAACATTTTCCAATGTCAATTCTAAATTTCCAAAATACTCTCTTATAGTGTCTTTGGTAATATTAGCCCTGCATCTTTTAATGTTTTGAGCTAATCGTTCGGTTAATATGTTATGTTTTTTAAAATAAATTATAGAACCATTCAACTCCAGGTAAATTGTCTTTGAAAGTTATTATTTTCTTTCCTCTTCTATCAAGGTAATTTTTACTATGCATCTTATATCTCTGCGAGTCAATGGAAAGCCCCACTCACCAAATTTGATTTATAACTTTTCTTCTTCTTCTTCACTTATGATGCGCACTGTATGAAGAAACGCCCCTACTTGCTTCGTCAAACAAGATGTCCAAAATTATTCTTATAAAATTAAAGGGATAGGATAGTCTTCAGATGGGTTTTCAGCTTGAACTTTTTGTTATTGCTTTTTTCTGAAAATTTGAGAATAACGTAATTTTAATTTTTTTCCTTCTGAAAATGAAAATGTCATCGAATAATAGGTTCAACTCCTCAAGAAAACAATAGTACCAAACAAACAATAGTATCGCAAGCGCTCTGATAAACCCACTTTTTCCATGAAAATAGAGTTACTGACCCCAAGAAACTGGCAATAAACCGTTGGTATGACAACTGCAGGAAGACAAATTGGCCAAGTCTTAAAATATAAACTAACATATAACAATGAACAATGAATAAATATTTCAGGTTATTAATACACGAATTCTATTGTGATTGATGGTATTTCATCCAACAGCTACTTTTGTATTGAGAGATACCTCCACGTGTATCCGGTGTATCGATGCTTATCGTGGTTCAAAAACCCAACTGCTCTAAGCGAATCAGGACTTTTTTTTGCTATATTCTTGATCAACAAAACAACTTTGGTCTTCTATGTTTTGTTCGAATAATAAATTTATTGTTTCTTCTAATAACTCGTTTTGAAATTTCATAACAATAACATTCATATGAGTAAAAATGCAATAAATTCATTATTTCGGTTACGGTACATATTTCAACAAAATCCCAAAACACGTCAAATTTTAATTATAATTTGACATACTTCAACGGAAAATGCTATCCCTACCTTCAACCCCCGTCGAATGACGGGAGTCAAAAATGTTATCGCTTTCAATTTTATTGCAACAATTAGGATAAAATAAATTGAAATCATGTGGTTACCGAAATTCGATAAAATTCACTGAAAACTTATTGCAATTTACTCAAAATTTATTTCATGTTTAGGTATTGATAATAAGAAAGTAAGCAAAAACCATAACAATTTTCTTTTTAGATGCTATCCTTTGAAAAACTGTAAATAATTTCCGTGGCAACGTTAGTTTAAAACGCCTTGTTAACTTGTGTTGTATGTTTCAACATTGGTTGTCAGTTAACTGCAAGTCTGACAAATGGTTAGATCATTATCGGAAATGCATAAAATAACAGGTTTACAAATGATTTGTTAGCTCGCCTATTTCATGAGAAATTTCCTAATATACCGCCCGTATCTCGAAGAAGAATTAGCAGAATAGAGAAACAGTTTTGCGAGCTTGGTCATGTGGGGCAGATAAAAAAAAAGCTGTCAGTACAATGAATGTTGAACTCAAATTAAATGTGATGTATGAGTCACATATATCGAGTAGATAGTCATCCACTACACTAAACGTTAATCATACATCGATAGTAAACATATTGAAAGAGAGTAAAATGCATCCCTATGAAATGATTCCTACTCAGGAGCTCACAGAAGACGATTTTGATTGGAGAACTTATTTCTGTGAGCAAATGATGAACATGTTGGATAACAATATCATCCAATTAGAAAATGTTATGTTTTCTGATGAGTTTACTTTGTCTCTTAACGGTCATACTAATCGGCAAAACTGCCGCTACTGGTCAACGGAAAATCCTCACTGGATGAGAGAAGATCACACGCAATACCCCCAAAATGTTAATGTTTGGCAGGGATTGTGGGAAACTATATCATTGGTCCCTTTTTTATCGAGGGCAACTTGAATGGCAATAATTATATGGCACTTCTTCAAAATGATGTCATTCCAAGTTTAGCAAATTTATATCATGATCCAGGACACCCTCAAGTTCCAGTGAATACAATATGGTTTCAGCAGGATGGAGCACGATGGAGCACCACCACATTACCCAGTTAATGTCCGGCAATACCCCGTTACAACATTTCCCAATCGGTGGATAGGGAGGTGAGGATCGATTGAATGGCCAGCGCGATCACCTGATCTTCCATCATTAGATTACGAATACGAATAACGCTTGCGATTAGGTCGGTCATGCCTGAAATGTTAAATAATGTCAGAAGACAGTTTTTTTTGCGATTAGAATGTTGCCAAGACGTTTCGCGATGAATATTTTGAACATCTACTTCGTTAACGTCCATAGTTCTTTTTCGTATTCTATATTTCATTACGTTTTGCATTACATTTTAGTTTTTGACTGTATTTTATCGAATTTCGGTAACCACATGATTTCAATTTATTTTATCCTAATTTTTGCAATAAACTTGAAAGCGATAACATTTTTGAAGAGAGAATGAAGAGACCTTTCAAACGATATATCACAAACCTATATTTCCCATTTAAAAAATTGGGGGTTGTAGCTGCCATTCGAATAGGGTTGAAGGTAGGGGTGGCATTTTCACGTTGAAGAATGTCAAATTATAATTTATATTTGACGTGTTTAAGGAGTTTTTTTGAATATGTACAGTAACCATTTGGCTATTACACACTGTATATGAATGATTTGAATAGTACTTTCAATTCAGTACGATAATATGAAGATTATTCATTTCATGTAGTATTATAGAAGATAACAATAAAACATCTGGTGTAGAATAAATCCAAAACAGGAACTTTTCCCAATCCCCAGAATTGAAACACTCTTCTCGACGCGCGATTTACATAACTAGTTGGCGTTTTCGGTAAATGAAAAAAAAAATCTACTGAAGACGCCAAACTGGGTGGTGAAACACTCGTCGAGAAGTGTTTGCATATCAGGTGCATATCAGTGAAAAACAATGAAACTATCATGGATTCAGATTTGTAAGTGGAGCGAAATGTTCTTATGTCAATTTTCAAAGCCACTAATCAATTGAATATTTTTTAATCATTTTAACTTAATTTCGAATTTTTTGATGTTCCTTATTGAAAATACCAACTCTTTGCCGCATACCTTGGCAATGAAACAAATGAACTTCCGTTAATCAAATATCTTTCATCAGTATCGATTTCAAATAATTGATGATGATTAGTTACCAAAATCGTATTCCTGTATTTTAGCTGATCAGGAAAAATAAGTACTTCTAAGTGACGGATACAGAACAGAATATTTCATCTCTCCTTCAGTAGCTAGTATCACTGTTACCATTTTGTGAGAGATGAAATATAAGAAAAATTAAAATTCATAATCTTTGTATTGAATCCGCTATATTGGTATAGTTCAGTAAACGATAGAGCAATCTATCTTCCGATAGCTCCCCTTTAATGCTAGAATCACCAAGGAGGCAGCTATAGCTGTTTCCGTGGTGATTTTGATAGTTTTCTTGTAAACACAAGATCTATCAACTGAACCCACAAATGTGCGGTTGGCTCCTGCTGGTGGCTCCGTGCATTTGTATTTCTGTATTTTGGCAACCAAGTGTTGCCCATCCTTACACTTGGCTGCACCATACTGATGATGGGCCAAAAGCCCGAAACACGTGTCTATGGTTTGCCACTTTCTTGAGTGCTATGTCTGATATTAACTTCTGTTTCCATATCAACACACTCAATAACTTTCATATTTGTATATTCACTAACTGTTTTCGAAAGTTTCTGATAATTCCTATTCCATATTCTCTGTTTCACCATCACTGTCGTCATTTAAATCAATAATGAATTCATTTCCACCATTAATATGGAAGTGCCCAATCTCCATATCGTCTTTTTTAAATAAAATTACTTTTTTAATCCTTTTCTGCCAGTCTTGTTTGGTAATATTAGATACTTCTTCTTTAATTAGCTCTTTTACCTTCTTATCAAATTTTGGAAAATTATTTTTACGCCTGATGCTTTGTTTTAATTTCCTCCAAATCAACTCGAATGGATTGAATACACAGAAATAGGGACAAAGTCTCAGTATGGTGTGTAAATACTTTTCAGCAATAATACTCAAGGGCATACACTTTATCAAGTGTTTCTGTCTGTAAAACTTCAAGTTATTGGTTTTTGGTATAGTAATCTTCAAAATACAAATTGTTATTCATTAAAAAACTTTGTATTTCATCTTTCCACGAATTTTTATTCGGTACTTTGATGAGCTGTCGCGAATGATAGAAAGCGTTGTCAAGAACTATTACACTATTCGCATCCAAATTTGGGATCAATGTGTTTTCAAACCATCCCTCGAAAATTCGAAAATATTAGCTTCCATGTTCTTATGATAGTCAACATTGAAGTCCTAAAGTTTTTTTCCACATAATTTCAAAGAATTAGGAACCCATCCTTTACTTAGTCCGCAATGCATAATGATTAGTCGCGATTCTTTGTTTGGAGGCATGTTAGGCATATACATTGTCGAACCATCAGTCCACCCTTTCGTAACTGTGTCGTGAGTGGCATACCAAGATTCGTTCAAATAGAAAATTTGCCTTGTTCTTGTCTATTATTAGTTATTTGTTCTTTTGTTACGCAATTTCGCTATTCTTCCACTTTCCATAACTGCTTAACGTTTGTTTTTTATTTTAAATCTAAATCCTAGTTTCTTTATCCAATTCTGGAGAGTTTTGTCACAGCAGCTCACGTTATGGCCGGAAGTATTGAAGTTCTTCCTTATGATTTCAGTTGAAGGATTCTCATTGCTTTTGTAACAGTCGTATATTGTTTTTTCCATTGATTTTATCAGATGAACATCTAAAGGTTTTGGTAATCCCGTATCACATCGCATCTTGCGTTCATAAGGTTTGTTTTTGACTATTTCACGTACAGTTAAGAAAGGAATTTCGGTCAAATCTGATGTTGCTTCTAATAGTTTGTTTCCCTCAAAACCAAACTTGAGATGTAGATTCTTATATACATTGAAACATACTCTTTGTGTTTCAATATTCAAATGCATCCGAATCTTATTCATTAGTATCTCTTTTTCGTATTGTTCACCATCGCTAATGGAAAAAGTCTGCGTTGTTATCACACTCGTTATTACTATTATTACTTGTCTAAGGACGCCACATTTTAAAGAGATAACAAAAGTTTAAAGTAATTATAACTGCACCAATATCGAATTTCAACACTCAAATCGTGATCAGTTTCTGTAATGGACACGATGGCGATAACCATCCCCGCATTCCCTGATTTCTATTCTTCATCGTAATATGACTTCAAATTTAATTTCGTCACTCTTCAGCCAATCATAAAACTTGAGTCTACAGTCCATGTGGACTAGTTCGCTGCCGCTTCATTACTATGTATTGGTTTTTTGGCCTTTGAGTGCCGCCAACTTTGAATGTGCACAATATCGCTTACTTCGACTATACAATCGTCCAAGTGTTTGAGAAAAGTATTTGTTAGTGTCCTAGAAATTAGATGATACACAAGCAGGACAAATTTTTGAAAATTGATTTTCAAAAATCACTCGATAATGAAATGAGAATTCAGATCTAGATTACATCTCATAACCTTGAAACATTATGGTGCATAACAACATTCTTATGTAATATTCCTTTGAACAATTAAAGCTCTGAGGAAAACGCATTCATTCTATAATTGAAATAAAAATTACAGTTGGTTTACTGGGCCAATTTAATTTTGTTCATTTTTTGCTACAAAACTAAGCCATCAAGACAGGCATTTTATTAGGGATGGATTCCATGTCAGAGGAATTAAATTTGGATCGTAAAATAAGGTTGACAGGTGCAGATATTTGATTTTTGAATACTAAAACATGTCTCCGTAAATCAGTTTTGACAAATTTTGTTCAGGGTAATATTCCAGACAACTCTTCCGTTGTGGAAAAAGTATTGCTCTTTGCCAAATGGAAATACATGGATTTAGAAATCGAATATCTGTTCAGTAAAAGGAGTGTGCGTGAATTATTAAAGGCATTCAAAGTTTATAAGAAATTGACATATAAGTTCGAGGAGACAAAACAGTGGGATAATTTTCGGAGACAAATGTTCATTGTAAATGACTGAAAAGTTATTAAGAAAACGGCTTCTTTGAACAAAAAAAACAGTATTTTGATAAGAAAGAACCTGATATATTGAATAAGGATTTTAAATTTGATTTGAGTCCCCCGAGAGAAGTCCTGTAGATGTTGTTGCTACATCGAAAAGGTTTTTTCGGGAGGCTTGCAAAGAAAATCCAATAACTCTTCAAGAAAGACTGATGATAATGTACAAAAGGAAGAAATAAAAATCATTGAAACAATGAAGACGAAAGATATTTTAAATCAGACAAAGGCAACAAGGTTTCGATATTGGACAAGCCAGATCACTTTGAGAGAATTGATAATTTGATTGAGAAGGGTATCTGCATATAATAAATTACCAAGAAATCTTTCGTCCAAGATGGTTTCAGAAGTGGAAAACACGCACTCGAAATGTGTCAAAATTTGATAAACGGGCTTTGAACAGGATTCTACAGGTCCTGAAATATACGCTCTACCAAAAATTTTCCGTTTCTTGCAGATCTTGTATCAGAAATTTTCATGAAATATCCCACTTTAACTTTATTCCGAAAGTCTGTGTCCAGGTTTTGGAATTTTATATAATGAAACCTCAACTATAACCAGAGATACATATATCTCTTAGACAGAGACCATGGTATTTAAGTAACACTTTTTTGTGATATTTTCACCGAACAGTTTAGAACACCAACATATGCTTCACTATGCGGTAGCGTCCCCAAACATGTTGTGTTCATTCAGTATGAACACACATTGAACGTTATGGATTTCCACTAAGTATCGTCCAATTCCATCACAGAAACCATATTTATCTTGTGGTTAAACGGGAAATACTAGATTCACTTACTTTTTCTCTATCTCAAAATTATTTCAAATAAAAAAAAATGATGGATGTAGCCATTACTACGTGGTAGGAAATCATCATAAAAAATGAGAAATGAAACTTTCTATCTATGTTTTTACCACTTTTATTTGTAACGAACGTTACTGCAGTTTCGTCCTATAGTATTTTTCATGATGCTAAGGTAAAAGTATATTCATCAGTAACTTGTCGTTTTTCATAATTATGCAGATCAAAAAAGTGTTAAGAATTGCATAGATAATCATATCAACGTTTCAGAGGCCAAAACCTGCCTCCGTTCTCGAGGTCTGGTTTTGTAGTGCATAAATTGATGGATGTAGCCGTTACTACGTGGTAGGAAATCATAATGAAGAAAAGCAAATTGAAACTTTCTATGTTTTTTATCACTTTTATTTGTAACTAACGTTACTACAGTTTCTACATTTTCAAACTTATACATTGATCTAAAAATGATTGATTACATTAGCCCTTATATAACCCCACTGTAGGTAATAACAGAAGTACTTTGCTTAATTAAGTACCTGAAATTTATTTACTTGTGATAATTTGGATACGCTAATTTGAAAACCGGTGAGTAAACTAGATCGTTTTGATCATTTAACAGGTTGCCATGTATTTTGGGCAACATTCTGTTTTTTGGAGACGGTGATTTGCCACTTCCAGGATTGCTGCATTTCTTGTGTGCTATCTACTGATAGCACACAAGATACTCCCCAAACTATTATGATTCCATATGTCATTACTGACTGAAAGTGTGCCAAATATATTATCATCAGTACAGATTTTTCGACGGTCTTCCTGAGTTGATACAGGAGATAACACTTTGGAGCTAGTTTTTTGCACACTTCATTCATATGGATAGTCCATGTACAGCGTTCATTCACATGCAGTCCAAGGAATCATCTACCAAACTGCTACAAAGATTAACCTTTGAATAAATTCAAAATAGTAGTCAAAAATATCTTATTAAAAAAAGCGTACTACTCTATAAGTGAGTATTTGGTATTATGTATGCATGCATATTTTCATATTTTACATTTTATCAAACCACTTGTTTTTATTGCTTTTAGATGTTTTTATATATGATTTATAATCTGTTCATAAGTTAAGTCTCTTATTTGTATAATCGAAAGTTAGCGTGGATAAACTGTTCCTGACACCTGACTTGTTCTGTATTATGTGAGAAACAGTAATAAGAACCAATTACAAATAATTACATGCTTTCATGCACTTAGTTACATCAATAACTATATTAATTATACTGACTACAATTTGTGTAAAATGTTTTCAATATCAATTTAACTTATACTGATACTGTACTATACTGTTCTATATTAGGCTAGACATATTCTAAAGAACTAATAAACTATCATTATTATTAATGCTCATGCTTATGAATTTCCAAGTACTCCAAGTAATTGAATTTCCAACCTTTGCTTGCATAGTACAAGATTTTCGTATCGTTTAGATTCGGGAAATTGTGGTTGCATTCCAAGGAATGGCTCGAAAAGGTCGATTCATTTTTATCTGGTCTGAAAGACCTTTCATGTTCAGCATACCGTTTTGAGAATTTTCGACCACATTGTCTCACATAAACACTATTGCACTCCGGATAATTAAGCTTATGAACTACAGATTTCTCCAACTTGTCCACTTTGTTTTTGGCATTGAATAGGAAATCAGATAACCTGGCATGTGCTCTGAGAAAACGGTATGCTGAACATGAAAGGTCCTTCAGACTACATGGCATGCAATCACAGGTTCCTGAATCTAAACGATACAGAAATTTTGCACTATGCAAGGAAGAGTTGCAATCTCAATTATTTGGAATTCTTGGAAATTCACAAGCATAAACATTGCGGGTGCAATCTGTTAAATGATCAAATTACTTTCACCGAATTTCAAATTAGCGTGTCCACATTATCACAGGTAAACAAAATCCAGGTTCTCAAAGTACCTTTATTGCTTTATTGCTTTTTGCTATATATACTTCCTGCCTAGTGAAAACTCTTCAGATTTGTAATGTACACCTATATGCGGATGATACTCAAATTTATTATAGTTTTCACCCCAGTACGGTAGTAGAGTCATGTGACCTTATAAATGAGGAACTTAATAAGTTCATTGAAGTTGCAGAGGATCACTGTCTTAGTATTAATTGCAGTAAATCTAATGTTATTCTTTTTGGCAACAAAAACAAAAGAGATGAGATTTCTGATAGTGAAAGTTTAGGTATAATATTGGACTCCAATTTAAAATTTGAAAAATAGATAAATCAGCTTATTCAACGTGCATACTTCACTCTTAAAACTACATATGGCAATATATATTTCCTTCCTTTTCAAATTAAATCAAATTTGTGTGAGTCATTAATACTGTCCGTATTCAATTATGCAGATGTACTCTACGGTCCATTCTTGTCCAGCCAATATTAATTGAAAATACAAAAAGTACAGAACTCATGCTTACGATTATTATTTAATATCCGCAGAAGAGAACATATTTCACACAAATTAAAAGATATGAGTAATAGAAGGAGATTACATGCTGCTGTTCTTTTTCAAAAAAATATTTTCGATAAAACACCCTCATATTTACACAGAAAAATCACCTATCGATCCGATACACATAATCTAAAAATCCGATGTAAAGGAACCCTTTCACCGCCAATATTCAGATTAGAAATATTCAGGCGTAGTTATACTTATCAAATATGTTCAATATACAATCAGGTCCCTACCATGTTCAAATCTTACAGTTTGCAAAGATTCAAGAAGGCCTTCAAGAAACACTTGTTTTCAATGCAGTCCTGATATCGTACGATGGAAATTATATTAGAAATAGCTTTAATTATTTAACTTTCTTTTTTTTTTCTTTTTCAATTCTGTTATATTGTTAAGTTCAACACACCTAGCGATGTACTTAAGGTTAAGTGGAAGAACAGTTTATGAGCTGATTTTATATCATATTATAAACTGAACTTCGCCTTTTGCTTTGGGCCAAATCCATATCATATGTGTATTTTTTTTTGTTCTATGTATGTAAGCAATAAAGTCGTTTATTATTATTATTATTATTATTATTATTACCTACTATAGTGTTATATGAGGGCTAATGTAATCAATCATTTTTAGTTCAATGTATAAGTTTGAAAATGTCTTTATATGACGAAACTGCAGTAACGTTAGTTACAAATAAGAGTGGTAAAAAACCTAGAAAGTTTAGTTTCTCATTTTTCTTGATTTCAAATTCAATGAAAAATTTTCTTCATGCAGCAAAAAGCTAGTAATGGAAAATCCATTAAAAATAAAATTCATAATAATCAGTTGATTAACAGTTTCTTATACGGGTACATAGATGATATTTCAATTTGTTTCCCTGGTATGGAAAAGCCGTTGGTCAAGTTTGTAGATTTTGTCAATTTCATCCACCTATCAGTTGAATTCACCACTGAAATGGGGGTGATAAATTTCCTTGATTGACTTTCACAACATGATTTTGCTTAAAGTTGCATCATTCATAAACTGTAGAATATTACACAGTCAGAAATTAATTTTTAAAGTTAACTCTCAACAACGGTTACATGGTAGATATTATTGACTCCATTCTTCCTAAGAAACTACTAAAACAAGCCGTGAACCGGGTCTATCCAACTTTAAGAAACACCAGAAGCGTCAAGCGTCATAAGGTCTCGACATATTTTTGTGACTTGTGATTTTTGCCAAAACTTCGTTTTGACCTAACACGGGGAACCTTTTTTTAAAATTTAAAAAAGAATAGGAGTAGTTTCTTGAATGTTAAGGCCAATTTCAAATTTTGACAGTGCGGCATAAGTTCAATCACGACTTTAATGTGGTATGTTCAGAATTGAAAGATTTGAAACACAATCTTCTGGAATACTTATAAAAATGAACAGAATGAAAAGCATATATACAAAACAAAGCTATTTTATTTCATTACATGCCAATTTGAATGAGTTTGTGAAATTTATTTCCTATTATACTTAAGTTAGTAACTATGTAGTTTATGAGTAAGCTCAGATAAAACTATCAGTCATTAATAGGTAGAAAGTCCATTCCATCACTTCAATATTGGTGGTGATGAGCGTCGCGTCTATACCGTCGATATCTTGGAAGTCATCCAGTGAAAAATTGGCGGAGTCAACTAGAAATTCTCAAAGTTAACAACTTTATATAGATCCATAAAATATTTGAAGACATTTCATAAAGTTTATTGGACGAGTCCCAAATTGTTTGACACCATAACGTAACAAGGAGAGCAGAGGCTATTCGTGAATTGAATTCGCCATCAACTTTTTGTGAGTTTAATAACATCAACAAGAAAGTCTCTGGATATGAAATTTGAACAATTCCGTTTGGAACATTTCGTTGAGGTGAGGAATAAATTCTTCATCAGAAAACGGCAGATACTTTCGGTAAAGTAAGGAATTATTTATTATCTCGAAAAGGTAAATCTTTCACTTTCTGAATATTATGTCATCGGACGCTGTTTCAAACCACAACATCTATTTTTCAAAGTTTCATTTGAAAGAGCATATTTTTCTGGACGAAGCACAACAAAAGTTTTCAGTTTATCAAACAAACTGATTTTTTGAAAATTCAGTCTTTCCTGAGTCTGTTGAGTTTTCCAAATGGCCAATAAATTTTATTCGGGCCTTACTGACAGTTCGTTGAGAAATATCATTACATTATTTTTCAATCATATTTGTTCATATGCCCTATCTATTTACCTTTTATAAAAGACGTGGTCAAGATACCGTCTAACATTATCTCTATAATCCCCTGTTGATGCTATTTGGAATAAAGGAATAATAAGATTACCAAATTGTGAATAACAGGTCGATTCAGATCTTCCGTGAAAGAAATTCAAGTGCTCGGCTTATTAGCGATTCTCTCTCTAACCTTCTAGATTTTGAAGAATCTGGTTTATAACATCGTTATAATTGTTTCTGCTAGAGAGTCGTCTGGATATACGATTTCATCTAAGTCTTCCTAGAATACTGAGCATCATAATTGGCTCATTTTTCTTCTATTTTGATAATCTTGTTGCATTATGTGTTCCATTTCCATATAAGGACTCCTAAATTATTCTAAATAGATCTCCGCTCCGGTTAAGCAGATTTTTTTCTCCACTTCTAAAAAGTTTTGTCGCGTATGTTTCTAGATATATTTTCTCAGTGCACTTCATGCTCAATGTTTCGTTTGAATGTGGTTACTATAGAATATCCAAATATACAACGTTCACAGCTTTTTTGTTAGTTGTAATTATTTATTCTTTTCAAATCAATTTTGCCAGCTGCTGTCACCAAATGCAGATTTCTCCACATCAAAATTTGGAAGTTAGGCAATTCCAAAAAGGCTCTAGGGTTCGTGCCGCTCTTTTTGAAATCTGATCATTTGGTATACATACTTATATTCTTTCATTATGTTGTTCCAGAACTGAATTTTAATCTTATAATTAAAATGCTCATCATCCACTATTCTCTTCTCGACAGATTGAAAAAAAGTTACTTATTTGTTTCTGTTCTCTTAACTTCATCTTACTCTACGAGGATGTTGTTTTTCTCAGTCCAAGAGAAAATGAAAGTCCAAGGTTTCAAATATAAAGTATAATAAGAAAACGACTATATGGACAAAATAATAAAAAATGTAAAATATCATATTTAAAAAACGTTAAATTCTATAAAATAAAAAAAAGAACAAAGGAAATGCCACCAATTTTACCCTGCTACTTACTATTAATTTAACCTGTTGAACCACTAACTTAGTACAAAATACTTTTAGTTTTACTTCTACTGCAGAGAGAGTGGTATTTAACCTTAAATTTGCTTTCTTTTTTAATTGAAATCTGAACTCTAGCTAAACAACCCGCACTAGGAACCCAACCATCTCTCTAACCAGTTTATAGTTTCACTAACGATTTTCCTTAAATTTCGCACCACGCGCTTACAAACAAAATAACTCGCCTATTTAGGCCACTTTCCTCAGCCTCAAAGGCTGAGGGGTGAGACCCCCGATTTCGTCTCGATGGGCTCTGGCGACCGACTAATTGTGTCTCTCCCAAAAACTCTCAAGCCCTCGTGTCAGCATCGCTAGCCACAAAAACCTCACCTCATCGTTTTTTAACTTTCCCAAGCGTATGATCTTCGGCAAGATGTAATATACAGGGTGTCCCTGGACTTCCTCTTTTCCTCTCGGGAATGTATAGATGGGGTCAAAATATCACCAGTACTTCATATAACTTTTTTTCCTAAAAGTCTTCGTAACCAAGTTACGGGCCCTCGAAGTTACAAAATGAAAAATGTTTTTCTTTGATAACTTTTCAAGTGAATATTCAAAATCATCCAAATTTTGGTAATTGACTAAACAAATGAATTCCGTCGATGAGCTTTCATGCAGGAGTCAGTTGTTTTGCTACAAAGTCAGGAACGGACTACCCCCGATGGTCCACACCCCAAAACTTTGAAATGACAGATATTTTTCAATATTTTTCAACAAAATAAGGTTACTTGGACAATTTTATGAATAAAAGTACTCGTGTGGAAAGTCGATCGGAGCAACGAGTCTTGATAAAAATGTAGTTCTACTCGACGACATCAAACCCGCTCGTCCACCATTATTTGAAATGAATAATTATCAAAGCAGAAATAATAATGATAACGTTAATTCAACAACATTTATAACAGGAATAATACAAAGTATGCTAAAATGAAGTCGTAAACAAAAAGTACAGTACCTATATGGAAGTTTAAGTCACAATTGTGATAGCAGATATTTTTTCAAAAGAAATATCAAGTTCTGTAGATTCGTGGTGTTTTTAAACTAACAAGCTACTCTACTATGAAATATCGAATTCATTCCATATTTTGTATGTACATAATACGTGTGGAATAATCACGTTTCGTGTTGATCAGTTATCTGAATCTCATGAAACTCAACATTCGCCCTCACCACGAGGTGGTGAGGGCGCTCCTAGGACTGTACGTACCGTTGTATTGGAGGAAAATATTTTGGAAGCCGTCGCTGATGATCCTTCAATGAGCATCAGAAATCTATCAGAACAGTTCCATACATCCAAGTCCACTATTCATAGAATAATTAGGGAACAACTGCTCCACCCATTTCACATCCAGAAGGTACATGCCATGACACCTCAAGATTTTCCAGCACGACTGGAATATGCCAATTGGTTCATGGATAGGCAAAGAGAGGATATGACTTTTATTAATCGAGTTTTATTCACTGATGAAGCAGGTTTCAGTAGAGATGGAGTTATCAACTCTCATAATCTCCATATATGGGCCGAAGAAAATCCCCATGGGATATTGCAAACCAAACACCAACGGAAATTCAACGTGAATGTTTGGGCTGGTATCATAGGAAACCGTCTTATAGGACCATTCGTTCTACAGGACCGATTGAATGGAGAACGTTATTTGTAGTTCATTCAGAACGATTTGAATGGCTTTTGGAACATGTTCCATTGCAAACCCGAAGAGATATGTGGTTTATGCATGATGGCGCTCCTCCTCATTTTAGTTTGATTGTGCGTGACCATCTGAACCATATTTTCCACAATAGATGGATTGGTAGAGGTGGGTCATATTCATGGCCATCGCGGTTTCCGGATTTGAATCCATTGGATTTCTTTCTGTGGGGGCATCTAAAAAGCCTTGTTTACGCTACACCTATTCACACAAGAGATGCATTGTTGAATAGAATAATATTACATTGTGAAGTCATACGAAACGACCCTGGAATGCTATATCAAGTACAGAGAGGGTGTCTTCGCAGACTAAGAAAATGTATAGAGAGAGAAGGTGGTCATATCGAGCAGTTTCTGTAGCGGATTTTTCATTTCTGTTTGCTCTTGAGGCTCTTAAGTTTCGTTAGTTAAACGTGTGTGCATTATAAAAATTCGTTATGAACATTTTACCTATCATTTCCATTTTCCTTAAAAACTAATATTTTTGAATAATGGTAGACATCTCAGGATAAATGTTGTTGAATTAACGTTATCATTATTATTTCTGCTTTGATAATTATTCATTTCAAATAATGGTGGACGAGCGGGTTTGATGTCGTCGAGTGAAACTACATTTTTATCAAGACTCGTTGCTCCGATCGACTTTCCACACGAGTACTTTTATTCATAAAATTGTCCAAGTAACCTTAATTTGTTGAAAAATATTGAAAAATATCTGTCATTTCAAAGTTTTGGGGTGTGGACCATCGGGGGTAGTCCGTTCCTGACTTTGTAGCAAAACAACTGACTCCTGCATGAAAGCTCATCGAAGGAATTCATTTGTTTAATCAATTACCAAAATTTGAATGATTTTGAATATTCAGTTGAAAAGTTATCAAAGAAAAACATTTTTCATTTTGTAACTTCGAGGGCCCGTTACTTGGTAACGAAGGATTTTAGGAAAAAAAGTTATATGAAGTACTGGTGATATTTTGACCCCATCTATACATTCCCGAGAGGAAAAGAGGAAGTCCAGGGACACCCTGTATAAATTTGTTGAGTCTAGCCCAACTTGTACATGACCACAACGACGCTCAAAGGTCCGACAGTCGTAAAGTAATTCTGTGCTTTTTCAACTGGAAAAATATCGACACCGAAGAAACGGGTGATCCACCTTGATCTCTATGAATAAAATAATATTTTACTCTAACCATTGCAATGGCAGTTATTACGCAGTAGACAATACTAATATGTTTTCTTTGGCGGTCACTCTTGAAAGAACGACATATAATTGGTCCGGTACTTCAACCTCCAAAATATACCGGTATGGAGAAAGAGGGATGAAATAACAATTTTGATTCATGGACGCGCTTTTTTCCCGCCCCGGTTGACGCCCCAGTTGGAATATTTGAAAATCCTATCTTATTGCATGTGTACAACATAAAAGGAACCCATATACCAAATTTTAGCCTCCGGAAATATAGCGGTACGGATAAACAGTGAGAAACAGGTAAATTTCATATGTAAATGCTCCTCTTTCATCCCCAGGGGGCGCCACAGTTGGAATATTCAAAAATCCTTCCTTATTGCACATCTACAACATAAAACGAACCTACAAAAAAATTCAGCCTCCGCAAATATAGCTGTATGGAGTAATGAAAAGGTAATTTTCAAATGTAAACGTCCTCTTTTACCCCCACGGGTGGCGACTCAGTTAGAATATTTGAAAATCTTAGTGCGCATCTAAGACCTAAGAACCAACTATATACCCAATTTTAGCTTCCTACGGAAGTATGTTCCAATCTTCGGAGCAACTTTTCTTACCACGCATTCTGGTTACTTATGAGTGCAGTTATAAATGTTGCGTGTATTTTATTCAGTTTCATTGTCTACATTCAAGATATCTCAGTGTTTTACCATAACTGCTCGTGTTTCTCAACCTCTTCTTCAGGCGTCATTCCCTCCCCCATCTACAAGTCAGATAGTATGCGTTGGTGTCAAGCTGATCTGTCTGCTTCGGCAGATCCTTCTTTGCTCTTCCACATCGTTGGTTGGTTGTGATTTCGGACACTTCCTATCCCATGATTATCCTCGTCGTTCGTAGAATCTTTTCTCTCTTCATGAATACAAAGAGGCTCCGTTGGAACACCGTTGAATAATTCTGACCCCAGGTGGGGTCTGAATCCTCACCATGCATCAAAGCCAGTATTTTATAGTCGCCTTTACTACTCTTTCCACCTGAACAAATAATTTCAGGGTTAATCCAACATGTTATGCATGTTATGGTAACATATAAGAGAATCATCACATACGTAACCCACTACATCACTCAACACTAATGTACATTATTGTGAAGAATGTGTATTCTGTATTCAAACATAGGGTTATGCTTAATTTGTATGACTGGGTTATGCTCAGAAATAATACAGAAGGGATTACCAAAATTGGTAAACTATAGTGAGCCATCAGAATAGGATTACGATTCTTGTAGGTCAATTTTTATTGTAACACAACCCACTTTTATCAAAGTGGATTTTTTCAAGTCCCTTGTCATATGATAAGACCAGGGACTGGTATAATAATAAACACTTTCAATAATATTGAAATGACACATATATCAACTCAGTAGTTTCAAATGTTACATTCATTTTGATTCACATAAATTTTATCCTATACTCGCCATATTATACAGTTTCAAAATACTGTAATTTTTTCACTCTGTTCAGTCATGGAAGATCAATCTGAAACTTTTCATCATTTTGTTTCAGGTTCATGCAAGACGCTTACCTACTTTGGGTTTGCTACGTGGTGCTCTTTTTTCTCGCGACTTTTTGTGCTCTGGCACTGCCATTCTACCCCATCTCTTCATCTGCCAAAGTAGCTGCAGAAGGAACGTGGCAAGTGATTTTCGTGGTTTTTTTAGCCTATGCTATGATGCCGCTGAAGTCGTATGTGGCAGCAGTTTTTGGCTGCATGTTGTGTACTGCCCACATGATAGTGGCTTCATTATTCTCGACGGAGTTTCACGATCTGATGTGGCAACAGGTGAGTGAGTTTATTTGAAGAAAATTGTAACACATAAAATAATAGCAGTGGTGCACAGCACAAAGAGTTTCAATTTCAAACATATACATTAGAGTGGTACTTAAAATATGTAAAAAATGTATTTACAACGATCGCCACATTGTAATTTGTGCTTTCTACTGATTACGAAGTCTGTTCAAAAACACGGTGAATGTTCAAATTTCTCGGACGTCGTACATTCGATTATCAATTTTTATTTTTCATGTTGGGACACTCGTTTCCAATATAGTATAATCACAGTTTCAGCTGTTTAGCATGTTTAGTTTGTTGGTGAGAGGCTTAAAGTTAGAATGTTTCACGTGTTCGGCAATTTTTTGCTACCGAAACAAACGGATCAAAGAATTTGCATCAAATTTTGTGTAAAAACTGACATCAAGCATTGAGTATAGATACATGGGATGTTTCTTCTCCATATGGGACTTTGTTCACGAGATGCACTTTTTATTATTTGATAGTATTTTTTCATACAGTGTGTAAAAGCCAAATGGAATAAATTCATTATTTAGGTTACGGTACATATTTTGACAAAATCCCGAAACACGTCAAATGAAATTATAATTTGACAATCTTCAACGTAAAAATGCCAGTACTACAATCTATCACCTTCGAATGACAGGTACAATCCCCAATTTTTTAAATGGGACGTATAGGTTTGTGATATATAAAAACGTAATGAAATGTAGAATACGAAAAAGAACTATAGATGTTAACGAAGTAGATGTTCAAAATGTTCACCGCGAACGTCTTGGCAACATCCTTATCTCAAATAAAACTGTCTTCTAACATTATTTGACATATCAGGCGTGACTGACCTACTCGTTCTTCTAATTCATTTAAATCTGAAGGTTTAGTTTTGTCCACATTGCTCTTTACATATCCCCATAAAATAATCTAATGATGAAAGATCAGGTGATCGCGCAGGCCATTCACTCGACCCAACCGATTGGGAAATGTTGTATCGAGGTATTGCTTGACATTAACTTGGTAATGTGGTGATGCTCCATCCTGCCGAAACCATATCGTATTCACTGGAACTTGAAGGTTTCCTGGAGCAGGATATAAATTTGCTAAACTTGGAATGACATAATTTTGAAGAAGTGCCAAATAACTATCGCCATTCAAGTTGCTCTCGATGAAAAAGGGACCAATGTTATGATTATCTACAATCCTTGCCCAAACATCAACCTTTTGAGGGTATTGCGTGTGTTCTTCTCTCATCCAGTGAGAATGTTCCGTTGCCCAGTAGCGGCAATTTTGCCGATTAGCATGGCCGTTAAGAGACAAAGTACACTCATCAGAAAACGTCTTCTAATTGGATGATATTGTTATCCACCAAGTCCATCATTTGCTCATAAAAATAAGTTCTTCTATCAAAATCGTCATGAGCTCCTGAGTAGGTATCACTTTATAGGGATGCATTTTATTTTCTTTTAATATGTTTACTAGCGATGTATGGCTAACATTGAATGTAGTGAATGCCTGTCTACTCGATGTATGTGGATTTTCCCAAACTCAAGCATCACATCTAATTGGAGTTCATCACTCATTGCATTGGCAGCTGATTTTTTTATCTGCCCCACATGACCAAGCTCGCGAAACTGCTTCTCTATTTTGCTTATTGTTCGTTGAGATATGTGCGGTAAATTAGGAAATTTCCCATGAAATAGGCGAGCTACTTCCTGTTGTGATCGGGTTTCATCTCTGTAACCAGTCATTTTTAAAACTGTTATTTTATGCATATTCATTAATCTAACCATTTGTCAGACTTGAAGTTAATGAACTTAAAACTTGAATAAAAATACTGACAACTAATGTTGTAGCATACAAAGCAAGTTGACAATGCGTTTCAAACTAACGTTGCCACGGAAATTATTTACATTTTTTTAAAGGATATCATCTAAAAATAACATTGTTATGAATCTTGCTTACTTTCCTATTATCAATACCTAAACATAAAATAAATTTTGAGTATATAGCAATAAGTTTTTAGTGTATTTTATCGAATTTCGGTAACCACATGGTTTTAATTTATTTTACCTTCATTGTTGCAATAAACTTGAAAGCGATAACATTGTTGAATAAAAAATGAAGAGACCTTTCAAACGATACATCACAAGCCTACACTTCTTATTTGAAAAACTGGGGGTTGTGCCTGTCATTCAACGAGCGTTGAAGGCAGGGGTAGCATTTTTCCGTTGAAGTATGTCAAATTACAATTTAAATTTGACGTGTTTCAGGATTTTGTTAAAATATGTACCATAACCGAAATAATGAATTTATTCAATTTCGCTTACACACAGTATATACAGTCGAGTCGCATTGAAGTCAGTCAAGTCTCAGGCACAGTCCTGTTTGGATCGGATCTTTCTTGCACTGATGATTGATTCCAGCGTGGTCCTGCCATGAATTGTTTTTCCACAATACTGGATGTTTTCTCCGTATTGCTTCTCGGAAGCGGCGCATAACTTCTAGAATATACTCCTTATTGATCGTGCGACTATGTAGCAAGAACTACTGATGTACCACGCCACGGCAATCTAAAAAAACAATCAGTGAAACCTTGACATTCGATCAAACTTCGTGTTTTTTTTATTTCGGCTCTCCTGAGCTCTTCCATTGAGACGATTGGACTTTGGTTTCGTTTACATAACCATAAACCCATGATTCGTCACCTGTTGAAGACCCTTTCAAGCAAATCTGAATCGCCGTTGACGTCATTCAACTGAGCGATGCTTACGCTATGGGTTTTTGGTCAAAATTCAGCAATTTTTGGGTTAACTTCGCTGCCAAATGCTTCATGCCCAAAATTTCAGAAAAAGTTGCATGGCATCAGCCAATCGATATGTCTACATTCTCAGCAATTCATCTGTTAGCGATTTGACGATTCTCCATAACAATGTTCTGGTGCTGCCAGCGCCATCTTCTGTGAAAAACTTGTACCATTTGTTAACATTTTTCTGACTCATAGTGCAATCGCCGATGCCATTGTCAATATTTCCGGTGTTTTTGACGTTTATGCCTCTCACCAACAAACTTAAAATGCTAAACAACTGGAACTGTGAACATATGTTAGAGACGAGCGTATCAATATAAAAAAGTCGTTAATCGAATGTACGTGGCTCACAGAATTTGAATATTCACCTTATTTTTTTAAAAGTCCTCGTATTTCATTGTAGTTAGTTTCTTTAGAATCTGCAGGTACCGGTTCTACAAGAATAGATATGAACTTGAAAAATAATTCACTTACTAGTGGAGCTTTCCTGAATGCTTAGAAAAAATTTTAAATCAAATCAAAAATTCTCATCTACAATTCTTACTACTACTTTTCCCGGTCGTTGAATTGGCCGTCGAGGTCCTACAAAATGGCCAGCCCCGCTCGCCAGATTTGACACCTTTGACTTTTTTTATGGGGTTTTTTGAAGCAAAATGTGTACGAAACGGAACCTGCTTCAATATGGATATACGACAGAAAATAATAAATATTTGTAGAGATATTGACTTCACTTGTTGATATACCTTTACAATTGTTTTCAGGTGATGGTTCAGGTTCATATTAATTTCTTAGTTCTACTCTGAGTTGCTTTTAAGCTTTGTTATTCACCAAGTGTACGGTTTTTTAAGTACTTTTCTATCCAGTATTTCTGCTTATGGAACCAGTGGGTCCACTCAATCCGAATAGACTAGACTAGACCGCAGAATTGTGTTTAAATCTGGTAATATCCGTAACCACTCGATTTCTGAATCTTAAACATTAAACAAAACCCACTGAAAGTGGGCATACAATTATCATATTTTTATGTGACCATTTTCTATGATCACTTTTGAATTACCGGTTTATTCAAAGCGTTCTCCACTCAACACAAATTTATTTATATTAATTAAAGGAGAAACCATTTCACAAATTTTCATTTATATATTTGTGGGAAGACAATTGAACATGAACTGAAAAATATCTATACAAATTGAACAAACAATTGATTTCTAAAAGGTTGTTAGTTGCTTCGAATATATCTATCTCTGAATGATTTATATTAGAAAGTGTTGGTATTCTATCACCGGAGCATAAAAGAAATCATTACTATGACTGATGGATGCGTGAAAAGGTTGTACGTTTTTCTGTTCGTTCCACAGAAAAATTCAATGAAATTTTTCATAGATTAGGATATTATCTATTCGATATGCAAATCTGAAGAAATTAACTTTGAACGTTCAAGCCAGTCGCGAATATACCTATACAGTAGGTTGAATGGACTGACGCCTATCAGAAAACAACTACTCCCCTGGTTGATACCACGAAGGGCGTTGGATTATATCCGACAGGCGTCAGTGCAGGAATCTTCACAGAAAATTTCCTGCATATGCAATTGCCACTCATCAGTGCAAGAGATAGTGACCATCAGCGACCTAAAGTCAATGATATTCCATAATTGAAAATCGGAATTCTTTCAGAGTATTTCATTCCTCTTCCTAAGTTGGAGCGAACAACAAAATGTCACTCCATCTAGTGGACGAGGTACTAACCAACTGCATATCCATAATATACCCTCTCTGCTGTCCTCTCCTCTTAATAAGGAAGAAAAACTTCCTTATTACTCAGTGGGCTATGCTTGGAAACTGGCAGTAAACAAATCTAAAGAAATGAACTTGTTGTATTGCCAATTGCATATGCAGGAAATTTTCTGTGAAGATTCCTGCACTGACGCCTGTCGAATATAATCCATCGCCCTTCGTGGTATTAGCCAGAGGAGTGGGAGAGTAGTTGTTTTCTGATAGGCGTCAGTCCATTGAACTTACTGTGTAGGTATATTCGAGACTGGCTTGAACGTTTAAAGTTCATTTCTTAAGATTTGTTTACTGCTTCAAGCATAGCCCAGTGACTAATATGAAGATATTCGATATGCGATGAAATGTCAATTCCATATAAAATCCAACGTCTAGATAACATATTTCATCGACTTTTTTGTTTTGGTGTTGAATTTTTCTAAATAAAATTCTGTTATGCTACTCAATTCGAGCTCAAATTGGTTCATCTAACATTTGTGTAACTGAAAGAATATAATGTTTTTCTCTTACCATTTTGAAATATGTTCCCATAATTTGATTTTAATAAACAAAAACAGAGATGTACCAGTCTGAGAGATGCCATTGATATGAGTAATACAAATAAACGTGGCCCTATATTAGATACTCAAGGTAATCCGGATCACGACTTATACGAGTAAAGTCACTTTTTTGAGTAATTCATCATAAATAACATACAAAGTTTTATGGCATACCAAACAGTTCGAATAAAAATCCGTTGATCAAATTAAGACGAATTATTTTTATTAATGTTGACTGAAACCTTTTGTGAACTCGAATGACATTCTGTTTTCTGTCTCATTGAGAACCGATATTATCAAGGAATAATCAACCTTTCGTTGTTCAGTGGCCCATTGATCTGAAGGAAAATAATTTATTAATCAAAACTCCTACAGGAATAATATCTTTGTGCTTCTTCATACTTCAAGAATAAAATTACAAATAGGACAGCTGCTAAAAAACTTCAAAAGAAAAATGCGGACTTCAAAAATGAAATTTTTTTCTGAAGATTATATTTCACGTCTACATGCAATTTTTGCACGTTTTCCACTCTCGAAAGAGTTTTCGTAAACCTCAAGAAGACACGACAAATGCATATATCAATGAGGAGTTCATCCTAACTCTGAAATCAGCCAACGACTAACACGTCCATACTTATTTTCATGCCCTTCACCAAAAATAGATTCTGTGATCTATTGTCTTGTACCTGTCACCATCAGTGTTCATTATTCCGAATGAGACAGTCGATTTCTGAATCACCTTGAATCCAGGGTAGCGCTTCAGAAGTCTAGTTATCTATACCGATATTTTAACAAGATGTGAGAAGGCCTCGGAGACGCAACTAATAAAATAAAAAATAATTTTCGATAATGTTTTCACATGTATTTTGTAATTTGTTCACATAAATATACCCATATGGAATTTTTTCCATAAAGAATATATTGAAGAAATAAAAACCACAGAAAATTAGTTCATTCATTTACTCATTTGATAACGTTAAGCTATCTCACACCTGGTCATTTTTCGCTGCGATAGAAGGAAACTATGAAAATAATAATATATGAAATCATTACCGAATTGAATTATAATTTGATTCATTTTCCATCAGACAATTGAAAAATTGTATAAGCCTACATGAAAAAATTTAAAAAAATATTCATAACAAATAAATCTACATGTACATTACGTTTCCGATTACATAAATCAGTGGTTATAGTGATGAAAGTTGTTGCCAGCTTCAAATTCTAAAGAATTCTTTGGAAATTTCTACCTGTGTGTAGATTTTAAAAGTGAAGTTAGGATGATAAAATTTGAATTAAATTTATTAAGTACATTATTATATTGATGCCAGATTTGATAGATTTATTGAAACATTGTTATATGGAATGTCGTTGCTTTTCGAGTTTGAAAGCCGTGGATTTTTGGAATTTCTTCCTGACGTTTCGCTGGCGCGAGTGGCTAGCTTCTTCAGAGGTTTAACCATCATGGCTTGCTGTTCCAAGTGCACGGAATGCGATAGACCCCTGCTGCTGATAATGGGTCTCTTTTGTCTTTAGCCGACCTGAGGCTTTGTTGTATCTTCCTCGTGGGTTTGAAGACTGTTTCGATGTCGTGTTTGCCCAACGCCATCTGGTGGGGAGTCCACTTAGCCCAGTGGTAGCTAATTATTTCATGGAACGGTTTGAAGGGAAGGCGATAGACACTTTTGAATTGAATCCGACTTTATGGCTACTTTACGTGGATGACACCTTCGTCATCTGGAAACATGGAAGAGACATCCTGAACCGTTTCCTAAACCACTTGAACGCCCAACACCCGAGCATAGAATTCACCATGGAGATTGAGCAAGACCAACGGATAGCTTTCCTAGATGTACTAGTAGAACGATGTGGTACCAGACTAACCCACAAAGTGTATCGAAAACCCACACACACAGATAGATACTTGCACGCACTTTCGAACCACCATCCTAGTCAAAAGAGAGGAGTCAACTCCAATCTAACGGAACGGGTTCGGAGAATATGTGAACTAGAACATCTGGAGAGGGAACTGAAATACCTGGAAGTGACCTTGAGATCGAATGGATACAGTGCCTTTGAGACCAGAAGAGCCATGAGACCGAAGGGCACCACGGTTCAGAAAGCAAAAAAGGATCAGATGGTTGCACGCGCATATCTACCGTTTGTCCCTAGGGTCACGGATAGAATTGGAAAACTATTGGATAAACACGACATCGAAACAGTCTTCAAACCCACGAGGAAGATACAACAAGCCTCAGGTCGGCTAAAGACTAAAGAGACCCATTATCAGCAGCAGGGGTCTATCGCATTCCGTGCACTTGTGGAAAAGTACATATCGGAACCACCAAACAATCCATGAGAGTAAAACTAAAAGAGTACTTATGATGCACTGTTTGGAACCTTTGGGGAAAAAACTCCAGTAATATTCAAGACTGAAAGAGCATAAAAGGAACTGCAGAGTAGGCCAAACAGACAAGTCAGCTATGGCAGAACACGCACTGAGTGAAGGAGACCACAGAATTTTGTTTCAGAACACAGAACTAGGGATAGGGAACACCCAACCAGGGATACCATAGCCGACTGGTACGGGAGGCAATAGAGATCCACAAACACACGGATAATTTTAACAAAAAAAAAGAAGCGGTGAACCTCTATCAAATATGGAACCCCATTTTTAAGGAATTCGAGAATAACGAACAGGACAACAGGCAGCAAGATTGTTGAAGTTCCAAGTTCAAGTACGAATACAGGTACAAATTCAGGTACAAATACAACTGATTACCTGACAAGGCATAAATACGCTTCACGAAGCCTAAAAGGTAGTCATCGGACAGCAAGCCATGATGGTTAAACCTCTGAAGAAGCTAGCCACTCGCGCCAGCGAAACGTCAGGAAGAAATTCCAAAAATCCACGGCTTTCAAACTCGAAAAGCAACGACACTGAAAACCTCAGCCGTGAGAGTCTAAACCATTTTGTCATTGTTATATGGATTTTTATGCAACGTCAAAAGATAGGAATATATTTTACTTATATGAATAATATCTGTTTTCCATTGATGCATTGATGAAAATAAAAACTGCATCAATAAAAAAACAGATATATAATATATAACAAATCTTGGGTTAATAACCTTTAACAATCTGAAAAAATAAAAGATCAATCATTAAATAATCTGCTGAAGTGTAGTAAAAGAAAGGGCAAACTGAAAAGTTTACCCCGTAGTTTACTACTGGAGAGTCCATTCAGTCAATAACTTATCGTATTCAAAAATGTTGTCTACAAATTGAAAAAAAATCAAGTGAGAAAATTAAATATTGATACCTACCTCGCTTTCTTAACTGGTTAACGTTTCAGAAAACAATTCTTTTACATTTTCAAAATCTGTATTCACTGTGAAAATCTCGCCTCAGACTGTGAAATTTTATTTTTTTGACACAAGTTGAAAGAATGGTATGGCCAGATGTCACACGCGACAGTTTACAGGGACACACATAATGGATGTTTTTTTAAGAATTCAGTTGAGGTTCATATTTCCGTTTTCAAACTCTCTTCTCAGTAGTGGCAACCAGGTATGCTCCATTTCCACAGAACTATTCGTAATATACTTATTACCTGCTGAAAGAATATATGCGTATTCTTTGAGTGTTCTAAATTTTTCCATGAGTTCCTTTGGTGATGGATTTTTGTTTCACTCCATTCTATGGCGTGATCATCAGACGATTTCAGAATGCTCCGATGCTGCCATCTGCATTCTCCTTATATATTCACGATGTTCATTTTTTCTCACATCTAAAAGGGTCTTGAGGTTTTACCTATATAACTCTTTCTACAGGAACAAGGTATATTGTAAATAGTCTTTTGTTCTTTCAACCGTATATTCGAGTTTAGTTTGTTTCAAAAAAGATCTCGATGTATTAGTGGTTCTAAAAGTCGTTCTTACATTGTACGTATAACCTATGCGTCCCAGTTTCTTAAACAAACCGGGAAAATAAGGTATGATGTCAGTTGTGAGGAATGTGTATTGTTGTTGGATTTGTGGTGATTGTGGAATCAGTATAAGATGTATATTGCTTTTATCAACTCCATTGACAGCTCTTTCCACAAATTGCTCCGGATATGCGGTTTGCTTGAAAACTGTTTTAATGATAGTTATTTTCTCTTTCATATTATGAACTGAATTGCAAACTGTATTTGCCCTATCATACAAACATCTAACTATACCGTTTTTGACACTAGCGTGGTGATTAGACTTATAGTGGAGATATCTGTGTAAGGAATCACACGTTAAAAGGTAAGACCTCGTTATTCCTCAGCTCGCAAAAGTTTCTCAACTTTTGAGAGCTGTCATATGGGGGGTGACAGCTGATAAATGGAAAAACAGATATCTGTTAGTATGTTTTCATTTGATACACACTCGTTTCAGATTGTGGAAGCCAATAAAACAGAAAATGTCCTTTAAAGAATATTTGGGATGAGATAAGTTTAGTGAAGTTTTAATAAAAACACTTTTTCCAACTTAGAACTCAAGTCAATGTCTCTCGAAGCGCGTTTCGCGAAACAAGTTAGCATTATCAGGAGAAAACTAAAATAAATCTCACAACTAATTTAGAACCTTTCATATACATCTGGACAAATCATTACTTTCGAAAATGAGTTTCATTGAATATAGGTGTTGCTTCATAATATTAATTAGTTTGTTAAATCCTAATTTATCGTTTGTCTGAAGGTGATTAACAATGTTTTGTGGTGTATTTCATCAGTTCGGACTTCCATTGTCTAATCTAATATATAAAAATGGATGTTTGTTGGTTGGTTGGTAAATGATAAACTTCTACATCGCTCAACCGATCGTGATGAAACTTGATATGTATTAGTAATTTTTCATAGAGAAGGTTTTCAGGCTATCAATTTTTCTGTAACTCGCCACTAGATGGCGCTGTAGAACAATTTTTTTGAAAGCACTGTTCTATAACGCTGATTCTGAATCAGTCATAATATTGGAACAGCAGCGATACAGCAACATAGTACTATTTAGTACTACAACTACCAAATTCTACGCGGGCGAAGCCGCGGGCAACAACTAGTATGATATAAATTGATTTTAAATCCCCCTGTTATCATCTGAAGACGATTGTGGATACTAACAATCGAAACGTCGTGAAGTAACTTGGTTCGGAATCTTTTAATTCTATTTTTTTTTCAATTTTCATTTCTTGTTAATAATTGTTTAATTTTTTCAGCTCTTGTTAATAGTTCAATTCTTTTGATTTTTTTTGTTGTTGCTTGCGTGTTATTTCATTGTAATTTCAGTTTTTGCTTTTTCAGCTAATCCTTTTAATTTTTTACAGATTTTTTCAGGGATTCCAAATCGATTTATATCATATTAGACAATGGAAGTCGGAACTGATGAAACACATCCTAATTTATATTTTAATGGGTCATATCACCTGGAACATTAGGCATCATTACGTCAGAATATCTTTTGGTTGCTCGTAAAAAAGAGTAATAAAATAATTCATTATACTTTCTTGTACATGCGTTATCATATATAATGGTTTTAAATAAAACTTTGTTTGAGTAACGGTCTTTCTATAGGTGCAAGTGGACGTATCCTGCTTATTTTCTGAAGTAATATTCCCAACACGGCTTCTCAACAACGGAATTCTACTTTAGTATCACTAACTATATTTTTTTACAGATTGAATACCTCATTTGTTAATTTATCTCGTCTTCATCATTTGTATTCTTACTTAAAGGACCGGAAAAACGAAATTTTTTATCTTCTGGACTCAGTAAATTTCAAACATCTTTTCTCACAATTCGTTGGGGATTGTGTTACGGAAATTCTCATAATTAACAGCTCGATAAGTAAACCGAGATTGGATATATATATAGTCATTAAAAAAGCTCAACTCTCTAATTAGCAGTGTTCAATGGCGAAGAGAATTCGACGCGATTATTCTACCGTGACCGATTCAATAAACTATTTTGTTTATAATTATTGTGTGAACTTTATCTGAAATTAGCAATGTCGGTTTATCACGACCTATGGATTACGGTAACTTGCGAAATGTATTCATTGGATTTAGGCTGGCCACAACAGATCGAAACATTTTGTTTCGAGACAAATTGTTTCGAACAAAAATGTTGCGATCTCTCATGAATATCTGCACACAGGTCGAAACTTTTTGGTTCAAAACAGTTTTTTGACCACTGACTGAATGTATATGTGTTTCATTGAGCAATGAACGAGAATGCAGTGTATCCAATAATTGTTAGAGGGGTATCGGATAGAAAGCGCATGCGTCTCTCGAGTTTTTTAAGACGTTTAGTACGTTTGGAACATTGAAATACTTTTAGTACATTTTACCAATTTGTCAAACTAATTGGGCATATCAAATTGTCATCGTTTGATACGCATTATGTATGTGTTATCTCCGGCATGAACTCATTGTTAACTGGTAATTTTTTCAAAATGAAATTGACTATTTAGAGATTTTCATGTCAGTTGTCATCTTTGCAATCTCTTGTCACTCAATCATTTGTTAAATTAATAAATGTAGCCGTTACTACGTAATGAGAGATCATCATAAATAATGAGAAATTAAAGTTCCTATGTTTTTATATCACTTGCATTTGTAACAACATTACTGCAGTTTGGTCCTATGAGGACATTTTCAAACTATGCTTGAACATTTCTTTGTAGGACGAAACAAGAGTACCTTTAGTCACAAATACAAGTGATATAAAAACGTTAAAAGTTTCATTTCTATTTTTTTACAATTATTTGTTATTATTGTCGAATTGAAATTATAAATTTACCAAAAACTTTTACTACAGTAAGAGGAAGGGTGGATATATATTGAATATGTCACTAAATACTATCTGGTATTTCTTTTGTCCGCCCCCTAGTATTTTGAAAGGGTTGCGGTAAAAGCAATTCGGATGATTGACGTCGAAACGTTGTGCATCGATTCTTACCAATGGTTTGGCCAATGTAGTTATGTATATAGTTTACTCTTCTACTGCAACACGATGAAACTTTGCGCAATGTAATCATCTTGTCGCAGACGAAAAGTACGGTTATCTGCTCACAAGACCACGGTATAGCTAAAACCAGTAGTGTCATTCTTGTCGGAACCTTTAATGTTTGTGTCTCACAGTTTTATTTTTTCAAGACTACTGCGCATCCATAATTACCCGCCACGAGTGGATTTGTCAGCGTTTGACATTTTATACACTGCTCAACAAGTGAATAATAGATATAAACTGTTGGACAGTAAAACCAATTTCATGAAAACTTTAATAGGTGTTTTGTAGTCTTGTTCAATATTATGAAACGCTTTGAATTTTTTATTCAAATTGTTTCACGTTTTTACTCGCTGCTTGTCTGCTTGGTTGAGAGTTACCGAGAAGCTAAAGGGACTTGCAACTTCAAACATAGCTCAGAACTGGATGAAATACAATATTTTTGCATACTTTATAAAATTATATAAAACGTAAAAAATGGAACATAGTTCGGAAAGCGTGACAAAGAGAAACATACATGTACGTAGGTGGTTATTCTCAACTAAATAAAGAATAACACTCATTGATTTTTTATCAGTGCCACTGAATTTATGAATATGTTAATCCTTGGCATTTCATGGAAGCAAGTTTGATGATGAATGAATAACTTTTCTTTCGAAAAAAGATTTGATTGGTTACGTTTATTGATTTCCAGAGATTCCCGCAGGTTTAATTTTTGTCTCTAATATTCTGTTTGTGATATGTCGTGGTCCATGTCAAAATCGTGGTAAACATAGGTGGAATTGGTTTCTTTCAGTTAAAAACTTATTTTATCACATTCATCACAATCGAAATCACATTTTTGTGATTTAGGTGTTCCTAAAGATTCCGGTCAGTCGTGTTTTCGAACATCAAGAAAAAATCACTCGATTAGTCGTCAGCTTCACTCAGCTCCTATATGAGATTTCTTCAGAATAATATTTTCTAGATTTCAGCGTATTCATTAGTTTTGAGTGAATCAAATAGACACAATAATATTCTACCAAAATCCAATTCTTAAGAATGATCATCAGTTGACACTGTGATGTAATAAATATAAAATTAACTAATCAACTTGAACTCTTGTAAAACCCTCCCATGTATTCCTTATAACATCATGATTAATTGGTGCTTCTGTCCGTTTCGATATTGTGTGAACCTAAACTTTTTTCTGGTATCACCGTTCTATCATTTGATATTTTGTTAGATTGATCCTATAATAAAATAACATATACATTGATGTGTGATATTTTGTAACAATATGCTTATTTGCTATATCGTTTACTTTTTGCGGTTATTCACATTGTAAAGTTGGAATTTCAGATGATATGTGTTTTGACGAAATTCATTATGGAATAGTAGCATTGAAGTTTTTGTCTTGCAGTATTCGTTTTCTTTATGGTTACAGAATAATAGAAAAGTGTGGAACTCAAAAGATGATTACAAAGATCCTTACTGTTTTTTTTAATATTTCGCATTCCACAATTTGAGAAATTAACGAGTAACGATGTGTAACGGAGAGCAAACTGAAAAATTCATCTCTGCAAGTTACTGAAGATTGCGATTAGTCAATTACCTAACCTATTCATAAATTTTGCCTACAAATTGAATAATCAATGAATCAATGAAAAAAACTCAGCTCTCTTCAGATGGTTGATGTTTCGGAAAATACTCTTTTTTTATTTTGAAATCCCACTTGTGAACAACGCCTCAATTGGAAATAACAGCAACAGCGATATTTTCTTTGACACACGTCGAAAGAATGAATGTCTGTATGTTATATTCGATTTTTTTGAGAATTTTTGAGATTTATATTTCATTTTTCAACTTGTCGTCTCGGCAATGGCAATCAGGAGTGAACCATTTTCACAGAGCTATTTGAAATAAATTCAATACCTGCTGAAACAATGAATTTTGTCATTTTTCCGTGAGATTCATTGTTGACAATTTTTGTTTTCCTACATTTTACATTTTACTATTATCTGTCTTCAATTCACAATGGTCACCTACAAACATTGTTTCAATCTTCGTTTTTCCAAGCATACTTTCGGGTTTAATTTGTATCAGAAGAAATCTGGGATGTATCGGTCTTGGTGTAATCAAATGTGGCAAGTTACTTGAACACCTCCTGTGAAAATATCTACGGAAGAAAGACAAATACCCAATATTTCTTCGATGTTCCATAATATCAAGGTTGCAAGCGATGTTCGCGTCTCCAATCAGGCGGATGGCACTTTTCTGGATGGATTCCTGTTTGGAAGCAGAGCTCCATATATGAGAACAATACTCCAAAAAAGGTCTGATCCTCCGAGCTTTATAAAGCATCAACAACTGAGGTGTGTAAATTTTTTTGGATCGGAACAGTGCTCCAAGCTTTTGAGAAGCAGCCTTTGCAATTCCAGCGTCATGATTGGGCCATTTCAACCCCCAACAAAGTTATCGAAGCAGAAAGCGGAATTGTTTCTCCTGACATTATTATATCCGGTTCGGAGACATTTCTCTTTTTGGAGAAAACCGATGCCTGGATTTTTTGGCATTAAATTGAACCTGGTTAGTTTCACCCCAATTCGAAATCATTTCTAGATCCCCATTAAGATATGCAACCTCCTGCTACCGCTGAAGATGAGCATCCGCAGCCGATGCACATAGAATGACAGAGATAAGTGTGCTGTCGTCAGCAGAGCAATTGATTGGATTCTTCGTTTTTTTCAATAAGTCGTTGATATATAATAAAAAGAGGGTTGGAGACAATACGGATCCCTGGGAAACAACAGCGTTGATGGTAAAAGGAGTCGAGAGATATCCATCTACAGCCACTTACGGGGAACGTTCTTACAGGGATCTGGAGAGCCATACACAGAAATGATTCTACAAGCAATAGCATCAAAGTTTGGCCAGCAAACCCTCATACCACACATGGTCAAAGGCTTCAAAATATCAAGCTCAACAGCTCTTGATTCTCCACGTTTTTCGATTGCGTTATGGGTGACAAATATGGGTGACATACGATAGATGGTGGCCTGTTGATTTTTCTTTCCGAAAACCATATTGACGATCGCTCAAGATGATATAGCCTTCCAAATATTGAGGGATGTGGTAGTTTACGGATTTTTCATGATTTTTGAAATTACCGATAGCAAAGCGACTGGTCTACAGTTATTTGGAAGATTTTTCTTGACCTTTTTGGGAATAGGCTGAACGCGAGCAATCTTCCAACAAGAAGAAAAAACCCCTTCCTTGTAAGACAGGTTGAAAAGTCTGCAAAATACTGGTGCAAGTTCATTTGCGCACTTTCAAGTACAATGACGGACACTTCATCACGACCAGACGCTTTGTTGATATTGAACGGTTTCAAAATTCGCCTAAGTAGACGATGTCAAATAATTTCTGACATTGTGGATTCCAGTGTAGGAATAGTGGATGGTGCCTTTCCCAAAAAATTGACTGTGAAGTGGGACGCAAATTGTTCAGCTAATAGATTTGCTTTTCTATGGCTGTTGTTGCAATTGAACCATCCGCGTGTGTTAGTGGTGGAATTGTGGATTCTGTGAAGTTTCGATTAACAGCTTTTACTACCGACCAGAAGGATCAGGAGTATTTGAAGTATAATGAAGATACTCCAGCAGATTCTTTAATGATTCACCACCGTAAGATTGTGGAAGGTTGAATTTTCATAAAACAGTAGAAAACAACGGATCTTCGGTAAAAAATGTCTTTCAAAAAATATATGAGTACAATCATTTGCTGTCAAATTAGAAAAAAAAAATTATAAAATTCTATAATGATCTGCTCATGTTACAAGGTCCTTACGAAATCCGAATAGAGGTATCATGTCTAATCGAGCTTGTGAATCGAATACCGAATAAATAGCGGCTCGTTTCCAATCCATCGATGAAATGGGATAATTGAGTCAAGCGAGTTAACTGTTGGCAGACACTGGATACTCCTGTATCTGAATTATCTCTTATCTTCGATCTAATAGCGTTCATTCGCTAATTAGGGATCCGTAATGGAGTTATAATCTCAGTATAGTTATTGCTTTGATTAATGCGATTATGCTTAGTTTTGGGTGGAGTGCGTACGGACTGAGCTGTTTTCATGAGAATTTTTTCAACTCATTAGAGTGAAAATTTGAATGTATGTAATAACTTATTCTCATCGTCGTACGTAATATGATAGTCTAGATCTGAATAGATGACGGTCTAAAATATCCGCGACGTCTCCAGCTTATTCCCGCTTCTTGTTCGATCGACCGTTGTGATGACTGCAAAATGTCAATGGTGCTACATCATTCACAGATTGTATAACAAGAATCACTACTAGGGAAATTCACAAAAAATATTTCAGTGATTATCAAACCGAAAAATTTTTTGTCGGAAGGAAATGTGAGTTTCGTTTTTTCATTTCACATTTTCCTGTTTCAGTATCTGAATTGTTCAAAGGTGTAAGAAAGTTGCACGCCACACAGCATAAAAAAATAAACTGGATGTTATTTGATCAACTGTGTAACCAAATCGAATAAAATTATGTTCTTCGAATCCCAGTAATGTGAGTTTCGTGTCAAGGTATATTTTAAAACTTCGAAAATACGTAAAATGCACGAAATATGAACTTATCTCGGGCAACTCAATATTGAAAATCTAACAGATTTACATGAAATTGAACTTTCGTATCAAGTTTTGCTATGAATATGGTCAATAATAACATACATCTAACTGCAGTCTCTTTCATCTGTAAAAAGTTGACTTTTTTCGAATCAGTAATGGCATTCATCTGAATTTCTCAAAAAGTGTTTTGAAAAAGTTATTTTTTTTTGAAATTTCATGATCATATTCAATGCTATTTTAGACAGATACTTTCATTTGGAAACAAAAGTTCCAGATAATTAAAATTTACGTCTTTCTTAATAACATGCCACGCTACTTAGTTGTTATGTTATTATTCATCATTTGGAACGTAAGTTCGTTTGAAAATTAAATTACAGTGAAAAAACTTGAACAAAAGTTACAACTTTTCACAAGAAAAGTAATTTATTTTCATTTACCTAATGAATACAACTGAAAAGTGTAGGATTTTTCACTGAATCTAGAGAAATGAACTTTAAATGTTCAAGTCAGTCTCGGATATGCCTACCCAATAGGTTGAATCAGAAAACAACTACTTCCCTGACTAATACCACGAAGGGCGTTGGATTATATCCGACAGGCGTCAGTGCAGGAATCTTCACAGAAAATTTCGTGCATATGCAATTGGCAATACAACTGAAAGAGTCGACCTTCAATTTTGGAACGGGCACACTTGCAGATCGGTTTCGGGCTCATTAGCCACTCATCAGTGCAAGATAGTGGCCATCATCGACCTAACGTCAATGATCTTCCAGTGGCTAATGAACCCAAAACCGGTCTGCAAGTGTACCCGTTCCAAAATTGAAGGTCGACTCTTTCAGTTCTATTGCCAATCACATATGCAGGAAATTTTCTGTGAAGATTCCTGCACTGACGCCTGTCGGATATAATCCAACGCCCTTCGTGGTACTAGCCAGGGGAGTGGTTGTTTTCTGATAGGCGTCGGACCATTAAACCTACTGTGTAGGTATATCGAGACTGGCTTTAACGTTTGAAGTTCATTTCTTTAGATTTGTTTACTGCCAGTCTTCAAGCATAGCCCACTGACTAATAAGAACGGTTTTCACTGAAGTTATGCTGTTGGCGATACAACTGCTGGAGTTGGTTTTCAACGAATAATTTGATTTATAGCCAGTCTCCAAGTATGCCCTCTCACTTTTTGTGAAGTTTTCTTCCTTATACGAGGAATTGGACAAATTCGTATATGCGGTTGGTTACCTCGTTCATGGGCAGATAGGGCAATGACAAACGTGTTGTTTGTGCTCTTCAGTCTAGTTCGAGGAGTGATACTCTGAAAGGAATTCGATTTTCAATTATACGAAATCATTGACTTCTGGTTGATGATAGGCACTACCTTGCACTGACGAGTGGTCAAACAGCCCGCAATCGGTCTGCAAGTGTGTTCCAAGAAAATCGATCCCGGCAGTTGTATCGCCAAAAGCATATGCAGAAATAACTTCAGTGAAGAATCCTGTACTGACACCTGTCGGATAAAATCCAACTTCCTTCATAGTATTAGCCAGGGGAGTAGTTTTCTGATAGGTGTCAGTCAATCAGCCTATTGTGTTAATAAGTTAAGACTGGCCGAAAAAGTTAATAAACTGCACTATGTAAATGATGGTTCTTCTGTTGACAGCAATTGTTATAAATTGTGGTTTCATATTTGCCCCTCTCTCTCCTGAATTTTATTTTGTAAATCATGTATGGTGTATCTTTGTTATTATTTAAATGTGTTTTGTTTTCAGTTGAGTGCAAACATCGTGGTATTCTTGTGCGTCAATGCAGTCGGAATTTTCATCCACAATTTAATGGAACATGCACAGAGGAAAGCATTTTTGGATACACGAAATTGCATAGCTGCCAGGCTGGAGATGGAGGATGAAAATGAAAAATTGGTGAGTTAACGATTGTGTTTAATTTTTTCAAATTTTTGAACCATTAGTATTTACTTGAAAAATAATTCATCAAAGCTACTTCATAGGAAGTAGGATCAGATTCTCTCTGTGGACATGGTTTGAAAATAAAAAAGTATAGAGAATTATTGATACACTGATTCGTTAATTGATAAAAATTAATATATGTATATATGATATTAAAAAATGTTCACACTTATAACTTTACTAAAGACGCGTTTCGCCTCCCACTAGGTTCCTCAGCTGAACTGCTCCTGTGTAGTAAAGTTATAAGTGTGAAAATCATTTCATTATCATTGCTAGAGAAATGGCACTCCTCAAACTGCAGTTTGAGGAGTGCCAGCGACTGCATTTCTTCGTCCATTGCTTTTCTCCACATCTCAGATTCATCAGATGAGAAGGCCTCGTCAACAGTATTGGGTTCTTCTAGAGCAAGCATAGCAAAAGCATCGTATCTTTCAGGTTTTTGTAATTTAGATCTATCTCGGAGAACAGGACGATCAACTGGCAGACTAATGCTTGTTTCTGATTCCATTTTACCCGAAGCAGTACCTTCATCAATTGATATGATTGCTGGGAAACTGGGAAGTTTTCGAAAGTGAAAAACCAATTTCGGTGCATGGTCATATGTTGAGTGGCACCTGAATCTGCAATCCAACTAACGTATGGATGTAGATCTAATTGAAAAGGTTGTGAAATGAATGGTGAACCTTGTATTGAAGTAACATTCGTTTTGATATCTTTGGTACAGTCTTTCTTTAAATGTCCTCTATGACCACATCGACCAACGCCCTTCGTGGTATTAGCCAGGGGAGTAGTTGTTTTCTGATAGGCATCAGTCCATTAAACCTACTGTGTAGGTATATAGAGACTGGCTTGAACGTTTGAAGTTCATTTGCTTTAGAAAGAAAAGAGAATTGAAACTTCTAGGTTTTTTTTATCACTTTTATCTGTAACTAACGTTACTGCAGTTTGGTCCTATAAGAACATTGTCAAACTTATACATTAAACTAACAATGATTGATTACATTAGCCCTTATATAACACCACTGTAGGTGATAATAAAGGTACTTAGCTTGATTGATTACCTGCATTTTATTTACTAGTGACAATGTGGGTATGCCAATTTGAAAACCGGTGAGTAAACTAAATCGATTTGATCATTTAACAGGTTGCACCCGCAATGTTTATGCTTATGAATTACCAACGATTCCAAATAATTGAGATTGCAACCCTTCCTTGCATGGTGCAAAATTTCAGTATCGTTTAGATTCGGGAATTTGTGGTTGTATGCCAAGGAATGGTTTGAAAACGTCGAATCATTTTTACCTAATCTGAAGGACCTTTCATGTTCAGCATACCGTTTTTGGAAATTTCGACCTCATTGTCTCACATAAACACTATTACACTCCGGACACTTAAGCTTATAAACTCCAGATTTCTCCAACTTGTGGGTTTCCAATTGCGGGTTTCTTCAGAAACCCGAAGTGGAAGTGACATTCAGACCACATGCCAGGTTATTTGATTTTCTTTTTAATGCCATAAATAAAATTGACAAGTTGGAGAAATCTGGAGTTTATAAGTTTAAGTATCCGGAGTGTAATAGTGTTTATGTGGGACAATGTGGTCGAAATTTCCAAAACCGGTATGCTGAACATGAAAGGTCCTTTAGACTAGGAAAAAATTATTCGAGGTTTTCAAACCATTCCTTGGCATGCAACCACAAGTTCCCGAATCTGAACGAAACGGAAATATTTCACTATGCAAGGAAGGGCTGAAAACTTAATTCCTTGGAAATTCACAAGCATAAACATTGCGGGTGCAACCTGTTAAATGATCAAATCGATTTAGTTTACTGACCGGTTTTCAAATTAGCATATCCACATTGTCACTAGTAAACAAAATTCAGGTATCAAGCGAAGTACCTCTATTATTACCTACAGTGGTGTTATATAAGGGCTAATGTAATCAATCACTATTAGTTTAATGTATAATTTTGAAAATGTCCTTATAGGACGAAACTGCAGTAACGTTAGTAACAAATAAAAGTGGTAAAAAAAAGTAAAAAGTTTCAATTCTCCATTATGATTTCCTACCACGTAGTAACGGCTACATTCATCAATTTGTGTACTACAACAAGGCATTTGGCAACGATAGTGTAAATGAACGCACTGTGTGACGTTGGATTGCGAAATTTTGTTCCGTAGATTTCAGCCTCCAAGATGGACCCTGACCTACAGTGATCTAGGACGTGGATTTGAGGACCCTGGTGGAGAGTGACCAATCACACACGCTGCGTGGGATAGCGGAAGAACTGGGCATCACCTCACATATGGTTTTTAACGGTTCAAAACGTATTGGAAAGGTCAAATGGCTCAAACAGTGGGATCCTTACGATTTGAACGATCGACAGAAACTGTTACTTTTCGATGTCTAATCTTCTTTGCTTTTGTGGAACCAAAACGATCCTCTACGACAACACAAGACGTTCAGGACAGTGATTGGACCCTGATGTGCCACCCAGGCACCAAAGGCAAAAACTAACCAAAAATGACCATAGTTACTGTATGATGGTCAGCGGCTGGTGTGATTCACTATTACTTTCTGCAACCGGGCCAAACCATCACAGATCATACCAGATTGTTATTGTGAGTAAATTGACGAAAAGTACAGAAAATTGCGTTAGCAGCAGCCGGCACTAGTCAACGAAAAAGGTACGATTCTGCTCCACGAAAACGCCCGTCCGCACGTGTCACTAATCACCGTCCTAAATTCAAACGAATTGGCGTCGAAGTTTTGCCTCACCCACCATACTCCTCAGACCTCTCGCCATCCGACTACCATCTTTTCAAGCACTTCGATAATTTTCTCAATGTTAGAACCTTCGCCAATCATGACCAAGCAAAAAAACGGCTTTCGTCGATTTTATCGAATCCTGAGCACCCACTTCTCATGCTGACAACCTAATAGAATATATATATATATATATATATATATATATATATATATATATATATATATATATATATATATATATATATATATATATATATACAGGGTCCTGCAACAGTGGCGCGGTGTTCCATATCTCTATATAGGAAGCAGATAGAAATCTAATTTTCTATAATATTACCTTATTGCTCGAGCTCGACAAAATAAAAATATTGGCGGTCACACAGGGTGTTCGATTTTTTCTGGGCGGATCCCAACTGTGTCTTTTTAAATTAAGTTCAATAGTTTTTCTTAAATGAGCATTTCTTTCGAAAAATGGTCATTTTTTCAAAGCGAAATCCATTTGACGACTGATAAAAATATACAAAAAATACCCTTTCCTTAAAATATCGCCCATTCCTAAAATTACCTGTTGCTAGATAAACAAGTTGCGAATTACACCACAAAATGGACATTCTTGAATAGTTACAATAATTTCAAAAATCTCGGAATTTGTGCCATATTCTTTCGGTCTAAAACAACCTTTCAGCGAATGAAATATTTATTGGAAATCAAGTAGTCTGGCAAATGACAGAACAAAATATTTGGCTGCAAATGAATATTGAAATTTTTAGTCAATCGTGAAGTTGAACTGTCGGTATAATTTCATCAGAATGTTGTTATCAAAAAGTGATTTGATTGATATGATTTTCATATTAGGTGAATCAGACAGGAATTGTTTATTGGCAAGTAGAATTTATTCTCAACGGTATCCCGATAGAAGGCATCCAGATGAAAGATCTTTCCGAAAGGTCTTGGGACGATTCGTTGAAACTGGATCTATTAATTATTCCAAACATGAGCGCATCAAGCCAGCTACTAATGAAGATAATGAATTGCAAGTTCTTCTTGCTGTTGAAGAAGATCCTAGTAGGAGTCAACGACAAATTGGGGAAATAGTGGATATAAGTGAGAGATCAGTGCAACGAGTATTGAAGAAACATCGCTTGCATCCATACCACGTTCAGTTACATCAAGAACTACTGTATGCTGATTTCGAGAAAAGAGTGAGATTTTGCAATTGGGCCATGAACAAAATTCGTCGAAACGAATATTTTTTCAATAATATTTTATGGTCGGATGAATCGACATTCCATAAAAATGGATTTGTAAATCGACATAATTACCATTATTATGCGACAGAAAATCCTCACTTATTGAGACAGGTGGATTATCAACATAGGTGGTCGATAAATGTCTGGGGAGGCATCATTGGAGAATATGTAATTGGTCCATACTTTTTTGAGGGACATATGAATGGTGCAATGTATCTCAATTTCTTACGAAATGATTTACCAGGTTTGTTAGATGATATTCCTCTTGACCTCCGCAATAGAATGTGGTTACAACATGAGAGATCATCTAAATGAAGTATTTCCCAATAAATGGATAGGACGGAATGGGCCTGTACGGTGGCCCGCTAGATCACCAGATTTGACGAAACTAGATTTTTTCTTATGGGGATACATAAAAAATATGGTTTACGTTGAGCCACCAACTTCTTCCGAAAATATGCGACTTAGAATAACGAATGCTTTTCGCAGCATTACACCAGCTGTCTTGCGCAGGGTAGAACAGTCTTTCAAACATAGACTTCAGCTCTGCATTCAAGAAAATGGAAGACATGTTGAACATATTTTATAAAAGTTTCATTATCAACCTTAATTAAACTCTCCCTTTTGTAGTTTTGTAATTTGCCAGTTGACAAATTTGAATATCTAGAACTCAAGCTCTGAATGAATATAATAACATGAAAAAAATAGTTATTTATAATGTTTCTTTCTTTTAACTTGTTTGGTTTGATATTGCACGATTTATGAGTGAAATTCTGCATCCAATGAAAAAATAATTTTCCATTTAGCAAAAAGTGATAGGTACATACATTTATTTCGTTAAAAAATATTTGTTTGGACACCTTCTAATGTACAAAATTGAAACAAGATATCTTTCGTATATTTTTATCAGTCGTCAAATGGATTTCGCTTTGAAAAAATGACCATTTTTCGAAAGAAATGCTCATTTAAGAAAAACTATTGAACTTAGCCATAGGGAATACTTAATGAAATTTGTAGAGGTTTCGTTGGCGCTTCTTATGGATCAATAATATACAGGGTGTTCCATTTAATATAAGGAAGATTTTGCAAATTTTCATTTACAATATTTGGCAAGCGGTTTTTCATACCCTGTATATCACAGGTCGATTTCAGATATATCGTTTGAGAGAGTTACCAATGTAGAATATTCGACCAAAAAAAAATTTCATCTGGACTTGGCACCACTTTATAATTTCAAATATTCTGAGTGACGAATATTGGAAAAAAAAACCTGTCATGCTAGATATCTCGAAAACCGTCAATATTTTCGAAGTGCAGATATACATAAAGTTTATTTTATTTTCTATGAAGAAACCGAAAAAGCGATAAAAAATATAGGTTGCCATTTAAAAAGACACAGTTGGGATCCGCCCAGAAAAAATCGAACACCCTGTGTGACCGCCAATATTTTTATTTTGTCGAGCTCGAGCAATAAGGTAATATTATAGAAAATTAGATTCCTATCTGCTTCCTATATAGAGATATGGAACACCGCGCCACTGTTGCAGGACCCTGTATATATATATATATATATATATATATATATATATATATATATATATATATATATATATATATATATATATCTATTTCAATATTAAATTCTACAAAAAGGATTTGAAGCTTTATATCTTCTATTAATTATCTGCGAGCGCTTTCGACAGTTGGTAGTACTGTCATCATCTGGCACTCCTCAAACTGCAGTTTGAGGAGTGCCAGATATATATAAAGCTGATACACGTTCTCTACAAGCTTACAGTGATTCCAATTATGCAGGTGATTTATCTTCGCGTAAGTCAACTTCTGGATTTGTCTGCAAGTTGAATGAAGGTGCACTAACATGGTTTAATCGAAAACATCGGTCAGTTTCATTATCAACGATGGAGGCAGAGTACATTGCAGCCAGTGAAGCCGCTAAAGAAATTATCTGGTTGAATTGTTTTCTTGATGAAATTTATACATATGTGTAGATCATGCCAATATTATGGATTGACAACGCTAGTGTTGTAAAGTTGGTTCACAATCCAGAATTTCATAAAAGATCCAAGCACATAGTCGTTCGATACCATTTTATTAGAGAAAAAGTACTAGAAGGTATATTTCAAGTACGACATATAGCAGGCGAGGATCAGATAGCGGATATTCTCACCAAACCACTGAGCAGAACTCGTTTTTTTTTAAGCTGAGAGATCTACTGGGTGTTACTAAGAGACCACTGCACTTCAGTTCAAGGGGCAGCGTTGGAATATGAACTAATTGCAGCTTATAGTCATCCTGTATAGTTTTATGTGGTTGCTAAATGATGCTATTGAAAAGTTTAGTTTGTCAATTATTTTTAATTCAAGGTTTGACGGTCACATATATATTTGTATTCTTCAAGTTTATTAAAGTTCTACTTCAAATTTACTATTTCACTACGATCCACAGTTCCAAGTATAATCTACAACACCTAATATGACTGATAACCGGTCCGTGCAAAGCGTATTGTTGAATCATCTGAAAATAGAACTTTTAACGGGTGTTATTCAACTGTATTGCCAAATATGCGCCAAACTAATTGACAATTATAAGACATCAAGTATAGCTGAGGCACCAGTCAATCTTATAATAACACTGATGATTTTCGATCATGACTCAACCTCTGACGGAAGCACTAAACTCTTACGAAAGTTCGAAATAGATGAAAACTTCAATCTAGCAGACCACTATTATAATCTTCATGCAGTCATTGTTCACTGTGGTTTTGGCATTGAATCTGGTCATTAACACGCATTGGTCAAAGAAAAAACGGACCGATTTAAGTTTGACGATAGTCGTGTCACAAAATATTCTGGCGATATCTTGAATTTATTGGAGCCTCTGGAGACACCCTACATTTTATTTTATGAAAGAGAGGACATTGGGAGATCAAGATCCGGATTTTCCTGCAGCTGAAATAGCAAATGCGTCACTGTAATCAATCAAGTCGCCCCGGAGCGCCAATTAATTTTTGTTGTTGTTGTTTCAACATTTCATAATTTGCATTACGTTATATATGAATGTACTCTATTAGTTAGCTTAAAAAAATAAACTATAACTAGCAGTATAAGAACATAGGCTAGTCTCCAAGAGTTGGAGAACTGAGAAGTTTTTGATCTGATATTATATTTACTATGAATCTGCCTTGAACCAAACTCTTGAGTGCTACAGAAGATGAAACAAATTCGCCATGGACAAGCAAACGATGAATCACCCAAAGGAAAATCGCTTGGGTGAATTTAATGTGTCCTCAGGTATAGTCAACGTACAGATGCTCTTATGTGGGTAGGTTGCTGCGTGCATCTTGGGAATTTTGCACCTTGAACATCGACCAATAGAGGGGGATCTCTTCAGTATGTCATCATGGAGCCGTAGAGAATACTCTAGAATATCGTACACAGGCATGATTTCAGAGTTGCATATTCCGGCTTCGATGGCTACAGCTGGAGGATTAGGAGAGCGTCTCCGCGCTGCAGGCATTACAGAAAGCCTACTTCTAGCCACATATAATTGAAGAAGGTAGTTGCAGATAGACCGCCGATCAGGTCTTCAGGAAAATGTATCCATAATCTTCAAAAAATATTCGAAAGGGATCATTAATCAATGTTGGAAAGCAAAGCCGCAAGTGCTCCTAAATGTTCAAAGATAACCTGGGTTATTTATTGTATGGAGGTTACAGTAGTTTTCGAATAGAATCGATTCAATATCAGCATTTTGCGGAATACGTTGACATTACAAAGCTTCATATCTTCCATACGGATAGATCGATAGTAGCAGTGAATGATCAGTTGATATCCACTTTTAATGAGAAACACTTAACACCCATTCGATTGAATAAAATTAGGGGATAACATCCCCTTTGAAGAATTGAAGGTAATGCAATGGTTTTTGAGTTGAAACTTGTCCCCTTTTCAAACAAACAAGAATTGTTTTTGGATTTTTGAGAAAGGTTTTTTCTATCAGTTATACCTTGCGGTACGTTTTCTTGGTTCACTCTGTACATAGTTCAGGTCAAATGCAGAAAACCTACGCCAGATACATTTTGCGTTCTGTAGTGGCGTTTCATAGTTCATTGAATTGTCCGTGGAAATATGCAGCATTTGTGATATTTAGATAGGAATATTCAGAATATTCACTGTTTGAAATGAACTTCAATATCAGGTTCAACGAGTAATTTGCATGCATTATCTGTAATAAGATGAAACTACTCTGTGTCTCATCACCATCGTCTGGGTTTCATAATAATCGCTTGTAAAAACAAAAGGGTTTATGGATAAATGGAAAGAGTTCAGATGTAGAATAATTTCAATTGCCATAAGTTATTAATTTAGTTATTTTTTGTCATTCAAAAATAATGAATCTTAATAAATCATATACTTCATAGATAATAAATTAATTTTAGTACCGTAATAAGTCAAGGGACAAGAAAGTGAAGTTACGAATTTTTTATCATGGGGGAAGTTGTCATATAGTTGAAGTGATAATATCTTTCCTATACCTTCATGGGCATTTCTGTCAACTGAGTTGTCTCGGAATGGTAGATGTCTCTTATGAAAACTCAATATTCAGGTTCCTTTTGTCAAAATTTTAAACAAAATTATTCACTTCACTTTCACAACATCTTTGCAATGGTTCCAGTTCCAATTCATCTTTCACATATTACTCTATCATCATTCTCCTGTGATGTCTATATTCATTTCATAAATTTGCCTGAAATTGAATCATTTCTACATTTTTTCGTTAATGCCAATCTTTATTTTTTTAGGAACGACTCCTTTTATCCGTGTTACCGCAACACGTTGCTATGGAGATGAAAAACGATATTATTTCTCCAGTCGAAGGTCAATTCCATAAAATTTACATCCAAAAACATGAGAACGTGAGGTGAGTTTATTTTTTTTATCTATTGTTGTGTATACTAGTACGCCTCGACAATTTTACTTCGGATCATCGATACTTCTGGATCAAAAATCGACGACTTCAAATCAATCTCTGTGTCGAAGGACGGATATGAGTTTGAATAATTTCAAAGTTCGATTAAGTATTACAATTTTTGACGATTTTTGTGGCTTTTTGGAAAAGCGGAGTCATTCATTACTATCACCACTATTAGTACTATCGCATTGAGTCTTTTACAAAAGCCAAACAATTAAAATTTAACTTTTCTTTACCTACCCTATTATAATAGTACCGTGTATGAAACTACTCATTATTGCAATTAATCATTTTTTCTCTAAGTAGCTCATCCCTATAACTTTTTTATTATTGAAGATAGAAACGCGAAATTTGAGTGTTGTGTATTATAGGTCAACTTTTTGACATATATACTTGTTTTTGCCATACTTCCGGTTTGACCGGAAATGACCTCAACTTTCGATTTTTAAATAGGACATCCTATATATTTTTACTTATTTCGATGGAAAATGACATTCCTAATCCAACAATACTTAACTTGTCAATGTTTGAGAAATAAAATTATTTTTATTTCCATTTTTATTTTTTGATCTAGAATGCCATGGATCGTGTAAATCGCTTCATTCTTGATCAAGTAACTTGAGAAAACTATGCGAATATGAATTTGTCCAGTCAACTTGATTTTTTTCAAATGGAAAGGGGGTGGTTCGTCGGCTTCTTGTGAAAGATCATTTTCCTATGTATAATTTGATGCCACATACTTTCACTTCATTTTCCCAATTTTTCTGAACAATTGCAAGAAACGATCATACCTAATAACAAATAATACGTATACGGTATACTTATGCACTAAGTCCTATTATTCTAGGTATCCGTGACAAAGAATCATCAGTGAAGAAAAATAAGTAGACGTGTTGGTTGAAGTGGGTTGTACGGCGTCAATTCGCTAAATTGTTTCTGAGTGTGATATAAGTTATTCGTTCTTTTGGAGAATTCTTCACAAACATAATTATTAATCATTCAAGTACCAACTACACCAACATCTTTACGATACCGATCACAACCGAAGATTGACTTATTGCAACTGGTTTTTGACTAAATACAAATAAGATGTACATTTTCCATTTAAAAATATTTATTCAGATGAAACCCGATTCACCAATTTGGGTATGTTCAATAGGAATAATAAACAAATTTACTTGTGATGCAAGAAAGACATTTTCAAGAGCGATTTGGTTTCAATTGCTGGATGGGTATTATCGGAGGAAAACTTTTCGGGCCAATAATTTTCGGCGGTCTTTTTTCCACTGAGATGACGATCGTTTTGATTCCGGAGTGAAGTGATGGATTCATGTTTCATCCATTGTCACATATCGACGAAAAAATTTCGCTTTGTTATGTTTAAACATGGCCAAACACTGCTCAGAATCATGATCTTGTTTCAGGTCAACAGTGAGCTTTCTCATTAGGCAAATGCTTATGCAATATAAAACCAACACGTTATTTTGATATCTTTACAATATTAGGTAACTCACGCAACTTCACTTTTCGATCATTCAAAACAATTTTGTGGATTTTTTAATGTTTTCTGGTGTTAGTGCCTCATTTGGACGTTCACTGCGGTCTTCATCATTGGTGTCTCTACGACCACGTTTGAAGTCAGCAAATCAATGTTTAATTGTTGTTTCTGATGGTATCTTTCTTCCTTTTTTTTATGGTGAACTGGATGTGAGGATAAACGGATTTGTTGTGTCGTAGAAACTGTTCTAATGCTTGGAAATTTTTCAACATTATAATGAATTATAAAGTTGGAATAGTTTCTACGACACAACGAATTCGTTCATTCTTGCAACCAGGAAAACGAAGAATAGATATCATTTTTGGAGGTACGGCTCAATAGAAAAACTGTCTGCGAACTAGGTTCTTCTCAAACCTACTCATACTGATCGGTATCTCAACAAGAGCTCTACGTACCATCCAGGGAAAAAACGTGCTGTGATGAAAATCCTTATGAGCGACATCTTCTTGGGGTAGAACTTCGTCACTTATGAATTTCACTCAATGCAAGATAGTGGCCATCATCGACCTAAAGTCAAAGATATTCCATAATTGAAAATCGGAATTCTTTCAGAGTATTTTATTCCTCTTCCTAAGTTGGAACAAACAACAAAATGTCACTTCATCTAGTGGACGAGTTACTTACCAACTGCATATCCGAAATTTTCTCGATCCCTCTGATGAGTGGCTAATGAGCCCGAAACCGGTCTGCGAGTGTGCCCGTTCCAAAATTGAAGGTCGACTCTTTCAGTTGTATTGCCAATTGCATAAGCAGAAAATTTTCTGTGAAGATTACTGCACTGACGCCTGTCGGATATAATCCAACGCCCTTCGTGATATTAGCCAGAGGAGTAGTTGTTTTCTGATAGGCGTCAGTCCATTCAATCTACTGTGTAGGTATATTCGAGACTGGCTTGAACATTTAAATTTCATTTCTTTAGATTTAAATCTGTCTGAATATTGAGGTAACTTAACAAACAAAGCAAAAAATCAATGAAAAATATTTCAATACTTCTATAATATTCAAAATAGAATTCATTAGGTGAGAGGTTTGCCCTTGAACTCCAGTATACGACACGATGACATTATTATATAATGAACAAACTTGTGATTAATTTATATCTGAAACACATCCTCAGGGATATTATGACAAGTTTGGTGCTCTAATTGTATTATATTTTTCGTGTAATCTTTCGCATCTATCTATGAACAGAGTATAGACAACAAACCCAAGCCCGAAACTGAATTATGACAAAAAACAAGAAAATCATAAACAATCTGTTTAAAAAATATATGTTTTTAACCATCTGTCACACCCCTATAAACGACAACCCTCAGAAGTCGAAGCTTGTGCGAACTAAGTATTAACGAGATCTTACCTTTCAACGTGTAATTCCTAACACCATTATGGTGTGAAGTATATTTTTTGAAGGTTCAATTTTTCTGAATTGTAAACCTGACACTTATACATATATGAAAATTGCTTCAACATTCATTTTTTTTACAAAAAACTTTTCGACAATGTCTTTATAAACGAATTCTGAAACATCAAAACTTTTTAATCAAGTACCTGTCATTGTAATTGAAAAATGTGACAAACTTATCCAGAAGTGAATTTTTTTTGTCTTAAATTTACTTTTCTAACGCTACTAGATTTTAGTTCCACTTAAATTTACTTTTCTAACGCTACTAGATTCTAGTTCCACTAAATGAAAAATAACATATATCTGATTGAATCCAACCTAAATCGCCACTTTCGTTTAAGCACCGCTCTCGGATCATCTCAAAAATTTTCCTGCGGTGCAGTGCTACTGCGACAGACATCATAGTGTATATACATTGACTGCGGATATATCACGTATCAGTAACGACTATCAGGCGAGCTCTGTGTTCATTCGTATTTATGATTTTAGACGGAATTGGGAGGTGATGGTGGGGGTTGTGACTTATAAGTGGCCAATGACCTCTCTATGAATTCCTGGGTGGTAATGCGTTAAATTAGACACAAAAAATTTTTTTTTTGAATTTTATTACGTGGTCAGTTTCTGTTACGACACGTTCTGCAATTACAAATTTTTTCCGTTGCATGAGGCGGTAGTTACGAGTGTGTTCTTTGTGTCCTGGTGTTGATGATGCTTTCGGTAGTTCCGATGTGAACCAAGCCACAGGAAAAAGGAATCATGTAAACACCTGCAGGTATCAGAGGCTCTTTTTTGTCAATCTGATAGTATGAAGTAGTTGATTAGCTGGCTTGTAAATGGCCTCAATGTTGTGACGTTTGAACAGTTTTCCAATACGGTATGTGACTTTGTTTGGCAAGTAGACTGTGCCTACCACTGGCGGTTGGCCAGTGGTCGAAATTGGAGTATTTCTTCATTTGGGATGTAAAAGCACTCAAGATTTCTTGCGCTGTAAATTCATTGGCCTGTGGAGCTTGGTATAAGTGACGAATGTTTGAAGGTGATTGACAATGTTTCATGATGAATTTCACTAGTTCGGACTTCCATTGTCTACTATATAAAATGATTTGAAGTCCCTGAAACAACTAAAAAAGATGAGTTAAAAATGAATAGCTGAAAATAACAATTATATTGAGCAAAATGAACCTGAAATGAAATAATAGTGAAATAAAATACAAGTAAAATAAAATACAAGTAAAATAAAATACAAGTAAAATAGAACAATTGAACAAAAATAAATAAAACAGTAGTTGTTTTCTGATAGACGTCAGTCCATTCAACCTACTGTGTAGGTATATTCGAGACTAGCTTGAACGTTTAAAGTTCATTTCTTTAGATTTGTTTACTGCCAGTCTTCAAGCATAGCTCACTGACTAATAAGATAGACAGATTTATTCCATCGACACTACCAAATTTGTTTCTATAAAGAATCGCGAAATTCAGTCGAATTTGTCAAAGTATATTCAAACCTGAAGTACCAAACATTTCATCTGCTACTGCGATACACATCATCAGTTGTATGTGCGTTTGCTGCGATAACGAAAGTTGTGTCTCGAAGTCTCAGCAACGACTGAATGTCGAGCTACGTGTTCACTCGCATTTATAATTTCAGAGGCTGCGAGGCCGACGGTGGGGACGGTAGTAGGGGCGATGGCGGGGTGTCCATGCTTACTCTTTTTTGGTCCGCACTTTTGTTGGATTGTTCTGATTGATTCATTTCTTCATGACACCGTCGTGAAAGTCTATGGTCTTATAGAATAAATTCATATCATTATTTATATTTCTAGAATACGTGTTTCATGTATGGTTCAGAGCTATCATTCTCCAGTATGTTTCTTCAATGATTTTTTTCTCAGAAAGCTCTATTCGTTTCTTATCAATTCTTTTAGGTATGGGAAAAGTTCCAATGTTCAATTCATATTCATTGAAAAAAAATTCAATAAATGTTGTGAATTTCTCAATAAAATCAGGTTACTCAGACAATTTTCTGGATAAAAGTACTCGTGTAAAAAATTCTATCGGAGCAACGATTTTTGATAAAAATACACTTTTGTTAGACGACATCCAACCTGAGACGTCTACCATTATTCGAGAAGATTGATTTTGAATGAAAATAGAAATGATAGGTAAAGTGTTTGTAACGAATTTTTATAATGCAAACACGTTACTTATCAAATCTCATGGTGTAAATAACAACTGCAAGCTTGAAGATCAAACAGAAATTGAAAATCCGCTACAAAAACTGCTCAATATGACCCCCTTCTCTCTCAATACATTATCGTAGTCTGCGAAGACACCCTCTCTGTACTTGAAATAGCATTTCAGGGTCGTTTCGTATGGCTTCACTATGTAATGTTATTATATTCCATAAGGCATCTCTTGTGTGAATGGGTGTAGCATTAACAAGGCTTCTTAGATTCCTCCACAGAAAGAAAAACAATGGATTTAAATTCGTGTACCGCGGTGGCCATGCATATGGTCCACCTCTACCAATCCATCTATTGTGGAAAGTATTGTGGTTCAGATGGTCCCGCACCATCAAACTTAAAATTGGAGCGCCATTATGCATGAACCACATATCTTTTTTGGTTTGCAATGGAACATGTTCCAAAAATCCATTCAAATCGTTCTGAAGTATCCCCAAAGAACGTTCGCCTTTCAATCGGCCATGTAGAATGAATGGACCTATAAGATGGTTTCCTATGATACTAGCCCAAAACTTTCACGTTGAAATTCTGTTGGTGTTTGGATTACAATATCCTATGGGGATTTTTTTCGGCCCATATGCGGAGATTATGAGAGTTGATAACTAACAATAATAATAATAGGTCTTCATTCCCAGAATGATACAATAAATGAGTGTGAACATTCACTGAAACGGAAAAGGCATCAAAAGATGCAACCTCTGTTTTTCATCTTAGTCCAAAAAAAAGAAAAACTATATATACATATATACACATGTATACATAATACATAGGTATTCACAAATATATACATATACACACACATATTGGTGGATGAATGGATTAAATATATAATTAGCGCAATAGTATATTAGACATAAATATACATGGTCACCATTCTTATTGACTATGGGTGTATATTGATTTCGTTCAAATATTTTCGTTTCAATGCTTTTTTGAATTTTTTCAAAGACATCAGTTTACATTCCTCAGAGATTGAGTTGTACACTCGTGTGATCTGGTATAAAAAATACTTTTTGAATGATTCTGTACGGTGTGTAGGGAAGGTGTTTGTCTTCCCCTGTAACGAATGTTAATATTGTGAACATCTAAACGGTATGATAATTTCTTGTATAAATATTTGGGAGCTTTTTCAGTAATAATTTTATAAAATAGACAAGCAGTATGTAATGATTGCTGTTTTGCCATATCGAGCCAGTTGGTATCTTTGAGTTTATGTGATATATGTTGATCACGTTTGATGCCATGTACTAGACGTAGAACATTGTTTTGAACAACCTGAATTCTTCGTTTATCTTCATAATCAAAGCATGGCCCATAGACCGCGCTTCCAAAATTGGATTCCTCTACTGATTGGACTGCCGAATGGAAGGTAGCTGCAAATCTCTGCGGATGGTTTCATTCTGCACGAACCAAGGAGCATTCACAATCATCCTTATTAACTTATTTTGCAATCTCTCCAGAATGGAGATATTGAACGGAGCCGCTTGTCCCCAGACGCCTGAAGCATTCTTGATAACAGACTTGAACATCGTGTTATACATGGTAATTTTATTCTTTAGACTCATTTTGGATCTTCTGTTGATCAGAGGGTACACACTGGCTATCCTTCCCTCGATCCTTGTTTTAACTGATATAATGTGTGGGTTCCAAGTGCGCCAGTTGATCTCCCTTCCAGAGACCCTCACTTTCCTAGCCGGAGAGGATATCGTTTTTTTCATGGTTATCGCCTGAGTTTCTGCTGGGTTCACTCGAATCTTCCACTCAAGATACCAGCGCTCGAGGTCGTCCAATGCATGTAACATATAGACGATCCCGAGCTCTCGACCCATGGAAGATGAGAGGAGAGCGGTATCATCGGCGTAGAGAGACACCTTCACACGCTCGGACCTCGGAAGGTCGCTGGTGTAGAGCGAGTATAACGTGGGAGAAAGCCCAGCTCCCTGTAGTACCCCAGCGAGGATCTCTCTGTTGTCAGACAGGGGGCCCTCTACTCTGACCTAAAAAGTTCTGTCTTTCAGGAAGGACTCGATCCACCGGATCAGTCAAGAGGCAGGTCGAACGCGTCTAATTCTTGTAGAAGGCCTTCGAGCCAAACACGGTCGAAGGCCTTCGAGATGTATAAAAAAACTACGTGAACTTTTCTATTGTGATTTAGCTCTTGGATGGTATTTTCGACTAGTCTCAGAGCCTTTAACTCGGTGGAGTGTTCTCTCCTGAATCCGAATTTTTCGTCAGGCAGAATATTTCGGTCCTTAACTTCTTCGTTGAGCCTTTGCAGAACGACTCTTTCAGCCAACTTAGCCGTCGACGAAAGCAGATAAATCGGGGGTATTTATGTGGAAACAGCGGGTTCTGATCCTGTTTCGGGGGCATGATGACGACCTTCCACCTTCTGGGGAAGTATCTGAGGGCCAACGAACTGTTTATTAGATTCAGAAGGTTCTTGACGCAGCTGTCTGGGAGCCTCTTCAATAACCTATTGGTTATTGAATCGGCCCCCGGAACTTTCCTGGCCTTTGCTGCCTTGATATACCTCTTCAGCTCTTCTACAGAAGCCGGACAGATGTTTTCATCATCATCTTCCCTGAGGATGCGGTGAATCCGATCTTCCAACATTCTGCAGTATTAGAAAATGTTCTTCCATAAAATACATGCATATCTGCATATTCGTTGAATGTAAACTGTTCGGCCATATCAACAAACTTCAAAATGGAATATTGATAATACAATGACAACGCACCACTCAACAAAATACAATCGCATTCTAGTTTCTCATTTTTTATCACAACTATTTAATTTCTTTCTGAAAGTTTTTTTTTTGTCAACATCTATGAAAGAAATGAAACATAATCATTCACTAGATATTTTTCACCTATTCATGTGCCTCCGTTTTTGTAGTTTTTGCTCTTTATTAGTAGAGGTAAATGTGAGTTTTATCAGATAAAGTTATTGTTATATAACTAAATTATCAGTGAACACTTCCCAACATTAAAGCTGTGAATAAGAATTTGAAACATTCAAATGTTGAGTTTCATGGGATTCAGATAACACAATACAAAATATGGACTGAGTTCGATATTCGCGTAGCTTGTTATTTCAAAAACATAACGAATCTACCTAATTTGATATTTCATTTGCATTATCCCTGTTATGTTGTTGTGTTAACGTTATTATTATTATTATTTGTGTTCCGATTGGTTTTAACACGAGTACTTTTATTCAGAAAATTGTCTAAGTAACCTGATTTTGTTGAAAAATATTGAAAAATATCTATCATTTCCAAGTTTTGGGGCATGAACCATCGGGGGTAGTCCGTTCCTGACTTTTTAGTCCAATAACTGACTCCTCCATGAAAGCTCATCAAAGCAATTCATTTGTTCAGTTAATCACGAAAATTTGGTTGATTATGAATATTCACTTGAAAAGTTATCAAAAAAGGCATTTTTCATTTTGTTACTTTGAGGGCCCGTAACTTGGTAATGAAGGATTTCAGGAACAACAGTTATGTGAAGTACTGGTGACATTTCGACCCCATCTATACAATTCCGAGAGGAATGAGAAAGTCTAGGGACATCCTGTATATCATCTTTTTATTTTCTTTATGTCTTAGTGGTATTATCCTGAACGAGAAATGAAGAATCATAAATCAAAATTTTTGTCTCGGCACAGAACCGACGTGAACCATTTGTTTTCATTGAAAAGACGCGGAAGAGACAAAAGGCTCAAGTCAGTAGTGCCACGTTTGCGCCCGAAATCCTTCCGGAGTGAATTAGCGCCTCACAGGGATTTGATAATCAAAGAATTTTGAAGGTGGTTGCCTACATGTCATACATTGACTTCAATTGTACAAGTATATAAATTGGCGATTTATACAGAATCCATCACACCAATCTTCATGCCGAAGTACGATGTGAAGTCGTCACATCGCCATTCATGTCTGTTTTACTGTTGAAATTAATTTTCAATTTCGTCCAACTCGATTTTGAGAACTCATTTTCTATGCATCAATTTTCATATTCAATTAAAATATTCACTGGCAAACATCCTGTTTTCTTCTTGTTGCTATTTTTGTTTGTTGGCTCAACTCTCTTGTCTGTCAACGAAAGACAAGTCTGTTGTTTATGAACTGGGAAATTGTTCTGACTATTATTTCAACGATAAAATATTACCGTCGGTATATTTGTTCTGTTCGAGACACTCGAAGATCTCATTCACCGGTGAAAAATATGTGTTCTCTTATGTTCAAAACACGTTCAATAGTTTGGCATGACAGTTTCCAAATGAATAACTTTGATCTCAATCAAATCTTAATCAGCTAATTTGGTGCCAATTGGCAAATGTTTGAATTTTTCATTAGATCTAATTGTTGATTTTGGCTATTTGTTGGCGGTTACTGATATGTTTAGTGATCTAGAGCATACAAACGTTATTCAAGTTCAAGTTTTACACGTTTTCGACAATGTTTGTGAATTTCTGATAGATCGAAAATGTAATAGAAATTGGTTATATTTCAATGAATCATGTCATAATGAAATTCTTTTTATTCGTTTACAATAATGCATTAAAGGATAGCATACCTTACAAAAAATGCATTTTATTCTACTGAAGAATTTCTACAACTATAGGAACTTTATTTTACTTGTATAAATACATAGATTTTACAATTTTAACTAATTTAAGCGGATCACCGTTCTTGCATGTTTTTAATATGTTTACTGCTAACATGTTTATAGAATTTCACAAACTACACTTAAACGATTTGATCTCCACTAACTTTATTGAAAATAATCATAACATGTTTCGCTAAAACATTAGCTTTTTCAAATGATTAATACAAATCGTTTAAGTGTAGTTTGTGAAATTACTATGGATCTTCATCAAGTAACGGCCGAATCAATCAGAAAAAGAAAAAAAAAAAAATGTTTATAGAAAATGTATTCATAGATAAGCCCAGTTGCTTTATGTTCTGTTCTGACTGGTCTGATAAAGTTTTATATCTGTGAAGAAGAGAGAAATGAAACTTTCTATGTTTTTTACTACTTTTATTTGTAACTAACGTTACTGCAGTTTCATCCTATACGGACATTTTCAAACTTATACAACTTACAGTTTATTGTATATTTACAGTTTATTTACAGTATAAGTTTGAAAATGTCCGTTTAGGACGAAACTTCAGTAACGTTAGTTACAAATAAAAGTGGTAAAAAACATAGAAAGTTTCATTTCTATTTTCTTCATTATGATTTTCTACCACTCAGTAATGGCTACATCCATTAATTTATTTTATATCTGTATGTACCACATGTATAAAATTTTTAATGACGAAGCTTCTATTTTATTCTATTCATTGAAAAATGTATATTTTACTAGAACCACCAAGTATTGTTCATGTGTCAATGGTTATTCAAATTTTCTCAATTATGTTTTTTTTCCCTTGATGCATTCGTACTCAATATTTTTCGATGGACCTGAAATTATTATTTGTTGTAGTGTTCAATAAATTTTCTTGTCATTCATCCTTAGTTTTACTACTTGATGAGTTTAAAAGTTGCGTAGACTAGATCTAAAGAGTCTGTAAATAAATCACTCCATCATCACTCCAACTTACTAGTTGCTGTGATGAATGCGCGGGTCCAAATGTTCTGTATTTGGTGATCAAGACATCTTCAATGCAAATAAATGTTTATATCTTCTATTATCCCGATTTGCACTGTGAAGCTTCATTTGTACAAGCAAACAACTTATAACATTAATAAAAATAGAATGAAAATTTATAAGTACCTATTGAAAATTCTCATATTGTGTCAGCACTTTCAAACATTCTGAAAAAAATCTAAAGCAGATGGCCAAAACATGCACAATACAATGTTCATTTATGTAATCTAGTTGACATAGTAACAGCCGATTTCATAATCAATATCTAAAGTCCACTTTACCGAAAGGAGACTTTAAACCAAAGTTGGTTTCATAATTAATATTAAAGTGCCCTTTCCATAAAGTATATTTTAAGTAATTTTCAATCTGTTGGTTAACCTGGAATTTATGGATTTTGACAAGATATGTCATATTTGAAGAGTTTTCCGTTCCGTGTTTGAATGAATAAGGTCAAAAGTTGTGGTGTTGGTTGTTTTTATTATTTGTGAGGACGATTCATTTGGACAAAAATGGAAATTTTGACGAATAAGAAAGTTCGCTCGTCAAATGTTTCTCGAGAGGAAGAAATGAATGTGCAATCAAATGCTTTTTGCTTTTTGATAATCCTGTTAGCTGAACTTCCTGTTGCGTAGAATTTTAAAGTCAACAATAATTGTTGTAAAGGTGTAATGCACCCACCTCTAAAAATTAAATAAAAGTTTTTGATAATTTTATTATTAAAAAAAAAAAAATTACAACTTACTTATTAGTAGTTAATTCAGTCTGCTCTTTTATTTCATCTAGTAGATACAAAACAGTTTTTCTTTATTTAAGCGAAAACGTTGGTAAAAGTCAAGCTCATCATTCAGTCTGTTCTTTTCCTATACACTTTTGGTCTAGTATAAATAAATTTTCCATCAGACGAACTGGAGTTAGACGTTTCAAAATTATTCATATTAATATGATCAACGACTAAACGAACACAAAACTAGCAAACATAGCGAGTAGCACAAAAAATCACAATTATAAAAATTGAGGTTATATTGTAGTAGTTGAATGACTCTTTAGCGAGTTAAAGTGGAGAAATCGACACTTCAACCTCAAACGACGTTTTTGGCTTAAAGAATACTTCAAGTTGATTATGAAATCAAAAATATTTATTGAAGTATCCTTTATAATAATAATATAATAATAATAATATCGTTTATTATGCATAAAAATACATTTATACATAAAAGGAAATGTGTTAGCCAAAGGCTATCTTCCACCCTTTCCAAAAATTATACAGTAAGTATAAGGAAATAATGATAAACATACTTATTTAGTATCATAACAATGATAGAGAAGAGAAAAAATTATACATCATCTAGTTGCTAATAACTCTTAATTTTCTTAACATTACTTTGGCCAATTTAACAATTTCATTGTACTACCGTACATTAAATTTCAAATTTTATAAATTAGCACTGAGCAGTAAGCATCTGTGATTTTATTTCTTTCTCAAATTAATGAATATTATGATTTAAAAAGGGTAAAATTTCATTCAGATAGGAAGAGGCTATATAAGAAAAACATCTTTGAAATTTGGAAGTACGGTATCTAGGTATGTTGAATGAGTTAATTCTCAAATTGACAATATGTATGTCAGAATGCCTGTTTAGTAAACTATATAAATAACTAGGTGTTTTAGTTTGAAGCAACTTAAACAAAAACATTTTTATCAAATATTGAAATCTGTACCTCATATTCAGCTCCTTCATTTTCAACAAAAATGGGGTGGCATGTTCACCATATGGTATACAGCATACGAATCGCATGCAAGCATTTTGTATACGTTGTAACTTCTGTTTGTTATATTGCGGCAAAAAATTGTAATACACCGAACAACAATACTCGATATATGGGGGTAAATAAGAGTTTTTTAACTAACCTGAGTTTCATTTCTTCTGATAACTGATACTTGAATTTATATAGCGATTTGAGTTTGAAGAATGATACTTTGAAAATGTTTGTCACATGTTCGTGGAAATACAAAGATGGTTACGCCAAGATTTTTAGCACTGTCTACCCAGTCAATGTCTGAGTTATCGAGAGTGAGCCTGATGTTACACCTTTACCTTTAAAGGTAAAGTAACCTTTATGCTTCTTTATGAAATCGGCCGTAAAGATATCAAAAGAACGCGCTGGCTTTACCAAAAACAAGAACGTCTTGATGATCCTGAGCAATATGTGGCCATGTTTAAACATAACAAACCGGAATTTTCGTGTCGATGGATGAAACATGGATCCATCACTCCATTCTGGAATCAAAACGATCGTCATCTGAGTGGAGAATAACTGGCGAACCTAGTCCTAAGCACCCGAGAGCACAACTTCGTCTGGAAAGGTTATAGTCTCGGTATTTTGGGACGTGCGTGGTGTAATATTCATCGACTATCTTGAGAAGGAAAATACCATTAACAGTGAATATTATATAGCGTTATTGGATCGCTTAAAGGCTGAAACTGCAAAGAAACGGTCGCATTTGAAAAATTAAAAAAAAAGTTTCATCAGTGACTACTGGCTGTTCGCAGATCTCGAATGAGGATGTTATTGCTGAAACTGACGTTTATTTTGAGACACGTTTTTTTCTTAGGCCTGATACTTTTTATCCCATTTGTTAGCAAATTCCAATTAAGTCTGAAGATATACTTAACTCACTGGAAAGTAACATACGAGACGCCAAAATGCACAATGTAGTAAACTGTACCCATAATATGTCAATTAATGTCGATTCACGATGCAATATTTTTCATAACTACTATTTCAATTCAAAATATTTTGCCATGTGCCATTCATACTCTTGTTATTTATTTCATATGACCTACTGTCAGTATCAGAAATACTCCGCCTTCTAGACACACCATATACTCTTATGTCTCTGACAATAACATCCTGCCTGAACACCAATCTGGTTTTCGAAAAAATCACAGTACATCTAGTGCTCTGTTGAAAATGACCGACGATATTTTTCCAGCCACCGATGCTGAAAAGGTCACTCTTTTCTTGTCTCCCGATTACAGTAAGGCTTTCGACACAATGAATCACAATCTGATGGTTTCAGTATGGAGGCATGTGACTTCATTAGTTCATTTTTGAAAAATAGGAAGCAACGTGTTGTGATAAAGGGTAGTCAGTCTGATAATATGAGTGTATGTCATGGAGCCCCACAAGGTTCAATTCTCGCCCCGCTGCTCTTTATTATCTACACATCTGACTTCTCCAAGGTCCTTAAGTCATTCAACATTCATACAAATGCAGACGCCACTAACTTGTACTACTCCGATAAAGTAAATCAGCTTATTGATCACGAAACATCGCTCAATAATGATATAAAATATCTTGTTCAGATTTCGCAGCAACACTGTCTAAACCTTAATCGTAGTAAATCATCTTTAATAATCTTTTGAAAAGTCAAAGATCGTGGAAGGGCCATAGATAATATCGATTTGTATATTGATGGACATTCTGTGGAGTTGACTGACAAAAAAATGTTTAGACCATATGTGGTCATATAGACCACAACCTCAGATTTGTTCATCAAGTCAATACTCTCATTCAAAGGTCGTACGGTGCTCTGAAACATCTGTATTCAAACAGACACTATCTTAGTAGGTCTCTCAAAATTACCCTTTCAGACGTACTGTTTAATTATTGCGATGTCGTCTATGGCCCTTGTATCGATTCCATAACTTCTGCAAGAATTCAGAAAGTACAGAACGCCTGCATTAGACTAATATTCAGCTTGAATTACAGAGATCATGTGACCCCTTCCATCAATCAACTTAATTGGTTGAAAATGCAAAAGAAAAGAGAATTGAATTTCGCCTGTTTCGTTCACAAACTGATAAAAACACAACAACCCACTTATTCGGTAAATAAACTCCTTTCCAGACATCAGATACACTCAAGAAACCTTAGATTTAACAATAATTTTGACATTCCGAATCATAACAACACTATCTATGAACAATCATTCACGTATCATGCTGTAACAATGTATAATTCATTCAGTTGATCTTTCAAAAATTCATCACTACCGCTATTCAAAAGCAAACTTAAAACTGAATTGCTCAGCCAACAGTGATTTTTTGTAATGTTTCTTTTTTTTCAAACGTGGTTGAGTGGAAGAATAGCACTTTGGTAAACTCCGCCATGTAAAATAAAAACCATTAATTTTAATTATTATTATAGTGATGCGTGAACTACCATGTTTATACGTGTATAATATACATGCATACTTATATTAATTTTCATTCATCATTGTCATTATCGGATACATCAGTAATTACTGTGGTTGATTGTAAGACCGAGACAATAGGCTTATGGTATGAGAAATAAAATACAAATGTTTTCGAATGAAAATTAGAAAGATATCTAGAGCAAACTGCAACGATTGTTATTCCATGTTCCATTTCGGTTATTATTCATTTGTAGATCTAATTTATCTTGTAGAAAGTTTACCAAGAGTTGTTAATTCTCGGACGCGGAATTATCATTGAAATAACAGTTCAACAATGATAATTACATTTTGCCACAAATTCAATCAGATTTTAGAGCAGGGCATAGTTCGACCAGTGCCCTTTTTATGTAACCGATGACATATTTCGGTAAATTGATAATTCAGAATGTACAGCCTTGATTATGCTTGACTTTAGCGATGCCTTCGATATTATTCAACATAATACACTTCTATTTTAAAATAAAGTGGTGTTTGTGAAGACTCGCTCAAATTCTTCTACTCTTATCTCACAGATCGATGGCAAAGCGTGAAACTGGGAGATAAAATATCTGTTGCTAGAAATGTGTCATCTGGTGTACCACAAGGTGCTATCTTAGGGCCGCTTCTATTCTCAATATACACAAGCCAGTTTGGAAAGTTTGTTAGTCATTGTAAAATGCACATGTACGCTGATGATATTCAACTTCACCACAAGTTTCCCATAGACGGCCTGAATGACGCAGCAGTGGCTGTGAATAATGACCTGGACAACATTGCTGAAGTTGCTAGTCAGCATTCCCTATTGTTGAATGTGAACAAATCTATAGCATTGGTATTCAGTAACTAATCAGACAGTCGCAGAAAGTAACCTTCAGATGATTATTAACAATAAAGTTATTAAGATTTCTGATAATGCAAAAAATCTAGGCTTGATCTTAGATGACTCTTGAGATTTCAGCATATTTCAAATGTAATATGCAGAGAGCATATGGAGCTCTGAGGCTACTATATTCTCATGGATAATGTTATTCACCCATATCAACAAACAGAGTTTTATCTTTAACTTTGGTTTTATCACGATTCTATCTCTATCTATACAGTTTTTGTATTGATCAAGATACTTCTAGTAGAGTACAACGCGTGCAGTACTCCTGCATTAGATTCATATATGGCATAAGAAAATATGATCACGTCTCTCACAAACTGAATGAGTTGAAATGGCTTCCAATGAGAGAAAGATTTAAGTTCCATGCTTTGTGTCTGTTTCACAAAATTCTATTGTCTAAAAGCCCAACTTCTCTTCATGAGAAAATAATGTTCAGAAATGATATCCACAATCTTAACATCAGGAATAAAAACCTGTTAACATGTCCTGCACACGGAACCTCCCTCTTCGAAAGAGGCTTCGAACAATATGATATGATAAAATTCAAAAAAGGACTCAAAACATATTCACTGAACGATTCCCTATAATTTTACCCATCTCCTATTTTTCCTCCCTTGCATTTTCTCTATTTTTTCTTTTTTATGAGTGTGGTCAAACTGTTGATTGTTAAATGAAAATAATGAGGGACCCAAAATGTTTAGGTTTAGGTTAGGATTAGACAGACTAGATACGCAAAATAAAATTAATATAAGCCTAACTACAACAAGGATTAAGTGGTAGAGCACCATTTGGTGAACTTTCCCTTGAAATTGCCTATAATGTATGTTTATTTTTTTTCTCATCAAATTATAATTGTGCTTCGTGTACGTGGAATGTGGAAACAAAGACACTTTTTATTATTATTATTTTTAATTCATAAATTATGGAAAAGTAGAAAGCCGAATAGCTTTCCTCTTGGCAAATAAGAGAAATAATATTGGCCGATACTTGATGAAAATAACCTATTCTATAACTAACGTATTCAAAAAACACTTTATTGTGAGATTTTCACTAAATGATTTTACAAAAACGCAACACGTGTTTCGCCATACAATGGCTTCTTCGGGCGTGTCTTTACTAATTCTACATATTCAATGCTCGATATACCTTATTCTACAATTTGAAGTACCTACATTTCAAGTACCTGTTTTTTACCTGAGTTCGTAATGAATCAAATTACCTGAGCTTATGTCCACATTTAAAAAAATATTTAGTAACGGGAAGATATTCAATTCTAATTGATCATTCAGTAAATTATCCGAATTCCTGAATCTATTGATTTCTTAACATTCTAGAAGATTGAGTTTCAAACTCTTCTCCTCTAAATGTAACACATCGTATTTATGATTGAACTCATGTCCTTCCGCTGAAACGTGGTTTGCAAATGTAGAATTGGTCTTTCTATTCACAAAACAACTTCTACTCTCTTTAATTCTTTGGGAAAATGTTCTCCCTGTTTAGCCAATATACAGTTTTGGAAACAGTCGGTTTATCGGCTTATATACTCCTGATCTATGTGACACCGAAGTTTTGTATTTATTGTTTTAAATAAATTTACTTAATTTATTATTCGTTCTGTAAGCTACGTTTACACATTCTTTATTTAAAAACGGGCAATATTATTGGTTGGTTCGCACATATATGACAATATCCTATAAGTGACGTTATCGCATTTTGAAATTGGATAGAACTGGTCCATGGCTTGCTTTTGTAGTTTTTTGGAAAGGATGGGAGTCTATAGTATCTACCTTATAACCGTTGTTAACCGCGGTTTGTTTGATCAAACTCAGCTCTATCTGGAAATTACTCGCAGACAGTGGAATAATCAATAGTCTGTGAAGCATACTATTGAATGCAGCAACTTTATGCTGGTAAGGGTGTGTGGGTGAATAATGTATGATATTGTCCGATAATGGCGAAACACGTGTTGCGTTTTTATAAAATCGTATAGTGAAAATCTCACAATAAAGTGTTTTTTGAATACGTTAATAGAAATAATATTTCTTCCGATGAAATATTCAATAGTATACTATCTACCGAGCATATAATTATGGCTAAATTTTAGCGTAAATTTTATGATACGAGCCGTATGCGAGTGTTGTAAATCAGCCATGTGAATAATAGTCGTTATATGCAAGTAGAAAAAATACTATGCTTTGACAGACAGAAAAGTATTTATGAAGTAAACACTTTTTGAGACAAATATATTTTTTGTTATAACTTTCAACATGACACAACTTTCTGGTGTTAGTTTCTTGCAAGTTTTTACATAAAATCCAACTGATTTTTCATTTTGGGGAGTGGGGATTGGGAATACCCCTGCTTATGGGGTCAAAGGTTTTGCAAAGCTATTAAGGTTAAAACTTCCCCTTTCGAAACAAGTTCGACGTATTCTTGGATTTTTCCGCAAACTTATTTCTTTGACAGTTGCGGTACGTTCTCGATGGGCCACCCTTTGTTTTTATTATCTTGAGTGGGGTGATTGCGATTCAATTAAATAAATCACGCATTACAAATATTGTATGGTATCGAGTACTTCATAGATAGGATAGTTGCAATTTTGTTGAATAGACGAGTCCACGAAATTCTGAATATGACCAAAAAATTATTTGGAAGTAAAATATGAGGGGTACATAAATTAAGGTTTCACCGAGGCGTCGCCTTAAAATACTCGTAGAGCAAATAATACGAATTAGAATGTAGGGTTAAAAATCGCCCAATAAATTCCAACCCACTTGGGTTCTGACCTAAATGAACAAAAACGACATACGTATTTCTCAACAGAGGCAAACCGAACTCATGTTTCATATTTATCCGGTACGATAGAGGTGGAAAAATACAATGAACTGAAAGACCTTTTGTGCGGGCGTTGCAACTCTCGTAGGACCGTGATATTAAAGGCGATAACAAACCTTGATTTAATGGATTCCTCAGAGTACTGGATAAATCCAGGGCGTAGATGGGTACAAAGGGTCAACTACGATTATTAATCGCAACGTTATGAAAGAACATTCATCTCGGTGTAGATAAATTTAATTATAACTGGCGTTACCGGGTATTACATCTTGGTTGGACGGAAATACGATGTGTTCAATTAAAACTTAGATGAAATTAAATCACAGAATTTATAATCGAGTACTTGAAAAGTGGCCAAAGTGAAATGGTAACAAATTTTGATTTTGAATAACTTTTCAATGTGTAACCTGTTGAAAACATATGTTGTCTCATAAGTGACATCAGTTGTCTTGTAAGTAGACATTGAATTTTTCCTGATTTTTTATTGAGTAGATATTTTTTATCAATTAAGTTACTTTGTATCACTGTTATGTATTTATTCACCTCGCTGGTTCTTTCACATGAACACTATAACAAGTTATGAGCCCAGGACCAGTGATGGAAGACTGTAAATTAGTTATTGTCAAGAGACTGCAGTTAGGTTACCAAGGTCATTGAACGTCACATTCTTGATTTGAAATTTGAATCATGAGTGACAACAGCCCTAACGTTTTGCCATGCGAAAAGTTGAAAGAAAGAGACAATTATCAAAAATGAGAATTTAAAATCAAAAGTGTCCTCAGACTTGATAACACCTGGTTCGCAGTAGATGGTTATCCTTAGGATATCAAAACCGACCAAGCTACCAGACAAAGATGTAATGCAAAAGACCTGGCTAAAATCAACCTCAGTGTTGACAAAAGTGCCTTCCCCCATATTATAAATTCAAAACCATTCTGCCGAAGCTTGAAATGCACTAGTGAGTGCTTACGAGGAAGTTTAAATAGCTGTCTTCGTCTTCTCAGACATCTGTGTTCCATAAAATTGATGAGTTTTTCCACTATGGAGGAATATGTTAATTTGGCTGCTGTAATAAGATACCATCTTCTTATCAGTGCGAACAAAATTCTATTTTTATTATTTTTTTATTATATGTATATACTTTATTGTCCAAAGAAAAAATCTTGTTGACAAAGTTAGTGAATAAATATAAAAAACGCATAAATGTCCTATGAATATAAAAATATAGATAAAATATAATGTAAACTAAAGTATAAAAACACTAAATGAAAAAACACAAACAATGGTTGAAACATACATACACATAAAACATGATAAGTTAAAAATTATGGGTATAGAACTCAGTCAAACTGTAATAGGGTCGACTACTCAAAATTTCTTCAATCATTTTTCTGAACTGATTGGTATCAATATTTATCTCTTTAGTGTAACTCTGCAGATGGTTATACATCATCACACCATTGTAAAATAAGGAGTCCTTGCAAGGGATAGGTAATTTTAAATTTCTACAAGATGTTTCTTATTTAAACACACTGTCTCCAGAATAAAAAGAGCTACAATCGTCAATTTTTTTTAGCTATAAACAGTTGCCTGCATGCGTTACGAGCTTTAGCTTTGCCCAAGTATCGTATAGCTCTCTTCTGTAATACAAATACAGACTCCAACAAATTAAGGCTACACACTCCCCAAAAAGGTATACCGTACCTTAAGGGAGACTCTACCAAAACGTGCGTGATATGCTGTTTTTCCAGTATAAACTCCCAGTTCTCTAACAATAACTCTCACTGCACAACAGCCGGTGGAAATTTTACTTTTAATTTTGCTGATGTGAGCGTCAAATTTCAGTCCACCGTCTATATACAGTTCCAGAAATTTATTACACTCTCTGTTCTTAATGATACCGCTCGCTACAGATAAATTCTGAAGTGAACATTTGAAAGTCGTATTTGTTTTAGAAATATTAAGGGAAAGTAGATTGGAATCACACCAAGACTTGTTTTTTTGTATATCATGAGCTGTTGTCTCATTGAGTAAATCTATACCTTTACTATGCCACAATATAGTGGTGTCGTCAGCGAAAAGAGTGAATGTTCCAGATATACTTATGTTCATCAAATCGTTAATATATACCAGGAACAATGTGGGACCGTACTGTTTGAACATTTAATCGTTTTCACAATCTGACTGCGACCATTGAGATATGACTCGAACCACCGTAGTGTTATCTCTCTACATCCATAGATATTCAGCTTTCGTAGCAGTATTTTATGATAAACGCGGTCAAACGCTTTTGTAAGGTCACAAAATACTCCTGCAGAAGCATCTGCATCATTCATGTTGGAATACACCTCAAACAGAAAAGAGAATATTGCATCATATGTGTAATATTCCTTATGTTATGGCGAAGGATAAATTCATTGAGTCTTTTCTTAACTAGTTTTTCAATTATTTTTGCAATAGTAGGAATGAGAGATATTGGTCCATAATTTGAAGGATCATCTACAGAGTTACCTTTATATAAAGGAATCACTATCGACAATTTAAGAAAGGATGGAAACTGCCATTTCTGAATGGAAGATTGATTAGTAATACAAGAGTTCTGAGCGCTTCTATTGGAAGATTTTCAATAATTTTGATTGAAATTTCATTATAACCAGATGTTGATTTATTCCTTATATTACCAAAAACTTCAAACAGTTCATCAATATTCGTATCATCGAATTGAAGAGATTCATTGATTGTAACATTTTCTGAAGTAATCAGTGGGTCATATGGTACCACAATATTCTGACTGAGCTTGTGTCCAATCGAACAGTAGAATTCATTTATATCGTCCACATTGATTGGTATTTCAATATCTCTGCTCTTTTTGGTACTATTTTTCAAATCACCAACTTTCTTTCATTTTATTGTGTGAGTTATCAATTCTTTTTTGAAGTAAATTTCTTTAGCAAGTCTAATGGTATTTCTATAAATTCTCCGATAATTATTAAAATATAAATGAAAGTAAGGATTCCCGTGAGGATTGAGATCGGGGATCGAGCGGGCCAGTTCTGTGGTCCGCCTCGACCTATCCACTGATTTACATATGTTTCAGTTAAATGCTGACGTGCTACTTGACTAAAATGAGCGGGAGCCCCATTATGCATAAAAAACATATCCCTTATGACGCCCAAAGAAACTTCCTCCAGCAGTAATGGATGCACTTCTCTTAAAAATTGAACGTATGCCTCACCATTTAATCGAGGAGGTAGAAAATGAGGCCCAATTGAATCATCCCCAATAACTCCGAGCCACACGTTAAGAGAAAACTGTTGATGGTTAGTTTCGACAATAGCGTGAGGGTTGTCATCAGCCCATATGTGGTAATTATGAAAATTAACAATCTTGTCCCGAGAAAAACTACATTTGTCTGTGAATTCTATCGTCTTCAGAAAGTCACAATTTCTTCTAATCATTTCCAGCATCCAATTGCAAAGTTCAAGACGGTTCGGAAAGTCTCGCGGTAACCTGTACTCCTTCCTACCTGTACTCGTTGCAGATGGTAAGGGTATAAGAATTGTTCCTTTAAAATTCGAAATACCGTCATATAATCAACATTTAGATGGAAAGCAATCTTTTTAGTACTGGTAGTAGGTTGTTCTTCAATCAAATTAAGTACTGCTTCCTCAAGCTGTGGTGTTCGTACTTCTCGATGGCGACCACAATCCTGCGTTCTTTTGTCGAATGAACCATATTCTCGTAATCGTTGATGAAGTCGAGCAAATATTCTATGTGAAGGATGCTGCCGTTGAGGATACATTTCAGCATATCTTCTAGAAGCTTCTAACCCATTCCCCTGCGACAGACCTTAAACGTAATGCATATCAGCCATTTCCTCATAACAAGTGAATTATTAAAGTAACAAATTAGGAGCAGAACAACAACACACAATTAGTATTAATTCAATTTCGAAAATTCACAAACTGACAGCGTCATACCAATTTAATTGTCACTATCGCTAATAGCGACCTACTAGATAGATTAGTTTCGTATTTTCGCATTTATGACGATGTATCTCTGTAGTTGTTCGTAAAATAATGTTTTGTTGCGAACTGGTTTATTTTGGGCAAAAAACCCAGGAGACATTTTTTGTTTAGAATGAAACAGGCTATCGGAAATATATTTTTAAATGGTAAAAGTTACATTGGAAATGAATTTTAGGGGTTGCGTTTTCCACCCCTTACAACCATGGGGTGAACCAAATAAATTACTGGCTAAGTGTCTTTTTGGAGTACAAAACATCTGGTTAATTTCAATATTATAACTTTTTTAGTGCTTGTGAAAAAAATTGTTATACAAATTTTATGTACCCCCTTCAAGGGGCCGTATCTTAACAAGGGATGCTCCAATGAAATTTCTTTATATGAAAGATCTTATCTTTTTTCCGATGAGGAGTCACCTCCTTAAACGTTTCTCAATTAATTAGTTATATCCTGTATAGTTTTCTAAATAACATGGTTCATCATTCAATAACCAGTGCTCTGTTAATGAAACAATATTTGGAAACATCCGGTCTTCTAAAAGTATAAGTGATTCGTCTGTTTCATGGCGTATTGACTGAACATTTAGAAAAAATAGGGATATAGTTTGTTTAACATTATCATTTGTTACCGTTTTACCATTTGTTGGTCTGGCTTTTCTAAAAAAGTAGAAGTTATAGACGAATCTCTCTGATTAATATTATTGCTAATATTCATATAGTCACATAGTCACCAAATATTATTTTTTGTGTGTGAGAGAAAAATAACCACTTTATTGAGTATTATTATTTTGCTACCCTTAATCCTATTATTTATGACATACCTTAAGGAAGTGCATGAATTGCGTTTTCTTTAATCATTTATTACTTTCATCACTCTATTAACTATAGGATTCACACGTTAAAAGGTAAGACCTCGTTAGTCCTTAGCTCGCACAAGTTTCTCAACTTCTGAGAGTTGTCGTTCATATGGGGGCGACAGCTGATTAACGGAAAACCAGATTTTGAACAGATTTTAACATATAATCTTATCTAAAGGGCTATGTCTTTCTGAAACAAGTACCTAATATTCGCTTAAATGCAAGGTATAAAAGTCTGTAGTTACTGATATTATTAGTGCTGATATTATTAGTGCTTTTTCTCAAAGTAAAAGAAAAATTTGTTGCATACTGATCCCCTATGACTAATGTTTTCTTAGAGTTATTACGCATTTCCAAGTCACTTTCAATAATTGAATTCGCGGAAGAGACTCTTGAAATCTCCTCAAATAAGTTGACATTACCCAAATCCTTGTGAGTTGGTTTTTCATCCACATATTCAACTTCTGCTTCAATATTTGCTTTTACTGGCATTTCCTCCTGGTCATGAGTATTAATGAATGCTTTTATTTGCACATCATTTCTGTATGTGCTCGTCTGCGTACCACAATCTTTATGAAGTAATGAATCTACATTATTTTGCAGCAAAGAACCTTCCAGGTATTTCAGTACACTGATAGTTTGAACTGTAGCGTTTACTTTATGATGTTTCTCTTCTTCAACTGTTTGAACTGATACTGTCATTGCATTCATTTTCGTTTGTGTATGTACAGTTTGTAATGTCTCATTTTCTATATCATTTAGTCGGTTTTGAAGTGATACTGAAGTTGATCAACAGTTTTTACGTTGTGTAACGATATATTCGTTACCGTCATTTCATTGTATTCATGACACGATAAAATGTGACATCTATGAATTCCATGTAACCGGTATTGGCAAGTGTTCCTCCTAGCATAAGCAATCTTTGGTTCACTAGAGAAGATGAAGGAGTAATTTTTAAGAAAGGGAGAAGTCTCTCGTAGAGTTGAGAAGGTAGAGCTCGATATCTTGGAGTTTAGTTTTTTTTGGATGTGAAAGTAACGATGCTGTTCAGAAAAATCTGAATATTTCATGGTAATCACTGTGAATTCAAACCAAAGCTATCTATTTTACATTCGTTTATGAATTGGGATTTCCTCGGATGCATGAATTACTGAGATTTTCTGCTGAGAAAAAGTGTCCCTCCTTCCAGATGTGAAAAATCCCTGAAATCAGTGTGAGGGGCTACTGGCAATTTTACGAGAAGTCCTGGGATTTCTATCCGATTGCTGATCACAGTGGGTGAAAATTAAAAAAAAAGTGTAAGTCACAATCCAAATTTTTGCTTCATCGTTCGGGAAGCTCCACTCTGCCGCTGAATTCAGATTCGAGCAAGGGACCTGTATCTTGGTTAAACAAATCTCCGGTTCATAGATCGAGATATAACCAATATTTTCTCATTATCTATATCTTTGTAGATTGGTTACAGACTTCAAGGGAATTAAGGTTATAATCCCATTTCCTAATTTTAATGATTTAGTGAATTTTTAGTGGTCATTTTTTGTACAAAACATTGTTTTGTTTCCTAAGACGCATTCAGTGGTGATTTCAAGGTTAATTTTTTTTTGTATAAGATTATTTATTTGCCTATACATGTTGACTCCTGAATTCAAGGTTAATTTTTTTATATATACCATTGATGCATCAATACAAGAGTAGTATAACTAAGAGTAATTGTTGAGAATATTATTCAATGTATCTATGAATGAATATTTATGTGAAACCGTTTTACATTAACATCACCTGTTATCATAATTATATTCAGTGAAGTGCAACACATTTATATCCCTAGAATCCTGTTTCATAACCATTCTCATGTGAGCAACCCTGCCTCTCAAGGAAGTGTTTAGTCCCACACTGATCAACTAAACTCAACTAGAGAACAACAACCTTTACCAACGTCTCTGCTAGGAGACATGATGGAGTAAACAGGTGAAACCATCATACTAACAGGGTCAATCTTTGTATTTTTTTTTGTAAATATATGTATTTATTTTTGTGAATATATAATTTTCTTGCTCACCTGATCACAGAAGGAAGTTTTCATTACTATCTTCTTAATGGTATTTTGTATTTTTTTCCATCATAAAATAAAAAAAATGCTGGCGCCCAGCCATTTAAATATTTAACATTCATATTTTTACTTGCTTGACACATTAAAAATCAGAAACTAGCAAGTTGTCTAAAGAACTCACAACGTTCTCTACTGACTATCCTGGGCATTCAAAGTAGCCCCGACTACGTTACAGCTGATAACTGATCAGCGTTAGTGATGAGAATGAACACCAATAATTCATTTTACAATTTATTTTGGAATCTACTCAAGTGATGTTGGAAGGAAAATTGGATTCACGAGGGTGGGAGTTCAATTGGAAATCTAATCCCCTAGAGCACCCTGGTGGGGAGGATTGTGGGAGCGGCTTATTGAAATAGTCAAACAATTATTACGAAAACAACTAGGAAGGGCTTTTTCAACATATGAAGAGTTTTTTAGTGCATTATGTTACTGTGAGAGTGTAAAGAATTCACGACCTCCCACTTATATGTCGGACAACATCTATGTTTCTGCACGAAATTGAGAAATCTGGAACACCATGTTTGGATGAAGTGGATAGTTCATTAAAGAGACGTCTTCTGAGGTACATTCAGAAGATGCGATTGAACCTACGGAAGAGACTCTTGAAATCTCCTCAAATGAGTTGACATTACCCAAATCCTTGTGAGTTGATTTTTCATCCACATATTCAACTTCTGCTTCAATATTTACTTTTACTGGCATTTCCTCCTGGTCATGAGTATTAATGAATGCTTTTATTTGCAAGAGATGAATACCTGAGTCAATTAATTTTACATATGATAAAGCATAACTATAGAGCAATCAAGAAAGGAGACATCGTCATTATCGAGAATGAGGATTTGAAAAGATTTGATAGACCTTTGAGTAGAGTCCAAGAAATCATTCCTGGTAAAGATGGGAAAGTATGTGTAGTCAAAGTCAAGGCTTCAACTGGTACTTTAATGAGACCCCAGATGTTATATCCCCTTGAAATCAAAACTAACGAAAAAGATTTCAACTCTGAATCTTATATAATTGAAAACCTGAATGAGAAATCGAAATTGAAAGAGCTAGATATTCAGAGAGAAAATCAAGAGCCTATGGAGCCTGAAAATGCAGAACAAAAAGAAGACGAGAATTTTTCTATGGCTACTGGTAGCAGAACCCTGATTGTGGAAGAGAAGTGAAGCGCCCTGCATGATTTGGATTTTGCATTGATCAGACTTTATTTTCCGGTTACTAACGAATGTTGTTATTTTTAGAAGTTTTGTTATTGTCAAATAATTTTATACGATTGTCAGTTAATTTTTGGAAATTATACATTTGATCAGTTCATTTCATAGAAATTCGAGCTACTCAAGAACCCTTTATACATATCAATATACCGATTAGGTGTACTTGTGTGTTACAGTCGGTCTCCCAGATGATTATGTACCAATGATAATGGCTTTGGAGAGTTCTGCACTGAAGATCTCATCAAAACGAAGCTTCTACTCGGGTCACAAGCCCAAAAGGAAACCGTGGTGCTGGGTATGCAAAGTGAAAGGTCACTTCAGGAATGCCAGTTGTAAACCTTCAACTAAAGATTCTAAAAACATGGCTTCAATTACTAATTCCAATAATGCCAGCCCTCAGATTTTAATGGTAAAACATAAACACTATACCATAATCCGATTTTGATATTTTTTCTAATGGCAAGGAATATACCCCAAATAAATTCACATCAATCATTTTTTCTAATGAGGTCCATTTCTGCAAAACAATGTCTTTTCCAAATGAAGGTATTCAGATGTGGTAGGTATATCCTATCACTCATACTGTGGTAGGAGTCCTCTGATTTTTTTGATATTTTTCGTTTCGAGTCACACCAAAAATATTTGTTTGCTATTATTCCTAGATATTTCATGTTTTCCGCTTCAATAATTTCACTTTTGTGGTCAATTTTGATATGATTCTCAGGTAGATTATTTATCTATTAGACAAACAGCAGGTAACGCAGTTTTCTCTAAATTTCAAACAACTTTCGAAAGCATATCGAACTTTTACTTTTTCGTTCATCCATTGTTGTTCCTTCTTAAATAATACCGATACCGAGTATATTGTAAAAAGCAAGGGACTCAAAATGGTTCCCTGTGGTATATCAAAGCTAATCAGTTCACTAATAAAACCACCACTTGTTGATATTTCGATAAATACGTTAATCAAATCAACTGTTTTGAACGATAATCAGCAACACCTTCATTATTTTCAAGAGGCAAGGGGCGTTTAGTTTGAATATTTAATTTGAACAGTTTCCAATTCAGGTAATTTCAATAAACTTCATGCAAGTATAATAATAAATCATAATTTAATTTGAAAGAGTTATATTTTTAGGTGACTAATTTTTGGGAAAATATTTTTTGGCTTTGTACTACCCCATCTTGATACAAAAAATGTGGGAATTTTCCAAAGAAAGGAAAGAAGTAATCAATTTTAAAAGAAGTACCTTATACATAGATCATGCAAAGAAGTAACTTTTAGGCCCAAACTGGAAGAAAAAGCCCTCCCGAAACAGCCACTTTTATATAAACATTGAGTTACACGAAAGAAAAATATTTTCATTACGGAATTAAATCAGATATCGTTCATAGGATTTCTATACAATAAACTAAATGAAAGGTAAATATTTCACTTACAGTTTGTGTCTAAAATTAATTTTTTTGCTTGATATACACATTTATGTATAAGGAACTTCTTTTCTTTGGAAGATTTCCACATTTTTTTGTATCTAGATAGAGTAGTAGAAAACCAAAAAACTCCTAAAAATATAACCCTTTCAAATTGAACAAGATTCCTTTTTGCTGGGATTCAATCAAATAGGTGGATGAATGTCATTAGAAATCATCGATGACATAAGTAGATCAAACTTATTCCATGACAGAAAATTTGTAATTTAATAATGAATTGTGTGTTTTTTCTCATAATGTTATCCAGATTAATACTGAAGAGCCCTAGGGCAAGTGATTTACGGCGAAATATCGATGTCTACTACTGAGGATGACAGTGATCTATATAAGTGAAATTTTCGCCTTCCAATTAGTATATTGTGTAGAGATCCTGTGAATGATATCTGATTTAATTCCAATACGATAAAAACTGTTTGCGTGGGTAATGATTGAACCATCATTTCAGGTGACCAAATATTACCATTTTATCCAACTTGTAACACAACAAATATTCAACAAGAGTCAGCATTCATCTTTTATCACCATCAGTAAACGTTACACGATTATAAACCCATTTGAATGAGATTAAATAACACGTTTTAGTATTTTTACAACCTATAATCCTCATAATGTTGTTACTTCTCGGATAAATTTCAGTCCACCCGCCTCCTAGAGATAAGCTTTTTTTATTTCTCCGACGGAAGTGCCCGTATTAGAGGTCAGGGTTTATATTTGATGGGCAATTTCCTACATTCGTTTTGTGAAAGCACCTTCTTCTGAGAAAAAGTGGCAGATAACCTGACGGTGCTTGTTTTTAATACACCTTTATTATTAGAAATAACACAATAACACGAAGCTACATCCACCGGGCAATAATAAAATAACACAATATTCTAGAGAATGAAATAGGGTTCAAAATTTTCAAGACTCAAACATCATTCATTTTGTCAAAGAAGCCGTTCCGATCCAAGAAATAATATATACCGGGTCCAAGAGAAAGAAATCAGCATGGGAAAATCGGAAACCAAGAGAGGTACAAAGTTGGCTAAATTAGGAAGAAGTTTTCAAATTATGTTTCAAAATTTCCATTAGTTCCGGAGATATTTGGAAAGAACCAGAATTTTCGAATTTTCTTTCAATTATTTTCTGATGTCATTTGAAAAAGTTGTACAAAATGGTGATATCTGAAATGAATAAATTCCTGATATGTCAGGGACTCACACTAGGCGTGGTTTTTTTGTTTGAGTATACAAAAAAGTATAAGAAACAGGAGAACACTCCATGCAAAGTGATTTGGTCGGACTAATGCGCACTTACAAATAATGGTATTTTCAATCTGTCAAATGGTCATTATTAGGCGTAAAGCAGTTTGTTTTTACTACTCCTTTTCTTTAACTTCAGAAGGATCTGTACCTATGGAGTAGGGAGGGTGAGTGTAGGCCCACAACACTTAGCCACATGTGACCCATTGTACATCCTCCCGAGGAATTGTTCTCCTAGGCCATCGTCCATCCTGTCGTTTCCAGGAATGTGGACAGGTCACCAGGAGACATCTCCTTTATATATGCAAGAGGACAAGACTCGCCGAACACACACTCTCTTATTGACGATAACTCCGGACACTCGCATAGGACATGCCTGACAGTTTCATCTTCCTGATCACACATCCTGCATAGAGGTGTGTCCACTAGCCCCATATTATGGAGATGTTTCGTAAGCGTAGATTTTTCCTGATCATCGCCAGATATTTCTTCGACGCCAGCTTCCCAGGGTCGGCTAGGGTGATCTTGGCAAGATTGAATCCTTTGATTTCATTCCATCTCTTCAGAGATTGAGCATGGGTGTAACGTTGGGTGCCACTGGGTCCTAAAATTCTTGGTCCAGCCGCTTTCTTGGCTAAAGAGGCGGCAATGCGACTACCTTTACTCCTATCGTGCCCTTTAATCCACCTCGAGATAATGTTATTATCTACCGAGGCTTTGGCCAAATCTTGGTGGAACTCTAGTACTAGCCCTGAGGTAACACGTTGTCTGTTCAAGGCTAATAATGCTAGTCTGCTATCAGTGCAGATTGTTATGTTTTTGCCAGAAATTCCTTTCCGGGTTATTTCTTTTGTAGCGATTAAGATACCAGTCAGTTCTGTTTGAACCACGCTGGAATTTTTTCCCATTCCTCACTTAATCCTAAGGTTAGTGATCTAGAGTACACTCCACATCCTGAGCCTTCTTTGGTTTTTGAGCCGTCTGTATATAGTATAGCTTCTCGCCATAGGCTCAGCCTCAATTGGCCCATTCCTACTTCGAAGTTTACACCAGCCGTGCGCATCGTTACATGACCATTAACGCAACCTCCTTAACGTTCAGGTCCAGAGGGATCAGACCAGTAATTAATTCCATTGCCGCGGTTGATATTCTCATGGCTCCTGTGATGTTTAAACAAGCTAATCGCTCTATTTGAATATAATTTTTGGATGGCCGTCGTGTTCAGAATATCATAACTTTTTATATTTTGTGTAGACGTTCAAGATCTGGCAACATTTACTTGTTGTATTTGTAGGCGAATGTTTTCTCGTTATCGAACAACTGCATCACCGTAGGTAGGTAGATTTCTGACCCTTGCCACATGTTGGGTTTTAGATATTTGAAGTGGTGTTAATGATAACATTTTGTGTGATTCAAAACAGAGTAAAATAACATACAGTCCACGAAGGTTGTGTTGTAATCATCTATTACAACACAACCTTGGATTTTTTCTTGTTTAGAATACTTGGAGTCTGAATTCAAGGGGATAAACCCCAACACGTTGCTTGTCGAACTTTCGGTCCCCATGCAATGGCTTCGTACGTGAACATAGGTCTTATTATTGCAGTGTAGATCTAGGTGACCACTCGGGGTGAAAGACCCCATGCGCGTGCTACTGTCCTCCGACATTGCTCATAAGCCACATATGCTTTTTTTGCTCTAATCTGTAGGTGAGGGTTCCATGTTAGCTTCCTGTCGAGGATAGTACCAAAGTATTTCACCTCTTCAGAGAAGTTTAGTTTGCTTTTGAAGATTTCGGGAGGTTTTAAGCCCGATAATATTCTTTTCCTGGTGGAAAGGACCATCTCATTCTTCTTGGGAATCGACAGTGAGTGTTCCTTAAACCATGTTTCTATTAATTTGAGCCCGTCCTGTGTTCTATCGCACAGTATGTTCACAAATTTGCCGGTCTGCGTGATAACTATGTCATCTGCATATGTAATTATGTAGAATCCACTATTGTTGAGGTGATTATTCAGGTTATCCAGAACTAAGTTCCAAAGAAGGGATGATAAGACCCTTCCCCTTATGACCAGTCTTTTCACTGTAATGCCTTCCACATTGATACTCATTGCTCCACTAGAGAGCATCTTGAGTATCCATTCTCCTACTACTAGAGGTACATTTCTAGAGTGTAATTGCTGGGTTATTGTTGGAAAGATTGTTTTATCAAACGCTCCCTCGATATCTATGAATATACCCAGGGTGGATTCTTTGTTGTCCAATGATCTTTCGATTCTGCCAACCACATGGTGAAGGGCCGAATCAGTAGACCTACCCGAAGTATATGCATGCTGTTGGATGAAGTGGGTTGTACTTCATCTCTACTTCAGAAGGATATTGAAATTCATTAGAAAATAATTATGTTCGGGAAACAAAGGCCTTTTTTCTTTAAATAGCAGTTTTCTTTTCAGAAAGTTATTTTTGTTATGGTGTCTCAACATCGGAATCATTATGAACGTGTCAATTTTCTTTCCGTAATATACCCATAATAATTGAGTACTTTGGTAGAAATGCAAAAACTAAATCACTCTAAATTCTGTTGCCATAACGCCATCACAGCTGATCACAGAGACTCGTTCGTGATGAAGATGAAGATGTTGATTAATTAATCAATTAATTGATGGATGTAGTCGTTACTACGTGGAAGAAAATCATAATGACCATAATTTATAACCAACGTTACTGCAGTTTCGTACTATAAGGACATTTTCAAACTCATACAATATATAAGTTTGAGAATGTCCTTATAGAACGAAACTGCAGTAACGTTAGTTACAAATAAAAGTGGTTAAAAACTTAGAAAGTTTCATTTCTCTTTTCTTCATTAATTAATAAATTGATTATAGAAAATTAAATTTTTTTTACCATTTTTTAAAAATCATTTTCTTATAAATACAAGTATTCTTCTTAAGAAACATACACTCATTTACTTGCATGCTATATCCTGAACTTTTCAAATAATTAACTTCAATGAATTAAAAAAAGAAATTAAAAAAATATTGTTTTTGTCAGATTAAGGGAATTCCTCTAGATAATCGTCAGATTATGAGACAGCACGTCTGAAACATAAAGACGAACCATATATATCTTAATCTGACGCGCTTGAGTATTTCAAAAGGGCGAATTTTTTTTGCACATTATCAATTTTAGTTTGCGTCAGATCGAAATCGTCAGATTATTGATTGAGAGCTTTTTTTTGTTGCCCTTGACACCATCTTAAAAAATCTGACGCGCTCGATAAAATTTTTTTTCTTTTCACTTTTTTAACCCTTTTTTTAACGTTCAACCACCCACATCATGCAAAAGATCAGATTAACATACCAACATTATTAAAAATACGTAGGATAATGATGCTATCAATATCTGACCTGCTCGAGTATGTCCATGCAACAGTATTTTTTTACATATTCAAAAATCTGTAGCCGCTTCCCCCACCGATGAAAAGGTATATATTATATAACATTTTTTTCTTCTTATCATCTTTGCAAACTAATATGTCTCAATGACGCTCGAGTAAATCCCCATTTTGCATCGTGGGCTCCCCTGCTATTATAAAAATTGATACAATTGTCGTTTCAAGTATTCAATATAGATAAACTTTGTTTGTTACACCAAGTGATTGGGGGAGGAATCGTTTCAAAATTATCACGATAACATTAACTTGACGCAACGAAGTAAGCCATTAAGCATCGTGTCTACTGTAAGACGCCGGTGGACGATGTGGAGGATATAGGGGCGGTCTAAGCAATGAAGCTCCATCGCTGAGAATGCGACCCGAACGCGGGCAGACGCTTGAGGGCAGACGTCATTAACGGTTGTGTAAGTTTTGCGAATTTCTTTATAGGTAACTCAATTCGATTCTCGAAGCTCTTCATTACTTAGTGCAGTTGGCATATTTTTTTATTTACTGGATTTTCAAAATGAAAATATAAATTTGTTTGAAATGATCTGTCACGAAACTTCATGTGACAAATCAAATTCTACGCGGGCGAAGCTAGACGGTAGAAACAACTTATTTCCCTCGAATAATGTGTATAAATTAAGCCTCATTAAGGAAAATTATCAATATCTTGTTGGAAATTAAAATATCCAATATCAAAATTTGTTAATGTTTCAATGTGATCGTTTTAAATGCACCTTAGTCTAAAATTTTCATATATCCGGCATCAAAAACAAATTGTAGGCCTCGAATTTGTTTCGTATCTATGGGAAAGAAAGTTTTTGGCTTTCTACTACTCCATCTTGATACAAAAAAAGGGATGAGGGAATCTTCCAAAAAAAGGAAGGAAGTAATCAATTTGAAAATAAGTTACTCTATACATGGATGTGTAGAGCATGCAAAGAAGTAACTTTCAGACACAAACTGAAAGAAAGTCCTCCTGAAACAGCTACTTTCATATAAACATTGAATTACACGAAAGAAAATAATTCTTTCGAAACAAATACTTCTATATAAACACTGAATTATACAGAAGATACTTTTCTTTACTCAGTTTGTATTTCAAACATTCGTTGTGGAATAAGATCAGATATCATTCACACGAGTTCTACTTTGAATGAATGGTAACAAATTTCACTTACATGGAACACTGTCACCCTCACTGGTATACACCGATGTTTCGCCTTAAGACACTTGCCCCAAGGCTCTTCAGTACCAAATTGGATAACATTATAGAAAATACACACACTTCATCCATGAATTACGATTCTTAATGTCACGGAATAAGCTTGATCTGCTTATGTCATCGATGACATCGTAATGACATTCATTCACCTATTTGATTTAATCCCAGCCAAAAGGAATCTTATTTGAATTGAAGGGGTTGCATTTTTAGGAGCGATTAATTTTTGGGAAAGAAAGTTTTCGTATCTACTTTTGATTTCGTTTATTCGGTTAATATATACAAAAATTGTATTCCATAATTTGGGGTTGATTTTTCTTGAAGTAATTTTTTTTACTTTTTTTAAATATGGTGAATTTGAGAAGTTGTGATCACAATAATTGATTATTCAACCCCCGCCAGACACGGTACATTCAATCAACATTAATCAACCCCGTGAAATATAAATGTATTCCACCCAAATCTGTCGTGACCTAAGTAATCGAAATTGAATGGGACATTGAACGACACAATTTGCCAATAGCTTGGAAGCCGAGTAATTAGTTTTCCGGTTAGCCACATTTTAGTATCGATTAATCTTAATTGAAAAAAGGCTATCTCTAATTGGAAGTTGTACTACCAGTAGCCTGTAAACATTCCTTGATGCAAACACCGCTTCGCTCATTGAAAAATTAAATTTTTTTTGTTGAATTAAATTCGATCTCAGCCTAATTAATTGCATCGTCCGAATAATTCGAAATTTCTTCTGGCGCGATATCGAGTTACGACCTCGTTGAAATGTCGCTGTCAACAGGTTCCACTTTCTTTTGTTCGTTCATTTTTTCTTTTTATTTATTGAGAATCTGAAATTCGCAAAGAAGAAACTAGGCCGGTGACAGTTTTTCCAGAGCCGTAATTAAGATTTTAACTTAGATTAGTTGATATGACATAAATTCCTTGCTGAGTTTGATTTAACATAGTTAGATTCTTTATCTCTTCAACTTTTCACACTAATTGCCAGTAAAATTCAAGAATGAATCTTATATTTCTTCAAAATCTTGACCTATGGAATTTGATTTATAGAAAAATATAAATTAACAAAAATTCACCAGTGAAGTGAAACCCATAATTGAATGTAGTAGATAAAGTCGTTTGATGATGAATTCATTTAGGTAATCAGAGATCAGGAAATTGAGGGAATGGTTGTTAAATAACAATTCCCCTTTTGAGAACATTCTGACCCGTTACTTGATGAAAATTAATAACACTATCCATGATAATAATTACATAATTTCCACTATACATTCTCCTTTTGTAAATTTTCAGTTGCGATGTTAATTCCAGTGATACATTTTCATTTTCAATTCAGATATGTTCAAAATAAAAATACATTGTAGGATGTATTTCATAATGAACAATTACACATTATTTCCATATAAATGTACTCTTCTCGGTTCAAACTGCACTTACTCTTCGTTACGACTCCAGTCCTATAAAGAAACATAATATAGAGTGTCAATTTGAAAACTTTCTACCCTTATCTTACCTTCAGTAAACAATATGAGGAATCAAAGAAACAGGTCAATTTTATTGTCGAGGGGGGACACTTTCAAGGACCATTTGTAGCCCTCGGGGTTCAACCCCCTAGAAGGAGTGAGATGTTACTCTCAGAATTGTAAATGGGAAGGGGGGTCAAGTGTCATATTATTTTGATTGGCGTTCAATTTTGCTTGCAATGGTACCCTGAAACTTGGAAAGTGCGCACGAAGGGCAGGATGTCTTTTCAACGAAAGACATCAAAATTGTGATGTAAGTCACCGGTATATGCTTGATTCGGTGAATAATTTTTAGGAAACTGGTTCAGTGACAGATAAAAAAAACTATAGAGCCATTTCAATATTGAGCAATTTCTCCAAATTGCTTGAAATAATATTATACTCTAATATTTACAGTCCAATACGAAATATCATATCAGATGATCAGCATGGGTTTTTAGAAAAAAAGTCGTGCACAACCAATCTTGCATGTCTTTCACAATGTGTCTCTGAAGCCTTGGATAGGAAACTGCAGGTTGACGTCATTTATGCAGACATGCAAAAAACTTTTGATCAAATAGATTTCTTCATTTTTCTCGAGCGTTTATCAGAATTTGGTTTTTCAGCAAAATTGGTGAAACTCATGTCAAAGTATCTACTCGATAGAAAACAGTATGTAGAGTATGAAGGCTTTAAATCTGCTTCATCTACTTCCAGTTCCGTAGCGCCCCAAGGCTCGAATTTAGGACCTCTTTTGTTCTTGATTTTCATTAACGATTTAACTAAAATAATAAACAACTCAAAACTGATCTACGCTGATGACCTTAAAATATTCAAGGTGAGAGAAAATTATGGAGACTGCTTAGACTTACAGTATGAATTAGATCTGATATATGATTGGTGTTCCAATAATCGTTTGAATCTCAACATTGCTAAATTTCATGTATTGTCTCTTTCCAGAAAGGAAAGTCTAATAAAATTCACTTACGAAATTGATAACAATACTATAAGTCGTCTTAATGATCAGAAATTCACTTTTGTTTCACAAATAGACCAAGCTGTTTCGTCCGCTAGTCGAATGGTGGGCTTCATAATGAGGAACTCCAGAGAATTTAGAGATACAAAGGTGATAATCACGCTATTCTATGCTTATGTGTGGTCCAAACTAGAATATGGGGCGACGATCTGGTATCCCATTTATAATTCTCACATACAGCAAATTGAAGCTGACCAAAGAAAGTTCATGAAATTCTTGTCTTTTCGCACTACAGGTATTTACCCCCACATGGGGCACATATAAACATAAATTTGTATGTGCCACGCCTCAACTCAAGATACGAGAAAACATTTCATTGTCAGAGTAGTAGAACAAATGTGAGTCTCAAAGCACCAGTAAATGTAATGTGTTATAATTTTAATTTAATATGTAACATGTGTGACATTATTGGAAACTCTTTGAACTTTATTAAGGATTGTATCTTACATAGGACCTTTCATTTATAGTTTTTTTTATATAATTTTCAATTGTTTTTTGTCAACCTTGTGAAGTCAATTCATTTATAATAAGTTAATGGAATCTTATTATTTTATATCATTTGTAATTTGTCAATTGAATATGTAATATGTAATATGTAATATGTGAATTTAATTGAATTGAATGTTATTTTTTTCGGTATATTTTCTTTAACATTTCCTGTAATTGGGTGTACACCTGTTGGAAATAAAGTGCTATCTATCTATCTATCTATCTATAAAAAAAGAAATAACCCCAGAGTACTGAGTGAAACAGCTCAAGTTGAAGTATCGGGAACATTTGCTGCAGAACCCACGAGCTCCTTACGATCAGTATCAGAGCAGATGAGAATGTCACGCAAGCCTGTAAGAAAAGCATTGAAAATACATAAATTTCATCCTTATAAAATGCATATTCTTCAAGAGCTCCACGAGGATGATTATAATTTAAGAATACAGTTTTGTGAAATAATGTATCATCGAGTCAGTACGATCCCTAATCTTCTGTAAAACGTCTGTTTCAGTAATGAATGTTCATTTTTTCTGAATGGCAATGTTATTAGACAAAATTGTCACTATTGAAGTGATGAAAACCCACATATTTTTCGGGAAAGGCATACAAAACACCCACAAAAAAATAATGTTTGTGCTGGTCATTATTGGTCTATTATTTCTGAAAGAAAACTCGACTGGCAATCTGTACCTTGAAATGCTTGAAAAGACTATTGATTCTCTTATAACTCACGAGCTAGAAACTCAAATAGATGCAGAAGTAATGAACTTTTGCATATTTTCAGCAGGACGGTGCTCCATATCATTATTTTCTTTCCGTTCGACAGTGGTTAAACGAGAGATTTCCGGATAGATGGATTGACAGGAGAGTAATTGAATGGACTTCGGGATCACCGGATTCAACACCCTCAGATTTATTTCTTTTTTTATAATACACAACTTTCTGATATTGAAGAACTTCAAAGACGAATTACAGCATCATGCCAGTCAATTCCTAGTGAAGTTTTCCGTAATGTTAAAGTTTGAAAACAGAATTTATTACTATTTGAAGCAAAATGGACAACAGATTATAAGATAAGTGTGAGTAGATTTCATGTTTGACATGTCTTTCACGAAATTTAATTTTATTTTGTAAAACGACAATAACCAACAAATGAAGAATTTCAGTCATTCAAGGGTTGGAACGGTGCCACCTACTCTTCTAACCATTTTTATTAAAAGGAGTTGTTGCATGATGAATTTGTCTCACCGAAAGAATATTGCGAACTCTTTAAAGATCGATCAATTTTGTAGTAACCTTCGAAGCTTCCGAATGTATCTATAATATTGCAACGAATTAAAGACTTAACTGTCTCAAACAAATTTATTTTTAACAATATTTCACTATCACAACTAATGTATACACCACACTTATACAACTAACGCTTAATTTATCTTCACAGTTCGAATTCTTTATTGAAACACACGATTCACTTTCTAGATACAGACTGACTGCCGCTCGGGACGGAAAGCGGCCTTTTTATATCGTCAACGAACGCTCCAGATCTCTCTAGGGGTTTCGGCACTCATCTATACCTTTCGCGGTGGTTCGCGATGAGTCATGTGTTTGCTGGCTGAGATATCGGTCAGGGCCGGCTTCAGATTCATTACAATATCGTACATTCTCAGCCATTAACATTGTGCACTGATTCAAATGACGTTCATTTCGATTGAATATTCACTGAGAAATTACAGTTTTAAGTAGACTCATGAAAACTGGCAAAACTTATGAATCAACCTAATACTATTCAATGCATGATTTGGCGTTAAATATGAATTCCATCCAATCACGACTTCCTAATATTTGAGTTTGGGTGTACATAGGGCGCAGTAAGGTCTAATCTCGTGAATTCGTTTTTCAAATTGAATTTTTGACCGTAGTAAGGAAGTAATTTTACTTCAAGTTTTATATTGAGGTGCAGGTGTTCAGAATTGTTTGAGATTCCAACAGTGGTTTTCAGATACTCCACTTTTTTTTCATAGTAAGTAATTGTTAATTTTGTTCAAACTCAAGATAATGTGGCACGTTAAAAGATAAGATCTCGTTAGTCCTTAATTTGGACAAGTTCCGGCTGTTAAAAAACGATTTTTGAACAAATGATATATCGTGTCAAGATTGTAGATCTGATCTGGTGAAACCCCAAATTTTGTTACGGATAACAGAAAGCAATACTATCCAAAATAAATATTTAGTATGGTATTTCAATAGGTTTGTTAATTTTTTGAGAAAATTGAGTTGAAAATTCAGTGGTAATAGTTAGTATTTGAACTAAACCAAACAGTATTTGAATAACCTGATATTACAAAAACCCTACAATCATCTACCTATTCTACGGATGCATCTTAATTCATCTGACCTCAAATCGCTGGAGTTCCGAACTCCCATAAGATTTTATTGCAAAAATATTAGTGCCAGTAAATTCTATAAGCAAACAGAAACAGTTCGGTATATTTTTTTTATCAGCTGCAATATTTGTTTTCTATTTTTCCAGTTTCAATATTTACGAGATTTTGAAATTCCTTTACATCTATTATAACTATTATCTATCAACTGTTATCCTTTTTTGTATTATCTACCATCTGATTTTATTCTCTATTTTCTATTTTAATTTTCTATTCTCCATTTCCTGTCATCTGTCATCTATCATCTATCATTTTTCGAAGTATTTTTTTGAAGAATTTCATGTATTTCTAATCAGTTTTGTCTGTGGTTTATTTTGAAGTGATCCTGAGTCATATTCATAGCGATATTTGAATTTCAAGTTATCCATTTGTTGCACCCTACACTGCACAATGGTTTTCCTTCAAAAAAATGGTGAAGAGTGCATTACATACCGATTCACATAAATACTCTCATAGTGATGAAGTTTCAAGTGCTTTCCATAAAAGTTTACAGCTCAATTCAACTCGGTAGTTTGGGAATGATATTAAAACTAGGGAAACTCGAATTGGTGTCGTTTGAATTGGTGATAGGCAACAATTGCTAGTTGGTGTGGTCGCGATTCCGAGAAGTGAATGAAATAATTCCCTGAAATGCATTCTAATTGTACCAGTAGTCAGTCATATTCAGACAGAAGTTCAATAACAATTATCGATTATTCAAATATCTTCATATCAACCTAAATAATAACATGATTTCAGGGGAATATTTCAAATTAGTTCATTTTGCACGATAATCATACTCTCGATAGAATATAATTACAATTTGCTCTATTATGAAATCTGATTAATAACTGCATAGGAGCACTATGTAAAATTATTGGGTTGGCATAAAATAACATGGAAACTCGGTTTTCTCTTTGTATCATGGTAAAAATATTATGAAAATAAATTCGTAATATATTTTTTCAACGTTGAAAAATATGATGGATTGGTTAATATGATTTTGATATTATTATCTATCTCTTTGCCATACATTCACCGGAATAATGAATGCATTCATTAGTATGGATTTGAATTTGATTGATTTGGATTCTAGTGAAAAGAAAATAAAACACAAATGGATAAAATTAGAAAAAACATACCAGTCACAATCTAGGAATTGGGAACATTGATATTTATTTCAACGAATAATGTAAAAAATTCAGCACATATATACCTTTTTCATTTATTTTTTCTACGATGCCAATTAACCGAAAAGCAAACTATTGTAGACTTAGATTCCTCATTGTTTATCTGGTGATTGAGAGAAGTACTCATTTTGGAATAATCAGAAAATTGTGGCGGTTACGCCGATAGCGTAACCAACCGAATAAACTGGTGATGTGACAAATTGCTACGCTCTCATTGGCTGGTGTAATAGAAATCTCTTTGGTGATCTACTTAACCAAATAATCGATGACAAATATTGCAACAGTCCCTTACCGTGTGTCTGTCTGAACGCGTTAAATTAAAAAACCACCGAACGGATTTTTATACGGTATTTATCAATGAACATAGTGACTCAAGAGTAAGGCTTATGTGTATAATTCATATATGTTTTGGGCGAATTTTTGAAACAGGAAGATATTATCCGTGAGAAGTCGTGGCAGTGGTGCCACCAACTTAATACAACACCATCAATGATTGCCTTAATAAGGGTGAATATCTCGTTTCATTATCATTCGATCTGACGCGGGCGTTCGATACAGTGGATCGAACGTTCATATAAAAAAAATCGATAAACTTGGCTCACATGGTCCAATAAAAACACATAATCAGGCGAATAATTTTTTGCTCGAAAAATCCTCACTATCTGGTCATCATTACGCATTGGTCAAAGGCGAAACGGACTGGTATAAGTTTGACGATAGTCGTGTCACTAAATATTCTGGCGATATCTTGGCCTCTTGAGACACCATACATTTTATTCTATGAAAGAGATGACATTGGCAGATCAAGATCCTCAGATCATGTGGTGCTGCAGGTTTTTCCGGGTTCACCTGCAGCTGAAAAAGCAAATGCGTCACTGGAATCATTCAAGTCCCCCCGGAGCGCCAATTAATTTTTGTTGCTGTTTTACAATTTCATAATTTATATTACTTCTTTTTTTTAAATATTAAAGTATAACACACAATTTTGAACAAGTTTTTCATGAAATAAATAATTGAATTACGCCAAGAGTGACCGACGAATAAAAAAAACTAAAATGACTCTGCCGTACAAGTCGACTTATAACGAGATTTCTTGAAACGATATATTCCCAGAATTTCCTGTTCTAGTTACTACGTTATCTGCTCATTGAATGTTTGATGCGCAAAAACTTTGAATCTGTTTCAAATGAAAAATATAGTATTTGAATCATTTGCTAGGTTTTCTTTGAAAGGGAATTTGGATATTTTCCGTTACCTTCAAAAGGAACTTCTTCTTTGTACTTGTAAAAAATATCTCACTCATAAAATTACTGCTGCGCTGGATGCCGTTTCGAAGTCTCAAAGACCGATTTTTCAAGCACTTAGTGAATTCTCTATATTATTCCACTTTCATCACATTTTTGACCCCGAAGTTGAGCTTACAAAACATATACTGAGACTTTAACCTATAAATACTCATAAAGTTTTTTGGGATGTAATTGAAGATTACCTGTTCACAACTTTCCTTCAGTATATTTTCATCGTGGGAATTTCGGATAATATCGTAGTTTTCAACCTAATCGAAATATATCAAATGAATAGCACTCACATACTAATACAAAAACTTGAAAATAAATGAAAAAAGCGTTTTCTGTAAGTTTTTAAAACTTTGAAATCATTAATTAGTCGGAACAGTTTGAAAAACCTTAAGAAGAATGAACTTCAGTAAAAAGTAGAGGAAATGTGACATTATGTTTCATTTGCTTGGAATTACTAAAATAAATATGTCGGCAAACTATAAAAGAGCAGTGTTTTTATAAAAGTCTGAGCAGACTTTTATTAGGTTCAAAGGGGTACTTCTATTTTAAGCTTTGCCGTAAAAGAGAATTATTTCATGCCGGATTTGAGTTTTTTTTCTCTAGCGATTTAATTAGAACTGAAAGACTACAGGTAATGAATGAAAAAGTCGATAAAGTTCGCTAATTTCGTTTCAAATGAGACGATTTCATTGAAAATTTGCATGCGATTTTGTTCTGTTTTTATATAAAACATGTAGAAGAAAGGAAAAAAGCCGAATGTAAAAAACTTCTTATAAAAGCAATGCTTTTTTCTACAGCACTCAATTTCATAAAAAGTCGAACGCAAATGTTTTTTTATACATAACATTGATTTAGCATGCAGTTGGTATTTTTCACAGAGGGGTAATTATACTGCATACAGTGTCGGCAAAAAATCTGCACCATGGAAAACTTTTCAATATTCATTTCTCAAATGAGTTATTCTACAAAGAAATTGCTTTGAAACTCAGATTTACAACAGGAATCATCATGATTTTTTTTAGTATTACATTTTTTGTAGTAGATATTCTAAGATATCTGTTGTTAGCTCTAATAGGCTCTCATTACTCCACTCCATTCAGATTTGTGTAACTCTTCAAATTATTGGGAAAAACCTTAACCCCAAAAAAAACTATCTACAAAGATGTATAGATCATGCGCATATGTTTCTTTCGAATATAATCTGGAAAAAGTCCAAGCAAAACAACTATTTTCAAGGATTTGAACATTAAATACAGGAAAATCACTTTTTCTTTCAGTTAGTAACCCAAACATCTGTAATTGATTTGAAACAGATATCATTCACAGGAACGCTACACAACGTAATATATAAAAAGTATTAATATAAAAATTTCATTGGAAAGAAAAAACAATCCTGGTGAACTTCGAAGATTTGGTCAGAGATACTTGTCTTCATCTCCTTATCAGCCCCATATATTTCACAAGCTGATGGTTCAGTTGCAACAAAAGCCATAGAAAAAGCAAATTCACTAGCTGAATACTTTGCTCCACAGTCGATTTTCAGGGAAAGGCATCACCCACTATTCTCACACTATAGGTTCCACAATGCCGGAAATTACTTTGCGACTTTGCGTCTAGTCAGGCCAATTTTGAAACAGCTCAATATCAAAAAGGCGTCTTGTTCTGATGAAGTGCCCGTCATCGTACTTAAAAAGTGAGCAAATGAACTCGCACCACTATTCTGCAGACTTTTGAAACTGTTTTACAAGAAAGGAGTCTTTCCTTCTTATTGGAAGATTGTTCGCGTTCAACCTATTCCCAAAAAAGAGCAACAGGCGACTTTCTATCGTATGTCACCCATATTATTTGAAATAACGCAATCGAGAAACATGGAGGGATAATAGACTAGTTCACATGTACTTTTTTTTGTAACATTTTACAGCCCTGTCCAAAAATTACGACCAAGGTGTCATTCGATTCGTATTTTTGCCTAGAAAGTTTAAGGAAAGGTCCGAAAACACGCCGATAAAAATTACAAAAGTTATAAACAATTAAGTGAAAAAAATGGGGCTTTAGTTTTTTCTTAATATCTCGGAAAATTTTAAAAACTTTGGAAATTTGAAAAAAGATTTGAAAAGATCAATGAATTTGCGTAAAAAAAGTCCCGACTCCTGAAACTGTATCTCGATTATTTATAATTTTTACAAAGCTCTGAAAATAGAGCCAAAAACGGCTTCCGCGCGCCTTTTGTCACTCTGACATAAAAACAATAAAAATTATTTAAACATATTAAATGTAAATATTAAGGAATGAAAGAATTCATGCAATGTTGGGATACATCAATAAACAATAATCCGCAGTCAAAAAATGTTTATCCCAAATTTAATGTTAATTATAAATTTGTCAATTAATAACTTTTTCTGAATTGAAAATTAATATAAAAATCCCTATAATTATTAAACTAAAACCCTGACATTTTTTTCCTTTGGTGAAGTTATCCTTAATAGGCAAAAAATAGATTACCGTTGCCAAAATGAAAAATTGTTATTTTCTATTTTTTTATTGACAATTGAAAATTATAATTTTATAAAAAATACATTACAAATTTTTTTTTCTAATTTTTCATTGTTTCAATGTCTCATGGCTAAAAACTAATCAATATTTTTTTTTAAATTTTTTACAGCTATTGTTAATGAATTTATTATGAACAAATACATTATTTATAAGCAATTCGAATTTTTTTTTTGCATTATGTTAATGGAAAAAAATCATGATTTCTTAAAACAATTTCTTTGTTGCTACAAAATGCGTTTGTTAATTAACAATCGTTTTTTCCAACTAAATATTAAAATTAAGGAACCGTTTTTTTAAATCATAAATTATATTGTTCTTGAAAGTTTTGAAAAACCTTTTTTATTCTTTTTTTAATTGTTTATTTAAAAAAAATCTTATAAACAATTTTTTTTCAATACTTCGTTCTATAATAAAAGTAACTATGTGTTTTTTTTAATTTATTCTATTTTTTATAAAACTTTTAATATTGTGATACCTTGATACTTGTCTTTTTCATTCGCTCCTTCGCTTTTATAATTATAATAACTTTCAAACTATTGCAGTTATGATAAATATGCTTCAAGTCCTTTTTGTTCATTATGAATTTATTAACAATTTAAGCCTTTTACTAAAGTTGTAGTCCTATTATTTATTTAATTATTGATCGTTATTTATTAAAAAAAGAAAAATAGCAACACATTTACACTCATTCAAGACGTATTACCAAGTTCAGTTTTGGATTGGTAGTTGAATCCGGAAGATTGGGGTTGGATCAAATCTGATACAATGTTCTTGCCGATAAAAACAACGGAAAAACTGGCGCCTGACGACTTACTTAAGCTGGTTAATTGTGCCTGCATAAAAGAGTGCAATAATCGATGTGGATGTAAAAAAGCTGGGCTTCCTTGCTCATCTTTATGCAAAAATTGTAAAGGTGAAACATGTTCTAACAGTATAAGGCCATCACTTGATGATGACAATGATGATACTGATATCATGATCGGTCGATTAAATGCTATCGATAGTAATCCCGATGGAAATGAAGACGACCTTAATGATTATCAAAATTTTCCAGTAGGAGTTCAAGAATACTGTGAACCGATACTTGAAGAAGTCGAAGAGGAAGAGGTTCAAGGAACATCACGACAGGAAAATACAGAAGAAATCACAGATGATGAGCCACCGCCACTAAAACGATCTAAAAGATTACAAAAAAAATAATAAAAATTATAAAAAAAACTTTTAACTGTACTAAACATGATTTAATAAATTTTAAAAATAACTTTCAGTATGTTTTTGATTTGTGAATTCCCTGAAAACTTGAAATTTTCCTTTTTTTGATAAATAACGATCAATAATTGAATAAATAATAGGACTACAACTTTAGTAAAAGGCTTGAACTGTTAATAAATTCATAATGAACAAAAAAGATTTGAAGCATATTTGTTATAACTGCAATAGTTTAAAAGTTATTATAATTGTATAATTATAAAAGCGAAGGAGCGAATATCACAATATTGAATGTTTTATAAAAAAATAGAATAAATTTAAAAAACACATAGTTACTTTTATTATAGAACAAAGTATTGAAAGAAATAAATAAAAAAAATAATTTGTTCATAACAAATTTTTTTTAAATAAATTAAAAAAGAAAAAAAAGTTTTTTCAAAACCTTAGAGAACAATGAAATTTATGATAAAAAAAACAGTTCCTTAATTTTAATATTTAGTTGCAAAAAACGATTGTTAATTAACAAACGCATTTTTTAGCAACAAAGAAATTTCTTTAAGAAACCATTTTTTCTCTAAAAATCATGATTTTTTTCAATTAACATAATGAAAAAAAATTATGTATTAACAATAGCTGTGAAAAATTAAACAAAAAATATTATTTATTAGTTTTTAGCCATGAGACATTGAAACAATAAAAAAAAATTGTAATGTATTTTTTATATAATTTTCAGTTATTAATAAAAAACTTGAAAATAACAATTTTTTTATTCTGGCAACGGTAATCTATTTTTTTGCCTATTAAGGATTTATAATTAACGTTAAAATTGGGATAAACATTTTTTGACGGCGGATTATTGTTTATTGATGTATCCCAACATTACATGAATTTTTTCATTTCTTAATATTCACATTTAATATGTTTAAATGATTTTTTTTTGTTTTTGTATCAGAGTGACGAAAGGCGCGCGGAAGCCAGACTACCCGCTTTTGGCTCTATATTCAGAACTGTGTAAAAATTATAAATAATCGAGATACAGTTTCGGGAGTCGGGACTTTTTTTACGCAAATTCATTGATCTTTTTAAATCTTTTTTCAAATTTCCAAAATTTTACGAGATATTAAGAAAACATTAAAGCCCCCTTTCTTTTTCACTTAATTGTTTATAACTTTTGTAATTTTTATCGGCGCGTTTTCGGACCTTTTCTTAAACTTTCTAGGCGAAAATACGAATCGAATGACACCTTGGTCGTAATTTTTGGAAAGGGCTGAAAAATGTTACCAAAAAGAGCTAAATCGAGTACATGTGAACCAGACTATAAGAGCTGTTGCGCTTGATATTTCTAAGGCCTTTGACCGTGTGTGGCATGAGGGTTTGCTGGTCAAACTTCGACGCTATGGCTTGGCGGATAATTTTTTTATATGGCTCTTCAGCCTTCTGAAAGAACGTCCCTGCAAGTGGTTGTCAATGAATTCCCCTCGAATACTTTGATCATCAACGCTGGCGTTCCCCAGGGATCTATATTGTTTCCAACCCTCTTTTAATTGTAAATCAAAGAAAAAAGCAAGAATCCAATGCATTGCTTTGCTGACTAGAGCAAACTTGTCTCGTCATTCTATTTGGATTCCAGGACATCAGCAACGGAAGCACATCTTCACCGGCAGCAGGAGGTTGCATGTCTTAATGAGGATCTAGAAGTGATTTCGAATTGGGGTGGAAGTAATCAGGTTGAATTCAATGCCACAAAAACCCAGCATCATGTATGGAGCTCCGCCTCTAAGCATACCCTGAAGATACTAGATTCCATTCAGAAAAAAGCCATTCGCCTGATTGGAGATGCAACCTTGATGTTCTGGAACATCGGAGAAAAGAGATCTGTTTCTTCTATAGATACTTTCACGGGAAGTGTTCAAGTGACTCGGCACATTAGATTCCACCAAAAGTGGTACATATCAACAATATGCGACGGACTGTGGCTGCTCATCGTTTTGAAGTTCAACTCAGTACACCTCGAAATAAACTGCTTGAGAACTTTTTCATTTGGAGAACTGTGTTCATGTGGAATAAACTTCCTGCGATCGTTTTTTCAAATGGATTTAATCTCCAGCGATACATATCCAATGTGAATCGTTACTTTCGCACAGGCACCGCTCTTACAGCGCCATAACTTTGATACATTACACAATTTATATATTATGAAAAGTTTGTTTCAGTTGATATCAAGTTACATATTGTTTTTTATTCATCTTCACAGGTAAATCTCCTGATAAGCAGTACATTGAGGGATTTGATTTGATTGAAATATTTTTTTCTTCTGCTTAGGGCAAATCCTTTCAATTGATACCTATATCATGGGTTACATGAAAAACTATTACGCCATGTTGGGTCGTCTGCCATTTTGGATTCTGAGTTTCGTCATGTTATTTTTAATTTGTTATCAGCAAATTTATTCATTCGATACCAAATATTTGATGTATAATGGCGTAACTCAGCTAATCATGCATTGTCATCCAATATAACGTTTATGCAAAACTTCAGCTCAATCAGTTGAGAATAAGTGCCACAAAATACATTAGTCTCAAGATTTGACCCAAACTGAACATACACATATACATACATAACTTAAATAAAACCTTGTAGTAGGGCACTTTACTCTTGAATGAAATTAACATTTTTTCAAGTCCGTCTGATTTTTGATAGATATATCACCAATTTTGATAAAAAAATTATTTTTTTAACAATGAAAACGTGTTTTGTATGGTGCAAACATTTTTGGCGAGCATGTTATTATATTATCTTATTAATGAATCTATTTTCTAAAATAACTGGCGATTCAGTTATGTACCAGTTGCTACCTAAGATACTTTGTTGAAGAAAAAAAGACTCTCCAAACTGATCAGCGATATCGAATAAATAAAAAACTAAGACATGAATAAACATTTGAACTTTTTCTGAACCGGTCCTGTATAACACTTGTTATCAATCGAGGCTCGATAAAAGACTAATTTAAGACGGAGTGTTACATTTCAATTGCAGAAAAAGCCGTACAAATTACACCCGAGTTTTGTAAACCAGTTTTTGCTGCTATTCTCGAGCAACACATACCCATACAAAGCAAATGTGTCAATTTACGATATTAATTATTATTGTTAACGACAGTTCAATGTTAACTCTGCTGGGGATAATGCTTTTTTTTCGAGCATGCCATTCATTTCTATGACTGACATGGTACACGACTAGAGTGGAGTGAAGTGAGAGGATGTTGTAGTGAAGTTAGTAATTCTCATCTATCGTAATAATGGATACCTAGAAATCTTGTTTGATATACTGGGAAATTATATTGAACTATTTACAATAATGAAAAGAATTGCAAATAAAAATTCTCTGCATTTAATTTTCTGTTCGATTCCTGGGAGAGCGGAGGTATTTAATAGCCTAGTTGAAGATGAATGAAATATCAACTATACTAGGATCCCAAAATTCGGATGAGTTAAACAAAAGCATTGAAAATATAATATTATTTTGAATGTTTTTGATGAAATCATCCGACTATTTAAGTTCCTTTTTTTAATATTCCATTCATTCATTCATTCATTCACAATATTCCATTCATACGTGAATGTTAACGGATTTGTAAACTGAGAGACAGTTGATATGTTTAAAATCTGTTTTTCCAACAGCTGGTTAACGGAAAAACATATTTTAAACAGATTAAATGTCTCTCAGATTACAAATCTGTTAACATTCACGTATGAAATTGAAAATAACGAAGAACTACAATTATCGGATGTACTAGTTGATAAAATTGTCGATAAGATCCTCAAAGTCTATATACATCAAATATAGAAAACAAAAATTTAGGGAGTATCTTCGTAATTCCTCGACTTTTTGAAAAGAAAAAGATTTAAAATTCATAGTGCTTCTATATGAACCCAAATACACCAAAGGGTTAGTCCGGACAATCAAATCATTGAATGTAAGAGTGGCTTTCAATACTGCACGTATACTTCAACAAGTGTTGGGCAGTCCGAAAGACAAGACGTTGAAAAAAATAGTCAGGGGTTTACGAAATTATCGGCGAGAGTTATGAAAAGAAATATATTGGTCAAACCAAACGGATCATATAAGCTCGCTACAAGAAACATGTTTCTCGTGTTCCGGTTTCATAGACCAGATAAATCTAGTGTCGCTCAACATACCATAGAGAACGACCATAGAATAAGTGAGAAATGTTTAAAATTGTTGAGACCATGTGCCGTTCTCAACGACCATAGAATAAGTGAGAAATGTTTAAAATTGTTGAGACCATGTGCCGTTCTCAACAATTGTAAACAACAGTTTTCTGGATGCCTTCAAAAACTTGGAAATCGAAAACTGCGGAATGAGTTCTTTGAATAGCGACAAAGGTTCTATTTCAAACAGCCCTTTGATAATGCCTTACATTTAGGAAATACATAACAAATTAGAGTTATTAAAATCAGGTAGTTCACCATAAGATCAATAACAGGTAGTAGATAGGTAACACTAACCGGTGTAGTTGTGTAATACTAACAGGCAGTAGTTAGGCCACTAGCATATAAAAACACTGACATAGTTGTGAAATTCAGTCATAATAATCTCCTGAGGATGCTAACTTGGTTAGCGAAACGCGCGTTGAAAGACTGTAATTTTTGTTCTGGTGTTGGCACATCTAAAGCTTGTAAACTTGAACATATCACCAAACAACAAACCGATAAACGAACAGAATGGCCAATGTTTTTTTATTTATTCATAATAACCGAATAAACCATAATAGGTTATTAGTGGCGATACAGTACATATTTAAAGCACTACTGAATTCACTATTGAGGTTAGGACAACTCCTCTTCAGTTGATATCCGGGGCAGTCAATAATAACGTGTTCAACACTCATTATTTCATCACAGAAACAGCATTGTCTAGGTTTTTTTTATGAGGTGCTGAAAATCTGGCGTGACCAACTTTTACGCGGGTGAGAATGACTTGGTGGTTCTGCGGAGCTATCTTGTTATTTTGGATATCCATGTGTGGGCTTGCGTCAAGAGATAGCCATCTTGGTTTTCGGTTATTGATTTTGAGATTTTTCATGCTATTAAAAGTCTTCATGGGGAATCTGTGAAGTTTGTGGAGCGAGAGGATTTGAGCAACTCTCGCGAGCTAGAGTGTCAGCCATTTCATCACCAATGATTCTCGTTTGGAAAGGAACCCAGAAAATTCCTATATGTTTGTCCATTCGCTTGAGATTATCCAATCCAACTTTCATACAAATTGAAAATGAGTTTTAAGGATAGAGTTGTTGGAGGCCATGCATTGCACTTTTAGATTTACTATATATATATATATATATATATATATATATATATATATATATATATATATATATATATATATATATTGATTAACTCCTCGACTGTTTGTAAGTCTTCTCACCTAGTCAATCATCATTTCTCACACCTCAAACTGCAACACGCCCCCGAGAAAAACTTCCTGTTTTCCTAAAATGACTTGGAATACAGTATGTACGGCAGGTCTGGGATCCTCGCTGTAATCCATGTCTTGTAGGGCAATATAGTGGACATATGGGACTCCACTACGATGCTTTAGGGTTGACGGTGTCACTATCAATGACTGGTCGTTACTGATACGAACTGCCCTATTATGTATTAGTTCGAGAAGTTCCAAAGTGTGTTTTGAATATTCCAAGAAGGTGACCAACATTCCAGAACTAGTCAAGATTATGCCTGTCAGATTATCGGAAACTGCTGCAGAATTCAATTATTACTGGCGTGAATAATTAAAATGGATTGTCACGATGCTGCTTTTTCGATATTTCTCTTTCAGAATCGATGCTGTACAGTGTCTCGTTGAAGGCATTGAAAAGACGTGTGGCAAGAGGATTCGAAAGTATTCTGTGGCTTTCATAATATGAAGGGGGCTTTCAATAACACCTCATATGGATACATAGTTTTGATACTGTAGGCAAGAATCAAGCATTCCTCACTGATCCGATTGATAGAGTCATTGTCCATAGAGAAAACATTTCCTGTAACTGTGGAGAAAGGCTTTATCCAATGCTATGGTCGCTGGTTGTTAACAATTGGACCACAAAGCTGCACGATTAGGATTTCATGACTCGAATGTAAAACCGATGACCTAATCGACACCATAAGAGAAAACCTGAAGGGCTTATAGATATCACACAAAAGTCCCTATATTTAGTCCAAAACTGCAAAAGAAGAACTCGATGTCAATTTTAAAAAAACAATGCCAGTTCCATTTACCAAGAGGCAAAAGTATGCACTTGTAACTTACTCACTTTTTCTAAAGAAATGAAGTATCTGGGCAGGATTGTCGATTAAAACTGACTTGGAACAATGGTAATGGCAATATTCTTTCCAGCAGCAACTTGAAGATACAGTGAAATCTTTGAAACTATATGGAGTTTGAAACCAAAAATGACAGTTTGGTGAAATCAAAGATCATAAAAGCTATGGTTATCTGTGTAGCTAATAGATAAAACAACTATAACCGCAAGTTAAGTTGCAAGTTTTGGCAACGTTTCTACGTTCTCCACAGCTGCTTTAGAGGTAATGCTGAACTTTCAACTATTACGAATTTGTGTAATGGAAGAAGTGTTCTCAGGTTTCACCAGTTAGTCAAAAGAGAGTGAGCATGAATGGATACATAACATTCTCTGAAATCCATATAGAAACCCACAAACCAAAGTATGTCTTGATGATGACGTCCTTGCGAAACTAACTGTTTTTCAATATGAATATAATCTTCACCGATCCAAATATAAATTGTCAATTAAAGATGATTGACAATGTTTCATGATGAATTTCACTACTTCGGACTTCCATTGTCTACTATATAAAATGATTTGAAATCCCTGAAACAACTAAAAAAGAAGAATTAAAAATTAATAGCTGAAAATTACAATTATATTGAGCAAAATAAACCTGAAATGAAATAATAGTGAAATAAAATACAAGTGAAAATAGAAAAATTGAATAAATAAAAATAAAGAAATGAAAAAAGAAATAAAAAAGTGGAGAGATTCCAAGTCACGTTAGTTCACGACGTTTCGATTGTTAATATCTACAATCGTCTTCGGGTGATGACTGGACTGATTCCTCCCAGAGTTGACTATAGGTCGTTCGAGTACTTTCACTTATCCCCGCTTTCCATTTCCCGCTTCATTGGTTCCGTGGGAGCCAAAACCGCCAAAACGGTCATCTCCCACGGAATCAGTGAAGCGGAAAATGGAAAGCGGGGATAAGTGAAAGTACTCGAACTACCTATAAATAGTCATCTCTCGGAGGAATCAGTCCAGTCATCACTCGAAGACGATTGTAGATACTAACAATCGAAACGTCGTGAAGTAACGTGACTTGGAATCCCTCCACTTTTTATTTTTATTTTCTTTTTTCATTTCTTCATTTTTTTTTTATTCAATTGTTCTAATTTCACTTGTATTTTATTTCACTATTATTTCATTTCAGGTTTATTTTGCTTAATATAATTGTTATTTTCAGCTATTCATTTTTAATTTTTTTTTACTTGTTTCAGGGATTTCAAATCATTTTATATAGTAGACAATGGAAGTCCGAACTAGTGAAATAAATTGTCAAGTTCATGTAGGCATCGATCTCAAAGCGCCCCATCATTTTCATCCAACACATTGCTTATTTCTATAAAACATATCAAGTGCTGACTCTATCAACGATGTGTTAATTTCAGAAACGTGGTATATCATATTTCATTTCGGAAATTATTGTTTATTTTACTTAATTCTTACACAGAAAAAATGGTCATCTATAACGATCAGTTTTGAGTCAATTCTTCACTATTCAGTGTCATTATTTTTCGGGTTTGAAGGCCGTCAATGTTTGGCCTCCAAACCTGAAAAATAGTGACACTGAAAACCTCGGCCGCGAAATCCTTTATTATTTTGTCATTTCTTCATTATATTTGAATACCCGCAAAACTAGCTTTTATTGATTCTAAAAACAATCTATACTAATATTGGTAAGTAGCAATTGGAACCTCTGCTGCCTTAGTCATCTCCTGATGATGCTTGTTAATTGCCAAAAGTCTCGTCGAAAGACAGTATTTTTGTTCTGGCGAGGAAAAATATTCTCGCCTTGTTGGGTAATGAATATTCTTCATTCAAAAGTCAATTCCTGAATGAACTTCAAGTATCATCTTCTTCCTGTTGTTTACTTATAAATGCGAAAGTCACTCAACACTCACTCATTCATCTCTGTTTCTCCGTACTAGTAAATCCTGGGAAGCTAAAATTTGGTACCTATATAGGTCGGTCGGTAGCCGGTCAGTTCGACGTGGGTGCTTTGTTCACTCACTCGAATTGGCCGCCGTGTTGGCTCAAGCCCCAGGCTGAATGATCGATTTTCACTTGCTATCGTCCAACTCGTATTAGGAATCACACGTTTAAAAAAATCTATTTAAAATCTGTTTTTCCGTTAATCAGCTGTCGAACCCCATACGAACGACAACTCTCAAAAGTTGGGAAACTTGTGCGAGCTAAGAACTAACGTGCGAGCTAAGAAATAACTTTCAACGTGTTATTCCTAACACGGTTGCAGAATCATCCCAGATTCAACCAGATAAATTCTCTCGAGAAAAATATCTGGTCGAGGTGGGAATCGAACCCACTTCCTTCCGATCGTGAGTCGGACGCACTACCACCTCAGCCAATTCCACAACAAGGTTGGTTAAAAGGAAAGACCTTGTTAATCCTTAGCTCGCACGAGTTTCGACTTCTGAGGGTTGTCGTTCGTAGGGGTGCGATAGCTGGTTAACGGAAAAACATATTTTTTCAGATTTCTTTGGTCTTAGATAAGCACTAAGAAAGAATGTAGGTTCGTTTTATGTTGTAGAAAGGATTTTCAAGTAATCCAACTGGGGCGTGAGCCGCGTGAGGAAAGGAGATTTCATAAAATAAAGTTATCTTTTCGTCACTGTTTTTCCATACCGGTATATTTTCTGAGGCTGAAGTATTGTATGTAGGTTCGTTTCATACTGTAGTTGAGCAGTAAAAAAGGATTTTTGAATATTCCACGGGAGGGGAAAGGCGCGTTCATAAAATAAAGTCGTCGCTGTTTTTCCATAACGGTATATTTTCGAAGGCTGAAATTCTGTATATAGGTTCGTTTTATGTTGTAGATGTGCAATAAGGAAGGATGATGTTCCTGGATTCGATTCCTAAATGTTCTGCCAGTGATATATTTCTCAAATAAAGTTTGTGGAGATCAAATCGTTAGGTGTAGTCTATGAGGTTATCTTAATCTTGCATTAGTGACAGGTTATTTCGATATTACAGTTTCGTAACTCAAACAAAATTTTGTTTTCTAATCATATCATTCTTCCAACATGGAAAGAATGTACAGTTGGATGATCGATCAAATGAACTAGCCCGTTCACATCAATGATGTGACAAGTATTCTATTTGTTTTTAGGTAACCGGAAAAATTTATGTATTTTGTATGTATTTATTGCGTCATTGGAGATTCACTAATCTATGGATGAGTTGAAAGAGCATTTTGTTAATAATAACTATGCTGGACAATCTAATAATTTATCAAAACTGGTCAGACTCAAGTTAACGGTATATAATTCTCTAAACTCATATCCGTATAATCACTCCCCTTCTACCGATCTTTCGGAGACTTCAACTACGCCATCAAGATATTTCTTTTTCTGTATGGTTCTTGAACTGTTGAAGAATTTACAAAACTAATTTGTCTCTAACACAAGAATCACTTCGGTTGTGTCGTGTTTTCTTTTAAATATATATTTTTGTAAAAAATCAGTTCTTCATTATGACACAATACTTTTATTCCTGTTTTGCTTTTAATTTTTGAGACCTGTTTATAAATCGACTGTACTCTACTTGATTCTACTATATCTTGTCTATTTTGCTCTGTTTGTAATCAGCTTTTTAACACACTACGTGTCACTGATTCGTTAGAACAAGCTACCCGCTCACCCACGAATCTTAAATATTTCGACTTTAACTGAAACACGATTTCGAAAATCGTCTAGAAACTTATTGCTGCAAAACAGTTACGGATTACGATCAGAATGATCAAAAATTGTACAAGGTCAACTGACAACTTCTAACTTCTTACAGTACTCAAAATGACAACTTGTCAAATCTCAATATACAGATTGATCATGAAAAATGTTTGAAACACTACGGTTAAAAACCGCGAAACTGGCGATAATTTTCAGTTTGAAGATGGATTTCAAGATAGCTGTATGTCATCAAAAATTTCGCAAATATTGGGTCCATCCACTGACTAGCCGAAGATTTAAGGTTTCTTCCATAAAACGTATCAAGATTTAAGAAAACATTCTGAGAAATTTTCCAACTACTATCAGATGTCAGTAGCCAGTTTTGATCATATTTTGCATATTGTACGTCCACACATTACCTATATGAATACAACATTTCGCTTATGTATTTTACCAGAAGAGCGGCAATTCATGATGGTGTGCCGAATAATGACAAAACAGCCCCGGTTGTGATCCAATATGATTTCTATGAACAACAAATTTTGGAGTGGGTTTTTTCCCGCTATCCATTCTGTAATAAGTCTCTGTTTCAAAATCAGTCGCGGGAAAAAACCATCACTGCGGCCTAAGCCTAAGAATAGTTTCTAAACATTGTTGAGTTTTTTCGTGAATATTCAATATTTGGGAATTTACTTTCAACAATTGTCTCAAGAGTTGAGATAACACTAAAAAGTACAATGGGAAACCAACACATCACCGTCTGATCGACTAATCGCTGATTTATCTTCTTTTCCCATTGTGTTTTCATAATCGTAATCCTGTTTATCTAGGATTGAACAGTGGGTGGGATGTTTATCTATCGGTTGATTTGGATCGCATAAAAGCTGTCTGTTGGAGAACATAGTGGACAAAAACTTGAGGAATTGTAGTTTCTCGGATAATCGTCAATTTGTTATCCCACAGACAGGAGATTTTTCAGTTGCGGCAACAAGTTTCGAACAACAGCGGCAACTTTCGACCGACTAGATTATTTTAATCACCGAAACTAAGTTTCCAGCATGCGGCTAACGTGATGAAGTGTTTTATGTGTTTCCAAAACAGATTCATATATCTCGGTACTCGGGACCGGTATACATCATTCATTATCATTTATCATTTGGAGAATGAGTATTTTTTTTGAGACATTGATGATGATGAATTTGAGAGATCAAACAACTCACCTGTAAGAATGAATAATCACAAACGTTGAATGAACTTCAAACTTTTTTGAGTCTTTTTTTATTTCCTGTGTACTTAGATATCAGCCACCATTCGAAAATTGGGTGATGGTATTTGAGACATAGGAATGTTGGCTTTCACGACTGTCGTCATTGTTTTGATTGATTTCTGGGTTTTGCCGTGGTCTTCTTCGGTCACAATCTCCGAACGTTTCAACTGCAACTGCGGCAGTCATCTTCAGTGGCGTGGTCGAAGTACTCTTCTTGACATATCAACAGAGAAAGGTATCTGAGATCACTCGTTCTTCCATATAGTTTTCCAAATAGTCAGGAGATGATCCAAGTAAGCAGTTTTTCCAAACTAGACGCGCGTTTTAATAACTAAGTTAATAACTAAGGATGACAGTGTTTCATGTAAGTGAAATATCACTTCTTCATTTACTATATTGTGTAGGAATCCTATGAATAGTATCTGATTCAATTCTATATGTTTGGAATACAAACTGAATATAGAAAAGTATTTTTTGTATAAGTCAGTGTTTATATTAAAGTATTTGTTCAAAAGTATTTTTCTTTCGTGTTTATTCAATGTTTATATGAAAGTAGCTGTGTCTGAAAGTTAATTTTTTGCATGATCTACACATTTTTGTATAGAATTACTCTTTTTTTTAAATAAGTTGCTTCCTTCCTTTCTTTGGAATATTCCAACAGTTATTTTGCATAGAGATGGAGAATTAGAAAACCAAAACCTTTCTTCCCCAAAAAATCAGCCTTTCCTAAAAATACCCTTTCAATTTAACAAATGTTATCTAACTACTGTAATGAATAATGAAAAAGCAGAAAAAATATATTTGTCAACGGTAGATCAACTAAAGCTAATTCAGAATACTTTTACGTAGTGTATAAGGGCAGCAAGCTAACACTTCAGAGTAGTTTTTAACTTGAGATTTAGTAATGATAGCACAAATCTTATTGATGTGGTTTCCAATATTCAATATACTTTCAGTATAAAGGCCAGTGGTTATACATAATTTCGGTTCTGCTAACAGATTTTGTTTATTTGTGGTAAGTTTGTTAAATGGTCATACATTGCCTGCTTATCTGATTCACGTTGGAAAATAATACAAATTACCATTGAATAGCGAAATAGGTTTTCAATTCATTTTCAAATACATGGATTTTGCCATTCATGAAATGAATTGATTGATTGATTGAATGAATAAACCAGACCTCAGAACTTACTGCTACTCGTCCTCGTAGCTTTTGATGCTTTTCTAGAATGGTTTTCGGCAGTTTCAAGCACGTCTCTGTATTTTCAGTCTCTTCGGAAATTTAATTTTGTGTCGAAATGAAATTGAAATACTTAGTAAAGTTGATCGAATTTAGCACTACATAACCTTGCGTAAAACTCTCCCGATACCTCAACAACAAGATTTTGGTGGCTGAATTTCTCGATATCGAAGAAACATTTGACAATGCTCTATCTCAATATACCGGATCAGCCCTTGCTGAAAAAAATGACTCGCTGGATCTATGCTTTGCTTGTGAACAGAACACCAACTACACCTCTTCAAAATGATGCCATAAGGTTCAGGGTTACCAGGAGCTTCCATCAGGGTAGGTAGAGGGTAGATGAATAAGCTGTTTATTGTTCGCTACCAAAGAGAGAAAGAGCAGATTTCTTAAAGGCCCTCTGGTAGTTCCCTTCACCATGAATAGTAATTTAGATGAATTGACTCCACTTTCATTCAATGATGAATTTACTCCGGTCGGTAGCCAGGTGGTGCGACGTGGGTGCTTTGTTCACTTACTCGAATTGACTGCCGTGTTGGTCGGTGGTTCAAGCCCTAGTCTGAACGATCGATTTTCACTTGCTATCGTCCAACCCGTGTTAGGAATCACACGTTTAAAGGTAAGACCTCGTTAATCCTTAGATCGCACAAGTTTCGACTTCTGAGAGTTGTCGTTCATAGGGGTGCGACAGCTGGTTAACGGAAAAACAGATTTTTTTTTAACAAAAAAACTTACTTGGAATGCTCACTTGCAAAATGTTCACAAAGCTAACTTGCTTCCCTTATCTTTATATCGAAGGATTTGTCTTGGGCTTTAGGGCTCTAAAGAATTCTTTGGATATATAACCGTGATTCCTAACCGTGTTAGGAATCACACGTTAAAAGGTAAGACCTCATTAATCCTTAGCTCGCACAAGTTTCGACTTTTGAGGGTTGTCGTTCGTAGGGGTGCGACAGCTGGTTAACGGAAAAACAGATTTTAAACAGATTTTTAAACAGATGTGATGCTTGCCAGATCGATGATCGCATATGGAACAATTCTTTGTTGACTGAAATCTCATAGTAAACGGCTAACCGCCAGTGGCTGTCCTCAGGGTGGTGTATCTAGTATTCTATTTTTGTGATGACTTCTGATGGATAAAATTTGCTTCATGTCCTCGACAGGAGACAAGTAGGTCTGCAAGCTCATGCGAAAAAACTTATCATCCTGGCAAAGACCACACCGAGAAAGGTAACCTACAATATTATCTAACAAACGCTGGCACCAGAGGAAGCACATGTCTGTAAACCCCAACAAAATCAGGCTAGTTGCTTTCACCAAGAAGATGAATATGGTTGATTCAACTTCACATTTCTTCAATGCTGGACCACTCACTTGGAAAAGGTATACACGGAACGAACTTACTATCCCCAAGGATACTTTAAAGGATTTGTCTAGGGTCTTAGGGCTCAAACAAATTCATTGGATATGTGGTGTGTGGCCGTAAACTTACAGCAAACTGCTCAAACGAAGCTCTCTGATATAAAGAAACAAGGTTTTCTGGCTATCTCGGGTGTCAGTAGTTATAAAATTCATTCTAGATCTACCCTCTCTTTATATTTTTTTTAGAGAGAAATGTGCATATTGACAATGGCACAGAACAAACTTATGCGGAGCGTAGCAGACTACTTCCTGAAACTGAAAGTCAAAGCATTCTGGAAATAATATAATCTACAAAATGGCTCCAATTGTCACCTTCGTTCTGCCCCACGATACGTACACCCTGAAAGTCGAGATGGGGGAATATTGGCATATAGGTATAGATACCTGCATAGTAAATTAGCGAATGGCCGAAAGCAAATTGTGTCAATATAAGCTTAGTCGACCACTTCATATTTAATTCCACGTCTACACTCAATATGAGCCGAATATCACGACGAGGGTAGAACTGGTTTCTTTTTGGGGCCTTCTTCTGGATGGAATCCAGCAACTTCAAAGTATGTTTGGGGAAAGAGCTCCATACATGAGAATAATACTTCAAAAAAGGTCTGATCTGAGCTTTATAAAGAATCAAAAGTTGCTAAGGTTTGTACAGTTTTCTAGTTCGGAACAGTGTTCCAAGCTTTTAAGAAGCATCCTTTGCAATTCCAGCGACATGATTGTGCCAAGACATATTGGTGTTCATTTTAACCCCCAACAAACCTATCGAAGCAGAAAGCAGTGTTGTCTGACCCGAAATTATTTTATCCGGTTCGGACACAATTATCTTCTTGGAGAAAAACGATGCCTGGGTTTTTGTGGCATTGAATGGAACCTGGTTACTTTCACCACAGTTCAAAATCACTTCCCTCATTGAGTTATGCAACCTCCTGGTGCCGGTAAAGATGTGTCTCTGTAGCCGATGTCTTGGAATCCAAATGGAATGACGAGACAAATGTGCTGTTGTCAATTGATAGTGAAATTAATCGAGAGGTATCCATCGACGGTCACTTGTAGAGAGTTCTTTCAGGAAGCTGAAGAGCCACACACAAAAATGATCAGACAAACTATGGCATCGAAGTTTCGCCAGGAAACAAGCGCAACACCTCTCGATTCTCCATGTTTCTGGATTCCAAATATGGGTAACATACGATAGAAGGTCACCTGTTGATCTTTGTTTCCGAAAGCCATATTGATGATCTCTTAAGATGGTGAAGCTTTCCAAATATTAGGGGATATGGTGGTTTACGACTTTCTCTATGATTTTTGATCAAAGCGACTAGTCTGTAGTTATTCGGAAGAATTTTCCTGTCATTTTTGGGATTAGGGTGAACGCGAGCTATCTTCCAACAAAAACTAAAATCCCCTTTCTTGTGATACAGGTAGAAAAGTCTGCAAAATACTGATTTGCGTACTTTTTAAATACGGTGACGGGCACTTCATCAAAACCAGATGCTTTGTTGATATTGAACTGTTTCAAAATTTGCCCGACTGGACGCTGTCGAAAAGTAATTTTCGGCGTTGTAGATTCTAGTGTGGGAATAGTGGGTTGTGCCTTTCCTAGATCTTGACAGTGTATTGATGGCAGGCAGTCACAGAAGTTATTAATATCTAGGAAAGGTTTAAAAGGTGAGTAAATATGGAAAAAGAGAATGAGAAAAATAATAATGATAATAATAGTAAAAGAACTCAAGAATGGCTGGACCAAATTTATGATTTTTGTATTTTTGGATTTGTTTTGATCGGGAATAGGATAATAAGTATTGAAATATGATAATTAATGAATGAAAATAATATTAGAATAATAATAACAAAAGAACTCAATATAACGCAACTGACAGCTCACATGTATATCACAGAGTGCTCTACTGAAGAGTGCACTTCTACTACCAATACCATTTATTATATCATACGTAATACTTTTGTATCAATTTTAAAATCCAAAATCTGCTTATTGATGAACTGTTAGAGGAAACGACGTTCACCGGATTGGCTAGTTTCACAATAAAACGTGTTACTTTGCTAATATGATAATATCAGAGCTACCCCTTATAAACAATTTGGGATGCGGCAATTATTTTCTTTCCCGAGAAATCGGCGACAATTATGCGGCAATTGAAGAAATACGTTTCATCAAGAAGTTAACCAAAAAAAAATAATACTGTGATTGGCTGAGTTATAATTTTTCTCAATTTTATTTTTTGTTCCAGTATCCTGTTTGCCGACATCGTTGGATTTACAGTACTGGCATCGCAATGTACTGCCCAGGAATTGGTGAGACTGCTCAATGAACTTTTTGGTCGTTTCGATCAGCTGGCTAATGTAAGTTAAGCAATAATTCATTAATGAAATATTTCTCTCTAATGTGCTTCAGGAATGGTTTATTGTCTAGGAGTTGTACTTTGGGTCCTTACCCAATCAGGTCTCACTAACAACTGTCTTATTATAATATATGATAACGTAGTCAAAAGTCGAAAAATTTTCTGCCGCGGTAGAGAGAGAGAGGGGTAGAGTCCTTGACCACCACAGGTCGTTATAATAATAATAATAATAATAAATGACTTTATTGACAGCTGAAATAAAATGATACAATATGGAGACAAACAAAATACAAATTTGTCAATAGGATACAAGATTGAACAGAGTTCATTCTTCCTCTTGCACCTTACTAAAAAAAATTAAAAAGATGAAGAACAAAAAAAAAATAATAATAAATAACAAAGGACCTAAAATAAAATTTGAATTGTGATAGCGGGTACAACATTCAGTTCATGAGGCGGATATCGATACAAACATAAGGATACTACAAATATTTTAGCTATGGCCTACAAGAGCCAATGTGTCATAGAATATATTCGGGTATTATTGATTTTTCAGAAGGTGTTTTTTCAGGCAGTACCTGAAACTGAAAACAGATTTCGACCGAAAGGAAGGTGGTAGGTTGTTATAGAATTCAGCTATCGTATATGTAAATGACCCTTTGAATAGTTCTATGGAGTGTCTAACAACATGGATCATTTTGTGCCTGATGTTCACATTATGAATATCAGTTCGATAAGTTATTTTGTTATAAAGGTAGGGAGATGTTCTATTGACAATAACTTTATGAAATAATGTCGAAGAATGAAGAGTCCGCCTATCGTACATTTTCAGCCACCTAGCTTTTTTGAGTGTATGAGAAATCGGTTCTCTTTTCTTGATACCGTATGAAAATCTCAAACAAGAGTTTTGAACTCTTTGAATTCGTTGTTGCTCATTTTTATTCAGAAAATAATGATACACTACGTCACAATGATTGAAAATAGATAATATCAACGAATCACAAATGAGTAATTTGGTTTTTAGGCTCAAGACATGCCTATGAGGGTATAATACTTTCATTTTCCCAAATGCTCTCTGAATCAATGTTGAAGTATGTTTTTTAAATTTGAATTCATCATCGATACAAACTCTTAGATTTTTAACCTGATTTACAACCGGTAAAACAGTGTCATCAATTTTTATGATTAGATCTCTAAGTTTTGACCTTGCGACTTTCCTTCCAAATACAATCATATAGCATTTGGAATTATTAACTTCCAGGGCATGTTTCATCGATACATTAACGAATTGATTCAAATCGTCATTAATGATATTTTCGCTTTGCTGTACAGAGTCAGGAGTAAAAGAATAATACAACTGTGTATCATCGGCATACATATGATATTTGAGTTTTTTCAAACAGGTTGTCAAATGGGAGGTGTAAATTATGTAGAGGATAGGTCCAAGGATTGAACCCTGTGGGACACCTGAAGAAGTATTTTTGAAATCTGACATGTGGTTCTCCACTCTAACAATTTGTTGTCTATGTGAAAGATATGAATCGAAAAATTTCAAAGTGCTTTGACAAAGTCCATTATAATGTGATATAGATCGAAGTAGTTGATGATTCAATGTATCAAAAGCTTTGCTAAAGTCGATCAATAGTAGGACAGTGATTTCGTCTCTATCCGATGCTGCGACGATATCATCTAATATATTCAATAAAGCTGTAGCACAGCTATAGTTTGGTCTGAAACCAGATTGCATAATTGGAAGTACATTGTTGTTGTGAAGGTGGTTTCTCAGCTGTTGAGCAATAGCCTTTTCCAAAATTTTAGAAAGAAATGGAAGAAGACTTATAGGACGCAAGTCTTTGAATTCCTTAGGTTCTTTAATTTTTGGTATTGGTACCACGATAGACTGCTTCCACATACTTGGGAAAACTTTCTTCACCAAGCAAAAGTTTATAATATGTAAAATAACGGGCACTATAGGTGGACAACAGAGATTTAAGAGAGAATTATCGAGATCATCTATTCCTTTTTATTCAATTGAGTTTGTTGCAACTTGTTGAAAGATCCTTGGTTCTGTGAAAAGAAAAATCTGAACCAACATTATTGAAGTATATTTATATTTCCTAACTAATAGCTACATTTAACGCTTTGATTATGAATAAAATAAAAATAGGGGATCTAGGCAATAAGGCGAAAATTGTTGTACAGGATCCTTTTTCAATTAGGAGATGAGCTAATATGAAATGAACTTGTGCTATATTTATGGGAATTTAAATAATACGTGATGGAATGTTTCGTAGATTCTCACCTGATAACACTCCGAAGTTATGTTGAACGGTAATCGTCATATATCTTATAAGATTTTTCACAAAGTAGTGTATGATTAATAAAGTCGAGAGTCCCTTTGTAATCGACAAATGAGGCAATTTTTTCATTCTAAAAGTTGGACTTGTATTGCACATCAAAGAGTGGACACATTATCTATACATATACGCGTTCCTCTGTTTCCTTTCCGGGATTTGTTGTTTGCTAGGATATCAATAAAATTTTGACCGCAGACGCGTTTTATCTTTTTGATGAGTTTTTTTTTAATTTTTCCTTGCTGTCTATAAATTTGTTTTTCCAATCAGATGAATTTTTTTTTATTTTGCACAATATAATATTTTTTAAACGGTTTTATTCAGCTTGCCCTGTTTGTTTAGGTCATATTCAGTAATTAAAAGGTGTATTTTTTCACAACTACCTCAATATGGGTATCAACTGACAGGGTTCGACTAGTAGAATAGTAGTACACTTTGAAAAAGATGCAAATTCAAGATGGCCAGAGATTCAAAATGACGGATTACATATTATTTCACAACTACCTCAATATGGATTCCAACTGATAGAGCTTTACTAATACTATAGTAGTACACTATGAAAAAGATTCAAATCCAATATAATCTTCACAAAGAATTTTGTCAACTCAGAATCGAGATTCAAGCATAGATTCCCCACCCAAGTCAAAATTTTGTATCGTATCGAGGACTGTGTGGCGTCAGGGTGGCTAAAAATGAAACGTCGTTAGCGATACACCACCCAAGTTAAGGTAAAAGGTTAAAACGTGCCGAAAACTGTATGGCATTAGGGGGGAATGGTCTGGTCTGGGAATGCCATGAAGAACTGAGTGAACTTGCAAACAGGAACAAATTACCTTTGTACTGGGTGCCAGGCCATTCAGGAATCACAGGTAATGATAAAGCTGATGGATGCGCTAGACGCGGATCATCAACTTCATATATAGGTCCTGAACCAGCTCTGGGGGTACCAAAATCATTGGTACGAAACCAGATTAGGACGTGGATCAATAAGGAGCACACAGAGTACTGGACACAAGTACCTGGCAACAAACACAGTACAACCTTCATTAGGGAACCGTCCGAGAAAAGAACCGAAGAACTACTTCACTATAGTAGGGATCGGCTCAGAATAATACAGGGTTACTAACCGGTCATTGTCCGCTTAGAGGACACCTGTATAAAATGGGGCTGTACAACGGAGACCTCAGCTGCAGATTATGCAACGAAGGGATAGAAACAGCTCTACACATCTTATGCGAATGTGAGGCACTGAATCACAGGAGGCAGGCAATATATGGACGTACGGAATTACGCTCAGAAGAATATGACGAATATCCAACCCGGAACCTGCACAAACTAGTACAGGGAACGTGACTAATGGAATGGGTGTCATGAGAAGATGGTAGAATAAAGCAATAAGCCCAAGAGGCTTTCTGAAGACTTGGACTGAATGGACAAGGTACAAAAAAAAGGAGATAAAAATCAGAAACTAAAAACTTGAAAATGAAATAAGTGAAAAAAAAGTATGTTGAACGGTTATATGAAAGATAATAATAATGTTGATAATGTACTAAAAGCTGAAAAATAATTCGGAAAGTCCTAGGTAGCAGTCTTCACACCACTCTACTCAGCAATCTATGGTATGGATCAGATAAAAAAAATCGTTGTGCGTTGCGTTACCTGATCAAATACGTAAATACTATGCCCAACGATTTTATTATTTCTTTATCTAATCAATACCGTAGATTGCTGAGGAGAGTGATGTGATGACTGCTACCTAGGACCTTCCCAATTATTTTTTACACCATTATTTTTTTTTTCAATAAAAGTGTTCAACACGATTTTTTCTCTTGTTTCACTTGTAAATTCAGACAATAATAATATTCATTGCACCAAGGTTGTTTCGCCTTGGTCTTATAATGCTCCCTTCGAATAAGAAAAAGTTATTTACGTATAATTCAATGTTCATATCCCTGAAAGTGGTTGTATGAGTTGGAGTTTTCCTTCAAGTTCCTTGAATGAAATTCTGTCAATCATCTGAACATCTTTGTTTATATTGAGGATATTTACTTTTCTCCTTTCTTCGGAAGTTTTCCTTTTTTTGGATAATTTTGGAAAAATATAAAGGCAAAAAGATTACTTTTTTTCAAAAACTTGTCTCTGCTGAAAAATATTTTTTCAAAAATCAAATACTCTCATAACAAAATATTGTTTCGAACTCACTATATGACAATTTTTTCTTCTAAGCGTGGGTTATGAATTTCAAAAACAAGTAAATAAGTAGTGAAGTTATTCAGATTCAATAATTTTGTTTATTGACCATTTCGCTGTCATCACTTTCCATTCTTCGAATTGTTCGTGTTATTCCATACGAACTTTTATTCGCTTTTTTATAAGGAATGTCACCATAATAATTTCTTACTTCTGAATATGATCGTTCAGGACCGGGTTCTGAACAGCTAAATTCAAATGTTGTTATCATAATTCCGCCGAATACCACTGATAAAATCTATGATACATGAAAACAGTATTATCTCATCATAGAAGCAACTTTTTGGGTCTATGATTGTATCTAGAACTCTTCTCAGTAATATCATTTTCACGAAACAGTTATAAGTGAATGTAATGAAAATATTATTGATATCTGATTTTTAAATGAATACTGATATAATCATATTTTATTTTCTACTCATTTGGTTCTAGATATGTTTTCCATACACATTTACTACCTTTAATAATTATAATATTTTGTTGTTATTGTATTATTGGGAATACAGAGGCGAGAAACGTATCTGCTAGAATTACACGCTAATGTTGACAATAACATGTAGAGTGACGTCATACTGTCCAATATATACATGGAGGGTCTAATTTAGTTCAATACAGTTTCTGTGCTGTTTGTTTGAAGGTGGTTAACAATGTTTCATGGCGAATCTCATTAGTTCTGACTTCCATCGTCTAATACGATATAAAATGATTTGAAATCCCTGAAAGAATCGATAAAATTAACATGAATAGCTGAAAATAACAATTATATTAGGCAAAAAACCCTGAAATGAAATCACAGTGAAATAAAATACAAGCAAAAATTGAAAATTGTTGCGTCAGGAAGGTGTCTAGTTCTGTATTCCCAGGAGAGATATATTTAGATAAATAACTCTTTATTTAGGCTAAACCCTCATTTGGATTTGTTGATCGTGGTTTTCATGTATTTATTTATGCATCTACACATACGGTACATACGGTAAGACATATAAAGTATCATCGCCTCTGATAATGTCTACCGCAGTTGTTGGACAAAACGTCAAGCATAAAATCTGCAGACTACGGCCAACAATCCAGAAAAGTAGTTTTGTTACACATCTAGTGCATGTCTTTAATGTCTCCCACCCTTTTATTTTTTGAACGGGTTAGCTCCAAAAATTGAAATTTGGGATAATGAAATAAATACATAAATACTCTATTTTGAAGTGAAATTGACAGATGAAACTTTCAAAATGGCGACTGGGCGCCATCTGGGAGATTAAATCAAATAGAAAGGGGGGTTTTATGACACATCTTTTTGAAGCTCCTAAAGAATACTTCACAACCCTAGAATATAAAGTTAATATCTTCAACTACTACAAAACGATGGAACATTTAATAATTTCCTGAATACATTGACATTTAACTTCATAATATGAGGTAATAAGCTTGAGGTCAGTTCAGAAGATGCTCGAAATGGTTGCCTGGAACTTCTTGACATATGAACAGTTTATCCGATATTTCACGCCGAACATTTTCGAACACAGTAACGTCAATATCTCTACATATATTTATTATTCTCTGCCGTATATCCAATATTGAAGCAAGTTCGATTTCGTACACCTTTTTCTTCAAATAGCCCCATAAAAAAGTCCAAAGGTTTTAAATCTGGCGAGTGGGCTGGCCATTCTGTAGGACCTCGACGGCCATTCCAACGACCGGAAAAAGTTATATCCAAATAGTTTCTTACTTGTTTGGAGTAATGTGGTGGTGCTCCATCTTGTTGGAATACAATATGCATATCGAATTTATTAGGATTCGCTTCGACGATTTCAGTGGTGAGAGGATCAACAGTAGTTTCCAGCATATTCAAATACAATTCTCCTGTTAAATTTTGATCAATAAATAGAGGACCTACATTATGGTATCCCAATATTCCTGCCCAAACGTTATTTTGTTTTGTATATTGGGAAAACTGAAAACTAAATGAGAATATTCTTACTGAACAATGATATTCATTGTCGTACTGACATTTTTTGTCGTTTTCATAAACAAAAAATAACTTAAGAAACCTTATCGCGTTATTGGATTTGCCATATGGCAGATAAAAAGGAATATTTCTAGAAATATCGATATTATTGTGTTTGTCTTCAGGAAATTATTAAATAATCCACCATTTTGTAGTAGGTGAAGATATTGACTTCATATTCTAGGGTTGAGTATTTGTCACTAGCCTCAAAATGGTGTGTCACAAGACCCCCTTTTCCATTTAATTTCTTTTTTTCCAGAGGTTTCATTTGTCAATTTCACTTCAAAATGAAGTATTCATGCATTAATTCCATTATCCCAAATTTAAATTTTTTTAGTTGACCCGTTCAAAAAATAAAAGGGGGGGACATTGAAGAAATGCACTCTATGTGTTGAACTCCGAGATTTCAAACTATTTCATACTTTTGTATTTGAAAGTTCGATCTTCCACCAAATGTTGAATTCATACATAGGCGAATATAATTAATTTAATAATGAATACCTCAAAAATTACATTCCAATAATCATTCAATAAGAGTTCAATGAAAAATTTGGTGATCAATGCAAAGCAGTGGGATGTTGTCAGGGCTATCTTAGTGCCACGGTAGTTGCAAACCTGTTATATGGAAATTTAGTCTTGTTGGGTTGAAAATGAAAAGTATATATTCTCACTATTATTTTTGAAGTTACGAGATCCGGAATAACACGTCATTTTGAAAAAATATTTGCATTATATACATAATATTACTGGAGTTGTGGAATTAGCCGCGGTGGTAGTGCGCCCGACTCACGATCGAAAGACCGTTGGTTCGATTCCCGCCTTGACCAGATATTTTTCTCGAGAGAATTTATCTGGTTGAAGCTGGAATGATTCTGCAACCGTGTTAGGAATCACACGTTAAAAGGTAAGATCTCGTTAGTCCTTAGCTCGCACAAGTTTCTCAACTTCTGAAAGTTGTCGTTCGTATGGGGGCGACAGCTGATTAACGGAAAAACAGATTTTAAACAGATTACTGGAGTTCTATCCCAACACCAAACCGTTATTTCTAGCACCTCGACACGTAATTCAATCACTCAGATTGAACTACAATTAATACGGATAGTTCAAAAAAATTACAGTTGACTTTTGAGTTTGATCTTCCTCTTGAAGATGATTACTTGGTGATTGAAACAGTAATATGAAGCTCTCTATTACAATTTTTATTTTTTTACAGATTGTAGAAGATGAATATACTTGAAAAAGTCGATAAAAACATCAAGTATCTTTGGAGTAGTAATGAATATTACTGGAGTTTTTTACCAACACCAAACCGTTATTTTAACACACGTGTTTCGATCACCAAGTGATCATCTTCAAGAGGAAGATCAGATTGATCTTGAAGATAAAAAACTTCAGTAATATTCTTCAAGTATCTATTGCTGACAAGAGCGCACTTGCTTTCTTTTGATTTTATTCCCGAATATCAACAGTCGATACAATATTCATCTTCAGCGATATCAAGAGAGTAGAATATGACGCTACGAAAACCCAGGCCTCAGTTTTCTGTGATAGGATGCATATGGCGTAACCAGACATCATAACACCAGGGCACACAATTCCTCTTCGATTAACTTGTTATGTGTTAAGTTGGATACCAGATTGTCTTCGCACAAACACGTTGCCAGAATAGCAAAGGCAGTTTTTCAGAAATTTGGAACCCCATTTATAAATAGAATGCTTCATTAAACTCAAATTTGACCAATTATATAGAGCTTCATCGTTAAGCATACCACGAGTAATATATATTCTATCCCGATAAAGAACATACACCTTATGTCACCAAACATTACAAGCCACCTTGATCGGGATTTGTCATTATTGTACATACACGGAAAGTTTACGACTAGCTCAACTAACTTGATTCTATTTAGAGCGATATATGTGTAAAGTACACGTCAGCTGCCCTTTGATTCGAGGTTCAACTCAACACACCCCAAAATACACTTTTTAAAATCGCTTCCAGATACAGAATGGTTTCTTTGTGTCTTCACGTTGATGATTCTTCCAAATGAATAAAATCCTCAGCATCCCAATGTAAATCAATACTTTCGAACAGGCACTATAAGTTTTTGTTTAGTAAACGCAGCTTCACTGCTAAACTTTGTCTATTCATGAGCTAATATCATTATGTTGTCACATATATTTGCTGATGTTGTGTGACTTTAGTGTTATTACCAAACTTCTATTTTTGGGTCCATTTTTATTGAAAAAGATAGCCTAACCCACAGTATCCGTACAAATCACACAAACCACGTTTAACATCAAATGAAATATTGTTATAAAGAACACGTCAATTTTTATTTCTAGGGGGAATAATTCAGATATGGAAATCATACTCGAAACTTCACCCCTCTGCGGTTAGCAACTACCCCCTATTTTTTCAATGGCATGGGGGGTCGAGTGATACATCATTTGAGAGGTCTCTGGCCCTCTATTACCTGTGTAATTTTTTTCAAAATTGGTTCATTCGTTATTGAGAAAATAAATGTAGGAATTTGTAGGCTTTCAAAATCCGAAAAACACTAGTAGCTGATACACCAGACGCTCTATCTACTTGTCTGATAGATTGTCGATTATTCATTTGTAAATGTCCTGAAACTGCAACTTCAACTCCGTCATTCCTGACAGGACGGGATACTTCATGTTTTCTGTTGTGAACAGAACCTGCAGTACGAAACTTATTCATTCACTGTTTAACGTATTGATGGTTCACGTTGTGGTCTGGATGATTCATATTATAAATTCTTGCAACAGCTTTATTACATTCATTATTTCGATAATAGGTTGCAACAATTTCTATTCTTTCTTCAGTAGAATAAACCAGGTTGGAACACAGTGAACAAGGGTGACTGAATAATAATTCGTGAAAAAGTGACAGTGGACAACTTCCCACTTTTTGTATTGTGACTAGATTTAACAAAAACTACCAGTGCAGAAAAAACTAAGTGTCGTCCATTTCAAAACGTTTACTACTAATTAAATGAATTCTACGAATCTAGAAGACCTGCGACAGAGAATTGTTCGGGAATGCCGATTGCCGACCCGGACATTTCGAATAATGTACGGAACGCTTTTGAGAGTAGACACGTCCATTTCTGACTTATAAGGGGGGTCAAGTTTTCGTTGGAACGCCCTGTATAGGTTACATATCATTTGCGGCTTCGCTATTCTCGTTTCCAACTGAATGGATGATATTTTCATTCGATCACTTTACTTCATTACTGTCGACGTATACCAACCCTTTTCTTTTCATCACTGTCAGAACAAGAATGGAAAATGAGAAGTAAAATTCGAAACTATTTGTATTTCATTGTTTGATAAAGCACTCCCTTCATCTTGGTATAAGTAACTCGTCAATGAAGTTCCATTTCCGGAACCCCAACAATGCGGATGAAATCTGAATACGATATACCATCTCGATATAAAGGCATTCCTGTGAAAATACTTTCAATAGCATTACGTCATGCACCATTCCGTAAATATACAACAAAAACATCAATTTGATAAAGCTTCACATTCGGAAATCGTATTTGATTTTTTCTTAACTTTCATTCCAAAGTTTGGAAATGTTACATTTCAATGTTTCCTATCACGCTAACCTAGCATTCATTTCTGGGTCAATAAAGAACAAATTAATCCCAGTTTAACCTTCCAACTTTGATAGCTCTGCGCTGAAACCATTCAAATACACCTCTTTCAAGTAGAATTATTTTCTAAAATTAGATTGATCTACGGTAAACATGCTTCATTTTCTACTCATACCGACTTATACGCTGAAATGTTTGCAGAGTTGGATCAGACTCAGAGTTTTTTCATTGAATGGCAGTGTGGATTTTGTTTTTGAATTGATACCGAGGCTTTTTTTCTGATTGATGAAAATCCATAGTACTAGTTCATGAGGCGTTTTAATGTGAATTAATTCAGTTATATTTCATATATATTCAGTTACAATTTGTTTCTCTTGTTGCTGTTGGTGTCAAGTCAAGTCTTTCAAAGTGAATTTCAACATAGTCTAATTCAAGGCTGCTCAACCTTTTTAACAGTCGGGCTAACGGTGGATTCAGACTTTACGACGGGCCACTGAAAATTCCTATTTCAGTTACTCTCAGGACATGCGCAATAAAAACCCAATATTAAGGAATAAAATAAAATTTTTGTTTATTAGGTAATATTATATTCAGGTAATTCAGGTAATTTACAGAAAAAATTTTACAAAAAGGGAAAAAAAGAAGAATGAGGTAATAAACCACTGTGAGTCACCTAAGCAAGCTTGTGATGTGATTCTCACAGCGGTATTACGATATATATATAATATTTATATAGTACAGTATTCAAACGTCTAATTTAACTTCTATAACATGTATTACATAGAATGGCGAGATATAGTTAGTAGCAACCCTGTGCAGGTCTAGAGGATTTGTTACAAAATCTACGTTGTTTAGGTCAATATGTATTTAGAAATAGGTCTTTTATTTTTTCATGATTTTGTTCTATAAAGCACTTTAGTTCTTTTTTCAACTTATAGTTCTTAGTGATATTTTTTATATGTGGAGGCAACATATTAAAGAGTTTGGGACCGTAGTAACTCATAAATCTTTGAGTATGATTTTTTTTACATAATGGTACCACTGTGTTTCGCTTGACTTTAGCACGAGTATTGTGAAAGTGTGGTAAAGCTGGTAATTGAGATTTCATCATCCATAGTAAGCAATGGTAGGTATATAGTTTTCTTACATCAAATAATCCTGTCTCCCTATAAATTGCTTCCGTGGAGTACCTCTTGTTTTTCTTAAGTAATATTTTTAATAACGTATTTTGCATGACCTGTAGGTTATGTAGATAAGTTTTGCTCAAGCCTCCCCATGCTGTAATGCAGTATCTAATAATTGATTCTGCTAAGGAATCGTATATTATTAATAAAAGTTTATTATTTAGTACATTCCTCAGTTGGTAGAATTTATACATGAGCTTTCTAAGTCTTTTAACGGTATAGTCAATGTGTCTATCCCAACGCAAATATTGATCCAGCATTACACCAAGATACTTTATGTAGCATGTTTTTTGTATGGTAGGACAGGAGCAACCAGGAAAATGATCACACTGGAATTTATGAATCACAATTTTATCACGGACTGGTTGGTCTTTTGAAGTTGTAGTGAATGCCACAAATTTAGTTTTACTGATATTCAGACTGAGACGGCTAGCATTTAGCCAGCAATATAGAATTTTTAAACTATTTTCTGCTGTTTCATAGACTGCATCCCATGTGTCACCAACAAAAAGTAGTGCCGTGTCATCAGCATAAGAAGTTATTTGTGCTTCAATATTTTCAATTTTAAATATGTTATTGATGTATATTAAAAAAAGTATGGGTCCAATCACTGTTCCCTGAGGGACGCCAATGGTAACGGGTAGTGGATTACTAAATGCGTCGTTAATTTTTACTATTTGGTTTCTACCTGAAAGATAATTTGAGAATAACTTTAATGCGATACCTCGAACTCCTATTTCTTCTAATCTATCTAACAAAATGTTGTGGTTGACAGTATCGAAAGCTTTCGCGAGGTCTAAAAATACTGCGATACTCTTTTTGTTCTGGTTACAACTTTCTATTATATCACCAACCAAGAGGTTAACGGCGTTTTCAGTAGATAAGTTCTCGCGAAACCCGAATTGTCCTGAAGATACAATATTATGTTTTTCAATAAACTGTATAAGTCTACTTTTTAAACATTTTTCAAAAATTTTAGCGAAATTATTTATAATAGTTATTGGCCTATAGTTAGTTGCAAGTTTTTTGTCACCACTTTTGAAAATTGGTACAGTAGTGGATTGTTTAAACAAATCAGGAATTGAACCTTCCATGAAACATAAGTTAATTATGTGGCAAAGCGGATCTAAGAAGAAAGTGTGAAATTGTTTTATCACGTCAACTGTAATTCCATCAGGTCCAGCAGAAGTGTTGGTTTTTAAGCTAGATACAGTTATAGTAATTTCATTTTTTGTTACCGGATGAAGAAATAATGATGTTTTCAAGTGAGGTTTATTTCTGTTGGAAATTTCGGGGGGTTTGGATGTATCAATGTGACTGGCCATAGCGGTTCCAATGTTTGCAAAAAAATTGTTGAAGTAATCAGCCTTTTGGGTATCAGATGTGAATTTTTTCCCCTTGTCATTTACAATATCATATTTCCTATTTTTGGATAAATTGTCTACATTATTGCTAATTTGATTAATTTGTTGCCAAATTTTCTTATAATTATTTTGAGCTTCCTCTATTTTATTTTTATAAAATTCGTTTTTTGTGTCTTTGATGAGTTTATTGAGTAAATTCCGATAGTTTACATATTCTTGCTTAGTTTCTTCAGTGATCGATTTGTTGTATTTTCGCTTTAGATAGTCCCTGTGCCTTATAGATTTTAGTAGACCTTGAGTCATCCAAGGCTTGAGTTTAACTAAATATTTTTTGGAGATCTGTTTCGTTTCAGTGCTCTCTGATATCATCTTTAAAGTTTTTGCAATGAAGATTTCGTAAGCAGCATTAGAATTATTACATTGAACAACTTGATCCCAGTTAGATTTTGCCAACAGTTCTCCTAATTTTTTTTTGTTCAGAAAGCTCCGAGTCTTTATATCATTCTTATTTTCTTTGTTGCCTTTAAAACTAATATTTTTCATTGTTAGTAGAATGGTGTAGTGATCAGTCAAATTTGTTGTTATTATATAGGATTTAAAATCTAATTTCCTTAAACATTGATTTGAAGCCTTAATAAATACGTGATCTATTAAGCTGGAGGAAGTTCGGGTTTCTCTAGTAGGTTTATCAATATAAGAAAAAAAGCCTTTGATTTCCATCATACAAACGTACTCGATAACGCTTATGTCGGATGTATCCAGTAAATTAATATTAATATCGCCCAAAAATATTTTGATATCCGCTTTATTTTGGGATGAAAAATAGTTTTCAAGTTCTGTTATATAACAATTTAGATTTGTTGAAGGTGGACGATAACAGGTAGTTAGTATAAAAGACATAGTATTCAGTGTGTAAGAAATTTCTAAAAGTTTAAGTTCACTAAGGTGATTTATAGAAGTTATATAATCAAGTTCACTCTTCATATAAATAATTACCCCATCATTTTGATTAAAATGCGAGTCGTTGTAGCAGATATCAAAAGAAGGTATCATGAACAAACAGAGAGTATCTTATGCTAAATAAATAAAGAAAATTGAACTCAAGTATGTATCTTCTCAAATCTAAATCTAGGGTGAGTCGTTGTTACAATCAATGTGATTTCTGCTATTGTTTGTCTCTTAATAATTTACTTATATCAGGCGACAAATCCGATGTTGATAGTAACAACAAGTCACAAACATGTTGCTCAGTTAAGGATGTGCGGTATTTATTTTTTACATAATTAAGGTCTGAAAATCCCTTCTCACACACATATGTTGATCCAAAACTACTTAAAAACTGTAACGCCAAGTCAGTTATTGCTGCATATTCTGCTTTTGGTACCAATTTCCAGAAATCTGCAAAATCTTCCGAAGAATTTTGTGCTTTCGAAGACAATTTGTTGGCAAAAAGGTTTTTTAACGTATCGTGATTTTGCAGTTCAACGACTTCCAACTGATTGGCAGGATAACCAACTATTTCCGTCAAACTTATTATAAAAATTTGTATAGTTTGTTTTTTTTCTCAAAGTCTTTAAATCTCTTCTCAAACGGCTGTAATAAGCATCGAATTAGAATATTTAGAATAATTAACAGAAGCAATATTGAGCTCCCTTATCAAATGTTTTAGTTTGGGGAACAGAACAATATTTTCTGTAGCCAAATTAATTAAAAAGAGATTTAATTTTGCTTTGGATCCGCTTATCAAATTAAACATAGTCGAAAGTGAACAATCTCTACTTTGTACCGCGTAGGTAGTACACTTCTTCGCGGCAGGCAATTTGGCGGGATTTTTCAATTTGGTGCGTATTTCAAATTTTACTTGCGCGGGCCATTTAAAATTCTTTCGTGGGCCACATTGTGGCCTGCGGGCCTGGAGTTGAGCACCCTTGGTTCCAAGTCAACAATACCTTAATGTCAGTTTTTATACAATTTTTTCCAAAAGTATAAAATGGATTTTAAAAGTTAATTCAGATGTTTTAGTCCAGAACCACAATACGAATGAAACACAATCACATAGCACTATTTATGTTAATAATTACAAATTTTCATAATATAGAATTAATTTCCAAAACGCATTTCACTACAACAGTTGGACTAGTCCAACTGTTGTAGTGAAAATTTATTTTATAGTGTGAAAATTTGTAATTGTTATCATTAATAGTTTCATTGATTTTCACCAAGTGTACTGGGCCACTGTATTAAAAAAATAATCACATAACAGAATAAAATCAATGGCAAAATGAAACATTGAAATTTATTGAAACAAAAATTTTCCAGAAACAAATCCATTCAGTAAGGTATGTGAGGTATTTTCAGATATGACGAGAAGAAATTATAGTCATCAAATGTTTTATGAACATCGTCAAATTAGATTAAGGTTTCATAAGTAATCGGAATGAATAACCCCAAAGCAATTACAATGTGTTTTTATTTTGCTCCTCAAAAAATATCAATATAATAAAAATGTAAAAGTATATTTTAAATACTTTTTGCTGCTACAGAACATTTCTATTTCCACACCTCTGATTTTTCAAATGGAAGATGAATTCAGAACTTCAGCTTCTGTTGACAACGGGAAACATGCTGAAGTTGCATTTTTAGGACATGTTTAAATGGATAATCAACAATATACCTGACAAGTAGCTCGATCGTCTGGTTTTTTACACCCTACAAATTCCCTTATTTCAAAATAAGGAATTAAACGAGAATGATCCTGATAGTCGACTTCAGTTTTGTGAGAAGTTCAGCGAAAATACGACCAATAACCGAAACCTCCCAAACCTATTACACAATACGTATTTTTCAGATGAAAGTGCTTTTGTATTGGCTGGTTGAGTAAATATACATAATTGTCATTACCGGAGCGATGTGAATCCTCATTTGGTGATGGAAACACATTCACAAACTTCACAAAAATTGAATGTCTTGGCCGGCATTCTTAGTAATCATATTGTTGGACCATTCTTTATTGAAAGTATAATCTCAATATAGACGCACAAATCTATTAGGTACAAGACTGTGTAGATCCTATGACTACACAAATTTTAGAAAATAATGACAATTTAGTAGAAAATGAAATAACATTCCAGCAGGATGGTGCATCGTCACATTTTGATGTTCGGGTGAGACAGTTTTTGAACGGACGTTTTCCAATGCTTTGGGTTGGCAGAGGGGGTCCAGTAGAGTGACTAGCTACATCACCTGATCTCACACCGTTGGATTTCTGTGGGGACGACCGACGTCGAAAGTTTACTCTACCTAGCCCAGAATTGTTCGAGATTGCTGACCCTGTACATCTTGAATAGAGTGAGGAAAGCTTTAAAAAATCGAGTGTAGATGAAGGTCACTTCGAGCAATGTATCCGTTGATTTTGTTAATACTGATATTGTTTGTTGTTGATTTCCCCAATAAAAGAAACGACAGAGCATTTACTGTTTTTTCTTAAATTAAGTTTGCGATAATGAATGTACTAATTTTGAAAAAACTCACAGAGGTAATAGAGGGACAAAAGATCTATATCACACGATCCCATATGTCAGGTAATTATTCATCTATACTAGGTCAGCCATACTCAACCTGCGGCCCGCCGGGCCTTTGTTGTTGGCCCACCAGGAATTGTGAGTTATAGAGCAGAGGACGTGTTTTCTTTAGGTCTACATTCGTTACAAACTCACAGACTCTCATCTGAATGATGTGATAAGGTTAACATGCAGCAACAAACCAGACCTGGACAAAGTTTTGAAAAAGTGTATCAAAAATCTCATTGAAACAAGATGGTTTCACACGAAACATCTTTGTTAAAACTTGAAGTCATCGTTAGTTCTTTCAGAATTTGGTCTACATTGCATTTGGCTTCATGATAACCTTATATTATGAAGGTTACAAGGTCATGTATTGTATAGCTGGCTTTATTGTGACCACCTTTTCTTTTATCAATAAATACATCGTCAATTCTGAATTATGTTTTTTATTAACGCTAAAATATGTTTTGCGGCCCGCGCATCAAGACCGAAACGTGTTTGTTGCCCGATTAAGAAAAAGGTTGAGTATGGCTGATCTAGATTCATATGAAAATATTAACAAGTAGTTTTAGTCATTTCTTGAGGATGATAACTTGAATATCGAAACGCGCGTTCTGGTGAGGAAAAAGTGTTTTCAATATATTAGCCACTAAAATTTTGGACAGTTGATGTGCACTTTTTGGATTCTGGTTTTCATTAACTGAAAATGTATTCATACGTTATGCAGGACTTTCTCAATTATTTCTCTGAGCAATCTTTGAGTTGGTGCCACAAAAGGTACAATTTGCCATGTTCAGTGATTTCTTCATTAAACAGTTGCTATCTGAAACACGAAATAACTATCGAACATATCAAATCCAGAAATCCTATATTAACGACTAAAACTAACAATTTGTCATCGTCAATTGGAATCTCACATGTAAGAGCAGTTTTCCAAAATTGGTGAAATTTGTTTATTATAGAATGCCAGAAGTAGTAATCATTACTACGAAATAGTATCTCGAAGTCTCACTGCAGGGGCAACTGTTCAATACCAAAACGAAACAGCGGCGAATTTACGATCCAATATAGTGCTGTTTCAATTCATGGTATTAGGCCAGGTCAGGGATTAAGTGTTTGTACTCATTCTCTCTTGAGAAGAAAGAACAATCTGGAGTAAGTAGTAGCGATGTCGATTTGGCGTACGACGCAATATGTGGGATCTATATCATAAAATATCACGGTTTTTGGCTTTGTTATGATCTAGTTGCCATATCATAGTGAGCTGCAGAGAGAGAGACGGAAAGCAAATCTCATTCGGCAGTGCATGTAGAAGTTTATCATTGCATCGGACCGACGTTGGAACCTACTCCCATCTTTCAAATTCGGTATTTTTATTTTCTGTCAAAAACACATGACTTTGTATATACTACTATTTCCACAGAGACACTGGTGTTGCGAATTTACTCGCAGTCCTTGTGCATGTACATGGAAAATAGGCAAATACCGTAAAATTTGAAAAATCAGGGGTGTGTGAATAGAAATGTTTCGTGTCAACAAAAAGTATTTGAAATTTACTTTTACATTCTTATAATAATGATGATATTTTTTGAAGAGCAAATTAAAAACACATTGTAATTGCTTTTGGGTTATTCATTCAGATTACTTATGAAACTAACTTAATCTAATTTTACGATGTTCATAAAACATTTGATGACTATAATTTCTTCTCGTCATATCTGAAAACACATTACTGAAATGTTGAAATTTTAATTACCCAACGGGCTTGAAAAGCTTTCACTGAAAGCTCTCTTGGAATTCTTGCATAAATCTGTACTAAACTAATCTCCATCAGACTGAAACCTAAAAGAACTGTCGTACTAATTTTGTCTCCTAGAATTTGTGTTTAGAGCTCATCCAGTGTTATTCTCTTCAGTTTCGAAATTGAAATCTTGGCCTTTCTTTGAGACTACATTCCTTCACGATGTGATTTCGTTAAGAGTTATAGGAGTTCTCAATGAATTCGGTCGTTGTGAATTGAAAATACGTTTTCCTTTGAATAAAAATGTCGACGTCTACAATTTCCCCTTTGATGTTGGATTTAATGAGAACAAAATGACACACTTGTTCTCTTGTTTTGCGGCTTCAGAAGGAAATTCTTTGTTTCGTAATCACCTGACATATTATACTTTATTTTTATTTTAATAGTGTCCATCCAAAGAGAATATAGTAGAAATCGAAAAGAATATGAAACTCGGTGAAACTTGGTGATTTTGTCAAATTAGGGACGATACACAAATTTTCCTGACCACAGTTGTTACAGATGCTGTTTTCTTGAACAATAAGACAAACAAAACATACGGTATAGACATAGTACTGTTTTTTTGTCAAGTTGTCAAGTCTGATTATCTATTTTTATGTGAACTTCACAACAGAGTTTTGATAGAAGACGAGCCGAGTGCCGTTCTAAAAGATATTTGTAAAGGTATTTATTGTGAGTTAACAGCGAACTCAAAATGTGTGAATATGATGAAAAGAAATACTTTTATCTTCAAGTGCTTTAGAAAGATCTAAAATTTTTATTACAACCTAATAATACAGAATTGAATGTCTTCATCTTCATGAAGATTTAAGACAGCATCCTACATAATTTAGTGAGTCCATGCGAAACAAAATGGAAACATATATTATCGAACATAATAATAATAATAATAATAATAATAATATATAATTTATTGTCTCAAGAAGGTATTCTTATTGACAAAGTTTACATAGCTAAGATATAAAATACATTTGAAAATATAGACTCACAAAAAACATCAAAACTAAAAACAACATTAACAAATCTTTCTCAGTAAGATTTTTGTCATAGGTACATACAAACATATAGTACAAAATAAATAAATAAATGTAGGCAAAAATAAGCTCGCACATGTACGAATACATACTATAAGTAAAATAAACAAGAAATATCAATTAGAGATGATCATCGTAAATTCCTGCAAGCTAAAATAGAACCTGCTGATTAAAACTCCTTTGATGTCTTTTCGGAAGTATTCAATGTTCGGATTTGCTTCTTTAAAGCATTCAGGCAGGTGATTGTACATTTTATTTATTTATTTATTTATTTATTTATTTATTTATTTATTCTCATACAGGTGTAACCTAATTACATGAGAAAATCGTTATATATGTATCGTACATTCATAGCCAGTATACAATAAAAGAAACTAAAGCTATACATATGTAATAAGAAAAAAATAAAAAAGTAACTAATCCAAAAATATGACAAAGAAGCTATTGGTTGACACTTAATATATAATTTTTCAACCCAGTAAAAAATTCTCTAGGGGGTTGGACAAAGCTGAGTTCGGACATTAATAGTGTATTATTTGTGACTTTCAGCATCGTTACGATTGGGGTACCTTGAGTCGTGATGACTAATGGTATTTCAAAAAAAGGGGTTGATCGTGTAATTTTAATAGGGTTTCTTCGGTTCATCAAACTACGTAACTTGGGACAGTTGAGATAATTATTATAAATTTTGTAACATATTGCAATTATTATGTATAATCTTCTATTCTCTAAACTCGAGATTTCAAATTCTTTCCTGAGATCATTAGTTCTCACAGTATTATAATCTGGGTAGACTCCATATTTCTTATAATATAAATGCCGCAGTAATCTATTTTGAATTTTCTCCAGATTATTTTTATATATAAAATAATACGGGTGCCAAACGGCTGCACAATATTCGAGTTTGGGTCTCACCAGAGCGTTATATATCCTAATGACTGTTTGGTAATTTCTAAAATGTTTACTTTGCCTCAAAACAAAACCCAAACTCCGTAAACCCTGAGAGACTACTGTTTCAATGTGTTTTTTAAATGACAGGGTTGAGTCATATCGTACCCCCAAATCTTTAACATTACTTACTCGTGCCAACGTGATATTTTCCATTTCATATGCATACTCTATTTCTTTCTTGTGCAAGTCATTACAATACATTTTGACGTATCAAATGGTAACTTATTTTTCACACTCCATTGGTAAACATTTTCAATATCCTTTGTCAGCTTACTACAATCTTGAACACAATCTATCTTTCTATAAAATTTAAGGTCATCGGCAAAGAGTAAATAATTTGAATATTTAATTTCCGCTGATAGATCATTAATAAAAATGAGAAACAATAGAGGCCCTAGATTTGATCCTTGGGGCACTCCTGATTTTGATTGGTACTCATCTGAATAGTTGGTACCGAATTTTACTCTGAACGTTCTCTCATTTAAATATGATGCTATAAATTTGATAGTTCCTTTAGTAGCTCCACATAGAGAAAGTTTATTCAACAATACATCATGATTTACTTTGTCGAACGCTTTTTGGAAATCTGTGTATATCACGTCGACCTGAGTAGAATTTTCCAGACTTCTAAGTACGTCATGACTAAAAGATAACAGATTTGTGGAAGTTGACTTTTTTAGCACAAAGCCGTGCTGTTCTTCATTTATTAAATTCTTTACTTTGTGCCACACTTTAGCATATATTATCTGTTCGAACAATTTACCAGGAGCAGGTAACACAGCAATTGGCCGGTAATTTTCTATAAGTGATATTTTACCAGATTTGTGTATAGGAGTTACAATAGCACGTTTCCATCGTGATGGAAACTTATTTTGTCTCAATGAAAGATTATATATATATATATATATATATATATATATATATATATATATATATATATATATATATATATAAATTTAACACCGTTATAAAAAAAAGAATCCTTGATTGATGCGGGGGAAGGAATAGGCAGTTTCAGGTTATTTTTGTTACTCATGCGGGTGTTGTAATGGAAATAATTGTTGTTATATCGCAATATATGTTTTCTAAAGAGACAAACAGTTTCCAAAATAAAGAGTGCTACCACTTTTAATATTCGTTTTTCTTTAAATATTAGCTTACATGATTCACGTGGATTCATCTTGTATATGTGTCTGATTGCTCTTTTTTGTAATTTCAAAATAGAATTAAGAAGGTGGGAACTGCACACCCCCCAAAAAGGTATACCGTATATCAGGTGCGTCTCTATCATAGCATGATATGCAGTTCTTGCTGTAGAGCTTCCAAGTTCTCTAGATATAACTCTCAGTGCATAGCACCCCGAGGTAACTGTAGCCCTCAGTTTTTTTATGTGGTTTTCGAATTTCAGACCTTTGTCTATATAAAGTCCTAGAAACCTAGCGCAATCTTTATTTTCAATAGTTCCGTTAGCTAAGGGTAAATTGTCAAGATTACATTTAAAAGAGATCATATTTGTTTTGCTGATGTTGAATGATAATAAATTTGAATCACACCAATATATGTTTTCTAAAGAGACAAACAGTTTCCAAAATAAAGAGTGCTACCACTTTTAATATTCGTTTTTCTTTAAATATTAGCTTGCATGATTCACGTGGATTCATCTTGTATATGTGTATGATTGCTCTTTTTTGTAATTTCAAAATAGAATTAAGAAGGTGGGAACTGCACACCCCCCAAAAAGGTATACCGTATCTCAGGTGCGTCTCTATCATAGCATGATATGCAGTTCTTGCTGTAGAGCTTCCAAGTTCTCTAGATATAACTCTCAGTGCATAGCACCCCGAGGTAACTGTAGCTCTCAGTTTTTTTATGTGGTTTTAGAATTTCAGACCTTTGTCTATATAAAGTCCGAGTAACCTAGCGTAATCTTTATTTTCAATAGTTCCGTTAGCTAAGGGTAAATTGTCAAGATTACATTCAAAAGAGATCATATTTGTTTTGTTGATGTTGAATGATAATAAATTTGAATCACACCAAGACTTTATAATTAAAATATCTCTGGATATGTTTTCATGAAAATTATCCACTGATACACTATGCCACAAAATTGTGGTATCGTCTGCAAAAAGAGTTAGTTTGCCAGATACATCTATAGGTAATAAGTCATTAATATATACAAGAAAGAGGATCGGGCCTAGTACTGAACCTTGTGGTACACCCGAGTTGATTTCTAGTTTTTTTGATAGTTCGTTTGTCGTCACCATCTGACTTCGTCCCGTTAAATATGACTGAAACCACTCGAGTGTTTTTCCTCTACAACCACAATAATACCTACAACTTATGCAGGAGTAAATTGTGGTTAACACAGTCGAACGCTTTCGCAAAATCGCAGAAGACTGCCGCGGCTACATCTCCAATGTTAATAGTTGCATATACTTACCTCATACAGAAAACTGAAAATTGCGTCATGGGTGTTTTTATTGGTTTGGAAGCCGAATTGATTTTCATTGATTACTTTGTGAGTTACAAGAAACTCATTGAGCCTTTTTTTGACGAGTTGTTCGATAATTTTTGCCAACGTAGGTATAAGGGAAATTGGCCGATAGTTTGAAGGGTCTTCAAGATCGCCATCTTTGTGTAGAGGAATGACTACCGATAATTTTAAGAAAGATGGGAACACTCCACTACGGAATGAGAAGTGTATCAGTAACACAAGAGTTTCAAGGGCTTCAATTGGGAGATTTTCAAAAAGTTTAATTGAGATGTCATCAAAACCTACTGCTTTTTTATTTTTTATGCCTTTGATCACTTCTGCAAGCTCATAAATATTAGTATCTTGCAGTATAAAAGATTCCTTGATTAATAAGTTTTCAAGGTGGATTAGTGGATCCTACCTACGGTGGGAAAATATATGTACTGAGTTTATTAGCGATTGTACAGTAAAAGTTATTGATTTCATCTGAGCTGATAGGAATATCGGTGATTCTTTTTTTTTATTCTTATCTTGTATATCGTTAATGATAGATCATGTTTCCTTCATTTTATCATTTGATAAATTGATTCTATTTTCATAGTAGTTTTCTTTTGTTAATTTTATTAGATTTCTGTATATACTACGGTATTTAAAAAAATATTCATGTATAGCAGGATTGTTTGAAATAAACTTCAGAAAAACTGGTGTAAATTGAACCCATCTAATGGAAACACTTTTTCCACACCAGAACAAAACTTTTTTTATATAGGAGCTAAAAAACTTCTATTAGGTTGCTAGTTAGCTCGGTTACGAAAGCGTTAGGAAAATCTGCTGCGTAACTAGTAGCACATTTTTGGATACTTTGAAAATAAACTTTTGTGCAACTTTGTCCTCATTTTTGGAATTCTAAAATACATTGTTATTATAATTAATTTTCACATTCTCAATATTTCTTGCAGTACACGGAGAGGTTGGTCAGTTTTTACATTAGTTTTCAATATGAAGCCATGTCAATACCCAACTTTACATCTGGAAATCTCTAGATCTCATCCCTAGTTGTCCTTCAGTAAAAGGTAGAATCTAATAATTTTCAAAAAGGGTGATGCTCTGTATTCATCATTATCAACAGCATTATCATTTGAAGTTTATGCTTTAAAAAGGAAGCATCATGTTTTCAACATTTTTTTTTATAATTTTTGAGCCTCACGAGTGACATTTATAGGCTTTTCAAACTTTTTCATTGAAATGAATTACAATATTGGATATTCTAAACAGATAGTCATCACTAACATAACTAATCTTTGTCTTTGGACATATTTTACAAGAAGTGAAACTTCCATCTCTTTCATTCTCTCTGCAATAAGTTGCTACACTATAACTGAATAAGGGTGATGACATTTCCAATTACGAAGACGTCATAAATGGGATCGAGAAAGAGATGAATTTTTGAATATCAATTTCACACGAAGCTTCCCAAGGGTCAGTTGCGAAGCCAAGCTTCTACATCGTCCCCTATACAGTGCCTTCATTTCAAAACTTCCTACCCTTTTAGCAGGGAGAATTTGCCGTAGGCAAAAAACACGTCAATTTAGATATAGAGGGGAAGTTTAAAACCAGTGCCAGTGGTATTTTAGGTTTAACCCCCTTACCCCTAGCTACCCCCACTTGATAATTTCAAATGGCACCTACTATCTTGTAACACATCATTTTAAAGATCTTAAAAATCCTCACTCAACCCCGTTTAGAAAACTGAAATTGGTTGATCCGTTCTCGTAAAATAGGGCAAAAAGGTTTTCAAAATAATTACCATCGGTAGCCAAGCAAAAGTACAATCTATTCTCGAATTCCTGTCGGGCTTTTGTAAATGTTTCGTTATTAATTTGTCTGCATGTGTCAGTAATCCTGTGTCTTAGATCTTGAATGTCCTGCGGGGGAGTTTTGTATACCATTGTCTTCAAATAACCCCAGAGAAAGAAATCTAATGGCGTTAAATCCGGAGATCTCGCCGGCCATTCCAGAGCGCCTCTTCTGCCAATTCATTTGTCAGGAAACCGTTGATCGAGCCACTGTCGGACATGCAATGCGTAGTGTGGCGGTGCGCCGTCCTGTTGAAAATGTAAATTTTGTTCATCCAAGAGCGGGATGTCTTCTTCATCAACTTGGCGTTCTAAGGACTGTGTTATGAGTGGATCGATTACATTTTCCAATAAGTTTAAATACAATTGACCAGTTAAATTTTCTTCAATAAAAATAGGGCCAATTATTACGTTTCCCAGAATTCCAGCCCAGACGTTTATTTTTTGTGGATATTGCGTATGGTCCTCTCGAAACAAGTGTGGATTTTCATTATCCCAGTATCTACAGTTATGCTTATCTACAAAGCTATTGAGAAAAAAAGTTGATTCATCACTGAAGCAAATATTTTTTTATTAATTTCGGGTCATTTTGAATTCTCGCAGTCATTAATTCACAAAATTCAATTCTCCTATCATAGTCATCCTCACTGAGTTTCTGAAGAATACTCATTTTGTAAGGAAAGAACTTTTTTGGTTTTAAAATTTTGTGTATAGAACCAACTGAAATATTTACTAACTTAGCGACTTTCGAAATTGAAGTAGTAGGCTCCACGGCGAATTGGCCTAAAATCTCAATCTGTGCGGCTTCCGTAAGAACTCTCGGCTGCTTTACTGCTTTGTTGCACACAGAACCGGTCTCTTCAAATTTTTGAACAAGGTGTAGAACATATCGGTGACTCACATTTTGGCCTGCATGCCTTTCATCAAAAACCCGGGCTGTCCTACGAGCACACCTATCTTCAGCACCATAAATAAAAATAATTTCAGTTCTTTCTTGTAAAGTGTACACCATTACGATTTGTATTACTGTCAGTGCAACTGACACCACTGGACAAACAGTTTAAAATCAGGAATAACTAATCCTGATAAATGTTTTCACCATTTAATTGTAACTGACGCCAAGAATCAAATGTGTGCCCTTATCTCACTTCGGTGGTAGCAGTTCCATAAATTAATGCATTTTCTTTTTGCCCTATTTTACGAGAACGAATCAACCAATTTCAGTTTTCTAAAACGGGGTTGAGTGAGGATTTTCAAGATCTTCAAAATTATGTGTTACAAGATAGGGGGTGCCATTTAAAATTATCAAGTGGGGGTAGCTAGGGGTAAGAGAGTTAAACCTAAAATACCACTGGCACTGGTTTTAAACTTCCCCCTCGAAATCTAAATTGACGTGTTTTTTGCCTATGGCAAATTCTCCCTGCTAAACGAAGTACTAGGGGTGGGAAGTTTTGAACTGAAGGCACTGTATATTTTGCTGTAGTTTTCATTGCGAAGCAACTAGTGGAAAACTAGAGCCAAAAGATAATGCATTTACGAGTGTGTTCCAACACCAGACAGCGCTATATGGACCCGTCATACGTCTCATCAGTGGTGCTAGGCTGAACGAAAAATGTGTTGCTAATCCGCAAATGCATTGCTGGACTCACTGCTTGTTAAAAAACAAGCCTGAGTGAATAAAGGCGATTTTGCCTTACGAGGATCAAATTTTCTTTCGATTCCATAGATCGCGTCTTCGTGAGAAGAAATGTCATGGTTCTCAATTTACTCAGTAGCACTTTGAATGCCTCAATAACAAATCAGTTGTATAATACAAATCAAATATTGATCCTGTTTCTAGTGATGTTAAGGGAATAATTGAGAAATCAATTCAATCAAATGTAACATTACTAATCATTGAAAGTCCAAAGGTAGACTGTTCGTTTGTATTCATATTTTTCTCTTTTAATTTTCTATCATTCTTTGTGAAATATATTCGTTGAGACAATATTTCGCTGTAAGCAGTATATTGCTATCGATCTCGCAATTTAAAATGAAACGACAGTGGCAATATTCTTAAATCAAAGAATTTTTCAATTGATGAATATGCTTGTCAATTTCCGTCCTGTTGCTTTGAAGTCATTTCACTCCTGTTTATAATTATATAAAAGAATAAAAAACTGATTATATCCGGATGAAATCTTTCGATATCAAAAATGAAAACTTCCCATGCGAGCCATTTCCTCATTTAAACAACTTGGAGTTCATGCAATAAACTGTGATCAATTTTAGGTGAATATTTTAAGGAAAAAAAAGTTTGGGAGATTATATCTGAATTATCATTGAAAATAGTGGTTTCGACCTAACTATTGTAAATAGTCTACATCCTATTTAATTAAACTAAAGTTGAATCTTATAATTTTGTTTATTTTTGTTTCGTCGTTTCAATAATGAATAGTAGATGTTGACATAACTGGTAACTATATGAATCTAATATTCAATAAATAGGTGAACCATAATAGCAGGGGAGCCCACGATGCAAAATGGGGATTTACTCGAGCGTCATAGAGACATCGGTGGAGGAAGCGGCTATAGATTTTTAAATATGTAAAAAAAACTGTTGCATGGACATACTCTAGCGCGTCAGATAATGATAGTATCAATGTCCTACGTATTTTTAATAATTTGTGTATGTTAATCTGATCGTTTGCATGATGCAGGTGAGGATTTAAAGTGAAAAGAAAAAAAATTTAATCGAGCGCGTCAGATTTTCTAAAGGGGTGTTAAGAGCACAAAAAAAGCTCCCATTCAATAATCTGACGATTTAGATCTGACGCAAACTCGCGGCCATTATTATAATGTGCAAAAAAAATCGTCATTTTGAAATACTCAAGCGCGTCAGATTAAGATATATATGGTTCAGCTTTATGTTCTAGACGTGCTGTCTCATAATCTGACGATTATCTAGAGGTATTCGCCTACTCTGACAAAATTTTTTTTTCAAATCATTGAACTTAAATAATTGAAAAGCTCAGGAAATAGCATGCAAATAAATAAGTGTATGTTTTTTAAGTAGAATACTTGTATTTATAAGAAAATAATTTTTTTTAATGCTCAAAAAAATCTCAATTTTTTATAATCAATTGATCAATTAATCATCATCTTCATCACGAACGAGTCTCTGTGATCAGCTGTGATGGCTTCATGGCATCAGAATTCAGAGTGGGAACGGATTGAGAGAGTAACAGATAGAGTAAAAATGAAAGAGGAATAGAAACTCGGAGAGGGAAATAAAGTTATCATACAGCTGCACGCATTAAACTTTATCGACGAATTTTTGTTATTTCGTATTGCGGAAATCGTCAGATTATATATTTTTCGTAATCCTTGAATTATTTTCTTCAAAATAAAAAAAAATTACCTACGCTCGAGAATGTTGAGCTGACGTTATTTTTTTACAACTCTGCTGCCCTCCCCTTTCTTTACGTCACTCTCAAATTGTCATATTACTGGAATATACACTTTTCAGCATGTAATTAACTCACCTTACCTCAATCTGGCGCCCTCAAGAATTTCTGATGATCAATTTTTTTACTAATTCAATCCATTATCCCTCACAGGCGTCCTTATATATGGGGCTCATATTTGGTGGAGGTACTTAACCGGGTACAAGGTATCCCCCTGTATATTAATCTGCCGCGCTTTAGTAAATCCCGAAATCCCCGCTTGGGCTCTCCTATTATAAAAAATGTCCAAATGTCTGGTGTTCTGGGAAAAAAAGGAACTTCCACACTTTTGTCGATAAATCAACCAAGTTGACTTTCTCAGGAGATGAAGTAAACTAATTCTCAACTCTAAAACTGATCCTCTTTTTTTTAACATGCTTGTAATGTATTGGGACTTGATATCAATAATTGAAAACACCAGTGTTGTTAAAAAGGTGTTTTAGGTTCGTTCCAACCTTGAGTCACAAACAGATTTCCAACTGTTTGTAAATCGTTGTCAACGCGCATGTCTGGTAAATATTGGTTTCTGATTAATTTGAAATGTCTGATTGGAACAGCTGATAGTTCAACTGAAGTTTGGCATGGAATTTCAACATAACCTTTAAAAATAATTTGGGAAAGTTTTTGGCTTTCTACTACTCCATCTTAATACAAAAAAAGGGGATGAGGGAATCTTCCAAAAAAAGGAAGGAAGTAATCAATTTGAAAATAAGTAACTCTATACATGGATGTGTAGATCATGCAAAGAAGTAACTTTCAGACACAAACTGAAAGAATGTCCTCCTGAAACAGCTACTTTCATATAAACATTGAATTACACGAAAGAAAAAATTTTTTTTTCGAAACAAATACTTCTATATGAACACTGAATTATACAGAATATACTTTTCTCTACTCAGTTTGTATTTCAAACATTCCACAACGAATGTCACTCCTAAAAATATAACCCCTTCAATTCTTTAAAAATAAATCTAATCAAGTGTATTTCTGGAGAGTAAAAGAAGGTTGCAGTATTTTATATCTCTATTCTGTTTACTTATCAACATGGAACTGGGAGGTCACCGCAATAATTAATTTGTGTAATTGAAGATGTTCATATTATAGGTTCACTTAAAGAATTCCCAATTTTTCCTGCGCCAGCAAATACATAATTTATTTTATTACAATTTTTGCAGGTTATGTTGTTTATAAGTTGCATGAACATAAAACAGAAACAGTAATACGGAATACGCATGCGTCAGATTGATAGATTCTGATAGATTTCGAACAGGTTTGAATCTTGGATGGAACAGAAAACTGATAGTTTACTAATGGTTGGAAACTCATGTTGGAACGCAATAACATTACTGCGCAGAATCCTGACTGTCAGAAACTGTTTCTGACGCTGGTTGGAACGAACCTTTTATCTCCACCTAAAAACTAACGCCTTGCAATAAGAACTACTTTACTGAGTGGTACAATGAATCAATACACTACAACGGTTATATAAGCTTCACTTGTATGTTCGTTTGTTTGTAACCGACTCCTTTGCACTCGATTTTGACTAACTTTAAACGGACAGATGTATTTATTAACTTTGTAACTTTGTACACTTATCAATAATCGGTGACAATACAATAATTTCATAAGTTTATCTCATAATAATGGACTTGAAATAGCAAGCCAAACTAAAAAGTGGAAAACAAATAATAGTTTAAAAAACTAAAATAACACGCTTTAATAGCAACACAAACTAAAAAATAATTCGAAACTAATTTAAGATTGTGTTCACATAGAAAATAAGTGCTATGGCTTGATGTAACTAATGACTTTTAATAAGTCTGAAATCAGTATAAATCTATTCACAAAAAAAATAATGTTTTTGTAAGAAAGCGTGGGGTGCCAATCTGGCTCTTAATCAAGTATTTATAACAATGAATATTTAGCACTCCACCCATGTTAATTGAAATGTCACTGCGGCACATATGTCACTGTAACCATTTAGTCATTGGTAACATGTGATAATTTTCTTTTCTCCATTATAAAAATTTACTTCTTCATGTGATTAACTTTATACTTCATTGTATTAACTATTGTTTTGTAGGCCCTCAGCACTTAGGCCATATGTGACCCATTACATCCTCCCGAGGAGTTGTCCTCTTAGGTCACCAGGAGACATCTCCTTTATATCGACAGGTGTAGGCCAAGACTCTCCGAACAAACACTCTCTTATTAACGATAACTCGGACACTCTTGACAGTTCTATCTTCCTGTTCACACATCCTGCATAGAGGTGTGCCCACTATCCCCATATTATGGAGGTGTTTCCTTAGTTGACAGTGGCCAGTCGGAAATCCTACTGTTAAGATATTTCTTCGGCGCCGGCTTCCCAGGGTCGCCCAGGGTGATCCTGGCAAGATTGCATCCTTTGATTCCATTCCATCTCTTCAGGGATTGAGCATGGTTGTGACGTTTGGCTAGTTCCGCAATTGTCGAAGTCATCAGGCCGTAAAATTCTTAGTCCAGCCGTTTCCTTGACTAAAATGTCGGCAATGCGATTACCTTTACTCCTGTCGTGCCCTTTAACCCACCAAAGCCGAGGCTTTGGCTAAATCTTGGTGACACTCTAGTGCTTGCCCTGAGGTAACACGTTGTCTGTTCTAGGCTAATAGGGCTTGTCTGCTATCAGTGCAGATGGTTGTTTTTGTCACATAATCGTCAGATCAATGGAACAATTGAACAAAAAAATAAAAAATTAAGAGATTCCAAGCCAAGTTACTTCACGACGTTTCGATTGTTATCCACAATTGTCTTCGGGTGATGACTGGACTAATTCCTAATGGGTTGTCCTAACAACTGTTCTAAAATATAATTGTAATAAATTTCATCTCTCGACATGAAAGTGCGTTTTTGACTTGACGTCTCCGCTACATTGGAATCTGCGTTTTGAATTTTTGGAAATTGTATATGCGTTTGTTTTTATGAGAATGACATCATCATTAATTTTTTTTTCAGGACAACCACTGCCTGCGCATTAAAATCCTCGGAGACTGCTACTACTGCGTTTCAGGTCTTCCCGAGCCACGTTCAGATCATGCTCATTGCGCCGTCGAAATGGGCTTGGATATGATTGACGCTATCGCCAGCGTCGTCGAAGCCACTGATGTCCAACTGAACATGAGGGTAGGAATACATTCGGGAAGGGTGCTGTGCGGGGTGTTGGGATTGAGGAAGTGGCAGTACGATGTTTGGTCGAACGATGTTACGCTTGCTAATAATATGGAGGCTGGGGGGGAACCTGGGTAAGTACTGTAACGAAAAAAACTTACCCGAAACTCCCATTATAGAACAAGAATATAAATTTATAGTTGAAACATATTGGAAAGCAAACTCTCATTTACATGTTCCAAAAAGAGAAAAACAAAACTGGAATCAAATTAGACTCATCAATTTATTACATTACACAATTTATATGAAATGAAAGCTTGTGGCGAGTTGTACCTGTATAAATAAACAAGATATACAACTCAATGTCGACATAAGTAATTTTAAAAAAAAATTATATGATTTTCATGGTGTCCAACGAAATGTGTGCACCTTGCTTTTCTCCTTTTTTTGTAACTTAACGGAAAAATTCTCGGACAGGTCAATTTTGCTTTTGAGGGGGACACATTTTAGATGTATTTTTCTACCTGTGCCTTCAACCGCCTAGCGAGGGTGAGTAACAACCTTAAAATTTTAAATGGAAAGTGGGGTCGAGTGATATATCATTTGAAAGGGCACAAAATTATCTTTCCAATGATACCTAATTTGTTGTATTTACTTGAATAGTTATGAAATACCAAGAACATTTATTCGATATTTTTGGTGTTAATGAAAATGCGGAGAAAACGACATTTTTATCACTACTACATTCCTCAATTTCTCTCTTGCGTTTTTTGGTTCAAATAACAACAGCAGATAAGTGTACAAAAAGAATTTAGGCAAACTTTCATTGATTCGGTTGCTTTTGAAATTATTTCAACTTTACTGTAAAAATGGTTTATTCCATTCCTGATCGATTTGAAATTGTTAAACTTCATTATCAACATAATAGTTTTGCTAGACTTACTGCTCGCCTCTTTAATAACAGTCATCCCGGGAAATATGTGAATGAATCGTACGTTGCCAAGTTAGTCCAAAAGTTTGTCGATACCGGATCTGTCTGTAATGTGAAACACCAGCCACGGAAACCGATCAGAAATGAAGCAGTGGAAATCGCTGTTTTGGGACATGTTGAATTGGATCAAAGTACCCGTCAGCTTGCTGCAGCATTAGGTGTCTCCCGTTCGTCCATAAGACGGATATTAAAAGCCTATAAATTTCATCCGTACAAAATTAAATTAGTACAGGAACTCAATGAAGATGATCCTGATAGAAGGCTGCAATTTTGTGAACAACCGAGCCAGCTACTAATTGATGATCCGCACCTATCATTCAACACGTGCTTTTCCGATGAGAGTACATTTTTTTTGAATGGAGCTGTGAATAGTCATAATTGCCGTTACTGGGATGACAGTAACCCACACTTATTCCGAGAGATCCATACCCAGTACCCTCAAAAAATCAATGTCTGGTGTGGCATATTAGGTAGTCATATCGTAAGGCCACTTTTTATTCCTGGGAATTTAACTGGTGAGGTCTACCTGAACATGCTTGAAGATACAATTGATCCTCCCATAACAGAAATTATTGAAAATGACCAAAATCATAATGATGATCGGCTTCATTTCCAGCAAGATGGAGCACCTCCTCACTATGTTGCTCCGGTAAGAGAGATTTTAGATGACCGGTTTCCTGGACGGTGGATTGGAAGGAGAGGCCCCATCGAATGGCCTGCCAGGTCACCTGATTTATCGCCTTTAGACTTTTTCCTTTGGGGACACTTGAAAAATAAATGTTTTGCTACGCAGCCCGAATCCATAGAAGATCTTCGCCAACGAATTACAGCAGAGTGCAGAAGTATAACACCTGATATGCTACAGAATGTTAGAAATAGATTTGAACAAAATCTGTATTATTCTATGGAAGCAAATGGGTCACATTTTCAGCACTTGCTGAAGTAGGATTCTACTAAGTCAATTACACATTTCAAAGTACAACAAATTAGGTATATTTGGAAAGATAATGTTGTGCCCTATCAAATGAAATATCACTCGACCCCACTTTCCATTTAAAATTTTAGGGTTGTTACTCACCCTCGCTAGGGGGTTGAAGGCACAGGTAGAAAAATACATCTAAAATGTGTCCCCCTCAGAAGCAAAATTGAACTGTACGAGCATTTTTGCGTTAAGTTACAAAAAAAGGAGAAAAGCAAGGTGCATACTTTCCGTTGGACCACTCTGAATAAATTATAATGTAATACGTTGCGTGATTTTATTTAATTAAAATTGGAATATAAATAGTTTTCGCTGAACATGTTTCTTAGTCTTTACTACGTACGCTTGACCAGCAGCAAATAGCGTTACGCCTGAACAGACAACAGATTTCCATCTTAAATCCGCCATCTTCAAAAATTGTTATTGTCTGCAGTCGATTTTTGTCGGTCCCTACAACATTTGTTCGGGTTGTAACTGTTTGAAATTGGTATCTATGCTATCTTGAATATTTATCGTTAAATCTTTTCATTTGATATTCATATCATGAGGGTGAATAAAAAACATAGTCCACCATCTTTGCAAGTCATCCATTTTGAATTTGACGTAGCGTCATTTAATTTTTCGATTTGTTTTTCAGCAAACTTTTATTTGAAACCCATGTCATGGGTACCTTGACATAAAAAATAACTAGTTTGCCATTTTTGATAGTCCTTCATATTAGATATCAAAAATCACTCAGCTTACCATGCATTCAGTTGTAAGACTTGATCCGAACAAACATTGCAAGTTGATGAATAAGTAAAAAAGCTGTTAACTGTAATACATTAATAAATTCGCTTGTCCGATCAAATGTTTTTTTAAATGATGAGAAATTATCAGAACTAGTGTTCTGAGTTTTTTAAAAAAACTGCCTCTTTTGAGACATTTAGGATTTCCATATATTTATTAGGAAGATGCAAGCAGACTTCTAAAACATAATGTTGTTAATAATAATATTTATTTGCTTAACAAAATATTACAGATATAATAATAGCACAGAATTGCAAACAAATACCGTTGACACTCAATAAGTGAAACACTTGTTTTGAGTAACAAATCAAAAGTCAAAAACTTAAAAATCTCTAATCATTACACTAAAATATAATATAATAAAAACCTTTCAATTCAAAAATATAATAATAACACACTAAAATATAACATTATAATAAAATTCTTTCAATTTAAAAAAGGAATAAATATTGAACATATCACAGTTAGATCACAAAAGTTCTAAATATCCTTATTTTCAATGAAATGAGCAATTTTTTGCCTTGTTTGGCTTAAAATGAAACGTTTCAAGAACTTTTTGAATATGTGAATCACATTTATGTTACGAATTAACTCCGGGACTGTATGGAATAATTTCGGCGCTAAATGATTATAGGAGCGCTGGACAATCGACTTATGCGTCCGTGGAACAATATGGTTTTTTTACGGGTATCGTAGGAATGAGTTGGTAGTCGGAAGCATCTGTTTTTATCATATGTAGTTATAGTGCTGTAATAGAAGAGCTGTCGAATATCGAAAATATGTGCCTTAGAGAGTAAAGCTTGGGTAGAGAAGCGCGTAAACTTGAATAAAACCAATTTCAAGTATCTATTTTGCAACACTTCCAGCGGGCGAATATGGGGGTGTGAAAGGCTCCTCCCCAACAGACAATGCCATAGCGTAAGTGAGTTTCAACCAAGGCATGATAGAGAGTTTTGAGTTGAGTTGTTTTTAAAATATTTTTGAGAAATTTGAATTTATAAAGGATGAAGCGCAGCTTATTGCATAAATAATCTATATGAGAATTCCATCTGAGGTGTGAGTCTATAACGACACCTAAGTATTTTATTTTAGTTTCAGGTTTGATTGTATGTTGGCCCATATCCAACTACGAGAATGATGGTCTTATTGAACTGTTGCAAGTAAATGGCAAATAATGGTTTTTTTCCAGGTTAATTGTCAATCGCCTGTATTGTAACCAGTTTTTTATTGATTGAATACCTTTCTCTGCCTTATTCTTTAGTTCTGACAAGTTATTGTCCTCATAAAAAATGGCTGTGTCATCTGCAAAGCCTAAGATTTCATCTTTACTGTCCAGCGAAAAAATTCCATTGGTACAATGGTACTGATCCAAAGGTACGATGAGCACAAAAAGGCATACATAAACCCAATTGAATATAATTCAAACCTCGCAACACACGCCATATAAAACAAACATAATTTCCCCACACCAGAGAACATAAAACTCATAAAATATGTATATATATATATATATATATATATATATATATATATATATATATATATATATATATATATATATATATTACATGGATCAATAAGTCCCGAGACTAACCCAGAGATGGCGCTCTTAGTAAACCAGTAACCACGTCTTTCTAGAGTACTAACCTTTGCTTGAAACGTGTCGAAATTTTAAGTCGATCGGACCAGAAACAGCTGAGTTATCGAGGTTAAAGTAAAGTCGTTTTGTAGTTTGTTTAAAAAATGGAAAAAACCGAGTTTCGTGTTCTGATAAAACATTGTTTTTTAATGGGTAAAAACACCGTGCAAGCGAAAGAATGGATTGAAAAATGTTACCCCGACTCTTGTCCATCAAAAGCAACGATTTGTCGGTGGTTTGCCGAGTTTAAACGTGGTCGTACCGACACAAATGACGCAGAACGCTCGGGTAGACCTGTGGAAGCTGTTACACCGGAAAATGTGAGTGAAGTGACAAAAATTGTAATGAAAGATCGTAAAGTGAAGCTCCGTGAGATTGCTGAGATGACACAGATATCATATGGAAGTGTATTTACTATCCTTCATGAAAAATTGAGCATGAAAAAGGTTTTTTCTAAGTGGGTGCCGCGATTGCTTTCGATGGAACAAAAACAGCAACGAGTCGATGATTCAGAAAGCTGTTTATCGCTATTTACTCGCAACAAAAAAGATTTCTTGCGTCGTTACGTGACCATGGACGAAACATGGATACATCACTACACTCCAGAGTCAAAGCGGCAGTCATCTGAGTGGCGCACAGCTGGCGAAAGCCGTCGATAAACAGTAAATCGATCAACAGTGATTATTATATTGACTTACTGGTACGTTTGAAGGAGGAAATCGCAAAAAAACGACCGCACATGCAGAGAAAAAAAATCCTTTTTCACCAAGACAATGCACCTTGCCACAGGTCGATGAAAACAATGGCAAAATTAAACGAATTGGGCTTTGATCTGCTTCCCCACCCCCCATACTCACCAGATTTAGCCCCCAGTGACTACTGGCTCTTTGCTGATCTTAAAAAAATGCTCCAGGGAAAAAGATTTGGCTCAAATGAGGAGGTCATCGCTGAAACTGAAAATTATTTTGAAGCGAAAGATACATTTTTTTATAAACATGGTATTGAAAAATTGGAAAAGCGTTGGAACCATTGTATCACCCTAAAAGGAGATTATGTTGATGAATAAAAAAAAATTTTGTAAAAAAAATGTTGTTTTCATTGTTAGTCTCGGGACTTATTGATCCATGTGTTATATATATATATATATATATATATATATATATATATATATATATATATATATATATATATATATATATATATTGATTATATATATATATAGATTAATTATATATATATATATATATATATATATATATATATATTAATATCATATTATATTTTATATATGGAAGACGATGCATAGGTGCCTGATGGTTTCACTTCGCTGTCTGCACGGCATTAGCTGGGTTAGTTGTTGTTTTTCCGTCGGGTATCTGCCACACGTACTTCCGAAGTCGTAGGTCTACATAAGAGGCAAGGGATAAAGTGTTTTTCACCTGAACCTGGAGCATATTCTTATGCACCTCTCCGAAATAATTATGATTATGAAGTTATGATGAACACTTGTAAATTTTTAACACATGGAAACAACAGGGAATAATTAAAACGGAGGATAACTCAAATAAAATTGGATAATCTTTTCAAATTTTCAAAATACTTTTTAGTAGTTTTTATCAGAGAACATGTACAAGTCAACTGGCAAGTGTCTTGTCAAAATAATAAATGTAAATATTATATTAATGAGGCATGGAACTCAATATGGAAGTGTCTCTCAGGATGACGGCCTGGGCCACTGAAGTTGCAATGATATTTCAAAATATTTTGTTAAAAAGCAGGAAAACTATTTAACAAAATAATGAAAACTTATGTTAGCAGTTATGGAAAGCAGAAGAATAGTGGAATTGCGTAACAGATACTTAGAACAAATAACTAAATATAAACAAGAACAACGGTAAATTTTCTATTTGGACGAAACTTTGTATGTCAATCACGACACAGTTACGAAAAGGTGGACTGATGGTTCGCGAATGTATACGCCTAACATGCCTGCAAACAAAGAATCGCGACTAATCATTGTGCATTGCGTAGAAAGTAAAGGATGAATTCCGAATTATTTGAAATGATGTGGAAAAAAACTTGAGACTGCAATGTTGAGTATCATAAAAACATGGAAGCTAATATTTTCCAGGAATGGTTTGAAAACACATTGATCCCAAATTTGGATGCGAATAATGTAATAGTTCTTGACAACGCTGCCTATCATTCGCGACAGCTCATCAAAGTACCTAATAAAAATTCAAGGAAAGATGAAATACAAAGTTTTTCAATGGATAACAATTTGTATTTTGAAGATTACTATACCAAAAACAACTACTTGAACTTTTATAGACAAAAACATTTGAAAAAGTGTATGCCCTGGAGAGTATTGCTGAAAAGTATGGACACATCATAGTGAGACTTCCCCCCTATTTTTGTGTTTTCAATCCCATCGAGTTAATTTGGGAAAAATTGAAACAAAGCATGAGGCCGTTTACATTCTTCGGGTGTTTCTTGAATTCCTCAAATTTCATTTAATGTTTGGATTACATAAAAACTGGAATCATGACAGTAGTTGTTCAACCTCTCATTTCGATATTATTTAAAGGTTGTCATATAGAAATGGCCAGATAATGTGATTCTCATCTATTACCTCATCTTATTATAATAGCATGCATCATATATCATTTATGCCCCAGATTCAATAAATGTTCTGCATCAGTCTCGAAGAAATTGCTCTATAAAATTTATGTTCCCAAAGCAACCCACTGAAATAAATTTAAGGATCGCTGAAAATGTGTGCTGAGAGATGATAAGAAGTAGGATTCAACACAAGTGAAGGTGGACTTTGCAGTAAGAGTTTTATTTGATACATCACTGCTTCGCGTGATACTTACGAGTATTTACGAAAAAAAGAAATCTGATAAAGTAGGAAACAGCGAGATATTGTTGACGTTTATCGTTGCCGATAGTTATCATAGACCATACTGATTTACTCTATGACTTTATTTTAATATTCCATCAAAGCCTGTATGTTGTTCGTGTTTTTGTACATAATCATTTCTCAATTATAATTGTCCTTACTCTGAGTAGCAGGTAAGTATTATGATGGCTAAAGGTAGTGATGAAATTTATAGTAAACATTATCTAACTCGTGTTTGTTGTTTATTTATTTGGTCTAATAGCAGCCAACTTCTAAAAATATACGTGACTGTTCAAAAAATGAGGTAAGTGTAAAAATTTCGCGGGGTAGGTGCATTCGATTAGCGATTTTTTTATGTTGTACACTCGTCTCGAACATACGTTCACGTTTTCAGGTGTTTAGCATATTTAGTTTTTTGTGAGAGGCATAAATGTTTTGCGGGTCTAGCCATTTTCTGCTATAGAAAAAAGTCAATCCGATAATTTGCATGAAATTGTATAAAAAATAGAATTGAGTGCTCAAAAATACTTGAAATGTTATCAGTGGCATACGGCGATTGTCAGAAAAATGTTTACAAGTGGTACAAACGTTTCACAAAAGGTCGAGAAGATGTGAATGACGACACTCGCCCTGGATGCCCTAGCACATGAACAACCGATGAAAATGTTGAGAAAGCGAAGAAAAATGTTATGGAGAATCGTCGAGAAGTTGCTGAGAATGTCGGCATATCCGTTGGCTCATGGCATGCAATTTTTTCAGAATTTTTTTGGCATGAAGCGTGTGGTAGTGAAGTTCGTTCCGTGAGTTTTCACCTAAAAAAACCTTCCCATGAGCATCGTTCCGGAATTGTGGAATGACGTCAACGGCGATCCAGATTTGCCCAAAAGGATCATAACTACTGAAGAATTATGCGTGTATGATTTTGACATAAAGCCTCGGTTGATAATAACATTATCCTGGGGTGGATTAAAAGGCACAACAAGAGTAAAGGTAATCACATTACCGACTCTTCAGCCAAGGAAGGGGCTGGACTAAGAATTTTAGGACCTAGAGGCACCTACGGCCTGATGACTTCGACAATTACGGACCTAGCCAAGTGTCACTCCCATGCTCAATGCCTAAAGAGATGGGATGGAATCAAAGAATGCAATCTTGTCAGGATCACCCTGGGCGACCTTGGGAAGCTGGCGCCGAAGAAATATCTGGCGATGACCAGAGAAAATCTACGCTTAACAGAAGGATTTCTGACTGGCCACTGTCAACTAAGGAAACACATCCATAATGTGGGGCTAGTGGACACACCTCTATGCTAGATGTGTAAACAGGAAGATGAAACTGTCAGGCATGTCCTATGCGAGAGTCCGGAGTTATTGTCAATAAGAGAGTGTGTGTTCGGCGAGTCTTGGCCTACACCTGCCGATAAAAAGGAGATGTTTCCCAATGACCTGTCGACATTCCTGGAAAGGATAGGATGGACGATGACCTAGGAGGACAACTCCTCAGGAGGATATACAATGTGGCCTAAGTGCTGTGGGCTTACACTCACCCTCCCTACTCTACAGATATAGATGGTTTTGACATCGAAATCAAAGTCCAATCGTCCCAATGGAAGAGCTCAGAAGAGCCAAGACCTAAATAACCACGTCAAGTTCAATCAAATGTCAAGGTTTTTCTCGCTGTTTTCTTTCATTACCGTGGCGTAGTCCATCAGGAGTTCTTGCCACATGATCGTACAACCAATAAGGGTATTATCTCGAAGTTATGCGCCGTTTGCGAGAAGCAATACGAAGAAAACGTCTGGTTCTGTGGAAAAACAATTTATGGCTTTTGCATCACGAGTATGCACCTGCTCACTAGTTATTTCTTGTTCGTAATTTTGTGGTCAAAAACAACACCGTAATCATGCCTCGGCCACCGTATTCACCAGATTTGGTATTTCAGGAGATGAAAATTGAATAGCTGAGAGAGCTCAAAGACATACCAAAAAGTGCATGTCAGAACTGCGTGAAGGATAGGATAAAACGCTGGCGCAAGTTTATTATATCTGAGGGGGACAACATAGAATTTGATGAATGAATGAATATTTCTTGAGAAAAATTAAAATTCACCTTATTTTTTGAACAGTCAGCTTATGTGTGTAATAATATTACTGTTTTATACTGCGGCTTTGATCGAATTTACACAAAATAAATAAAGGAGGTATTCAATGGTACTATAGGAGCCAACTCCAAAGAAATGGAAAAAATACGTAGAAATTTGCGAAGGTGCCAAAGAGGAATATTACGACTGAATTTGTAGATAACACTTCATGAACATCATTTGATTCAATGAATTCCGAAATATATCTGTGGAATGTAAAATTACTTTTGTAATAACAAAAAATAGCTACTTATGATATGAGTGTTGAAAGTAAGGTTTTATTTTGTGAGTGAGAAAGTTTTCGAAACGAGCGTAGCGAGTTGAGCAATTTCACGAACAAAATGAATCTTACGTTTAACACAAATATCATACAAAGTTTTTTGTACAAATTTCCTGTTTTCATAATTAAATAGATAAATTTAATATTTATATAAAAATACATTTTGACATCTCTTGTCAGTTAACTAATTTCATGTTATCGTTTTTGCCGTGACAGGTAACGCCGAGTCACCTGACACGGCCACTTCACAGCAAATACGATAAATAATAATAATAATGTAATTAACGCATATGATACATTTGTAACAGAATCTAATTGTATCTACATCTATTGTTCCTTGGAAAATGAATAATTATTTTTCGTTTATTGCTATTTGGTCGAAAAAAAATGTGTTGAAAATACTTTTAACACTACTGTTAAAAATACTTTCAACACTAGTGTTACTTTGTAAACCACATCTTTTAATACTCTTGACAACCATTAAAAATGTCACTTTTAATGAAAGTTGTACAAAAAATTCATTTCGACTTCACTAAACTTTGGACAATAACATGTTATTATATATCACATTGTATACTAGTTATAACACTGACTAAGAGAATGGATTTTCATTTCCAGAAAATGTTTTCCTCTTCAATAATTGAATCGAACTGATCGATACTTAATGAAAATCCATATTAAAACTCAATAATACAGTATATTGTATGATTTTCACTATAAAAGGTTTTACAAAAACCGCGACACGTGTTTCGTTATACAATATCTTTCTCAAGCGCTTGAGAAAACTATTGCATAGCGAAACACGTGTCGCGGTTTTTGTTGTAGCGAAACACGTGTCGCGGTTTTTGTTGAACCTTTCTCAGTAAAAATCATACAATAAACTCGTAAAAATAATACAATAAACTCATATCTGCAGTTAAATCATAAACCAAAATGTTCATGCAAGTACATATATATCGTTGAGGTTCTAACATTCCTAGGAGAATGTATCACAATCAAACAATAATTACCTATTCATTGAATTCTATTTCTTAATTTTGACTTCTGGTATCTGGTATCTATAGGGTAGGGAGAGTGAGTATAGACTCACAGCATTTAGGCTACATGTGACCCATTCTACATCCTCCCGAGGAGTTGTCCTCCTAAGTCATCTTCCATCCTGTCCTTTCCAGGAAGGTGAACAGGTCACTAGGAGACATCTCCTTTATATTGGCAGGTGTAGGCCAAGACTCGCCGAACACACACTCTCTTTGGCAACCTGGAGGTGTTTCACGGTGGCCCCCGCGACGGTTTTATAAGGTGCAGCGATATTAATGTCGTTGCGCGACTTCTTCAACCTTCTTGGGGTTCCCTCCGTAGAGGTGCACAAGTGAGGGAGCTTTCCTGCAAGGGCAGTCGGTTCCTTGCCTTCATTCAAGGCGGAGCTTTTGGCGCCCGCCTCAGTTAGTGCCTTTGCTGATGGAGGTGATCTGCTTGTTCAGCCTCATTCCAAGCGGTAGATTGGGGTGGACATTTCTATTCATCTCCAACCACCTCCTTAGATTGAGGTGAGAACTTCTGTCTTTTTTTTGTTGTTTCTGTTTTTGTGTTGTTTCATTCATGTGTGTTCCCACGAGTAGCAAGGGAAGAGTTGGTCACCTCTGGCAGAGTCCCGCATTACCAACGGAAGGCCGATTACAATTTCGCCCGGTTTCCCAAGGGGATCGTTCGTGACCGCATATCACCCTGCGACCATTAGCTGTCGAGACGATTCCATATACCTTAGCTTGGGTAGGCTGGTCCACGGTGGCATGTTTTGCAAAGGCTTTTGAGGGGGGGGTTTAGTTCCCCTCACCCTACTTATTTCTGCCACTGACCAGGAGTTCGGCGACCCCGTCCGTAAGACCCACATTGGCTTCCTGGACAGGGCCTCCAGTCCCCTGGCCGTTCCCCTACCCGCCACATGAAGACGCGCCCGATAGATAACCCAACCCACGGGTAATTTTCACTTAATCATCACTTCATCCATTCTTCTATTGTTTTCCAAAGCAATCTTATTCAAAAAACACTTCATTGTGATATTTTCACTAAACACCTGAAAAAGCTATTGTATAGCGAAACACGTGTTACGTTTTTGTAAAACTGTTTGGTGAAAATCTCACAATAAATTGTTTTTTTGAATACGTTGTGAAATTTCAACAAGTATCGCCCGATTCCATCACAAATCTTATTTAGCAATGAATTTGTCGCAACAGAAGCGCTTTTTCACTTGAATATTCAAATTAAAGCGAAATAGGTGCGACTATAAATTGAATTACCTTGGAAGAACGATAAATTATTAAAAAAACAAACTTGATATACATTTCGGTATACACTGTGACGAAAACTTTGCTATTAGGGTACCTAAACAATTGAAACAGAAAACTTGGAACTGAACTTCTCAATCCATGTGGAAATTTTGCCAGAATATTTCGGAAGATGAAACTTTATGTGTTTCCACTGTTGTATCAAAATGTGTATAGAATCATCAGATATCAAAATTTTGTGGGAGAAACATTTTAGTATTCTCAATATACGGTATGTAAAATTTAAAAGTTGCCAGTTGGAATGAAAGAAGGAATCGAGTCATGCATTAATGCCGTATGTGTCAGAAACAAACGGATATTTCTACAATGGTCTTATTGCTGAGCCAAGGTTATATGAAGAATATTTGCCAGGGGGACGTATATACGAAAAAGATGAATAGTATATTTTAGGATATAAATCAAAAATGAAAGAATTAGTGAACAAAACACTCCAAAAAGGGGAGGGCAAACCGCGGACACGTGTTTCTGACCATTGGCCTCATCAGGTTGCTATAGCTGCCTACATGGTCATGTTAGATGTAGCCTGGGAATTCTAGGAATGGAAGAGAGTTATTGGTTTCAATTTCCATTGTGAATTTTATATTTGGGTGGAGGTCGTTGGGGTGATAAAGGAAATTATGGTGAGTTTCGGAGCCGTGGTGGGCCATATGACTAAAACGTCAACTACGTATCTGAACCAGCAAGATGGTTTGTGATCGAACCTGTCAATAGCCTTGGTTTCGAAGTCTTCCATGAAAAGGTTTGCAAGGACTGGTGAACGGATATATATATATATATATATATATATATATATATATATATATATATATATATATATATATATATATATATAGCTCTTTTGGTTCTGGAGATACATAGGAAAAACAAAAAAATCCCAAATTATTTTTGTTCCTATATCTTCTTTATTCGCAGACATATTGAAAATCTGTCCACATTATGCTACTGGCACTTGATGTGGGCTCTCAGAATATATCCATGAATCTTTTATACAGGGTGTCATCTGACTTGGGACACCCCCATCTTTGAATTTTTAAATACGGACCTGTATTTTTTGTTGTAGTTTTTGGATCGTAGACGTTCACTTCATACTGAGAAATTAAGTTCAATTTTATATTTCGGGATTTTTCGGTAATATTCGATTATAATTGTGTGAATTATTCCCTTTTAAATTACGGCCCTGGAAATTGGTTGACTGAGTTGAATAAAAACACAATAGCAACTTTCACGTCTCCCTATGTACCGTAGAGTTTTTCGAGAGTTTTTTTTCATTTTTAGGTACCTATTCATATTTTTCCATTGTTCTGAGCGTTTTCTATAATGAACTTCGAATAAGAAAACATTTTATGATTGTCTTTATCAAGACATTAACTTGAGGTTATAGTAAAAAGTCAGACGTAGTAATGAGAAAAACAAAGTTAATACTTTTCATCATGTAGAAAAGTGTCACACATTCAATTTTAGAGTTTTAGAGAAAAAGTACAATATGAAAAAAATTGTTATACAAATTTTATGTAGCGCCTTTAAGGAGCTGTATCTTAACAAGGAATGTTCCAATGAAGTTTCTTCAAATGAAAGATCCTATCTTTTTTTTTGATGAGGAATCACCTCCTCAAATGTTTTACACTTATTTAGTTACACCCTGTATTATATGCTTTTGAATGGCATTTTCTCTCTCATGCTAACTAACATATATTTGTTTGATAAAAACCTTTTTAACAGAATCATAAAAAGCACAAATAAACAGATCAGTCGAACCTGAGACAATATCAAAAATAATTGAAAAACATATTGTTATTTAAATTATTAAAAATAATACCAACAGGGTTTTGAAAACAAATTTTTTCATTCTGTTAATTTTATGTAGTGGATAAATATTCGTTTTTGTTTTTTAATATAGATTTTTCATGAGAAAGAAAAAGGGATATAAGTATCTAGAAGGGAGTAGTTATTTCACATAGATTTGTTCTTCTATTATGATCCAGAAGAAACATTTTTGGAAGAAGAAGATAGCTAAAAATAAGTATTTTCTAAATATTTAGAATCATAACTTATTGTGTTGTACTAATATTATATATTTGAAAAAACTATATTCGCACATCTTTGACGACAGATTTTTCATATAGACTATGTTTATCTATAAATACAGTATTCTCGAAAATAGTTAACTTTTCTGTTATTTTTCAGGAGAGTTCACATCACTCAAGCCACCCTGGATTATCTGGGTGGTGAATACGAGGTAGAACCTGGCAATGGCACTACCAGAAATCAGTACCTGAGAGACCATTGTGTCACAACTTACTTCATCGTACCACCAGCAAGGCGAAGAAAGGTATTTTTCAACTTGACAATTTCAAGACGACTGAACTACATCAATAAAACATATTTATACTTTTCTATACCTGAACGATGCTATAAACTATGTTGAAAATGTTCTGAATTGTGCTCACTTTTTCATTCGAAAAATCAAGCAACTACCTTTTTTCAAACAAATTGGTCTTTTCAAACCATTGAGATGTATTCATCAACCATGATATAATACAACCAACTCTTGGGAAGTTTTCACAAATATTGCTATGGCGAAACTTGTATGTGAAACTTTCTAACGCCCTTTTTTTCGGAAATCGTCTAAATGTGCATTTGTCCTGCTGGAATATCATCCATGACGAATATTATTACTGAAGTTCAATCCCAACACCAAACCATTATTTTTCAACACCTCAACACGTGTTTCAATCACCAAGTGATCATCTTCAAGAGGAAGATCAAACTCAAATAGTGCATCACAATGACGTATATTAATGAACATTTTTTTTTCATATCAAATTTAGTCCCGCTTGAAATACAAGTGGGATCAAATTTTTGTTGAAACGCCCTGTAGAATTGTTTCCATTGCCCCTACTTAGTGAGATACCAATATACGGACGAGTTGCACTGATTTTCTGTTTTTACCCTAATGATATAATCCATTTAATACAAAACTAGTGATCCTTCACAACAATTCACATGAGAATCAGTTATATGACCGTAGTGTTGTAAATCATGCCCGAAAAAAAAAGGCCGGCCGTCACTGGTAGCCATAAACCAATGGTGACGTAGCTAAGAGTGCGCGAATGTATGATGATTCCTCGCCACTCGAGAAGAATGCTACCGACTTCGACGGAAGTTGGGCGATATTTCTACGGCATTCGATTACGATATTTGAACGCTAGCTGCAAGCATATCGACACTTTCAAGTGGAAGCTACAGTGCGGTGCGTGAAGTGATCTAGTGAGGCGATAGACATTCAAATGATAGTTAAATTTTTAGTTGAAGTGTTTGTTGTATTTGAAGTGAAATACAGTTTTAATTTTGATTATTCAGTGTAGTCAATTATTGGTGAACCCACGGGGAAAAAGTAACAATTGTGAAAAATGTGTAATATTACTTCAAATATAATTCAAAACAGTAAGCTCCCTTTCACACAGGGGGCTTCACGTCTCTCGCTCCCGAGAGAAGAAGGTTCTTAGCGCCAAAATGCAACGAGTCCTATGGAAAACGTGGAGAAAAGGGAGAGCCGTGAAAACGGCTCTCCCTTGTTTTCGCTTCACACTATTTATCATGGCAGATTATGATGTGAAGCTGTTAATTAGTAATGTCTGCAACCGACCCGCTCTTCGACATGCTCTTCATTATAGCCGAGATACTGTACTTCCTCCTAATGGGCCACCCTGTATTTCTGAATTCCGTTCTCGTTTTTTTCTAATCATTTTTTTGGCTTTATATTTTTTTTTTGGAAAATCTTTGGAATATTTCGGCCTGGTATATTTCAAAAAACATTGTTTTGAATTCCTAACATCATGTAGTATCATCCCAGAAGAAATCGCAAAAATCCTTGAGTATCCCATAAAGTAAAATTTTTCCCAGGATTCATACAGGCCGTTTCTTTTATCATGTGGTAACATTGCTATATTCTAAACTGTAACAGATTCGAAGACGATTAAATGGGAAAAAAGGTAACTGTCATTGGGAACAATACCATGGTCGAAAAAAGAATTACGGGGACTCTCGCCCTTCTCGAGTTACACGGGGAACAACAAAAATGCTGTTTTAGGTTTTTTTCGAATGGAATTGTTATTTCGGAGAATATAAAAAAAGAAAAATGATGTATTCGAAGTGTACTAGGACTTTTTTTTTAAATAGGGACCTTTTTTTTATTACAGATGAAGCAATGAATTAACAATCCAAGGGTATATCATATTTGATATTTTCATAGCGTTTCATTTGAAATAACTACCATCATCAGTGACAACAATTTGAAATTACGGTCCTGTCTTTACTTCTTTTGTAAATTGTTTCAATTTCTTCAAAATATAATTCAAAGAACCCAATAAATTCGCTAACACAGTAGCTTTATCAAATCACTTGATAAAGCTTCTGTGTAAGCGAAACATGTGATATTTTTTCAAATAAAGTTTGTGGAGATCAAATCGTAGTTTATGAAATGAATATGGATCTTCATCAAGTAACGGCCGAATCAATCAGAAAGAAAATACTATTTAGTTATGCAAAATCAAATAGAAATCTTCTTTTGGCAAAAAATTTGTATGTTGAGCTATACCTGAATCGTCGTATTCCGAACATCCAAATGTTTGGACGATTAGAAAAAAATTTGAGGGACTATGGTGCATTTGACAGAAAAAAGACAGGAAAATGTCTGGGGCTCCTCCCCATAATGCAGCAATACTAAGGAAACATTTAGATGCAATGGACCAATCAACTGGCCAGCTCGATTCCCAGATCCTACTCCTTTAGATTTTTTCGTCTGGGCATACATAAAGGATACAATTTTTTCAACACCAAGTACAGATATCGATCATCTCAAACAAAAAATAAGAGATGCATATATTAGTATTACATCTATTATGCTAGAAAATTGCCACAGAAATCGTCTGGACCGACAACTTATGTACATTCAACAAAGAGATCGTCAATTCGAGCATTTAATGTAGATTGCCATGTAGCTTTGATTTTCCGTATTGGTTTCATTTTTCCCAATAGTTCATGATAAAATAAATTGTTTTTCTGTTTGATTGTTGTCACTCATGATGGTGGTTATTTCAAATGAAACGCTATGAAATATCAAATGTGATCAACCCTTGGATTGTGAATTTATCACTTTATCAATATCTGTAATAAAAAATATAGTCCGTATCTAAAAAAAAAAGTTGATGGTGGCCATGTTGACACGAAAAGTTTCGAAAATCGAATAGTTATTATTTCATCATCATAGTACACTTCGAAAACAATAACATTTTCCGTTTCCATTTCACGATAGTCTCCCAAATAACAATTCCATTCGAAAAAAACGAAAAACAGCATTTTTTGTTTTCCCCGTATATCTTGAAAAGGGCGAGAGTCCCCGTAAATTTTCCTATACCATTGTATTGTTCTCAATGACAGTTACCTTTCCCCATTTAATCGTCTTTGTATCTGTTACGATTTAGAATATATCAATGTTACCATATGATAAAAGAATTCTTCTTCTTCTTTCGGTCATTACCATTTTCGTTAAATTCTACTTTGAGAAATATTCACATGAACTGAACGCCAAATTAACTTTTCCAGACCGCCAAAGATTCAAGTTCTCATTTCTGACTTGTCATTAGGTGACAAGTTATTCAAGTGTTTTTTTGTCCGCTATTTTCCACTTGATGACATACCACCTTTGATGGGAAAATACACTTTTACATTTTAATTGATGAAAGGTTCTTCGTTCAGCAATTCACAACATTTTTAACGAGTGTTTCTAAACGAAATGAAGGTTAATATGGATGTGTAATTATTTTTCAACGTTCTCTCGTTTTCAATAAATGTATTAAGTATTTTAATATTTGCATCAATCTGTTGTTTCCAAAAAGTATATTTCCAGTTCTCAACTCAACATATCAACTCTATATTATTTTACTTAATAGAATTTACTCTACCATCACAATATTTTAGTGATTGCCATGGATTCTTCTAATTCTCTAACTCTATGATTATGCACATACAAATTATTCTTTGATAGCTTTCCACTTGGAGTGGAGATCAACTCCTTCTGTGAAATGTTTTGAAAACCATGTCATTATATTTGTTCTACACACGTGGACTGCTAAAAAGGTACAGTTTCGATTTAACAATGTTTCTACGTATCATTATCAAAGAATCATTTGTAATGTCCACCTTGATACACACTATTATACGAAATAGTAAACAAGCAAATATGTTTTCATAGAATTTCTGGACCTGGATCCTTTTCAAAAAATGTTGTCATATAAAAATTTTGTTTAATTAAAACTTTTTCTGAAATGTTAATGCAAGAGTGGGTAGTGAAATTCCAGTAAAAACCATATTTGCTAACTGTTCCTCTAACGTATAATTTTGTTTCCATTTACTTTGCATCCTGTTGTTCATCTTATATATGTGTTTCTATTAAAAGCTTCAGTGGCATGGCGGCAAGATATTTCGCAAACTTTTTCTTTCGCTGATACATCATATTGCGTACCAACAAAGAAAAGAGACTAATGAAAGACAGTTTGGTTTGAAGATATGATAAAAAAGAAGAAATGAGAAAGTACACAGAGGAGGCTCCAAACGTGAAGTCCTGTGAAGTGTTTGTACATCCTCATTTCTTGCAAAGAAATATTCACAATGAATTTTCACCATCAAAACCTAGAAGATACCTATTAGGCAGTTAATTTAGTCAAACCAAAATAAATGAACTATTTCATTATTGGGATTTCCATTGACTATTTATGATATGAATTCATTTGATATACCTAAAATAATCTGTAAAAAATTAAAAAAGAGATTAGCTAAAAAAATAACAATTATATTAAGCAAAAAACTGAAGTTACAATGAAATAAAATAGAAATACTAACAATCGAAACGTCTTGAAGTAACTTGGTTTGGAATCTTTTAATTTTTAATTTTCATTTCTTATTAATTTTTTTTTAAATTTTCATCTCGTGTTATTAGTTCAATTTTTAAATTTTTTGGTTGTTGTTTATATTATATTTCATTATAATTTCAGTTTTTTCGCTTGATATAATTGTTAATTTTTTCAGCATATCTCGTTTTTAATTTTTTACACATTCTTTCCGGTATTTCATTCAAATCAATTTATATCATACTAGCTTTTACCCGCGGCTCCGCTCGCATTTATGCCATTAAATAAGTGTCAGTACAATAGAAATGAATCAATATAAGAACTATGTTTTAATGCTTGGCTGGGATTATCAATTTTTAAAAATTATTACATACGATGAAGTTTCGAAAATTTAAAATATGCTTTATTGAATAGCAACAACAAATGTTAAAATATATTTCACTGTAACAAACATAAATAATTTTCAATTCTTACAATTTAAAAAGATAGAATGAAGATTATTAATTTAGGATGTTTTTGTAGACTATGTTACAAGTTTTTCCGTCGGGTGCAAATATGTGTAAATTCCAGGCATTAGACACTCGCGAACAGGCTACATATAGTTGACCATGAGAGAAGCATGGCGTTTCTAAATGCACTCCCGCTAGATTTTGAGATTTTTTTTGACAACATTTTTTTATCTTCCATAAAAAATATGTTTTTTCATAAAAAGTATCCTGTTACTTCTAATACCTCCAAGAACATGTGTACAAAATTTCATGATGATCGGTTGAGTAGTTTTCGCGTGAAACCGTAACAAACAAACTTACATTTATAATCGCATTTATAATATTAGTAGGGATATAATATTAATAGGGAAGTAAGGATTAGACAATGGAAGTCCAAACTAATGAAATGCATCAAGAAACATTGTCAACTACCTTCAAGCAAACATATAAATGAACTGAAGTGTGAAGAGAGTTGATGAAATTGATATGTTTCTGATATATTATCTTTTTTTAATATTCCGAATGTTTCCGGAATAGAAATATGTAGAATAGTTCAGCATGATATATTATATGTTCATTGTTTCGGTTTGAATATTACCAAACTTATGTCAAAGTTTGTCTTATATCATGATATACCTGGTTTTCGAATCTACTGATGTAGAAGTCAAGCGTAAAAAGTTCTATCCAAACCTCTCATTTGGTGTTCAATATATTGTCATCAGCGAACGGAAAGGATAATCTTGTCAGAGTTTTGAAATTGTTCAATGTGTCCCTTTATTATGTCACGCCACTGACCAAACTATTCTGTCGGCTCTACCAATGCACATGCTGTCACCCCCTTCTCTCGAGTAAGCCTTTTAAACCACATTTTCAAAATGTACTACTTCTGTGTTGCATGGCGTGGTAGATTGTGCTTCATTCAAAAAAGTTTTTCATGCTTCGGAGAAGTTTGATGAGTTGAAATAGATTTCGTCGTAGGTACGGAACAAATAAACAAACACATTGCAATCGTTTGTTTTCGAGATACATACTAAAAGTCCTGAAGTGACTTACAAAGTTATTTTGTAAAGCGAGTAGAAAGTTCATCAATTTAGTGTTCCAAATCAACATTCCACGAGGTGAAAGAACCCACCATTGAACTTTATTTAATTAATTTAAAATATTTAAACAAAATTTTGTAGTTTCGCAAATGTATAGTTATTATTTCCTACGAACCGATAAAATGAAAAAAAATTGAACACTAGGCCACCAAAACAGAGCCCTACAGCGATTGAACGCTTGCTACACTTAGTGATATTGCTAAATAACAAAGTTTTCGTTGAGAAATGTAAATGTATCAATACAATTTTGAGGTCCTATGACATTACTTTTGATAAAATTAATGAATGTTCAGAGTTATACACTTTCAAAATACGACACTTACATTTTTCAAAAGACCGATTTCTATCTGATTCGATTAAGTTTTTATTTTCATTCGATCTTTGGAGCATACATAAAAAGTCCTTGATTTTTCACATGACACAATTCAAGTCAAACTGATCAATAGTGCCAATGGGTCCAAATGGACAATTTTTTCTAGGTATTTATGGGTGCAGGTTGAGACCAACTGTTACTAGATAGGTTTCTTCCAGCTTATATTTCATTATACTTTCCTTACTCAGTTTGAGGAATGATCAGAGTGAAAGGTAATTAAGTTCCAACAATTGCATTTTGTAACTCAATTCAGGTAAACAATTTATTGGAACTAGAATCTTGGTGTATAGTGATTTCATAAATGGTAATATTAAAAGATGTCAAATTATTCTGGTATAAAATAGATGTACATTGATTAACCATGTATATTGTGTTAGGCTTTCACAGTCAGGTTCCATTATGTGTTTTGCCGATACGAGTAGTCTTTTGTCTTAAGGATTAAAAAGACTGGTTTTCTATCTCCCTCTCTCTGAGCTTATAATCATATTTCAAATATTCAATTTCGGTGTTAAGACAGGTAGCCAAGCTTTATGAACGTTTTTGCCTGTATTTCGGAGGCTTTCTGGTGTAATCTGGCATGATATGCGGAAGTAGTTGCCAAAATTGTCAGAACTCGGGTGTCCTTTGATTTGATATGGCAAACTTCATAAGTCAAGTCTTAAGTCTCTGCTGACTGTTCGAATGTCCTAGCTGGCTGAAACTTCTACAAGTTCAGGGTATACAATATAGCACCTGATTAGACAAGGGATCCTTTCTACATTTTGACGTTCAGAATAATTTTGATTAGAAACCCGTTTTTGTATTAAATCTCCTATTCTCTCGGTTATATCGTTTGTGTTATAGTCCGAAAAAAACTGTATCGTAATTTTTTTCTCTATTCTGTAGTAACTATATCGAAAATCAATGCATATGGATCACTACACACGCCAAAAGATGATGGAAACACCATTAGAACATACAAGAAGAATTTGCGATCTAGATTTTCTCAAACTATAAACTATCTAGAGAAAGCTTTCGAAGCGAATTCCAAACAACGGAATAAGAACGAATAACTGAACATCATATATGCCAATTCATGAAGAGCATTTGGTTCATTTATTTCTAAGACAACCACAGGAATAGGTCGTTTTTTCAAAAGATGTAATATGAAAATAGGATTCCAAATTGGAAAATAATAAAAGGGATCCCTTATGTATAATAAAGTGTATAATCAATACACTGCAATTGTGGATTTGTGTAATTTGGAAACACGAAAAGATTGAAATAAACAAATAGAACAAATCGTCATGTTGGACAAGTACAAACAAGTTTTGACATCTACATAGACAGTCAGTGACAAGCTGAACAAAAAAATAATTTTAATGCATCAGAATAAAGAATATACTCCAGTGAAGCTAAGCTACCTGATATATCACGGAAACGAAATCTTAAAAGAACTATCAAAATAGTCATCAATAGATTCATTCTGAACACCCAGTCCCAGTTTGGTTTGTGTCAGTTCTTGTCAATTTCAAGATGTCTTTGCACACAAAAATTGTTGTAAATATTATTACCCTCATTCGACCCGAAACAAGTCAAGTTGACTTGGGTAAAAGCACGAAATTTCACACAGTACTGTGCAAGGTATCTTTGCTCGTTTCATAGAGATGGAAAGTTACCCTCGATGCTTCGCAGAGAAAGTTTTTTTAACTAACGAGTTTTCTACTCTCTACTCGCAAAATAGTCTGGAGATGATATGGCGAAATACATGCCGAGTGTCTTTACCTCAAGAGAGAGTTTTCAAGGAGGTTCAGTTTTGATGTGGGCTTTTCTCTGAGGTATCTCTGATCGCTGATACTTACATAAATAAGATACGGTACCATTTATTGGAAAAAATATTACACTGATGCATGACAATGCCCGCTCTCGTGCCACCCGCAGTGTCAGGTAATACTTGAGAAGTATTATCCAAATGGCAGAGCCAGTGCACAGTCCCAATTTTAATCCCATTGGACAAATTCTGGGTAGGCTTGGTAAAAACATACGAAGCTAGGAAACTATTACTTCAGATCAACTCAGAGGGGATCTTTTAGGTGAACCCCAGGGATCCATATTGTCTCCAACCCTCTTTTTATTGCATATCAACGACTTATTGGAAAAACCAAGAATCCAATATATTGCTTTGCTGATCACATCACACTTGTCTCGTCATTTCATTTGGATTGCAGGACACCCTCTGCGAATTCACCGGCAGCAGGACGCTGTATATCTTGATGTGGATCTAGAGGTGATTTCGAATTGAGGTGGAAGTAACCAGGTTCAATTCAATGCCACGAAAACCAAGGCATCGGTTTTCTCCAAAAAGATAAATGTTTCCGAACCGGATCTAATAATGTCGGGTCAGACAATTCTGCTTTCTGCTTCGACAAGTTTGTTGGGGGTTAAAATGGACACCAATATGTCTTGGCACGATCATGTCGCTGGAATTACAAAGGCTGTTTTTTAAAAGCTTGGAACACTGTTCCGAACCAGAAAACTGTATACACCTCAACAACTTTTGATGCTTTATAATATTAGACCAGACCTTCTTTGGAGTATTATTCTCATGTATGGAGTTCCACCCCTAAGCACAGCCTGAAGCTGCTGGATTCCATCCAGAAAAAAGCCATCCGCCTGATTGGAGACAGGAACATCACTTGCAATCTTGATAGTCTGGAACACCGAAGAAAGGTTGGAGATCTATCTCTCTGTTATAGATACTTTCACAGAAAGTGTTCAAGTGACTTGGCACATTTGATTCTACCAAGAGCGTTTATGTGGAATAAACTTCCTGAGAAAGTTTTTCCCAATGGATCTAATCTCCAGCGATTCAAATCCAACGTGAATCGATACTTTCGCACAGCCACCGCTCTTAGAGCCCCCCAAGGAGTTTCCTGCAGTGTTTGTGTTTTTTCCTCAAAAAAATCGCAGAATGAAGATTCATACCTAATTAACAGTATGCCCAGAAGAACGAATGGTGTTGTACATAATCGTAGAGGTAATACGAGGTATAAATTTGATTCCTATTGGTTTTCTTGTTTCCTTTCTCTTCCGAAGGTACTTAAATAGGTACTAGTTTCTCACCGATTTGTGAGGTAGTTTCTTCAAATAAAACTTTTCTAAAACCACACCGTGACAATTGTCGACAAAAGTTACAATTGAAAAGGAAGTTGATTTCAACAATTTCATCGTGCCGGTGAATGTAATGGGGAATGTTCCTCAATTTGGGTTATTACAGCAAATGCAAGTTCGAACAAAATAAAGTTGAGTTTAATTAATGAGTTTTTCAAATTCACTTCGAAAAGTATTCAAATTGATGTTTCAAATGTTGGGTTATAATTTTTAAAAGGATTTGTTTCTAATTCACATATTGGCAACAGCGCCTATTATTATTATTATTTATTAACTTCAGGTACAATATAAAATATAGAATATAGACATAGTAAAAGTTGAAATAATTTATACGTACCTAGATATTCATATTCAATTCCACCTCCACAAGCCACATAAACAACAGTTGTTTTGTTATTTATTTATATACAGGAAGATAGGTTAGGTGCACAAAATGTCATATATCACAGAATGTATCGAAAAACGGAACATAAGTAAACAGAACAGCACGCCTTTGAAATATGTCATCTTTGTTTGTCTGATACAGGTAACAGATTCATTGTCCTTTATTAGCTATAACCGATGTTGCCAAATAGTGAAATAGAAACGAATCCTTTTAATTGTTGAATGCATTATTTCATTCCTCTTTTTAAAGTATTTAAATAATTTTTTGAAGAAAAAGGTTGTAATGATAAGTTTAAAATGCGTTGTTTTAGAGCTCTTTTATGAAAACTACTTGATTTTCGTCAGGAGGAACATTGATTCAACATAAGACATAAGACATATGAAAAAGCCAGAAAAAGAAGAATATAGTCTTTTTATTCCTGAATATATCAACTATCCGTGTCGGCCAAAAGTTGAGAAACTCACTTAAACCATTGTCAACTCAATTGTCAATTCAGAAAACGATAACTATAAAGTTATAGTTATTTGTATCATTTAGATAGGTGATTTTACAGATTATTGCCGTTCTTCTGAAAGTTAATAGAAAAATCAACCTCAAGATATCTTTTATCACAACACATGTCTGGATATGCCTTCAAAAATTCTGTTTCAATTAACGTAGGAAATAAATTTCAGAGGTCTCTAGAGGTATAAAATAAATATTTCAAAAATGTTTCATCTTGAATATCTTCAAGGAATTTTAGAGAAAACTTCATCAAACTGAACCGAAGCAATACTATCGCCTCTAGTTAAAAAATCGGACGGCTTCCTTTTGTTCCTAGGCATTTGTGTTTATACAATGAAACCGCTCAGGAAGGAAAGCGAGCTAGAAGTTATCTAATAACAACCTCTCCTAACGTAGTACTTCGTTTGGCGCTTAATATATTCGCAAGCTACTCCTTACACCCACGACACCACTTCCTAACTTGTACACAAACAGTATATATATATCTACCCTCGTCTGTTTATTAATATGTCTTAATTAATCCAGTCTTGCCTAGCCGTTGCGCGTTGCCTTAAATAATGGAGGCTACAGTAAGGTTTCTCCAGTTATATGAATCTCTACGAGATATAATGAAGAGATAAAAATATAAAAAGGGAAAAGAGAGAATGTTTCTTTATCAAATTGCAATGTGTAATAGACAAATGAAATAAATTTGATAAATGGGTATGTTCGGACACGGCGATGTAAATTCATTGCGAAAATTAACATTAAAAATAAGTCATTTGATTACAGAAATTCGCTACAACACTCAAAAATTGTATCACTGTTTATTATTCGATAATGTGATGAACAGAAACCTTATCAATATAGGAGGCATTCAAAATCCTCGTTGCTTGGCAACAATCTTTAATAGAAATGTCTTCAAACATCATTCATTGTCTCAGACGTCTTCGATCTAATCGTAAGTGGTATTCATCTTCTCAAGTCAGCTATGTCCAGCTGTGCCATATTCCGTAAGAAAATCTATAATAACATCAGATCAGGGGATCATGATGGTCATTTCATGGAGCCTCTCTTTTCTCCACCCCGATTTGTAAATTCAAGGTACTCCCGGACAATGATTTGAAAAAGGAGACATATCAATCATATCATAATCGCTGGATTTTGTGGTTTACCGGATTAGGATATGAGTTTATTTAAGTTGACACGGTGCTGAATGATTATCGACATCTGTAATTGGTCTGGGGATTTTTCCCGGACCATGTGTGAAGCTTCACTCATCAAAAGTGAAGGTTAGCACGTTGTTATTCAACATTGCAATCATTCGTTCACAAAAATAGGGTCTCTTATCAAAATCGTTTTCGATGATCTTTTAAGTTGGTATCATTTCAAAGAGATGCATTTCATTTTCTTTCAATTACCGATGAATGACTAACGTCGAACATTGGGGCTGCTTTTGGACATTTGCATTTGGGAAGTAAGTGGGTTCTCCACAAACTCAAGCAGTTTGGTATTATCATTTATTGTATTGAATTGACAACTGCTTTTTCATCAACCTTACATTTCTAGGCTCACGAAACTGCATAACAATGCATTTTCTCTTGCTTTCCGCAGTGTCCGGTAATAACTTGAATGAAGTTGATATTATCCAGATGACAGAGCCATTGCACAGTCCCGATTTCAATCCCATTGGACACATTCCGGGCAGGCTTGATAAAATCTGTTCAAAATCTGTTTTTCCGTTAATCAGCTGCTTTTTTATTTTATTAATTGTTTCTTGGGATACAACCACCAAATTCATAATTTTTTCATAAGATAAGCGGGCCTTCATGTCCGTGTGTTATCTTCATAACCAATCATTTGTGTATTTCTGTTGAATAAATTATGTTTTGATTTGCATTCAACGAAATTCAAACGACTATAACTTTGACAATTACTGTCATGCAGTCAGACAATAATTTACTAAGGCCAGAAGGTTTGAACTTTAAACTGAAGTGAACAAAACTATTTATCAATTTTTTTCACTCCATATCAAGAAAAATGAAGGATGAAGTGCATTTTTCTTACTTTCCCATGGTCAAGACCTGAACAAAAAATAAGTAGAGTGTGAGAAACGAATTTCTATAATCAAATAATTACTCTTAACTATGCATTTTTCCAATGAATCCAAAAATACTTTCCAAATGTGCAATCTTGTATATGGAATATGAAAATATTCAGAATATTCGGGATATTCTCATATTTCATAAAACACCTTGTATAAAAAGTTTTTTTTGAATAAAATACACAACTAAAAATACCTAACAAGTGTCCGAGCGCTTATCGAAGAATTTGTTCCATTTTGGCTGATAAACACTATTTGGAGTACGCCTCAACTTCGGGAGATAGTTGGTTCACAGATGGATCAAAAACCCCTTTCGGTTCTGGTGCAGGTGTTTTTAGTCGCAGACCCAGGACAGAGATATCTACCTGCCTAGGAACTTATGCGACTGTATTTCAAGCGGAAATTTACGCTATTGAATTGTGTGCGGAGAGATTGGATAAAACCAACCTCACACAAGTCAATAAAAATATTCTCGGACAGTCAAGCGGCGTTGGAAGCTCTTGGCTCCCACCGAGCAACTTCTAAATTGGTAGCAAATTGCCAAAAACGACTCTCCTCGATAGGAAGACTTAACAGATTGTCTCTGGTCTGGAAGGCAATGAAGCTGCTAACTCTCTTGCAATGGAGGGTGCTGCAATCGGCTTCATCGGACCAGAACCTGTCATTGGCAAATAAACATTGAACACCTGGATGGCAAGAAGATTTATTGACTTCCGGCATAATCTTCCAGGATTGGCTCACTCCCTGGCATTTATTCACCCTTCAAAGCTTGATACCAAACAGTTGTTGGACTAGAGTAGGGATTTACTACGATGTCTAATAGGCCTTCTAACAGGTCACTGTCATTTGAATCATCATATACAGAAACTTGGACTGTCGAAAGACAGTGTGTGTCGCCTCTGTTTGGAAAATGATGAAACAGCAGAGCATATACTTTGTGCCTGCCCCGCTGGGAACCGAATCAAGTTTTCAGAGTTCGGCAGAGCCATACTCGTACCATCTGACCTGACAGACCACCCACCATACAAACTCTTCAGCTTCGTCAAGAAGCTGGGTTTATTTGGTCGAGTGTGAATAGGTGTGAGCCACAATAAACCCTTGCAGGTTGCGGTGGAGAGTCGAATAGACCCACTCACTTTAGACCTAACCTAACTTAAAGCCTCAACTTTTACCAAAAAAATACGCTCATTCAAATGTATGCTTTAGTTATTTTCAAAAACACCAATTAATGAAAAGCAAACTTATAATTCATTGTAAACTATAGAATGTATGTATATGATGAAATAATTGAAGCGACTAACTGAATTGATGATAATGGGAATTTTGAGTTTTCGAATTTGACGTCTATTGGTGACAACTTGAACAATATGCCTTAAATAATTATAGTATTCATAAATGTAAAAAGTTACATCTGAAAATGTTGCGAGTAGTAATGAATGGGAAATTTTGCTGCAAATTCAGCTGTTTCTAGTAAATGATCAACAATGCAACTGGCATGGATTTTCACTGTGAATAATTGTGGATAAAAATGAAAATGCTGTCAGCGATATGTGACACATACGTTTGATAAATGCAGATTAAAAAAGGAATTCATTTTCCACATTCCGTTTTTAATCGTGTTTGTGTGATGACAGTGTTGGATTTATATCTCAACATAACCACGTTCCATGCCGTATACCACATTGAAGTAAAACCTTACTGAGTCTCCGTTACCATCGAATGTGCAGAATGGAAAAATGAAAATTTACGGTGATTCTCAAGTATCATTGAACGTACATGTTCTATCGATTCAATTCAAAACCATGATGTAAATGTGTATTTAAACCAAACATGAATTTGAATTCAAGACGTAAACTGTCTTTTGATATTGCTTTCAGCTCCAACGATATATTCAACGAATTTGTTCAAATGAATTTTGATGAATCATTACATATCGTCCAAATAGGACAACCCTTTTATGTTGTTCACTTTCGAATATTTTTATTCATTGTTGTCCATTAAGAAACTGTACATTCGATGTTTCATTTGATGGTCAAAGGGCGAATGAAAGTCTGAATTGTGAAAGAATTTAATAATGGACCTATCTCTGGAAAGATCTACTTAATTTTCTACTTAACGATGGTACTTATTCCCAATCAATATTCATATATGAAATTCTTCTGAATGGACTTCTTGAAAAAAGTTGCACTGAGTAAGTTCAATTAATATCATTGTTGTATCATGACAATAAAACTAGTAGCGAAATGCGCCAGTGTATTAATGATAAATAACGAAAAAAATATTTCATTGAATTTTGAAGTGTGAGTCAGTAAATTTAGATTGATTAGATATCATGCTTCATGAAAATTAACCCAATAATAGAATCAATGTCAAGTTACTCTTCATCTTTTCAAGGTATATGATATGATTGATATTCTGCGGAAAAAATATTCGTCATAGCAGAAAATGTTCCTGATAATTCCCTAATGATTAGGGAATTACAGTTTGTCAAGAATAGGAAAATGGGTGAAATTTTTGCCCCTTGCGCGTAACGAAGAGCTAGAAAGCATTCGGAGGAACAAAGATTCACAGATTAAAGTTGTCTTTGCTTAGTTTAGATGTAGAGTCTCCTAAATAAACTGTAAAACCAAAGTAATAAGTCCCCACTATTAGTCCGTCTCATTTTTGAATTCAAAATAATTTTGGTCAAGACAGGAAATGAGAGCTATAAAGATAACTTGTTTAATTATGGGATTAGTATTTTTTTGAGTTAGAAAATTATGAACAATGGTTATGCCATTAATCAGAGAAATGTTTGGAATAAATAGATAAAACTTGCTTCGAATTAGAAGGTTGCTTTTATTTCACTTCTGAATATGTACATTTTTCATAGGTACTTAAATTAAACGAAAAATACGGCGAAAAATTTCTAAGGACGTAACAATTACAAATAAAACAAAGCAAAAAATTATAGAAGGCAAAAAACGCAAAAATTTTAATGAAAAAATTATTTTATCTTAACTATTTTCTTGCAAGTTGATTATCATGTCATCTACCATGAAATCTAATGTTGGTTCCTTTTTTATGAAAAACTGTTCAAAACTTTGAGCATGATCTCATCGTTTTTTCCACTCAATTTCAGAAAACGTTCTAAAAACTTCATCGCATAATTTTTCCACGGAGCTAAAATCTACATTTCTTTGTGCAACATCTTGCTTTGAAGACGCCCACACTAACTCTATAGGATTCAAGTCAGGGTGGTATGGAGGAAGCCTTAGAACGGTATGCCCATGGGCGCTCATAAATTCATCAATTTTATACATTTTATATCGCTGTTTATGAATTTCAAATATACTATGCAAATCAGTTTTTAATATTTCTTCTGTAAAAGGTATATTTCGTTGCTTTAGCCATTCCATCATTTCAATCTTTCTATTACGCTTATTTACCTGCATATTGTGATAGGGAGCATTGCCTATCACTAAGACACTTTTTGGTGGTAAATTAAGAATAAGCATCTCCTGTAGCCATTTTATATAATTCGTGAAGTTCATCTCGTTATGATAATCACCTCATTACTCTTTGCCCTTGATACTGGTTTATGTAAACCCTCATACGTTTCGTCCATGGAAATTATGGGTCGCTTTTCTTCTCAAAATTTTTTCATACTTTGCAAAAAATTTGTTCTTAACTGAACGATATCTAGCTTTTCCATTGATAATTTTCGATTATTTTTCGTTTTCCTTCAACAAAATCCCATGTCATGCATAACTTTTCTCAAGCTTTCGTAGGAACCAGCATAGTTATTTTCGGTTTAAATTTATGATGTATGCGCCGAAGAGTTGGAACCTTTTCATCGACAGTATAATAATTAATAATAAATCTTCGAAGCAATCTTCTATCAAAATCATCTAAGTTAGTTTTAGCTGCGGCTTTCTTTCTTTTTATATTTGGTCCCATGGTCCCAAAAAAGCAGCGGTTTCTTCATTTTCAATAGATTTCATTTCCTTTGAAATTTTTTGTATACTGGTTAAACTTACGCCAGTTGCCACAGCAGCTCTTTCTTGAACTATTTTACAGGTTTATTTTAGGCCGATTCTCGTTGCATAAAAAATTATATTGGCTATAACTTCCCTCGTTTGACTTGATTTAGGTTTGATTTAAACTCCATCCTGGATAAGTTACAATACTGAAATTGTACCCTTTTCGCTTTATTTCTGCTCGGACTGTACAATCAATTAACCCGCGATGCTCACTTCACAACGGACAAATCAGACTGACTGGGCTGTGGACGTTTCCACTTCTGTCTTCTGCGCACAGCTAAGGCGGTCTCAAATTGAGATTTTGAAACTTTTTCCTATTCTTGACAAACTGTACCAGAATTTATGAACAGATTAGGTCCTGATCAGTTCAATTATTCTTTGAAATTTCTATAAAGAACAACTTGATATGCAGTTAATAATAGCCCAGTATATTAAAAAAATCCTTATTCTAGCATTTAGGGAACAAAATTTGATTATTTGAAGTTATTCAGTTACGGTAGAATTGAAAGACTTTTTAATTTTGAAAGTTTAATGAATAGGATACCAACAAATTATTATGTAGTAGTAGTAGTATTATGTAGTAACATTTCCATTTTCCAATTTTGAAAAGAATGCTATTCCAGGAACATTTGACGATATTATCCAGGAGAAAGGTTCATTGATTTCTTCTAGATTGAAATATTATTTATTGGTTGAATACTAAAACTGATGACTTGACTTTCATTCACCTTGACATCTCTAACAAGCCTCTTCGCCCGCGGTAGTAGCTTTGACCATTCCGCATGCTTGATCTAACCCCGTGTGACTAACCTGTCGCCCTCCCCCGGCCCCCCCGGCGGATCTCTTCCAGCCACTGTTGTTCAACACGCTACAGGTCCGATCGGCTCTCGGCGCGGCCCAGAGACGGAAACTCTCCTTCAAGAATGTCTCCAACGTGGTGGTGCAGCTCCTCCACTCCATCAAGTACTCCATGGAAGTGCCGTTCTCCAACATTGCGCTGCAGTCCGATTTGAAGGCGACGAATGCCAGGAAGGTGAGTGATTTTTTTTAAGGATTTGAATTTGGAGGAATGGCAGTGGATAGTGAATATATAACAGTTGAAAGTTAGGTTAAAATAAATTGTGAGTGATGTTACTAGTTTCTTGAATGAAATGATATGTCCCAGTTTCTAACATGAAACGTTTCCAAACAAGGGTCCTAATATCTAACCCATTCAATGAATTCTTATGCAAAAATTTATAATTTTTTTAAATAGTCAATGAAGTTTAATATAAAAAAGGATGTTTCCCAGAACTGAAAGATTTCAGTTGATTTCTGAGAATCATAATTTTTAATTGAAACTCATCAGTGCCATAATCTTTTCTTATTACTTTAAACTTTTGATCTTCGAACTGAATACCGATATATTTTTATGATTATTCGGTTTGACACATTGTCGAATTTCTCTATTTTCCCAAATATATCCTCCTTGTGAAGTATTATATGGTCATTTCTGCTATGGAAATAACATAGTAACTCTAGGTGGTTGTAGATCCCTCAACAACTTTCAAATAGGTTTCTGCAATATCACAAAAGTAAACCCTAATAATTTTAATATCTCTTTATGTAACCAAGCTATTACAGTGATGAAGTGCCTGTCATCGTACTTTAAGAGTGCGCGAATGAACTCGCACCAGTATTTTGCAGACTTTTCAACCTGTCTTACAAGAAAGGGGTTTTTCCTTCTTGTCGAAAAATGACTCGCGTTCAGCCTATTCCCAAAAAGGACAAAAAAAATATTTCAAATAACAATAGACCACTGGCTTTGCTATCTGTGATAACAAAAATCACGTTGATGGATATTTCTCGAATACTTTCACCATCAGCGCTGGTGTTCCCCAGGGATCCATATTGTCTCCAACCCCTTTTTTTATTGTATACCAACGACTTATTGGAAAAAAACAAGAATCCAATAATCGTATATTGCTTTGCCGACGACAGCACACTTGTCTCGTTATTCCATTTGGACTCCAGGACATCGGCTATGGAGGCATGGAGGAGGTTGCATATCTTAATGAGGATCTATACTATAACAATTTCCAATTGAAGGTGATTCATTAGCAAAGTCGCACTTGAAGTGACCAACGGATAATCCTCTTACCTACTCTGCAGAGGCGTACCAAAATAATATTTTTTTTATTTAAACACATAGGTAATTACGTAAAAATTGTTATAGTAGGTGGCGCTACCTGGTGTCAATGGTAAAACTGATAACATTTTCTTATTATGCCTATTACAGTACTTCAAAAAAACAGAAAAATTTACAAAGTAATTATTATGTTCCTTTTATATAGAAAGAGAACTACAAAGCAAAGAAATAATTACATATGTTATGCTTATGAAGTTTCAGAACCCATTGTCTCGTCCGAAAAGAAATCCCTAGTCACACTTGAATCTATTATTATTTGGTCGAAAACAGTATCTACCATCTCGTCCAATCTCCACATTTTCTCTTCCTTCAACACATGGGCTACAGCATTAGCCCAATCTTCTTTCCGTATCCGTTCCATTGCGAGTTCTAATAAACGTTGGACATTAGAAATTTTATATGTCACGTTTTCACGAGCTACGTAACCCTCAATTTGAACCCAGATTAATTCTATCGGGTTCAACTCGCAATGGTAATGAGGAAGTCTCAAAATGGTGATGCCTTCAGCACGAGCTATTGTATCCATCACATGCTGGCGACACTCATATGCTCGGCCTTAACCATGTCCTCGGAAAATGGAATTCCTTTTTGTCTCAACCAACTCTGCATGTCTGTTTTTATGGTGCTCCTAGTTGACAGCTGTTCTACTAATCGGCTGCGATAAGAAGCGTTATCCAATACTATTACCGAATTTGGCTCGACTCGTGAAAGAAGGGATTCAAACCATCCTTCAAAGCGTTGGGCGTCCATGTCTTCGTAATAATCCCCCGTTTTTTTTGAATAAAAAAATTAGTGAACTATCGTCTAAAAAGCCACTCTCGCTACCTATATGGGCGACAATTAGTCGTTGCCCTTTACCCGTTGGTCCGCGTAACCCTGTTGATAAACCGTCCACAAATGCTTGACGATAACTAGTTACAGTAGTATCTTGACAGATCTTAGATACTGTGTGACCAGCATTCACCCACGTTTCGTCCAGATAATAAATCTTTTTGTGAGCAGAACACATTCCTCTAATAGAGCGAAGTCATCTCCGTCGCCATGAGACTACATCTTCTCTTTCTATTAAGACAGATTTGCGGGATCGTTTGGCATATATAAATTTTATTTATATATCATCTTTTATTATTTTCCTTAACTTCCCTTTACTAATTTTTGGAATGAGATCATTATCCATTACCTTTGTCCTAATGGATTCGAGGGTTGGCGCTTTAGTCTCAAAAAAGAAAGAATGAACGGTATAGCGTACAAAATTTTTCTGGTACTCGTCCAATTCAATTTTTTTTGTACCACGACAATGTACTTTTGGAGCTTACACAATCCCAGTCACCTTTTTTCACGTACAATGCGTTCAACACTGGGCTACAGCTTCCACTGTACGGAGTGTATTTTTTAAATTTTCGTACATTCTACAGACAATATGTTTTTCTTCCAACGACATAAACTTCCGCTTTCTTTGTACATTACTTGGACCTGCTACGGCGTCCATCTTAATAATATAAAAATAATAAAATTCATTGGTATTATTCAGCTATTTGTCAGTTGTTCACTTACCTCAAAAACTATTTTAAAGTTGATGTATTTTGAAAAACACTTTATTGTGAGATTTTCACTAGAACAGAATAACAAATCCGCAACACGTGTTTCGCTGCACAGTAGCTTCTTCAAGCATGTTCTCTGACAAACTGAATTATACATACATTTTGATTTATATATACTTTTTGAAATATTACTATCTACCTAGAAACTAATAATATTTTGGGAACTAATTAATGACAGTTATACCTGAGTTTCACGAACATTTATACCTGAATTTAATGACTAGGTCAACTAATTATCTCACAGCAAAGTATGAATGTGATGAAAATCTATGATAATGTATTTTGAAAAACATATATCGGCCAACTCTATCTTATATTTTAATAATTAATAAATATAACAGTCTATTTAATAAATATAATTAAATATATTTAATAAATACAAAACAAAGTCACCTTCACAAGAAACAGAACACACTACGCCTATGCAGATAAGGACGCTTGATAATGAAGAAACCGAATGACTAGTTATGATATTTTAAGGACGCAAATATAATAGACCTGCGAAGTGTTGATCAGTTTACCAATGTTTCAAAGTATTTAACGAACTGGTTCACCTATTTGCTCGTACATCATATCGATATGCAGAAGCTATCTTGTTATGGGGGGCAAATTTTATGGAAGCATCTTACTTTTCAATTATTAACAATGGCGATGCATAGACAATAAAAATGACCCCGGTAAGAATTCAGTTCTAAAATTTAATATTGTTGCCGTTAGCTCTCAGTTTAATTTGTATATGAGTTACCTTCAATTGAAAATTGTTATACTATAGAAGTGATTTCGAATTGGGGTGAAAGTAACCAGGTTGAATTCAATGCCACAAAAACCCAGGCATCGGTTTTTTCCACGAAGATAAATGTCTTCGAACCGGATATAATAATGTCAGGTCAGACCATTCCGCTTTCTGCTTCGATAAGTTTGTTGGGGGTTGAAATGGGCGCCAATATGTCTTGCACAATCATGTCGCTGGAATTGCAAAGGCTGCTTCTCAAAAGCTTGAAACACTATTTCGAACCAGAAAACTGTACACACCTCAGCAACTTTTGATGCTTTATGAAGCTCAGATCAGACCTTCTTTGGAGAACTGTGTCTATGTGGAATGGACTTCCTGAGAACGTTTTCCAAATGGATTTAATATTTAGCGATTCAAATCCAATGTGAATCGCTAGTTTCGCACAGGCACCACTCTGAGAGCACCTTAAGGATTCTCTTGTAGTGCTTGTGTTTTGTCCTTATAAAAATATTAGGGGAAAATGTATATGTATTGACTTGAAAATAAGTAAAGGAACTAAACAAACAGACAATTTTAAAAGGGGTCATCAATGAATCGTTTAATGAGAAATAATTAATTTTGAGGAGAAGAAAAGTTATTGTTTTTATATTTCTTTCTCTTTAAAATATATTATAAAGGTAATTAGAAAAATGTCATCATTCTCATATATTTCAATTTAATCTTTCAATTCTTTTCCATTTCAATTTTTCTGTTTACAAAGTTTTCATTTCAATTTCGTGATCTGAAGAAAGTTTGTTGTTGATCATTTTCTGCAGTTTCTGGACATTCTGTTCATTTTCCGCAATCAATGCAATGTCGTCTTGTTTTTTCAAACAATATTGTCAATTAATCAAGTGAGTCACATCAATATTCTTAACGTCTAGTTACTCTACTGGACTTTTAATTGTCAACATGGCATATGGAAAACAGACAAAAATATCACAATCAATCTTCAATGCCACTGATGGAAAATATTTTCTGTAATGAATTGGTTTGACTTCCAATAACTGTATTACTTGAATGTCGAGGAAAAATGCAAGAAACTTTTGACATTCAATTATCTGATATCAGCGTCAATCTCACAATCTAAAGATTCTATTTGACATTTAGTAAATTTAAAAAAAATTAAACTGTGTTAATTTTCAAATATTCCAGAAGATTAAATTTCCTCCAACCTTTCTCTTTCAGATATAATACATCATAGTCGTTGTTGGAGTCGTGTTCTTTTATTCATTGGGAAAAGGCTCTACCCGTTTGGTCAATATTAAGTTTTGGGCAAACTTTATATTGGCCAATATTAAGTTTTGGGCAAACTTTATATTGGCCAAACGAGGAGATTCTTTCCTCAAAGAATAAAAAAGCATAGGATTAGTTTTTTGAATGTGAAGACCAATTCTACATTTGTGAAACACAACTATGACAAATTTCATTTGGAAGAGGAAGATTTGAAAGTTAATATTTTGAAATACTTAAAAATTAATAGACTTGAGAATTCGGAAAAATTACTGGATGACCAAATAAAATTTAATCCTTCAACTCTGTTTTCTAATGTCTATTCAATGGTTTGGTAATTTTTTTGTAGTCATACCGGAACTCAGGAAGAATTATTAGTCATTGAGTAGGTGAAAGGTCATATAATTCAAAATGTTATCAAATTAATCACTAATTAGGCCAAATTTAGTCAGTATTAATCCATCTGAGAAAGCTATTGTATGGTGAAACAAGTGTTGCGATTTTGTTAACTGTCCAATGAAAGTCTCACAATGAAGTGTTACTTCAATACGTTATGTATTTGCATCAAGTATAGTCCAATTCCATCACTTATCACTGTATTCAAAATGGAAGGTTTTAGAATGAAAATATTTCGAGACAAAAATCAAGTTGTATTCCTAATGAAATATACCGCGACTTCATTTATATTTTCCAATTTGATGAATCGTCCCATTTGTCTCATATTTCTGCAATATTTCCACCATTCCAGTATTCACGTACACTACCAATTTAGTTCCCGTAAATTGGATGAAAACGGCTATGTTTGTTCGATAACCAACTTTCCCAGTAATCTCAACTTTGTCTAAACTACTGAATCATAGGTTTGGTGTATTCTTGGAAGCGTTTGCTGAATTTGATTTATCTGGCTAGACTTTATCAAGTCAGGCTCGGCGAGTTGTATTGATTTGGTATTATATAGGATTATAACCAGGATTAATCGAAAAAAAGTTCAATTCCTTGAACACAAACGTGTCTAGCTCCCCAACCTTCGTTTGATGTTGCAGAATCAAGGCTGCTTGCAATGCAATCGGGCAGATGACATTTTTTAATAGAAGCGAATATGTCATGGTATGCTTAGCGATGGAGGTTCATATACAGTGTCATCCCCAAAGTATGTACCATATGGGAAACTAATTCATTAAGGGTTTTTCAACAAAAAGTATTCTTGATAAAAGTGTGTCATCCCCTAAAACTAAACATGTACCAAAAACATACAGTAAAACACACCAAATATACGAGGAGCCTTCAAATATTTGATTTTGAGACAGAAGTAAAGTACTCCTAATTAAAAAAATTTCGGGAAATGTTATTTAGAAAAGTTGTTCAGCATTAAAAAATATATCTAGATTTGAAGACATGGCCATCTAGGTGAAGTTTTATTTTTTTACCCATTTTTCTTGAATGGGGACTACGAAAAAAAATACTATAACGATAAATTGACAGCATCCTGTATAAGACGGTTTATTTTAAAAGCCTGTAATATTACAAATTAACTATGGTGTTAACCTCGGTCAATTTTTTTGAAGAGTAAAATAAGTTTTCTTTGCAAAATTATTTTTATTTTTGTTAACACCGAAAATTACTCAAAATTATACAGTATTGTATAACTTACTATTCAATAATATCAAACCACAAAACATCAAAGTAAAATGGATGTTTCGGAACAAACTCATTGATTTTCTGGAGATTTTCTTGTCCAAAATAATTCTTATATTCGCTTTAAAAACATGTAAAACGTATGTCGAATCGATTGATTCGAAAAGTCTGTGGCAAAATAAACTCCGATTTGATGCCAGGGGGAGGGGGGTTAAAAATAAAAAGCATGTTTCCGAAAGAAGTTTTTACATCTCAGTATGATGTCCATCCCGCAACATGCACAGTTCGATTCTTCTTACACAATCCTTTACTGCATTTGTAATGTTCTCCAGTTGAATGGCCCTGGCACAATTAGTACACACAGTAGTTTTTAATTGTTCTCTATCCCTGAAAGGGCGATGTTTGTAAACTAAGTTATTCAATGAACCCCATAAGAAGAAATCCTTTGGGGTTAATTCTGGTGAGCGCGCTGGCATTAGATACTCTGAGTAACTTCCTATCCATTTTTCATTGAATGTTTCATTTAAAAATTGTCGTATTGCTACACTACAGTGATTACGTTCCATCTAACTGATACCAAATTCTTTCTTTTTTTCTACGCGGCATTTGATTTAAAATTGGTAATAAGTCTTGTAGTAAAAATTTCAAATATCGGTTGGCATCCAGGTTTCCATCAATGAAGAAGGGACCAATCACATTATTGTTTAACAGTCCATATAAGGCATTTACCTTGAATGAGTATTATTGTTCAACAGTCCACATAGGACATTCATCTTGAATGAATATCGGTTCTTGCACTCTATAGTGAAATGTGGGTTTTCTCAAAGCCCACCATCTAAAGTTCTGTGAACTTACTTTTCCGTTAGTTGTAAATGTTGCTTCATCAGTCCATAAAATATTTATTGGGAACCGTGCGTTTTATTCGTATTCTCCCTGGTACCGTGCGGAAAACTCACATCCTGGAATAAAATCCCTTTCTTTTAGGGTATTTAAAAATTTTGGTTTGAAAGCTTTGAATTTATTTCTTCTTAAAAATGTTCGTACTGTAGTAATAGGTACATCAAGAGATATTGATATTGTTTAATGTCTTACCATTTTCGATAACAAAACACACTTTCTCTTCTACTTCTCTAGAAATTTTTGCAGCTATGTGAAGTTTTTTGAAATTGTTATTAATACTGCATGTTTCTTTTAATTCATTTGAAATTCGGGTAACTTTAGTGTGATTCACATTGCGATTAAGATGCCTGGCATTAAAAATGTATATAACTTGTCTGCTTGGAGTATTTTCCCCACACAACAATACCTACAATCTCAACTTTTTCTTCTTTTGTAAGCATCTTGATATTATTTACTTATAATCAAACGTTAACAAAATAAGCAATAACAATAACTAAGGAGTGAATATTTAGCAAATATGTCACGTACTTAATGTCAAACATACGTTTGGTTTCAAAGCCAATTCAAAACACTCATTTTGGACAAGAAAATCTCCAGAAAATCAATGAGTTTGTTCCGAAATACCTATTCTATTTTGATGTTTTGTAATATTATTGAATATTGAGTTCTTGTTATAATACTGTATAATTTTGAGAAATTAACTTTGCACCAAAACTTTGAACATTATTTTACTCTTCAAATAAATTTACCTTGATTAACACCATTTGTGTAATTTGTAATATTACAGTAAACAGGATGCTGTCTATTTATCGTTTTAGCGAATTATTTTTTCGTAGTCCCCATTTAAAAAAAAATGTGTACAAAAATAAAACTTCACTTAGATGGCCATGACTTCAAATCTAAATATATTTTTTAATTCTAAACAACTTTTCTGAATAACATTTCCCGACATTTTTCAAAATATGAGTACTTTACTCTTGTCTCAAAATCAAATATTTGAAGGCTCCTCGTATATTACGTGTGTTTTAGTGTATTTTGTTGATGCATGTTCAGTTTTTGGGGGATGCACAAATTTTTATTAAGGATAACTTTTTGTCGAAAAACCCTTAATAAATAAGATTCCCATATGGTGCATACTTTGGGGATGATACTGTATATGAGCAATATTTCAAAGAAGATTTAATTTGTGCTTCATAAAGCTTGAGTTTGCCTGTAAACGGTGATGCAATACTACGATGATGCAAAATCCGCGTGCAAATTTGACCGTGTGTAATACAAAACTGACATTGTTGACTCGGCATATAGGTCTCTGCCTGAGTTTGATTTTGAGTGAATTCATAATTATGTAACAAGATTTAAATCTCATTACGCTCTGTTAAAACTGACACTGTACTGTCAAATAAATCTGAACCATGCTTTAGTTTTGCATCACCGTATACGGGCGGGCTACTCGTATAAGTTAAAGCTGAGATGATGATAGCAGTTGGTCTACAGTTATTCTGGAATATTTTTCTTGCCTTTCAAGGGTATGGGTTGAACTAGGACAATCTCTGAACATGAAGAAGAAAACCGACTTTTCTAAGATAAAAGACCTATATGACAATGGTGTAGCTTCATTTTTTGGGTACGGTAATAGGTACAGTCTATACGAAGTCAAACCGGACAGCTTAATAAAGGACTAATGTACCGGGTTTGATAAATTTACTAGTGAATACCATATAAAACCTCCCACATAAAAGTAATGATAATGAAAAAATTATACTACGCCGCCCATGCCATACAATGAAATTGCCGACATACGGTAACTATTTAGTATGTGTCAGTGGTGAAATTTTTAACAACACTGACTGCCACTGACTAAACACATTCAGATCCATTTTAACTGGCAAGAAGTTCATTCCCTGGTTTTGCAGTTTTTTACTATCGTTCAGTCTTAATTCATATGCGTAGCGAACGTGAACAATCCTGGAACGATATTTAGCACTAGGATTTTTGCTCTACCATTGGTGGGTGATATTTTCAGAGACACTGGCTCGCAACCTTTTTTGAACCGTAGTTTGTAATAAGAGCATCGCTTCTCAGAAAAAGGAATATATGCATCATTTTTTAAAGAATGAATCAGTTACTTCGGAAGCACAGATCATCAGATTTGATGCAAATAGTCAGCCATTGGAAAGTTTTGAAATGATTTTGAAAGTCTTCCAATTTACCAGATCTATACTGCCTAACTTGGTGCGGTTTCGATTGTTCATAAAAACTCATTCACTTAAAAATTAAATGAGTTTGTGAGTCAGACGACCACAAAGGATACTTTATGATGATTGTAGTTTAGGATTGATTGCCGAGTACAGATCTGAAAGACTCCTTTATAAATAGAATGAGACCCTGCTTATTGCAAAAAATGGACTTCGCGACCTTGCTCATCATTGCTATTTGAAAATTCAAGCCAGTTGAAATTGTGGACATAATTGCTAAATATAAATATTTCGGAACTGGGGTAATTAATTAGCAAAAAATAGTTGTTGTTTGCTGCTGAAAAAATTAGTGCACTATATTGGGTTTCGTTTGCATATCAATAGATGCAACTTTTGAATCAACGTTGAAACAACGTTATGAACTATCTCATGTAATGTTATCTCAAACCACTTGGCAAGAGAGGTCATTTCATGTGAAGAGAGAAATTCTACCGTAATGTTTGAATCGTTATAACCTGAATATAGAAAGTACACGGGGACTCAATCGCTGATTTCGGTTTTGGTGTCAAAATATGAGGAATGTTTGGTTGCCCATGAAATTTATATTTGAGTTGAATACTCTGATGTTGCAGACGTCGATTTGAAAGTCGCTACAGGGTTTGTTACCAACTTTACTTATTATGGTAGTTGATATCGATGGTAGAATGACTCTGAAGACACTGTTGTTAGTTTCAAATAAACTTTGCTGGATGCTGCACTTTGATTAGCTCTTCATGTGGAGATCTGATCAGATTGCAATGGTATCTCAAAGAGGAGAAAAATATTTATTTCGTAGAATCTCCCAAATATCATTCATCAACTCCGTATTCCATTGGACAATCACATTTCAATATCCTTCGCATTTTTGTAAATCATGCCCTAAAGAAATTAACGCTGGCCGCCACTGGTAGCCTTGAACCAATTGTGACGTAGCTAAGAGCGCGAAGAGTTGATGTTCGCTGCCGCTCTAGATGTAGCGAGAATAATGCTACCGGCTTCGATGGCATTCCGGCGAATTTTCTACCGCATTCGATTACAATATATAAACGCTAGCCACGAGCATATCGACACAGTCCCGTGGAAGTTACAGTGCGGTCTAGTAAGGCGATAGACATTCGAATAATAGTGTAAGTGTTTGTTGTATTCAAAGTAAAATAAAGTTGAGTTGGATTATTGTTAAGTGTAGTCAATTATTGGTCAAACCACCGGGAAAAACGTAACAGTACTATCGCTTACATTAAATGAATTTCCTCCTGAACCGTTCATTACTTACTAATCTTGAGTATCTACCTATAAAAGCCCGTCATTTCAGCCGATTTTCGGTTTTAGAAATGGACGCGCTTTTCGGACATAATTTCTTGGCGGAAGAAAACCTCGACCGGTTTAGGCGATATCCGTGGATGGAGAATTCGAGGTTATCTTTTATTTGTGGCCAGTAATTCGCTTTTGGAAGAGGAATACAACTCCAAAGTGTAGAAAAAGAATTGAGAAGGAGACAAGAGAAAAAATGACGGGGACCACGATACGCCTGTATCTTAACAGACAAAATGTTCCCCTTAATATATATTTGTGGCTCATAAATATCACATCAGCGAAAACAATGAACTATCATCTAGTGATAACCAATTCGCTTAAAGTTCATAGCTTGATAGTATACATATACAAATAGTCAAACGTTACCCGATGATTTGTTGGTATATTAAAAAGTTATTCACATGATTATATGTACAAAGAGTTTCTGTGTTTTTGTATACAGGGTGTTTTTTAAACATGCGGCAAAAATTCAAGGGACTTTTCCATGGACTATTCTAAGGATATTTTGCCCTTTGATGATTTTTGATACGGCCCTTTGTTTCGAAGATACGGAGCGAAAAAGACAATAACAATTTTTTACCAGAAATTACATGTAATATTTCCTAATCTACAATAACTGTTGAAAATGACTACCCCCGCTCGGAACTCTTTTAAAAATACCAGGATCCTTTCTGTCGCGTTACACTCAGCAATTATTCGATTTCTCAAATCTTCCATACCTTCCACTGGAGTAGTATAAACTAATGACTTTAGATTTTTTATTATTTGGTAGGTCCATTGTACGCTATACTTTTATTTCGGCTACGTTAATGATTTTGAAATTACCAAAATTGTTATTGTCGAAATTCTTTTTCAACCCGAAACGAAGCGCCCCATCAAAAGTCATCAAAGGACAAAATATCCTCAGAATAGTCCAGGGAATAGTCCCTTAATGTTTTGCCGCACGATTAATAAACACCCTGTATATTGACGAAGTTTATTCCCAAATATCTCAAGTGATATCGAATATCTCAAGTGACTTGGTAGTTTTTGGGTAAATAAAAATTACTTCTGTTGTCCAGTGCTATATTCATGTTTCAATTGTAATCAGTTTTCGAAGATGTACAGAATGATGATTGTGATATTGATAATAATACGAATATGAAATTAATACATATTTTATAAGTCCATTGGATACAGATGATTGTAGTAGGTTTATTACACTTCAAAATAATTGGGATATATATATATATATATATATATATATATATATATATATATATATATATATATATATATATATAAAATTATTACAATGGATTCCTTTTTATTGTTGTATTTTCTTCAACTCTGTTAGTTATCATCTGATATTATTCACTTTCCACTGCCGTCTTCTTCATATTATATATATAGGTTTAGGAAAGTATATGATTCAACTACGATCATAAAAATCTAGCGCACTAATTTCCCCACTAAATGAACACAATTGCATAAATATCGCACCCTTTCTTCGAAATGACGCACATTGATTGCATTCTCTATGGTTTTGATTCATGGTGTATATATGGTTAGTATATTACACAAACCCGAAAACTGACAACCCGCACTTGCTCGTTCACAAATATACTCAATTTTGGTTTTTTATTTACATTATTACCGTTTTTTGTAACAATCAATACTGGACCCATCAACACTATACAGATTCCAATTAAAATTTTTGGGATCTATTGAAATTACTCTATTTCAGTAATACTAGATTTTTGCAATGATATTCAATGTTTTGATTTGAAAGAAAATACTTGATGTATGATATATATTTTGTGCACAAATACTAATTTACTGTTTACAGAGTGGACAGTGTTACCATTAATTGAAAAAAACAAAAACATCTCATCTACAAATCATTCAAACTTTCTGATAAGACATATTTTCAAACTTAACAAATTCAGAAAATAGTAGAATTGAACAAGTTAACTAGTTTTTCAATATTAGAATCAGTGGCACTACTCCAATAATCAATCAATATTTTTACCAAATATTGAGAATATACTGAAATCAATTTTCTAAACGAATGCTTTATACACAGTGAAAAATCATTAATTTCATAAATTGAAAAACGAGTATTTTTTTAGTAGCGATTTTTTTGCAAAAAGCTTTTTGGCTTTGTATTTCTCCATTATTATAAGAAAAATATGGGAAACCGAAGAAAGAAAAAAAATTAGCGTAGGTAAAAACTCTTCGTATGAATCCATTAGAAACAACTACCTTCAAGGACCAATGTCCTTGTGTGTGTGTGACCAATGTTATTTAGTCACAGGAATGCTACACAACGTGATATATGAAGAGTATTGTTTCTGGTGTACTTCAAAACTTCGGACAAAAACACTTGCCTTTATCTATTCATCAGCACCATTTTGGATAACTTTACAAGACGAAGCACTCACGTGATGGTGAGATAATGAAGACAAGGTCTGCCGAAATTTTGAAGTTCGCCTTTTGTATATTTCCCTTGAATGATATATGTCGCAATTTTATTATGGATGTTTAGATCACTAACTAAATCAACAAAAAATGAATAACTGTGCATATCCTTGAAAGTAGTTCTTTCGGTTGGACGACTTTGTCCAGTTTTTATCTGAAAAACTCTCGTGCATAATCAAAAAGTGTTGAAGTTATTTCTTCTTTTCTTCGGAAGCGGTCCATATTTATTTATAATAATGGTGTTTTTATGTTATATGTAGGTATATTATAGAATTTGTTTTCCTTTCAAGTGAGACGATGGGAAAACATCTTGCTCAATACAGGGTGAATCTCCAGGAACTGCATCGATCGATTGTGGGAAAACTATAATTAGGAAAAATCTGAAAATTTGACAATATACTAAAGTCGATGGGGGCAACTCGGCTAAAATATTTTCAAGATGGCGGCACTTCTGGTTATACCGGAAGTAGGTGTCAACTTAGTTATTTTGAACGAAATACCCTATATATTATTACATTATTACTTGTTGTGTATAATGTCCCATATCTGAGTCTAACCGTTTTTGACATATTCAAGTTTTTGTATACAAAATGATGTTTGCAGACCCTACAATAATTATCAATTTTTTCTATACGGAAACTGTGAGGAACTGTGGGGTTATTATGTTTTGATTGGGTTCCTTCCAAATATTACAGAACCTACTAATTTTCGGAATAGGTATCCCTATGTAAAATTATCCTTATTTTTAATGCTTAATACGATAAAATCTTAAACGAATTTAGTTTTAAAAACTAAAAAACACACTTTTAAAGAACATCGAACTGAAAAGTTAAAAATATATTTTTTCAAATAAGCTTAAATCAATAACGAACGAAAAATACTAGTATTATTGTGAAAAAGGGACGGGCGCTTGATATACAAAAAATATGGCACAAAGCGCCCACGCTTTATTCACAATAATACTAGTATTTTTCTATCGTTATTGTTTTAAGCTTATTTAAAAAAATTAACTTTTTGGTTCGATGTTCTTAAACTATATATTATATTTTTCATATTTTAGTTTCGTATGCTAGGAAAACGTGTTTTTTAATCTTTTTGAACTATATTTATTTTATCTAAACTTTGGGATCAATCAGCCGTATATTGTTTAGAAAAATGACCATTGATATTTTACGATTCCGCAGGCAGCAGGTGCACGTGATAATAAAAAAAATATACTTTTTTCAAATTTTTTCAAATGAAGAAATACTTGTAAAGTGAGTTCGAATTATATCAAGGAGGTTACGTACAGCGCCATCTGCCCGCGAATAGATCAAGCAATGATTTCGATAATTCTACAGTTACAAACAAACAAATATACATACAGGTGAAGCTAATAAAAGCGTGTTAAAATGGGGAGTTATCATATGAAAGAAGTCACTTTAGATGGTTTATTGGATTTCATTTATATTTTTTTACCACTGTATTGATACTTATCGAAGTTTGATTTCCCTCTACAAGGAACCCGACCAAAACATAATAATAAAGGAAAAATTGATAACTATTGAAGGGTCTGAAAACATCATTTTTAACATGAAAACTTGAATATGTCAAAAACAGTTAGACATACATATACGACATTATACACAAAAGGTGATAATATTCTGAATCCCCATAAGCATTATTTTCCCAACGTGGAAAGTAAATTGAGTCATCGGATTTTCACTCCCAAACAGTAGAACAGTAGCTCGAGAGCTGTAAAGTCTAGTTCACATGTACTTTTTTTTGTAACATTTTTCAGCCCTGTCTAAAAATTACGACCAAGGTGTCATTCGATTCGTATTTTTGCCTAGAAAGTTTAAGGAAAGGTTCGAAAACGCGCCGATAAAAATTACAAAAGTTATAAACAATCAAATGGAAAAAAATGGGGCTTTAGTTTTTTCTTAATATCTCGGAAAATTTTCAAAATTTTGGAAATTTGAAAAAAGATTTGAAAAGATCAATGAATTTGCGTAAAAAAAGTCCCGACTCCCGAAACTGTATCTCGATTATTTATAACTTTTACAGAGCCCTGAAAATAGAGCCAAAAGCGGGTAGTATAGCTGACATAAAAACAAAAAAAAATATTTAAACATAATAAATGTGACTATTAAGGAATGAAAAAATTCATGTTATGTTGGGGGGATACATCAATAAACAATAATCCGCAGTCAAAAAATGTTTGTCCCAATTTTAACGTTAATTATAAATTTGTTAATTATTAACTTTTTCTAAATTGAAAGTTAATATAAAAATCCATATAATTATTAAACTGAAACCCTGGCATTTTTTTCCTTTGGTGAAGTTATCCTGAATATGCAAAAAAATAGATTACCGTTGCCAAAATAATAAATAATTGTTTTAGAAAAGAAATGGTTTCTTAAAAAAACTTCTTTGTTGCTGGAAAATGCGTTTGTTAATTAACAATCGTTTTTTGCAACTAAATATTAAAATTAAGGGACCGTTTTTTTTTCAAATCATAAATTCTATTGTTCTTTAAGGTTTAAAAATACTTTTTTTATTTTTTTTTCTAATTGTTTATTCAAAAAAAATTGTTATAAACAATTTGTTTTTCAATAATTTGTTCTATAATAGAAGTAACTATGTGTTTCTTTTTCAATTCATTCTATTTTTTATAAAACTTTTAATATTGTGATATTAAAAAAAACACATAGTTACTTTTATTATAGAACGAAGTATTAAAAAAAAAATTAAAAAAAATTGTTTATAACAATTTTTTTTGAATAAACCATTAAAAAAGAATAAAAAAGAAGTTTTTTCAAAACCTTAAAGAACAATAGAATTTATGATTAAAAAAAACGGTTCCTCAATTTTAATATTTAGTTGCAAAAAACGATTGTTAATTAACAAACGCATTTTTTAGCAACAAAGAATTTTTTTAAGAAACAATTCTTTTCTAAAAATCATGATTTTTTTCAATTAACATAATGCAAAAAAAAATTCGAATTGCTTATAAACAATGTTTTTGTTTATAATAAATTTATTAACAATAGCTGTAAAAAATTTAAAAAAAATAATAATAATTAGTTTTTAGCCATGAGACATTGAAACATTGAAAAATTAAAAAAAAAATTTGTTATGTATTTTTTATAAAATTATAATTTTCAATTGTTAATAAAAAAATAGAAAATAACAATTTTTTCATTTTGGCAACGGTAATCTATGTTCTTGCCTATTAATAATAACTTCACCAAAAAAAAAAAAATGCCAGGATTTCAGTTTAATAATTATAGGGATTTTTATATTAACTTTCAATTCAGAAAAAGTTATTAATTAACAAATTTACAATAAACGTTAAAATTGGGATAAAAATTTTTTGACTGCGGATTATTGTTTACTGATGTATCCCAACAATACATCAATTTTTTCATTCCTTAATATTCACATTCAATATGTTTAAGTATTTTTTTTGTTTTTATGTCAGAGTGACGAAAGGCGCGCGGAAGCCAGACTACCCGCTTTTGGCTCTATTTTCAGGGCTCTGTAAAAATTATAAATAATCGAGATACAGTTTCGGGAGTCGGCAATTTTTTACGCAAATTCATTGATCTTTTCAAATCTTTTTTCAAATTTCTAAAATTTTGAAAATTTTCCGAGATATCAAGAAAAAACTAAAGCCCCATTTTTTTCCACCTGATTGTTTATAACTTTTGTAATTTTTATCGGCGCGTTTTTGGACCTTTCCTTAAACTATTCTTATCTATAACTATATATATATATATATATATATATATATATATATATATATATATATATATATATATATATATATATATATAAGAATTATACGAAAAACTAAATGCCTTCTTTTTTTCATTCTGATTTGTTAACAACAATTGCTTTTTTCGGTGCTGTGAAATCAGGTTAGTACAGTCTTGATCGAATATGTGATTTTGTTAAATAAATAGATATCATCTACGTCAAACAATATTCTGTTATACTCAAGTTATAATTACTGAATCTGAGAAAAGTAATAAAACTGTTATCATGGACACCACAGAATATGAAAATAAAATGGAACTATTACTTAATGACAAAAAAACATATCAAAAAATAAAATATGATCCCACCAATAAATACCAACTTACAAACAATGAACTCATTAAAAATGGAAATCAAAACAATACATTTCAAATCAACAAGAAAAAAACTTATTAATCCAAAATGCTATCGCACCCAAAATATATGGCCTATCCAATTTACACAATATACCCCTAAGACCCATTGTATCCAGCATTCAATCCCCGTTTTATGATCTTTCAAAATTTTTAGGGAACAGCATATCCAATATTATCAACAAAAATAGCTACTATGTTGAAAATTCATTTTCTTTCAAAAACTTCATAGACACCATTAAAATTCCGGCCGACCACATACTAATTTCACTAGACAAAAAAATGGAACCTCATACAAAACCATACCCCATTACCAATGGAATAATTCACCAAGGCCATTGAAACAACCTCATCAACCAACTATTTCCAATATAAAGACTCATTTTTCAAACAACTAGACGGTTGTGCAATGAGATCCCCAATATCAAGTACCATAGCTCAACTTGTAATGGAAGAACTAGAAGAAAGTGTCATATCAAAATTAAATTTTGAACTCCCGTTCTATGAAAGATATGTTGACGACTGTATCATGGCGATCCCCTATTCAAAATTAGAAGAAAGAATCAAAATTTTCAATTCATTCCATGAGAAATTACAGTTCACAAGCGAAAAAGAAATAGACAATAGAATAAATTTTTTAGATCTCACCTTAATTAAAGAAAAAAACAAAATTATAACCAAATGGTACACTAAACCGACGTGGTCAGAACGTTTCTTGAACTATAATTCAAATCACCCTATAACACATAAAAAACCGTTGTAAGTGGTATGGCTGATAGAGCAATACACCTTAGTAGTCCATCGTTAAGAGAAGAAGCACTAAATAAAATAAGAAAAACCCTCCTTAATATCCCCTTCAGATCATAAACAAAATAATAAAAACAAGAAATCATATATATTTTAACCAAACAAGATACCCACAAAAGACTCCAGAAATGAAACAATACATTACAATTCAAACAATACATTACAATTCCTTATGTAACAAATTTTTCAGAAAATATAAGAAATATTCTCTCCAAACACAACTATTAAGTAGCGTTCAAACCCATTAACTTACCCAAACATCTCTACACCCCCTTGAAAAGTAAAACCCCAAAAATGAAAAACTCCAATCTTATCTATAGTATCCCGTGCAGTTACTGCGAGAAAGAATACATAGGCATGACCTCACAACTATTACAAAATAGACTAAATGGCCATGAATATATGAAACAAACACATCATTCAAGAAAATCACAACCCCAATTTTAAAAACAACAAATTATTAGCTTTCGAATCCAACACAAACAAAAGAATAATGAAAGAAATGATTCATATTGAAAACAAATAAAAACTATATGAACAACAGAACAGACATAAATGACCTTAATAAAATATACCATACATTAATATAACTCAATCAGCCAATTCAAACAAAACCAAAATCTACCCTCATCTCCCCCATTATAGCCAACAAACAAACCATTTCTAGTAGAACAAACAACAAAGAAGTCAGATACAGGAAACAATCTCATGACCATACGCAATCATCCTCCCTCACACAAACACAGGTTCACGTCTCCACTTTAACACGCCACCGCATTAACAAGTGAAATAAAAATCATAACAACAAGATCACTGTGACATAAAAAACAGAGGACTTCCACATAAATAACAAAAAAAAATGTCAAAAATTATTTTATTTCAACATTGCAGCCTAGGTACGTACCATAAGGTTATTATAAAACTACCACTGAAAAAAATTTTCCATTATAGCTCAAATATAAGAAATTGAATTGAAAAGTCCTCGACAGAGGACGAAACGTTTGTATATACATCAAAAAGGAAAAACTTTCATTCAACAAGAATCCAAACCCCAAGAAACACCTCTCCAATATATATATATATATATATATATATATATAGACGAGTTACTGCTTCGAAGCGAAGCAGTAACTCGTCTTGATAATGCCATCTGAGATGATGGCGAAACGTCGACTATCGAATAGTACACAATGGATGAACACCCGGAAAAACAACACATCATATATATATATATATATATATATATATATATATATATATATATATATATATATATATATATATATATATTTAATATAAAGAAAGAATATAAAGAAACAATTAGTGGACATAACACTCCAAAAAGGGGGGGGGCAAACCGCGGACACGTGTTTCTGGCTTTTGGCCACATCAGCACGGTGCAGCCAAGTGTAAAGGTGGGTAACACTTGTTTGCCGAAAGCAGGAAACAACACATATGTACGGAGTCAACAACAGGAGCCAATCGCACATTTGTGGTTCCAGTTAGAAGACCTAGAATTCCCAGGCTACATCTAACATGACCACGTAGGCAGCTATAGCTACCTGGGTGATTTGTATATCATACACAATCGATAAAATAATATATATAGTAATATAATGTATATGTATATATATATATATATATATATATATATATATATATATATATATATATATTTGTTCATTGCATATTGGTCAGCCCGGTATATGAACGGGGCGTTGGTCCACCCAGCACTTCCCGAATATATTTAGGTATATACTTTTCGGAATACTCTTCAGTGGTATGATATTATTAATAGGCCCATCAGAGGGGTAGATTTTTTCTGAAAATAAAAATTTTACATATCCTTTAAACCTTTGTCAGCCCCATGCTGTTGGTCAGCCCATAGTTATACAAATCGCTATATGAAGAGCATCTTGGTCAGCCCGACAATGCTGCCACATCGAAGGGCTGACCAGGAACGCGATCCATTTCAGTGTATCATTGGATTTCATCGTGAGGTTATCAAGTGTTTTTAAAATCCTGGCAAATCCAGTTTTTCAGAGGTAAACTATGTGTTAGTTTACCGGAAAAAATATATTAGGAAAAGAAAAAGATGCCGTTACTATTGACTATTTATGTTTCATATAGTTTCTGTATTATGTATGATTGATTACTTGTTTATTTTGTGGTAATTCATGATCACTTTATTGAAATGAATAAAAACACTTTTGCCTAAGTACCACTAGTTGATTTTATGTATACGACCAGTTTCGGGTTTGACCCCACATTATTAAGTATTTTTTCTATACTTCAAATCAAATCAAAAATATTTATTTCCGTAGACCTAGGGACGGCATGGAAAAAGTCACATAACTCAGTACAATTACAATGAGGTCACAATCATAAAAAAACATAATTATATGATATATTACATAACATTCAGACCATAAAAGGGGTACAAGTATTAAAATTTAAAATTCCAAATCAGACTGAAAAAATTCATCAAGCGAATAAAATACCTTATCACATAATACTTTCCGAACTTTTTGTTTAGAGAGCTTTACACTAGTTATTTTTTAATGGATATTGGGAGCTTGGAGCAATTTGATTTAACGTAGATTACGCAATTAAAAATATACATGCAAGTAACAGTTAATATATTCAACTTTGCAAATAGTGGTTTACAGGAATCGAGTTTTTTTTTAAAACAAATTGTTCTAATATTTTTTTCTGGAAAATTATTGAGTCACTGATTCTATTGCAGTTGCCAAAACAAATAATACAGTAATTGAGGGCAGAGTAAATATATGCATAATAGTAACTTTTAAGAATTTCAATAGACACAAAATTACGCAGATTCCATATAACGAAACAATGTGTCGCTAATTCCTTCAGTATGAAATCAACATGATGATTCCAATTGAGTTGGGAATGAATAAAAACTCCTAAACATTTTTTATAGTTTACCTGTTCAATATTTTTAATCTCAGACCTAACCAATACACTACAATCAGTTTCCTGAATTGTGAAGAAAATGGTGTTGGTTTTAAGATTATTTAGAATCAAGCCATTCTTAGAACAATAATTTTGCATGTTGGATACAGCATCATTTGCTCTTACTGACAATATTTCACATTCCGAACCACTGACAGTAAAAGATGTGTTATCAGCAAATTGTATAGAGCACTGTGGATGATTAATTTTTGAAAGGTCATTAACAAATAAAATAAATAGTGTAGGCTCCAAAACACTACCTTGGGGCACACCTGTAACAACGTTTCGAAATTCAGAGAAAAATGACCCAGTCTGAAGCCTAACTTTAACAACCTGTGTACGACCAGTTGAATAGGTTTCAATCCATTTCAGACTTGGACCACGAACGCCCATGTCAAACAGTTCATCAAGAAGAAGACCATGATGACTGGTATCAAACGCTCGTGTCAAGTCGAAAAGAACACTAAGTGATTTTTCATCGTTGTCGAAGTTTGATAATACATGATTATGTAGAGAAAGGATGGCATCCTGGGTTGACAAGCCCACTTGAAACTCATATTGGTTGTCAAATACGATATTGTATTTATTTAAAAAGGACACAAGTTTTGATATGATTCTTGAAATATTTTCGAAAATGGAGTGAAGCAATACCTCTGTAGTTCGACATTACATGCTTATCGCTTTTTTTATAGACTGGGACGACCATTGCTTGCTTAAGTCGGGAAGGAAAAATACCTTCAAAGAAAGATAAATTGATTAGATAAATCAGAGGTTCCATTATTTTCAAAGCAGCCTTCAATAAAACATTGCCTGGCAATTCATCAACCTCACTGGAATTTTTCGAACATGCGAATTTAATTATTTCCACGAGTTCAGTTTCATCTATTGGATAGAGGAAAATACTCTCAGTTTTTACACAAAGATTTTCAATGCCACCAGGTGCAGTATTTTTTACTAATGACTCCACTGAATCGACAAAATAACTACTAAATGCTTGAGATATACCGGGACCATCGTCAACAAGTACACCATCGCCAATGTCTTAGATGAATCGTTTATAATAGTATTTTTCCTGATGATAGACCAGGCAGCTTCAGATTTATGTTGAACCTTGAGGAATTGATTATTAAAGTATTGACTTTTTGAGAGCACAATTTTTTGTCTATGATTTTTTAAGAGTTGCTTATATTGACCCAATAAATGTACATTGGTTTGGCTCTTGTTCAAATTATAAATATCTCTGAGTAATATACCTTCTTCAACGATATCCTTAGTAATCCATGGTTTGTGTCTACTTGAATTTTGATTCTGTTTAATTTTTTGAAACTGTTTAGGAAAGGATATATCAAAAGCTTGAAGAAAAACATCATGAAAATGGGAAAATTTAGTATCGAATTCAAATTCAGTGAAGTATAGAAAATTGCACTTTTCATCCGATAATAAATTTATGAAATGGAGGATATACAGTTTGTTCAGGACTGTTGTATTAAATATTCATTATGCATGTATTTCTTCAAGCATTACGATATCCATTTATCACTAGTGAATAATGAAATCATTACAGAAAAGCAAGTAGGCAAGTTCGTTGAATATGTCAATTCCATCCACCCGTCAATAAAATTTACCACTGAGAGGAAGGTAAATAATTCATTAAATTACCTTGACTCAACCATTACAAAAAATAACAATGAACATGAATTTGCAATTTTCCACAAACCATCTTACACGGACATTATCATACATAATTCCTCTACACACTCTTACCAGCATAAAGTTGCTGCATTCAATAATATTCTTCATAGACTATTGAATAATTTCCAGAGAGAGTTGAGTTTGATCAAACAAATCAAACAAAAACTACAAAAGCAAGCCATGGACCACATCTACCCAAATTCAAGATGCGATAACGTCAGTTATGAGACATTGTCATTTTTGGCTGAACCAACCAATAATATTTTTTTGAAGAAAGACTGCGTAAACTTAGCTCACAGAAATAGTAATAGTCCGAATAATAGTGTAAGTGCATTTATTAAAAACAATAAAGACAAAACTTCGGTATCGGATAGATCAAGAGTATATCAGCTGAGTTGTGGCTCTTGCCCAAAACTGTATAATGGCCAAACAGGGAGATTATTTTCCAAAGAATTAAAAGCTTAGATGTAATTTTGTGAATAGAAAGACCAATTTCACATTTGCAAACCACCTTTTAGCAGAAGTACATGAGTTCAGTCATGAATATGATATGTTATATTTAGAAGAGAAGAGTTTGAAATCCAATCTTCTAAAATGTCAAGCAATCAATAGATTCAAGAATTCGGGTAACTAACTAAATGATCAATTAGAATTGAATAACCGTTACTGAATATTTTTCAAATGTGGGGACTGGGCTCAGGTCATTTAATCCATTACAAACTCAAGTACTTGAAATGTAGGTACTTTAAATTTTAAAATTAGGTATACCAAGCATTAAATTTGTAAAATATAGTAGATAGAGATACGCCCGAAGAAGCCATGGTATGGCGAAACACGTGTCGCGTTTTTATAAAACTGTTTAGTGGAACATTTTTGTCTGTGAGTTTAGAAAGTATTTTGAAGTGTTTTGTGTGAGAAACTTTGCCAGAAATCCGACAGATATAATTCAACGCGACAAAAGTTGTTTTCTGTTAGGAACTTGACAATAGAAATAATTGTTGTATACGTTTTTGTGAGAGATTGTATCAATTAATCTAAAAAGTCGTTCACTTATACTTCAAGGTCCTTCTTCACAGTAAATTAGAAATCAACCCTGAAAAATCATCGTTGAATTCCTGATAAAATCACTTATCCAATAGATGGCATATATGGGGTTATTTTGTTTGATATTTTGAAGGGGAGTGTGTACGCATCTTAGCGATACCTTATATTATTTCACAAAAATTGGGTGTTTCGGGAAATTTACATTACTGTCTTATTTATGGAGATATTGAACGTGGCTCCTTTCGAAAAAAATTCCCTAAATGCAATCAATTATTTATATTTTGAGCTGTTTTGGAATCATCCGTATCTCTGAATATAGGTTGGAAATGAGTCAAATCACTTTTCAGTATCGTCCTTCCATTTTTTATTTTCATTCATTCATTTTTGGATCCATTTTCAACCCGTTTGATATCTTGATAGAGTTTTTCAACACACTGATCTCATTTCAGATCATCAGACACGCACAGTTTTGAAAATAATAAAACCTTCTCAAAAACAAACTTGGTCTAAGGAGCAAAACGAAATATAGCCAAAAAGTTTTTCGCTCCGAAAAAAAAAATGTGCTAGAATTGAATTGAGTTCTTGTTTGTATCTAAAATATAAGGAAAAGAAATATTCATCATTATTAAAAAATAGAAACTGGGCTGCAATCAAGAATACGTTTACAGTTGTTATAGAAAGAAGAAATAATATTAATATTTTTCATTTGATATTTTTTTACCCATGTAGTTTCATTTCATTAGAAATTATGTTACTTTTTCATACTACGTGTTTATTAGTTTACCGAACAATTTTTGTCAGCAGTTCTCAAATTGAAGAATAATACTCCATTCAAATAAATGTTTATTCAACCTGATCAATTTTTTTCTGTGTTGAATAATTCCAAGTCTTTTTTATTTTGATTGAAATGTCTGCTGCAGGTTATAATCGATGATGATATGACGTATTCATCGTCATGAACAGTCAACATAATAAAAAAACATTGGTTTAATCTCCACTTCATTATGTTCAACTTGAACAACATCATACCTCCAAAAACTGAAAGGGAGTTTTCGAAAAAACTATTGCTAAGAAAAAGAGAATTGAAACTTATTACTAATATTTGTTTCACAAATTATATCTTACCTTATGTTAGTCACTCAGAATTTCGTTTCGTCATAGAAAACATACTTAGTGCGATTTTTACCTAATTTTTGAACTAAATTATATATCGGAAATCCGTAGTGCTGCTGCGGATTTTTATATAGAATTTATTAAAATTGTAGACATTCTGGATAGTCACTATTCATTTCTCAATAAATTCATTACCAGATCATTCATCACATTTTAGATTTTTCGTTTGTGAAAAAAATGTCATTTCTCATCTACTCATTTCTACTCAGTCACACTTCGATTATTTTTGTGCAGTCAGGTTTTCAAATCTACAATTTCAAAGTCAAATCCGAAGTTTCCTGCTTAATGTCTAAAACTGATTTACACAACGCGATTTCTGTTGAGGCGTCCATGCCAAATAATTAGAATTTGAAAATACAAACAGGAAACGGTTTAAAATATGTCTGTCGCACCCCTACGAACGACAACCCTCAGAAGTATAAACTTGTACTAGCTATAGATTAACGAGGTCTTACATTTTAACGTGTGATTCCGAACACTATATTGATATTTTCAACTTATAACATATTCAAATTTTTGTATCTAAGATAGCGCAGAAGTTAAAATTGCTTCGACAAGCTAAATGGAATAACGCACTGTTAGTAATTATATTATTATTATCCTAACTAGAACGGAAACAGTACATTTCCGTACTCGACACCGTTATCCGAAAAAGCTGATTTCGGGCAAGTAGTCGAATGTGGGAAAGTATGAGTTCAGATCAACCATTTTTCTACAAGTGAATATGTTACGAAGCTCTGATAAAACTTTTACATGCGAAACAATTCCTGATCTAAATTGCTTGTAGATATAGGGTGATGCACGCACACGCACGCTTGTACAAAAAACATACAAAACAGGAACTTTTTCATAAAATTCTACATCTCTCAAAAAATTTTCCATCTCTGTTATCGAATTTCTGCACCACGACAATCTAGTTAGAATCATGAAATGCAAGTGCAGCGTTGCCCGATTGTGGGCTGACCAACATGCTATCCATTGAAAGTGTTCGTATAAACCTGGGCTCACAAAGACACTATTCACATCAGGTGTATACAATTACACAGCCACGCCTCCTGGCGAAGTTTTGTGAAAGTAGGTGGTGTATCAGCTATGTGTATATGGTGTAATGGTCGGCCCAATCGAAAATTTGCCAAACGTCATTTCACATGATAACATGTCCTAAAAACACTATATACAGTGGGAAACGTTGGTGAGCCCGAAACCGGGACGACCGACGTTTCCAAGGGCTGACCAGAGTTCACATCGCATATTCTACGGGCTGACAAATGACCGTTTACATATATATATATATATATATATATATATATATATATATATATATATATATATATATATATATATATATATATATATATATATATATATATATATATATATATATATATATATATATATATATATATATATATATATTATAGAAAACGCTCAGAGCAATGGAAAAAAATATGAATAATTACCTAAAAATGGAAAAAAAAACTCTCGAATAACTTTACGGTACATAGGGAGACGTAGAAGTTGCTTTTGTGTTTTTAGTCAACTCAGTCAACCAATTTCCAGGGCCGTAATTTAAAAGGGAATAATTCTCACAATTATAATCGAATATTACCGAAAAATCCCGAAATATAAAATTGAATTTAATTTCTCAGTATGAAGTGAACGTCTACGATCCAAAAAGTACAACAAAAAATATAGGTCCGTATTTAAAAATTCGAAGATGGGGGTGGCCCAAGTCAGATGACACCCTGCATATAAAAGATTCATAGATATATTCTGAGAGCTCACATCAAGTGCCAATTGCAAAATGTGGACAGATTTTCAATATGTCTGCGAATAAAGAAGATATAGACAAAAAATTATTTGGTATTTTTTGGTTTTTCCTGTATATCTCCAGAACCAAAAGAGCTATATTCGATTTCTTTGCATCATTGAATAGGTCTCTAAAATACGCAACTTTGCCATAATTTAACCGACACTCTATGTCTTATCGTTTACGAGATCCCCATGTACAGAAACGAATTTGAATAGCCCTGTATATATATATATATATATATATATATATATATATATATATATATATATATATATATATATATATATATATATATTGGAGAGGGGTTTCTTGGGGTTTGGATTCTTGTTGAATGAAAGTTTTTCCTTCTTGATGTATATACAGATATACAGACGTTTCGTCCTCGGTCGAGGACTTTTTCAATTTAATTTCTTATATTTGAGCTGCAATGGAAATTGAAAAATAGATATAATCGGCGTTGTTATCGAGGGTATCGACTAGATTAAATTATTTTCTGAGATGATATTCAATTTATGGCACATTCAGATTACTCGGTTCAATTTTTTCAACTCGAAAAGGGAACTTACTACTGCGAATTTAAAAATATACAAAAAGTGATTTTTGTGTTGATTTCTTTAATTGACAAAACAAATATAAAAAAATTCATCACAACTCAGGGAGTGTCAGTATAATGACCTCGTTTACTGGACTTAACGCCATTCAGTTACATCTTGCGGGCATATGCATCCAGTAAATTACCAAGGATGGCATGAAAGGAAAGAGTAAAACAACAAAATACGTATGTGTTGACTTATCAACAACTCATTTTGATAGAATGGGATTTCCATTTGGAAAATTGAGTTATAGCTATTTTGCAAAGACTATAATGATTAGATCATTATCATTTATTTCTAATCCAAAATTTTCATATTTCAATTCCATTACTTCACAAAATACGTATTTCTACATTTCTGATTATCAGAAATATTTAGAAAATTTGACAAGTCGATTATTTGTAGAATTAAGTTGAAAATTATTCAGCTGCTACCCTGTTGATGCGAATATATACTCTTACATTCTCTGTCAGAAGGTGAGTGATTGAATTATTATTGATCACATTTGCCATTTTGCTTGACAGTAATCAAATTTGATATGAAAATAATTTAAAGTTACCTACTCTTGATTGACTATGTGAAGAAGCATAATTTAATAAAGTCTGACTTTGGAAAATTCACGACATGCATTAAACTGAAAGCAAATATAAATAACTTCATTCTGACCTACTTCCGGCACGATTGGCTCTTCATTTGTTATTTCAATTTAATTAATTGGAATTTTGTTGAGTTTGTAAACAGGGTTTTTTATTTTACCTGATATTAACTCATCCAAAGTAATGTTTATTGAGATTATCTTGAGTGTAATCACAGTTCACATCGAATGCTTTTTCATATTGAGCTGATTCCAAACTGTTCGTGTATGTTCAATAAGTTATTGAGAAACAATTGCAAGTATCATTAAACTACGACAGATTACACACGGTTTTTTCATAGGCTACAAATGGAATACCTCTTCTTCCTCAAACTTTTTTCAATTTGACAACTTTCAATATTGGCTTGCTTATTTTTGTATGGCCTACTCTTCTGAATATACCTATCTATAAGTAAATTTTCCTTGGTTCCAGATTCACTAAAATATTCTCATTAAAAAATAAACTATGACTTGATTTGAGAAATAGAAAGAGTAGTAGATGACTTCATGAGGTAAATATTCAGCGTGATTCAATACCCACAGAAAGGCCATTAGTCATTCTTCAAGTTATTTTTCCTTTTTGGAAGTACGTCCTTAACATTTCTGTCGATAATATCAGTTGGTATACTCGTAAACTTATTCAAAAAGTACCTGTTCTCCTAGAAGTAATATTGTATTGTAATTGTTTTTTCAAAATCTGCCTGTTTTACCTGAATTAATAATTTATCTAATTAAGTTTTGAAATTACCTACTTTTATATAAAACAATTGTAGAATAGTTTCTTAACAGAAATTTGAAAAACTATTTATTAATCTGCTGAAAGCGCCCGAGTTCTCTATGTATTTTTTTATTTTTCTCACTTTTCATCACATTATAATTTGGGAGGTTATTTTCTCTGCATAACCAAGCTCTTTATAATACACCCAAATGAATCAGGTGTAGTATGAATGATCCCTATTTTTGTGTTCATATTCGTTGAAATGTTTCAAAATAGGTTAAATACATATTGAACAGTTTGAATATAAGGAAAACGCAATAATATATGATACGTCATTTTAAATTTGGTATAACAAAAGAATCAAAAATAAAAAATCAAAGTCTGTGGATCTGAAAATACAATGAATACATAAAAAGAAAATGGATTATTTCAAGAGTCTTTGAAATACCAATAGTGAAGTCATTAACAAAGGTAGCTACGTAAAAATTCGCAATGATCAGATTTGGAGAAGAGAATTTCATTGTTTCAATCTACTATCACGTACTTATATTTTCAAAAACATTTTAACGATGTTTATTTGAAATAAGTTCATTTCAAATAAAATTAACTTGCAGCTTTCAATAATGGAATATGAATTTACATTAGAAAAAAATGTTCAAGTGTTTCATCTTGTGAAGGACTCTCAATCCTTATGAATTTTCTTAACTAACTACTGAAAATGATTACGACAAATAAAACTACACGAAGTGTTCGTATATTGACCAATTCTTAATGAATGTTGAACTTTCGGACTTACATTGTCTAGAAAGGTGTGAACAGATTTGAAATCGATGGAGAAAAAATAAAACTGAAATTGAAATTAATGAAACATTGAATTATACTGAAAATAAATAAGTTATTCCAATTTCAATTTAACTTTTTCCTTCATAAATTTCAAATTTGTCAAGACCTTTCAAGACAATGTCATACGAGTATTCTTGACATTGCATGCCAAAACTCAATTAGATAAATAATTATTTCTGGCAAAACATGTAGATTCTGAAAAAGCAGTTACTTCTAAGGAAAAGGGTGATTTTGAAATATGTTGATTATGTTGTTGATTATGATATGTTTTGATGTTCCATGATGGTGAGTAACGCATTGTACTTTATTAAATATTACCTTAATATATTTATATTATCGAATATTATGTACTTCATTGAATTAAGTAAAGTTACCAAACATATTCTGCAAGAACTATAATAGTGAAATGATATTTCACTGACAATAAATTTTAGGTTTTGATATTTAAAAATTTCATTCGAGTTTCCTTTTGAGTATTTATTTGGTCTTTGAGGTATTTATTATCTTAATTTACCATAGAAATAAAAAGATAATTTTTTTGATCAGCTAAAGAAAAATTCTACATCAGTACTTTGAAGCGTTAATATGAAAAATTACGGTGTAGCAAATTACGTTACAGAAAAATAATTGAAAAGACAAAGACCTAAAAATATATACATATAAAAGGTTCATATAAAAAGGTTCATATTACAAAGTTCATAACCTGCTCTGCTAAAAACAGAAAGATATACAGGAGGTATATTTGGATACCTTACAATGCCAGGATTCTAATTTGTTGACATATAATAGTTTAAAGCATTTTGATTATTCACGAATATTTTTCACAAATATACCATGAAAACAGACATAGTTAAGTTACAAACACCGTTTGTAACTTAATGATATTTAATCAATTTCATTTTTCTGTTCAACAACATATTCAAGTTCCAAAAAAGAGCTTTAAGGTATATGTGTAAAGCTCAATATAATGAGTCATGTAAGCTGATATTCAAATTCAAACTAACGAATCATTATTTATCTTAGAAACGGTATTGATTATGATTAAACATTTGGACTGGTTTAGCTACCATCAGACATACTACAATAGAGTAATATTAAACTTCCCCTTCCTTCCACAACTTTGATTAAAGACTCATTCATCCACAACGGCTGTAAGACATATAATCACTTACCTGTCGAATGGAAGAACGTAGAATACCTCATTGAATTCGAAAAAGCAGTGAAAAATACTTCTCAGATTCCTTCTGATACATTCACTATTTCAATCTGTTAATTTTGTTTTTAAGATTATACAGTTTCAGACTTATACACTATTATTTGTAGTCGTATTACTTTTTAATTTCATTTGACATAATGTATCATGCTTCATTTCATGCACAATAAAGTATATCATCATCATCATCGCTGATGACGTTTTATCAAAAGTAAATAATACAAGCTGTTCCTTTCATCATGTAACATTGCTATACCGTAAATGGAAAAAAATGTAACTGTCATAGGGAACAATACAATGGCCGACGAGGAAAATTTACGGTGATTTTTGCCCTTCTCGAGTTATACGGGGAAAACCAAAAATGCTGTTTTTTTCAAATAAAATTGTTATTTCGGGGAATATAAAAAAACGGAAATGTTATTGTATTCGAAGTGTACTATGACGATGTAATAATAAATATTTGATGAAACGTTTCGTGTCTTTTTTATTACAGATATTGATAAAGCAATGAATTCACATTCCAAGGGTATATATCATTTGATATTTTCATAGCGTCTCATTTGAAATAACTACCATCATAAGTGACAAAAATTTTAAATTACGGTCCTGTCATTACTTCTTTTGTAAATTATTTCGATATCTTCAAAATATAATTCAGACAATCCAATAAATTCGACTTTTTCGTTTTGGAAAATTTAGTATTGCCGTATTCCTTCTTTCAATTCTTAATATTTTTATAATTATCAATCCTGGAAGTAACAAAAATATCAGTTTTTGGTCAAAATTCGATTGTTGTATAAGTTGATATGATCAAATAGCATCTCAATTCATTTACCATCTTAAACGCGTAGGCTTTGCTTGGTTTCTATGGCAGGAAAAATGAATGTGTTGTTGATATCTGTTGAGAACTGTCAGACGTTTATGAACATATCAAAGATGTATTCAAATAATGAAAGGACTGATATGCTATTTGGTTATGCATAATCAAATATCTATATCCGAATTGTCGTATTCAGAACTTCCCAACTTCCAAATGTTAAGACGGTTTGAAAGAAATTTGAGGGGACTATGATGCATTTGACAGAAAGGAAACAAGAAAATGTATGGTTACTAGAAGTGTGAGAAAGCAAATAAATGTTATGGATAAGCAAATATTACCACATGAAAATTTACACAGTGAAAACATCTTTTTTTTATTTAGGATTGGCCAGTTACGAAAATTATGCTAATCAAGATTGTTCTTTACGAGAAATTGCCCACGAAACGGCGATTTCTGTAAAATCCACCAGATATATTTTCAAAAAGAACAAATATAAATGCTACAGGATACGCAAAGTTCATCACCTCTATGAAAGGGATTACGGAAAGAGAGTACGATTTGCGAAGCGGTTAAGACATAGAAATAGGGAAGTTGGAAATATCTGTCAAAAAATAATAAGGACGGACAAATCAAAATTCACCAACAATGTTTAGTTTAACAGAAATATCCATTATAGGTGGAATAATACAAATGAACATTTACATAGGGACACCAATTTCCAAGAAATGTTTGCAATTAATGTTTGGTTGGGAATTGTGGAAACAAACATACTTGGCCCTTTTTTTACGATGATCATTTGGATAGTGAAATGTATCTTCATTTTCTATTCAATGAATTCGATGGCTACTTAGATGAATTGCCACTGAATATTCGCCATGAAATACAATATTTTCAGCAGGACGGCGCTCCTCCTCATAATGGAGCAATAGTAAGGGAACATTTAGATGCAATAAATGGATTGGAAACAATGGACCTATTAACTGGCCAGCTCGATCTCCAGATCTTACTCCTTTAATTTTTTTTGTCTGGGGATACATAAAGAATAAAGCTTTTTCAACACCAAATACAGATATCAACCATCTCAAACAAAAATGATTTATTATGCATTTATTAGTATTATACAGTGTGTCCAAGATAAGGATCCTAAGCATGGGAATCTCAGTACCTGTTGGAGATACAGCTTAGGTTAAATTAGGAAAAAGTTGTGTTCTTTAAAGCTTATTTACATGCCGTTTAGAAACTTGAAGAATTTTCATGGCCTGCTGAGATATTTTGGAAAAACGAGAATTTGACAATATCAATTTTATTTTTTTCTGACTTTATTTGAAAAGATATCAAAAAACGAATAACACTTTTTCATTGGCACTTTCAAGGTACTACACGATGGTATTTTTAGATTTCATATCCGACGTTTCGTTTTCAAGAAACCATCATCAACTTTATTTTTTTATATGACCCGAAACAAAAGTACACCCTGTATCTGATTCCATTTTTTATTACGAATTCAACGATGTATCACATGCCATTGTTTTCTTTTTAGTTTAAAGGAAAATTACATTTTTTCTATTTTTAAAAAAATCTTTAAGTAGGCGTTGCAAACAAATGCTTTGACGTAAATACCTGTCACCGAACCTGTCAAATATTATTTAATTACACGATAAAATAGTAATTGTCGTTGTTGTTAGCCTGTTTGTCGAGTTGTTGTTTTTAGAGTTATTGTTACTGTTGTCGTTATTATTGTTTATTGTTGAATAGATAATATTGTGTTATCGTCGAATATGCCGGGTGAGCATTAAAGCCATGAAGAAAAGTTTGACATGCTAACGTGCTACATTTTGTGCCACAAAAATACTGTAAATACAGCAACAATGTATCTTAATACATATCCAGAAAGAAAGCAGCCATGTAAGTCCATTTTCTTAGAGCTGGCTCAAAATTTTAAAGAATATGGTTCATTTAAAAAGCCTGTTTTATCTCGAAAAAAGGAATCTTCAGAAGAAGCCCAAAATAATGTTTTACAAGCAGTTGTTGAGAACCCTGAAATATCAACTAGGCAAATCGAAAATAATGTAGGAGTAGCCAAATCCACAGCTCAATTTATTTTGCGTAAAAATAGATATCACCCCTATAAATTTAGGATTTGCAAGGACTTAAACCAGGGGATTTCGAACGGCGCCGAAATTTTTGTGAATGGTATACACGCGCGTGTGAAGAAGATTATAATTTCCCTTCAAAAATAATATGGTCCGACGAAAGTATGGTCACTAATAATGGTATCTTCAACCGCCGCAATACGCATTACTGGGCTCAGCAAAATCCGCGTGTTAAGAAAATATCAAGACATCAAGAACGTTTTGGGTTTAATATGTGGTGTGCAATTTTAGGAACTAAAATACTAGGTCCGTTTTTTTACTATAATTCTTTGACCGCCGAACGATACCATCATTTATTGCAAAACTATGTAGAAGACTGTTTAGATAATTTACCTCTGGCACAGGTCAATAACTGTTGGTTTCAACAAGACGGTGCTCCTGCACATAATTCTAGACAAGTTCGAGAGTATCTTTCGCAGCGATTTTCTGGAAGGTGGATTGGCCAGCGCGATCCCCTGACTTAACTCCTCTGGACTTCTTCATATGGGGTTTTGTTAAAAACCGGGTTTACCAACATTCTTTTGAAACTGAACAGCAGTTACGAGAATGTGTAACTGTCGCATTCAACAGTATTACACCAGAGATGTTACGTGATGTTTTAAGTTCTACAGTTAGAAGATCATACTTATGTTTGGAAAATAACGGAAACCTGTTTGAACACCTCCTTTGAATTTAATAAAAAATGCGTTAATTTCTTTGTTGTTTTCATTACTTTAAAAAAATCATTATTAACATACTTAAAAATACATTTTAAAAATAGAATAAATGCAATTTTCCCTTAAACTAAAAAGAAAACAATGGCATGTGTTACATCGTTGAATTCGTAATAAAAAATGGAATCAGATACAGGGTGTACTTTTTTTTCGGGCTATTTAAAAAAATAAAGTTGATGATGATTTTTTGAAAACGAAACGTCGGATATAAAAACTAAAAATACCATCGTGTAGTACCTTGAAAGTGCCAATGAAAAAGTGTTATTCGTTTTTTGATATCTTTTCAAATAAAGTCAGAAAAAAATAAAATTGATATTGTCAAATTCTCGTTTTTCCCAAATATCTCAGCAGGCCATGAAAATTCTTCAAGTTTCTAAACGGCATGTAAATAAGCTTTAAAGAACACAACTTTTTCCTAATTTAACCTAAGCTGTATCTCCAACAGGTACTGAGATTCCCATGCTTAGGATCTTCATCTTGGACACACTGTATACCTATTATGCTAGAAAATTACCACAGAAATTGTCTGAACTGACAATTTATGTGCATTCAACAAAGAGGTCATCAATTCGAGCATTTAATGTAGATTGCCATGTAGCTTTGATTTTCCGTATTGTTTTCATTTTTCCCAAAAGTTCATGATAAAATAAATTGTTTTTCTGTTTGATTTATTGTCACTGATGTTGGTGGTTATTTCAAAGGAAACGCTATAAAAATATCAAATATGATACATCCTTTGATTCTGAATTTATGACAATATCTGTAATAAAAAAGACAGGTCCGTATTAAAAAAAAGTTGATGGTGGCCATGTTGACACAAAACGTTTTATCGAATATTTATTATAACATCGTCATAGTACACTTCGAATACAATAACATCTTCTTTTTCCATTTTTTGATATTCTGCGAAATAATAATTTCATTCGGAAAAAAGAAAAACAGCATTTTTGGTTTTCCCCATATAACTCAAGAAGGGCAAGCGACCCCGTAAATTTCCTTCGACCATTGTATTGTTCCCGATGACAGTTACCTTTTTTCCCATTCAATCGTCTTCGTATCTGTTATGGATTAGAATATAGCAATGTTACCACATGATAAACAAAACTGCCTTTATATAATTTTATGATTGGTCAATGTATTTAAACCTATTGGGTACTGTATGTTTCTACTAAAAAATTGGAAGGAAAATCATGAAATATTATAAAAACCAAATCCCCTTGCCGTGTCTGTCTGTCTGATAGCGATAAACCCAAAAACTACCGTATGAATTTTCACACTGTTTTCAAGAGAAAGGTTTGTTTGCATAATTCATTAATGTTAATATGACGATGTTGTGCTATCTGTGCAAAGAAGGGGAGATTCAATTGAAAACACTACAATAGGTCTTGAGAAAAGTCTACCGTTCAATGATGATTGACTTATTATACCCATTTTTATGTTTAAAAAATGGTCTCCTACATCGTAGTAATTGAAAATCTATTTAGACGATATTTATCCTTATCAAATTAAATACGTTAGTTTCCTTAAGCATTCAATTCACATTAGAATTACCCTTCATACCATTCATTTCAATCAATTCAATTTTGTTTTATCGAAAAAAATAAATTCCAGTGACCTCACAAACCTATGCTACACGCGTGATGAAGAGAGGTTGCAATTATGTTGGTTTTCTTTCACGTACTTGCCTAATTTGAAATTGAAGTTTATCGAATGTTATTATTATTATTAGTTACAAGTTGTTGAGAAAAAAAGTAACTGTTGTAGCTTTTCAGAAGCCTCGAACTCTGAAATATTGAAGTTGAAGTTTTTAATCAAGCAAATTACAATTTTGAAGATCTTCCCTGTTGAAAACGCGCGTTCATATGTCGGGTTCGTTATGTTAACACTATCGATTATTACGTATTCATTCACATATTCGAAGACTAGATCAAGACTGTACCACCTGTGCCGGTTGCAATTTTTCATTTCACTTGTTCATTAACTACAGTGCTTTTATGCAATGCGGGTTTTACGCGCTAGACAAAATTGAATGAAATCGCTTTACTTTAATTACAGTAAATAAATGTCTTTTAATTCCTACCAAATTTAGTATCTTCATTGAGTTTTTCTCTCCGTGAATGAGAATAATCGTTCTCAGTGGTGTAACTGTAATGTCGATTGTTGACTTTTTGTACAGGGTCGACTCCTGCCAAGAGTGATCCTTTAAAAAAAACTAATAAATAGAGTTTATTCTATGATTTTCACTATAAAGGTTTCACAAAAACCGCGACACGTGTTTCGCTATACAATAGCTTCTTCAAGCATAACTAAAGTTACTTCTAAATTACACCTTATATACTATAACCTAGTAAGTATTCGTCTACCTAAGTAATAAATCTACCTGAAAAAATATACCTGAAAAAGTCAGGTATCAATACATTTTTCGAAAGTCCACCTGTAAATATACCTAACTATTATTACCTGCGTGAGAGTTTTTGAATTTGTTTATTTCCATACTCTCCAACAGGTTGAGTTTCAAACCTTTCTTCTGGAAATGGAGGGGTTAGTATTCATGGTCGAACTCATGTCCCTCTGAGATTAGATGACTGGCATATGTGGAATTTATTTTTCCATTGTGAAAACTATATCTGTGTTCCTTTATGCGGGTTTTAAACGTTCTTCCAGTTTGACCTATATAAAACATCGGATAATAATCAAAGAAGTTATACAGTCAAGCTTTGAAAGAAGTTTACCCAATTCGAAGAGAAGAGGATAAAAGTTATAGAACCTTAACCTACTTAGGCCAACCCACTACAAATATTTCAGATTTTCTGCACAGCAAAGGTGTAAATACTGCTTTCAAAACCAAAAACTTGGACATGTACATTAAAAATAAAAAAGATAAAAGTTCAGTTTCAGAAAAATCAGGAGTGTATAAATTATCGTGTGGGTCATGTCCGATGTTTTATATAGGTCAAACTGGAAGAACGTTTAAAACCCACATAAAGGAACACAAATATAGTTTTCAGAACGGAAAAATAAATTCCGCATATGCCAGTCATCTAATTTCAGAGGGACATGATTGAATGTCGCTTTTTCCATTAAAGGATAACGTAAGTCCTCCATTTCACTGCCATATTTATTGGCTAGTTAGCTGTTTTCCGACTATGTTATAGGCAAAATTGCAGTTTGTTTCAAGTTAAACACAGACTTGTTTTTGAAAAAATTGAATTTGAATTACCAAACGAAAAAATATGATATGTAGAGAATATATTATTTAAATGAAACCAGTATTGCTATTTTAGAAATGATAGGTCCTATATAAGGTACGAATTTGGGGGCGAAAATATTCCTATATCTATTTGGATTATATTTAATCTTCGAAAAAAAAAATTTGTGGAGATGCTGTCTTTTGGGTGTTTAACTTCCACAATCTGAAAAAAAAACAAAGGTAAATCAATTAGTTGATAGATAATCTGTGAATTGCAATAAAGGAATTCACCCAGAAAAGTTACTGCGTAATATAAATAACTGAATAATTCAATTAGTCAGTAACATAATTTTGCCTACAAATTGATTATCTAATGAAAAAAAATATCTATACTTTTTTACTTTACTCACTTTATCTAGAATCTAGATGGTTGATGTTTCGAAAAATTATCTTCCTCCGTTTGTAAAACCCAAAAAAATCACTTTGGACAACACCTCAATTACAGCAATATGTATTACCTTGGACACACATGTTAGACTTCATCAGATTCTCTATTGATGACCATTGTTCATTTCTTATATTGTGGAAGGTTGTTCACCCAAAGGGCAGTAACGATAATTTTTCAAATTAAAAAAAAAAAATTGCCGCCATCGTCTCACTTGAAATATTATGATGACTCGTATTACATGCAGTGGTTGTTTTGTTTTATAAAACATAGCAAACTATAGGGTGTCTTACTCTAACAAAATGAAAAGAAAAGTCATGTATACAGGGTGTTTCAAATTTGATCCTCACCATTGGGATCTCGGAAACTATGAGATGATTAAATTAGGGCAAAGTTGCGCATTTACCTGACTAACAATATGCCGTTGAGAAAATTTTGAAATTCCGAGTATATCCAGAGATATCCGGAAAAAACAGAAATTTCGGAAAATGTTTTTTTTGTTCTGACTTCATTTTTCGATGGATTCAAAAATAAATTACACTTCCACATTGCCACTTTCTCCCTGCTGCATAACAGTGTTTGCAGATTTGCTACCCGACGTTTTCTCTTCCGGCCACCATCATCAACTTTATTTTTTCTTATGGGCCCTACATTGGATTCTTTCTGTTTTGAATAGAACCAGATCTTACTTTTTCAATGAGGTATCATAATTCATCATTCTTTTTCGAAAAATTGGAGATATTAAAAAATATCAATTCTTATCATAATAAGCTTTGAAAACAAAATTAATCTTATCATAACAGGCTTCGACTTTGATGTTTCTTAATTTAACTTTCAATTTGTTACACTCAATGACATTTTGTTATTGTACAAGTCATTGAATTTTTGGCGAAAAATGGCTTTCACGAATAAAGAAAAAAGAGATATGATACAAATTCATTACAAATACGATAGAAACAATGTTGGGACATCGAAAATGTATTAAAACTAGTATCACGAAAGAAGACAACCACATCGAACTATGTTCAAGTTATTGGATCAAAATCTCACCGAGTTTGGTTCATTTGAAAAGCAGTGAATAATATTCGAAGAAGGGCACAGTTGTGTAATCATGAACATGGCCAGCATTTTGAGTATTTTTGCTGTAATTTACTTTTGTCTTTACATCTTAGTTAATTATTGTGATTTGTTCAAAGTTCTATTCTCATTGAAAAGGACACAATGTCTAATTTACCTCATACACACCTCATTTATCAAATTTCGATTGTTGATTCTGTCTCCGTATTTTTCCTCGGCTTTTCAAATGAACCAAACTCGGTGAGATTTTGATCCAATAACTTGAACATAGTTCGATGTGGTTGTCGTCTTTCGAGATACAAGTTTAAATACATTTCCGATGTCCTAACACTGTTTCTATCGTATTTGTAATAAATTTGTATCATATCTCTTTTTTCTTCATTCGTGAAAGCCATTTTTCGCCAAAAATTCAATGACTTGTACAATAACAAAATGTCATTGAGTATAACAAATTGAAAGTCAAATTTAGAGTCATCATCAAAGTCGAAGCCTGTTATGATAAGATTAATTTTGTTTTCAATATATCGGAAACAATATCTGAAAACATCATTATGTAAGCAGGAAAAAACTGGCAATGTGGAAGTGCAATTTATTTTCGAATCCTTCGAAAAATAGAGCCTGAAAAAAATAGAAACCATTTTTAGAAATTTCTGTTTTTTCCGGATATCTCCAGATATACTCGGAATTTCACAACTTTCTCAACGCCATATTGTTAGTCAGGTAAATGCGCAACTTTGTCCCAATTTAACCTTCTTCGTACCTCTCATAGTTTCCGAGATCCCAAAGGTGAGGATCGAATTTGAAACACCCTGTATGTGAGCAGAACAGCAAGTTAAATAAATAATTCACCTGTCAATTATTCAATTTTGAGATAGGATAATTGTTTGTAAGCTATCTTAATTAGTTTTAAATTGGAAAAGAGTGCATTTACTTTTTTTAAGTTATGAATCATTTATCGTTTGAAAGTATGTTTTATTCAAAAATAAAAAGAGGTTGTAACATGTCCACCATGTTTTTGTTAGTCTTTGTCCTCAAGTCGAAATAATGACTTATTCCATTTATTCTGTTTTTCTGATTTTCCAATTTCATCCGGATGGTAAAAGCAAAAATAGTATCTTGAGAATAATTGTAGAACTGTAACAGATTTAAATATAATTAATTGTAATAAGATGCCAACCAATAGATTTATAGTGTGTGAAGAAACATTGAGGTTATGGATAGAAATTATCAGAAATGTTTTACCTTCTGCCCAAATGCATTGGGCGTTTCAAAGTGTATCAAAGTTATTTTTCATTCGAATTGAATATCGCATATTGTTTTTCACATATAGATCCCGTCAAATCCTTTGTTTCATCTCATAATTTGATTTTCTCTTGAAGCTCTTTTTAAAATTATCGGGTTATATGATGAATATATAGCGATATCATAGTTATACCGTAATAACACACAAAAACACACTCTTAATTTTTTTCAAGGAAAACTTGTATTATTTGATGAAATCCGTGTTGTAAGTCAGTACATAAAAATTTATCTAACCTGTGCCCGAAATGATGTATATATTTTTTCAAGATCAATTTCTATAATGTTTGTTCGATAAAAGTTTTCAAGACTATTGACTAAATAGTTTTAGACTGAGCAGATTATTTAGGTGGCGTCTCCTGAACAAACTATTCAAGTTTTTCTTGAAGACTGTTGAAAATAATATATTTACTCGTACAATTTTTGAGTGTCAACTATATTGTTGTTCATATATACAAATATAAAGTATTGTGAAAAAGTATTTTTTGTTTCGTGTCAGAGATGTGTTCCAGGTTTTTTGCCCGTAGTCTGCAGGTTTTATGCGTGACGTTTCATCAAATACTGCGGTAAACATTATCAAAGGAGTTTGTCTTCAATTTTACATTTTCATAGGTAGGCGTGGCTTCGTTCCTCTCAATTCTATTGAATGACCTTGTTTGTGAACAATTAAGGAAGGGTAACCAGATTTTATTAATGTTCATTGCCTATTCATTCCTATTGAAATTATTCCCGCGTTTTTAAATTTGTGTTGTCTCTCTATATAGTCTCAGATATTCTATCTGAGTGTCTACCTAAGGTAGAGAGCAAATAGTTGTTGGTTCACAGATGGATCAAAAACACCGTCCGGTTCTGGTGCAGGTGTTTTCAGTCGCAGACCCAGGACCAGACCAGGTCGCGAAGGAACCTATGCGACCTATGCGACGCTATTGAACTGTGTGCGGAGAGATTGAAAGAATCCAACCTCATACGCAAGTCAATAAAAATATTCTCGGACAGTCAAGCGACGTTGGAAATTCTTGGCTCCTACCGAGCAACGTCTAAATTGGTAGCAAAATGCCAAAAACAACTCTCCTTCATAGGAAGACTTAACAGATTGTCTCTGGTCTGGATTCCTGGCCATACTGGCCTGGAAGGCAAAGAGGCTGCTGACTCCCTTGAAAAGGAGGGTCTACCATTGGCAACGCTTTACGCTTTGGCAAACAAATATTGAACACCTGGATGGCAAGAAGATTTATAGACTTCAGGCAGAATCTTCCAGGATTGATTCACTCCAAGGCGTTTTTTCACCCTTTGAAGCTTGATACCAAACAGTTGTTGCAGGGATGAACAGCGATGAACTACGATGAACAGCGATGAGCAGGGATGAACTACGATGATGTCTAACATGCCTTCTTACAGGTCACTGCCATTTGAATCATCTCGGATTGTCGGAAAACAGTGTGTGTCGCCTCTGTTTGAAAAATGTTGAAACAGCAGAGCACATACTTTGTGCCTGCCCCGCTGGGGACCGAATGAGGTGTTTAGAGCTTGGCAGAGCCGTACTCTTATCATCTGACCTGAAGGACCACTCACCAAACTAATCGGCTTCGTTAAGAAACTGGGTTTATTTGGTCGAGTGTGAATAGGTGTGAGCCACAATAAACCTTTGCGGGTTGCGGTGGAGGGTCGAATAGACCCACACACTTTGGACCTAACCTAACCTACCTGAGGAAGTCAATCACTAAAGAAATTCTTCAAAAGAAATGGAAACAGCGAAGTAACCCAAGCTAGGCCCGTAAAGGAAAAGGTTTTTTCCCTATCTTGAAAATGTTTCTGGTCGGATTGGTAGAAATTCAGAGAAACACGACGTAAAACCAACACCCGGTGTATACCGGATTCTTTGTAGCTGCGGGTCGATCTATATTAGAACCACGAAAAGACGCAATTAACAGTAATAAAATCTTACTACCTGTCCTAAATTGTACACAAATAAGGTCATTCAATCCAATTAAGAGAAACGTAGCCACGCCCACCTATGGTAATATAAAATGAAAGAGAAATTCCAACATGGTAGTTGAGAACAACTCGAGCTCTTCGATCGTTACGTCATCGCCTTCGATAATGTTTGCCGCAGTAGTAGACGAAACATTAGGCATAACAACCTCCATACCACCGCCAGAAAACCGGGAAAATCGCTTCAACACAGTTATCTCTGGATGTGAAAGTTTATTCTGTTTTATTGAACATCAGGTTGAAATTTGAAAAACCTTGTTCAGCGTCGAACAGCCAAATGAAAATATTTCATATTTCATTTTTAATAATGTTCGACATTCAAATTATATATTCACAACTGCACTACATGTGTATTTTCCTGCAATAGTTCAAAACCAATTTCTCTAGATTTCTGAAAAGAAATAAAATATCCAAAATATTGTCCCACCAGTATTCCTTCCCAAAATTCAACACTCGTGAATTTTATCAGAAAAAGTATCTTGAGTTAGGTTTATCACGTTCAGTTGTTCCTATTCTTATGCTACCTATTTTGAATAATATCAATTTTGAAACAAACCCTGTTATTGAATTTAATTGCGATTTTGTGCTCAAACTGTATGATTTCAGTATATCTATATTATATTATGTAATGCAACTTCTGACTAACTATTAATATATAACTATAATATTAGGCTCGCACGTAAAATGGTAGTGTACCACAAAACCGCACAGATTTCTGACCTTTTTACTGAAATAGCTCTTTTTCTACTTAGTCTGATGCTTGTACGAAATGTATATTTTTCTCCTGTGCATTTTGATATAGCATTTAGGTTTGCTGAATGTTGCATTTCTGCATGACGGTGTTGTTTGCATTTTTAGGATGCGGTAAGTGCTAGCTCTCTCTATCTATCTTCAAAAGCAAATAACTGTAAGTAGTCAAGACTTTTAACCTGTGGTAAGTGTTAGACTTACTGTCCACGATTGAATATCCAACGCTTCAATGTTTCCGTTGGAAAAGTGACATTTGATTGATATTTTTCATAGAAGCATTGAAACTGTTGTAGGTACTACAAATTGTACTATTTCAACTTTGGAATTGCAAAAAATGAGAATTGTACGTCATAATTATTTTTTCTATAATTTGTTTTTAATATTTGAAGCTTTATATCAGTAATTGCGTGTTGCAAGTCATAGAGATAATAAGAGTGTATCAATTGAAAGTAATTATATATACATGTTTCTAGTTTTATATATGTATCCATCTAACAACAATTGGTAAAGATGAAGATGAAGAGATACTTGATAATAGTTCTTTTTACTCCTTCAACTTTTAGAGTGTCTGTATATTTTTAAAATATATACTTATACAGTATGTGTATATTAGCCCGATCAAATCCGAATTGATTGAACATCGATTGCACCTCATTGGTCGTATTCTGAAACAGGAAAACAACTTCAACATACTTATTCAGTTGTTTTTTCATCCCATAAATTAAGTTGGATTCTTATTGATAATTAATATATAATTGATATAATACTTATTATCTTACTGTTTAGTACACCATATACTGTAGCTACAAAAGTGTCCCTTTATATAAAAAATAAAATATGCATTTTGAGAAGTAGGTTTGCAAATAGGTTATATCTAGGCATATTTGAATCTCATCACATCACAGTTTATTTGTCAATCAAAACAGTTATGACTGTCAATTCACATTTTGATAGCAAATGTTTGAAAATAACAGCAGTTATTTTGGTTCATTTCATCCTCTCACAGTTAAAACAGCTCTGCACATAAAATATATACAGTTATTACAACTATTATTCTCAGATTGGTCTGTTTTCTCTTCAATACGAGTGTCTTCCAACATAAAGGGTGCAGAGTGACACAACTCGAACATGCCATATTGAAAGAAGAGAGAATAATAACAATTCACTTGTTTTCCATTGAAATTTGTTAAATTTCAATGGAAATTTGTTGAAAATTATATATGACAGATTAGGATCACATGTTGAACGGTAATATTTCGTTAATTGCTTCTTGAACAAACTTCGATTTTGAGTGTTGTAGTTCATCTTCTGCTAACAGGAAAACCAACTCCAACCCAATTAGTCAATACATGATTTTATTTCTAATAATAAAAATATTGTTTGTGAACTCTCTAGATCTAAATAGAAAATAAAAAACTAAATTAGCTTATTTGTGTGCTCTCAATAACCAACACGTGTCCAATATAGTCGTGATATTTACAGAAAATACGACTGATATGTTCTAATAAATAACCAATAACAAAAATCCACCCAAATTTTTTTTATACACAGGGGGTGACATAAATCTTTCTCCCTTTTATAGAATTTATTTCAAACATCAGATTAGTATGTGAAAAGTCAATAAAAAAGTCAACAACATATTAAAAGATAAATGTAGATACAAAAACAATAATTTCAGTTTTCCTGTTAACCGTAATGAGTAACAATCAATCTGAGAATATTCACAAAATGCACTCGACACTACAAACTTACAAAACTGGTTTTGTGGTGTTGTAATTGTGGCTTTGTAGGTGCTAGACCTTCAAAGGGCACTCCATGCGGAACCTTCATCGTGTGACGATATGTCACACAATGCAGCTCATACTAGCAGCAAAGTGAGTTTATCAGCAGGAAATGCTTGCTTTCGCACATTCTTTTTCACTCGTAAACAATTAATTACTGGTATGTATGGTAGTCATTACTTTTACAAAATTAATGTTAACAAGTAAAGTCAATAATTTTGTTTTCCTATTTTTGACAAGAATTATCGTTGAGTGTTATGAAAGTAGTTTAAAATTTAATACAGAAGTCATCAATATGAGATTTGTTTTATTAGATATTTTCTAAAAGTTACTGAATACCATACCATAATGTTTTAAGAATATACAAGGTATTTGTTATCATATATCATTCTCATATATATTTGATAGATTCACTCATGTATGTGGAGATTGACATTGGGAGTACCAGATTCATTTTAAGGGAGTTTGAACATTGGAGATTGACATTGGGAGTACCAGATTCATTTTAAGGGAGTTTAAACAAAATTTGTCATTTCGCATGATCGATATAAGAAAAACGTCAAACAAATAAATACTAATATTGTCAATTAAATAATTTCAAGATCAATCAATTGAATAACATCCTTTCAGAAGAACGAGTAAAGCCTAGGAAAGTATCAACAGAAAATTCAATTTACGCCTTCTGCTGATGTTTCTGGAAATTGTATTTCCCTGTCTCAGAGTTAGTGAAAAAGTTGAACATTAGGAAAATTTTTAAAACATTCAAATATTTGGAATTCTTCAACATCAGTTGGCATGGTTTGTGTGAATAAAAATCTCCGACAATCACCTTTTGTATATCACCCATCGATGGAATAGTGCACTAGGGTCCTCATTTTTACTTTTGCTACTAATATTTACAATGCATCTTATCCTGTCTAGCATAAAAGTTACTGAGAGTATATTCTCATTATGGTATACGTTCATGCCTCTCCAGTTTTTCTCAAATGTCGCCGCTTTCAAACGTTGATGGTTCACCAGTTATCTTTACCACCCACACGACTCCTCTCCTACTTTCATATTCTTTCCATTTCTTTTTTTTTTGATGAATATCAATGATCTATTGGAAGTCACCAATTTTCCAAAATATTGCATTGCAAACGACATCACATTTATTTTCCAATTTAATTGCCGAAACTTCATTACCATCTCAATAAAAATCTAAACAAATTTTTACTCCACATGAATGTACAACATATTCAAAAATATGTTTACTTTCTTTTGTAAAAATAACAGATTGAAAACAGTTGAATACTGTTGAATATTATGTATCGTTAGTAAATGACATTGAGAACAATAACAATATTACCCAACAATTTTTAGTAGAAATGAATTGAATGACCCTCAATAGGTGAGGTGGCGATTAGTCCAGATATAAAAACATTAGGATAGCCGTGAGAGTTTGTGTCATCGCCTGATGATGCCAACTTGGCTAGCGAAACCCTCATCAGGAAAATGTACTTTTGTTCTGATGTGATTTTTTCACTGGAAGAAAAATACCTTTTTTTGTGTAACAAGCTTAGGAGCCTACAAAGCAATGGTTAAATTTCAACGCCTTAAACCAGGTACCAAACGCATTCTGATTGTTGTGAATCGTGCTTTAGAATCAATTATTGCAGTTGGGTTTACATTCCACATTTCAATTCAGGCAGTTTTTCTATGACTTAAAGTCCAGTCATCTGGTAGTTTTACCTGGAAAATTTTCCGGGAGTTCTGAAAATTGATTATTTTATGGATTTCGGTAAGCTCTTTTCGAATTTCAACTTTGCCACCTCGTATCTCCGCCGTTCGCGCCGCCATATTCAAAAAAGGGCGCCTAAAAACAGTTTTTTGGGAATATCTCCTTTCCTACGCATTTTACGAAATTTTACAAAATTAAACAACAAAAAATTTCATACAATTAATGTATCAATAATGTTTTTATAAAATCAATAGTTTTTTGCGTACAAGCGCCGCGCTGCAAAGTACATTTCAATAGAAGTTTCTGAAAAAAACTCATTTTCACACCACCTGGAGGTAGAGTAAGCGGCGCTTTTTTTATTGTGGTTGCACCTGTGGGCCTAATCCACATGATGTATTTATTTTGAAATTTAGCGCAATCTCCTTCGCTTTGCTGTTCCTGATGGACCAGGTGTTACAACTTCGTCCTGAGCACCGATCGACACATCTAGGACTTAAATTTCGTCCGCATCATCTGCGATGTGATTATCAGATCACTATCATCACACGCCTCTTCGTTTTCAATTTCATCGAAAGCTTTTTCAAAAATAGTCGCCGTTTCTTCCTCTTCATCGTCATTATATGATGGAATTGACGAATAATTACTAGTACCACAACAATTTGTGCATATAACGGAGTATTACCCTTATACCCTTATACCCATTACACCTATACTTATACATTACTTATACCCTTATAACTGTTTCTTCAATACCAGCCGCAGTAGTAGAATATTTCAGAAAAATATACGAAAAAGATGTGGTGGTGCAGATGAATAATACTTTGAGACGCTCGTACGCCAAAAACTATTGATTTTATGAAAAAAAATATGTTTACATAAATTCTAGGTCATTTTTTCTAGTTCAATTTTGTACATGAATATTTTTTTCGTAAAATGCGTTGAAATGGAGATATTCTCAAAAAACTGTTTTAGGCGCCATATTTTCAATATGGCGGCGCGAGCGGCAGAGATATCCATAAAATAACCAATTTTCAAAACTCCCGGAAAACTTTCCAGGTAACCCCTTTTTTTTGACCAAATGACTTGACAATTAATCTAATATTCTAGACCTATAGTTCTATAACCTATTTGAATTCTGATTTGAATTCTCCAACAAATACATTTTGTGGAATCGAACCAGTTCAATCACAAACGATGTGATTGTGTTTTCATTTTCAAACTTTGTAACTCGGAAAATGGGAAATACAAAATTTTCGAAACGTTACATTTTTGCCTTGCTTGCCCCTAAATAGTTACTTACTAGTCGCAGTATCATTGATAAATCTTATCTCTTTTAATGTTAAAGAAATATTTAAAGATGTTCAACAGTTGGGCGTATTTTTTTCTACATTATATTGATTAATCTTCTGTAACAAAGTTTATCGAATTTTTGTTTCGGTACAGTAAAAACTTGTTTTTTCGTCATCTCTATTTACTTCGTGTGGACCTTCAATTTTGCAATCTATTCTTGCATAAAAATAGTCGAATGAAAGTTTAATGACAATTTTTACATTTCAATGCGATTTTTTTATATTTTTTAATAAGATGTCCATTCCTTTGAGAATGATAAATGATAATCTTACAAATCACACACATTCAGCTTGTTAGCCACATTCCATATTTTATGTAGCGATAACCCATTGGGTTAATGGTAGTCCTGTCTTTGCTTGGGAATTATGGTTCAATTCACCAATCGATGGTAAACGTTGGTAAACGAAAGAAAGCAGAATCGCATTCCATTCTTTAATTTTTACCTACAAGACCAGAAATGATAAAAAAAATTCTTAACCCCTCAACTCGTATTCTATTTCATTCACGAACTGTATGAAAATAATGGTAGCTCAAGATTCCAAACCAAAAAAAGACAGTAGTATGGAACCCATTAGAAAAGGAGGAAAATATGAAAATCAAAGGAAAAATAATTACTGGCTATCTGACTTCAGGAAGTGGGAGGAGGTGAGTTTTTAATCTCGATTTCCGGCAAAGCCATGGAAAACGTATGGAAAAAAGTTGAATAGCAAAGTTGTAGGCAATTTATTTAATTCTAATTACATTCATTTCATAGAAAATCTCATAAAATATAAATATACCTGTAAATCGTACTATTTAATTCTAATACTTCATTCTGATTATGTTATCAATTATAATATTTTCAAAATCTTGTTATTTATAAATATCCTATCTTTCACAATCAATCACTCATCCATTAGTTGTCTCTTTGATGGCAGTTCTTCGTCGTTAGATTCGACAAACCTTTCCAATCAAATCATCACCTTCTTTGTCTCCGTATTCTTTCCAGTCTGCATTGGTTCTTCATCCACAATTTCATCTGAATCATTAACTTCCTCGTAGGTTTTCTCTTCCATATTGGAGCAATTTTCAGAACCATGACAATTTAAGCATTTTGTGCATTTCAAACCATGTTTTTGACAGCCACATTTTAAACTGTTACATCCAGTTTCTTAGCTGCAGCAAATAGTTTTGCTGCAATACTTTCGGAATTAATTCCTTTTCTGTAAATTTGGGAACAATGCCACGTTGATGTTGCAGTTCGTTACCCAATCAAGTTTGAAGCTGATAGTACGCCCTGTAACAATGTTGTTCTGCTGTTCCTTTTGTGAATGGGAGGTTTGCCAAAATAAAATATGATTTAATTTTTGCCAATTGATATTTTTGAAATCTTAATTGATTCAGTGTCATGTTTTCATTTTTACATTCATAAATGTTAAAATTTGATAAATTTTCAGCGTCTAATAATGAATTCACGATACTTTTCTTTCATTTTCCGGCAAATCCAGATGTTGTATCGCTAACGGAAAAACAATGCAGAAATGCAACAATATTTTTGAAGGATTCATATTTGAAACTATTAAACGTGTAAAGTATATCCTTTACATTTCCAGAACCTGTTTTGAGAAAATAAATGGGAAAATGAATGATTATTTGAATTCAATCGATTTAAAAGAACCTAAAGATCAATATCTTGACCCACAACAATGACGGTTTTATTAGTATCTCTGGCAATTTCTATCAAGGTCTTAATTATGTCAGCATCAGTATCTTCTTCTACTTGTTTGCAGGAAAACCCTTGTGACTGTAATGTTTTCATTAAAGTTTCTATTATTTTGTCCTTGGTATATTTGAATGATTTTTCTACGACTACGTTATCCTTTTAGTTGAAGTAGCTGCTGGTACTATTGTAACAGTAACTGATTTTTTAATTTCGGGGTACCCATCAAAGAAAATTTAGCTGTTTGCTACGTAATGTTTTTCCATAGGTCACTCAGGTATATAAATTATTTCAAAACAGCAATAAATAGGCATCTACAAATATCATGTAGAGAAGATTCTACAACCTTCTCAAAATATTGTAGATGTCTTATTAAATATTACCTTTATTAACTTATTTGTTTGGTAATTATAGTAGTTTTCGATTTACAATTTTTTCGTTTATCAATGTAACATGGAATCTTACGTTTTTTGAGTAGGTAACCTAAGTGTGAATTTTAATAAATAGCTCAAAATTTTACATGATCATTAAAAAAAATCAAATTCAAGTTTTTTTTCGATTTTTTGCATTTTCTGAGAAGATGGTAGAGATTTCAACTAACAAAAAGCACACTGACTTTTAAAAAAAAACTGCTATTTTGACGCGAGAATTTTCGATTGAAAATTAAGGGTGCTTTTTTGATATTAAGTCAAAGTAAGGTGAAAAAAAATTAATATTTCAAATCAAATGAATTTTAGTGTATTTGGGACATAAATCGTAAGCTTTCACTTTTTTTTTTTGAAAAAACTAAAAACTTGAATTTTTCACATAAATTTCGAAGTTATGTGAAAAAAATTGCGAATATAAAAGTTGTAGATCTTTTTATTACCTACAATTTTGCCATTTAACTTTTTTCCATAGAACTTGTAGTTTTGCCGGAAATCCAGATAAACTATTTTTTACCCTTAAAAACTCACCTCCACCCACTTCCCGAATTCAGATTAATTTATTTTTTCTTTCATTTTTATCATATTTCCCTTCTTTCCTAATGGGTTTCATCCTATTATTTTTTTTTTCACTTTTTACCATTTTTGAAGGCTTCAGCCCTGATCTAATATACATACTTACTTACTTGAAATTGGTGCCATTTTATAGTTAAAAAACGATATTTTTCCAACATTGGTCACTGCTGATATTCTCCTTAGAGTGTTCCAATGCTGGACGTTTTTTCATTATAATATATTATTGATCTTGATAACAAACAACCATATTGTCCCATTCTAAGAACATTATCATTTATCAATAGCAGTTTTCTGACGCCAGAATGTGAAAACTTGGAGGAATATTATCAAACAGGTTCCTTGCTTTCGAGCCAACAAAAATGGATACATTTCAACTACATACTACCCTCTTTATTGTCAGTCTGGAATCTTGAACTATAACTTTTCAACACAAAAGTCTGTTTTAATTTAAAACGTTCATTAGAAAATAGGTTGTAAGTAGTGTCCTATACATATATGTGTACAATAATTGATCACACCGTACTGTCCTAAATTTGTATTGGTGTTAATCATCCCTATTTATTGTCTCACTAATGAAATTCGGCTAGGTACATATTTGTCGAGTGTACAGGAGTGTATTTAAAAATTTTGATTTTGGTATTCACACGATTGATTTGAAATCAGCTTGGCGAACATACATTGAATCCGTATTTATTGCAATATATTTTAATTTCCCCAATGCGTTTCGATATTCTGAAAGAACTATTACTACACAAGTACCAAAATATTTTCATTGATATCGATTATTACGGGTTTAGTAATATAATTTTATTGGTTGAGAGAATTGTAACTAGGAATAGTAAAAAGTTGAGATTCGTGTATGCGGAAAAACTATTCGCAATAAGTAGTTGATAACTGTCGCCTTCATCAAACTGTTACAATCACATGTGCATTTCTGTCATAAAACCTTTCAGTATTTTTTTAACTCAACTGACTGAATGAGCAAATTTATCTATTTCATCTTTTGTCTCGGATAAAAACTGATATTTTTGTTTGTTATTTGATAATAACTCAGTTATATGTACAATAAAAGAAACCTAAATTCAATTAGACTGGTACTGTTTCCGGATCGTGGTATTTAAAAAAAAGATTGTCTAGTATCATAAAGATGGTCAACTGACCACCTATTTCTCAAATAGGTGGTCAGTTTGCTGTCCCTCAATTATCCCACAGTAATGGACATCAAAATGAACTGTTTCCAAGAGATAAAAGACCCTGAAGCAAATGAAAGAAACCATTTCTTCAACACGTCAGAAAATGATTGGAAATAAATTTAAGGTAATAGGTTAACAGTATTTCATACAATTAATGGTCTGAAAGATGTACGCCTAGTTCAAAATACTAACACAACTCGACACTTGGTAGATTTTAGATTAAAATGGATCGCTAGGACCTTGAATCCCTCAGTACTACGACTTATACCTATAAGATCATTTGTACATAAACGAATTATCTTCGTTGATACTTCATTCGGAGTTACTCATATGCAAGCATAAGTGTTATCCCTCCAAGTAACTCAAGCCTGGAACACTTCTAATTTTGTGATAGAATAGACAATATCCTATAAGCTGTGCAATTCTATCGCGATAGGTTAATCAATCTTTTCCCTTTTTTTTCCTAGCACTTCATTCCTGTAATATCTCAATTGATCAAATTGACATTGCCAGAATTCTTCCCATATTTGAATATTTGACACTTTCCATATCAGAGAAAGGAATATTGCTTTTCTTTCAGTTAAATTATGTCCCGATTTTCTCATCATAGTTATCCGATTTCTCTCTGCCAGTTGTCTTAGGGACAATTAGCAGCTCCAAGTCAGTTTAGATTCACAAGATAGTATCTTCAGAGCTTTCTGCGCTTCTTGGATGTTTGAAAAAAATATATATCCTTTCGACAGGAGTACCTCCTTCAAGCCCTTCCCGAGCAAACTTCTTTATTAGCATGCAATTTTGCATTAAAGATGGCGGGTGTGTTTTGAGAGAAATTTGAAGAGGGACATTTCACATCGTTTGTATTTTTTCCAAATATTATATGGTACATCCAGATTGTGGTCCAGGTCAGTTTTTGGTTGATAATCATGCCTAATCAGTATTTCATTTGTTTGTGAAGTGATTCCCGAAAGATATTGAACTATGAATATTGGGTAGAAGAGAGTTCAATATCCATCAGACACTTTATTTATGAAGCTTTTTTTTAAATATAAAAAAAATTCGTCAATATCAAAAAAGGCAGACTGGTGACTCCCCTGGTGGAATCGATTTGAAACTAAGTTTCAAGATGCATTCATTTTTTGTCTTTTATATCATTCCAGCCTGCTGAAAATTTCAATTTTCCAGTGATCATCAAATATAGTAGCGATGAATAGAGATGGATCTTGTATGAATAATATTTTCTCGCTGTTCTATTTCCATCACGATATAAGCAACCGACATCTATAACGCCAGTTTTTTTCGAATCCGGCCTACTCTTCACCGACGAGGAAATTAATCGTCTACGAAAGAAATAAAACAACTCATGCAGGTTAAAAGACGGCCTTTTTTGGTCGAATAAACTTTTGGGATTTGTTTGAGATCACGCTTGTCAGAACACCAAATTGGTTCAACAATAAAATACGCTATACTACGAATGTTCGCTTCATAGCCATCGAAACATCGCGTCGGTTAAGGAAAATAACTATTTTTCGTTTTTTAATGTAAAGTAACTCTGAAAAGTAATTTTAAATAGCTCAACGGTACGTATTGTTAGTACAGGAGCCAGGGATTTTTCTCGATCAATTTGAGAACAGATAATTTCCTGCATCAATTCAAGTCAATGAGGGCACATATGCATTTTTCACATTACATTTATTATTTCACCGCGTCTGTCCAATTTTAAATTCACGGCCATTTCCTCATCCTAGTTATTATTTTTTAACATTCCACTTGACAAATTTCACTGATGTTAGTATTATGTTCTTTTCTTAGATTTCTCGAAAAAGGGAATGAAAAGTTTCTGAAAGCTCGACAAATAACAAAGAATATTTTTCAAATTGCTGGAAAATAATTCCATGATAATGAAAAGATAACTAGATCAGTACTATTCCGGTCATCCACAATTTGCTTTCAATTTAAGAGCTACCGGTAGAGACACGTTTCAGCCTATTGGGCATCATCAATATCGGGTTGGCGGTCCTCGACTATTTTTGTGACACCCAAGTTTGCTATATGGAAGGGTTTCCCGGTATTGATGATGACCAACAGCCTGAAACAGCTGTCTACCGGTGGCTCGTAGATTGAAATCAAATTGTGGATAATATCATGTGAGACCTATGATTTTGTAGGTACGTGTGGCAGATACCCGACGGAAAAAGCGACAGCTAACCCAGCTAATGCCGCGCGGAAAGCTTGAAGTAAAACCATCAGACATCTTTGCAACATCTTTCCTTTGGAAGATTTGTCGCATGTAACTTCCTATATAGATGTTTTTCCGTCGGATATCTGCCACACGTACCTACAAAATCGTCGGTCCCTCATGAGAGGCAATATCACAAATCACATGGGAAGAGTGGTTTTTCGGGAATCCGGTCTGTTTATAAAGTAAATTATACTATACATTCTAATTGTCAATGAATTCCATGCGATAGAACATATGCAGGCCAGACCAACAGACGTGTGACAAGTAGAGTATACGAACATCAACTTGCTGTCCGAAAGTCAGACCGATCCTCAGCCTTATCAAAACATCATCAATAGACAGGACACAACATAGACTTTGCGAACACTGAGACCATCGCCAGCGAAAACACTACAAGCTCGGATAATTCACGAGGCCATCGAAATTGAAAAGTGACCTTTCTGTCTGAACAAACGTGATGACGGTCAGAGACTTCCGACTGCCTGAAAAGCCCTAGTTTCCCGATGCTCTTCTCCCCACCAAGACGTCCGGTGCTGGTAATCACCCGAAGCCCCGCCCCACATTTCCACTTCAGTAGCTTCCGCTGATATAAATACCACTGAACACCCATCGACACCTCTGTTCAATCTAATGAGTAGGCAGATTGAGACCTTAGAGAGAACTCATGACAAGACCTGGGAAGTAGTAATAAAAACAATATTTTGTTCCTAACAGCAAAAAGAAAAAATTGCGTAGGGGTTTGAACTCGTGAAACCTGTGATCATCATGGCGTACAACTTTGAGACCAGTGAGCTATTTGGTATTAATTTACAAAACTGTAATTTCCTTTCCAATAACCCTATTTATTTTGTGAATCAAAATACGTGTGCTATAATGATAACTTTGAAGCCGTTTTTGTACAGAACAGTAAATACTGGAGCATCATATTAATGTGGTTGGAAAAAAATGTGTTCGATTCGATAAAACAGAATTATTATGAGTAATCAAGTTCCACTGTCTGTTATTCAAAGGATTCTGAAGAAACATAAGATTTCTCCTTATAAATTAGGACCAGTGCAAACACTAGAACCTGGTGACCCTGGAGACGATTGCTGTTTTGTCGATGGTTTATGAATAAATGCAGACAAGATCCAAACTTATATAGAAATATTATATGGAGCGATGAAGCAAAGACGATTTAGTTTTAATGTTTGGTGTGTTCTATTTAAAAGCGGTCAATTTTTCTACCATGTTTCTCTGAACGGACCCCGTTACATTATTTTATTAACAAGTGTGTTGGAAAAGTTTTTCCGTGATCTTGATCTGTAGGCTCGTCAGATGCCCAACAGGGTGAAGCACCAGCACATAATTTCAGTGGCGTAAAAAAATGCTGTTTTGGAAACAGATGGATTGCTACAAATGGTCCTGTTAAGTGGCCTCCTCGTTCACCAGACATTACACCTCTAGATTTTTATTTTTGGAGATATTTGAACAATGAGGTGTTCACAATGAAACATAATAATGTAGATGAACTGAAAAATAATATTGAAACTATAATTAATAGAATTGATGGCCGAATTGTGTTAAAAGCAACACGTAGTGTCAAGTGTAGGGCCCAAATATGTATTCAACAAGAAGGCGATGTTTTTGAATATTTACTCGATATTTTATAGCTCTTTGCCAAAACAACGAAAATTTTTGTACTGGTGAAAGATAAATATAAATTTAGGAGGTGATATGAGCTTTGTTGTTGAGAATATTATTACGAATCGAACTGCATGATAAAATATAGGGTGTTCCATTTAAAAAATATAATTTTTTGAAATTGACGCGACTATCAATTTGGTTTTTTTTTGGCATCGAGAAGGCCATAAAAAAATGCTACTAGTGTGCTCATTCAACTGAATTCGTAGCATCAATAATAACGGAGTTTGCAATGATGTCAACTTAATTTGGAACACCCTATATATATATATATATATATATATATATATATATATATATATATATATATATATATATATATATATATATATATATACAACAAAATATATAACGAAATATTTTCTGAAATTTTAATTTTGAAAAACACTTTCTAGATAATGATCATTCAGTCGATTATACAAACACAAAAATTTTAAAATTCTCCATATTGAACCAGATTCAAATAAAAGGCAATTTCTGAAGATGGCTGAAATAGAAATTAAAGAAAACAATATTAACAAAAAAACAGACATTGATAATCTTAGCAAAATTTATCCATCTCTACTAACAAAAAAAAACCTGAATACATTCTGTAATATTAAAACAATATAAATTATCACGATAAACAAAATTTTTCATATAGCACAGGTATATATGTAACTGTTTCATCTCTTATTATGTTTTATATATATTTATTATGCCATTTTCTATAGTACAGCCCACAATGAAGCTAATAAACATTAGCGAAAGCTAGCAACTAAAAATATTATCATTTACTTTCTAAACAGACCGAATCCCCGAAAAATCACTTCATTTGTATCAAGTTCTCACGTGTATTTCATCAGTTCGGACTTCCATTGTCTAATATAATATAAATTGATTTGAAATCCCTGAAAGAAACTGTGAAAAATTAAAAAGATTGACAAAAAAATAACAATTTTATTAAACAAAAAACTGAATTAACAAAGAAATAACATATATACAACCAAAAAAATAAAAAATTGAAATATTAATGCAAGCTGAAAATTAAAAAATTAAAAAATATTAACAAAAAATAAAAATTAAAAGATTCCAAACCATTTAGTCAAGGTAGCGTAGAGATACGTAACATATGGAAACCTCTAATCAAGCAGAAAACGACCACGCCAAACGGTCAATGAAACGGAGAGAGGGAAGAGGAGATAGCTGAAAGCACTCGAATGACCTATAAATAGTCAGATCTCGAATGAATAAGTCCGGTTATCGATAAAACAACTAACTGTTCAGAAAGTAAAAGCACATAAAGGCTGACTTTCGACCAAAAGAGGTCAGATGTCAATCTTGCTGAAGTGCCCATGAGTAAGTTGAGGACCGCTCGGAGAGCGGGGGTAAATGGAGGGGTGTATTAAGATTTCCTCAGAAAATTTATTTTTTTGGGGAAGTTTTTACTCCAAGGCACTCAACCCGGGAGGGGGCGTGTGGGGAATAAGTCTAGTTATCACCCGAAGACGAATGTGGATACTAACAATCGAAACATCGTTACGTAACTTGGTTTGGAATCTTTTAATTTTTATTTTTAATTTTTTGTTAATAATATTTTTTAATTTTCAGCTTGTATTAATATTTCATTTTTTTTATTTGGTTGTTGCTTGTATGTTATTTCTTTGTAATTTCAGTTTTTGATTTAATAAAATTGTTATTTTTTGGTTAATCTTTTAAATTTTTTACAGATTCTTTCAGGGATTTCAAATCAATTTATATTATATTACTGGAAGTCCGAACTGATGAAGTACACCACGAAACATTGTCAACCACCTTCAAACAAGTCCTCCCGTGATTTTTCATAAATAATATCCTCGTTCCTTCGCCAAAAATAGAAATATAATATTTTGAATGAAGATCTAATTTATAAAGTAATATATAGCTGTTGTCCGTAACTTTGGTTTCTTTTTTTATCACCTATACAGAATAAATTCAAACGCATTCGGGGGATTGAAACGAATGTCGGAATATAAAATTTTTTGAACACACTCCCAACTTGACTGAAATCGATTTTGTTTTGAAATATTAACATGATAAAACATTATAGACCTCCAAGTAACTATTCCAACATTTTATTTACCTCATTTCGATTCTAGATCAAAAGGGTGGATAATTTTCGCATTCTGTAACTGTATACCTAATGCTTGTTCAATTGATTAAACTCCGATGTAGCTTATATGTACCTATCAGTAGTTGTCAATTTATCATTTGTTTGTAACACGATGTTAGTTGAATTAGAGTAATGTGGCTTATAGGTCCTAGAACTGCAAAGGGTGCTCCACGCAGAAATCTCACCCTCGCAAGAAACATGCCCATCCAGAGATACCGACAGCCATGTGAGTCTTAACTCACTCGCTTTTGCGTTTCTCTATTTTCCTGGTTTTCTAATCTCCGCCTGAAATATCCTTCAAAAATTAGTGATTCTTTCAAATAACTTACTGGATTGATTTTGTTTCGTATACTTTCAATTTCTGGTTTTAAAAGTATGTTTTCAATGAAAGTAACGTAGTTAATTTTCAACACCGCTGGAATTTTTATATTTAACATTTTTTTGTTACTAATGTGATAGTTGTTAATCAGATTTCTTGATAGGAGTATAAATATAATTACTTTGTTTAAAAAAATCTTCATTTTGCACCTTTCCAAATTTCAAAATCTAGCTTTCAAAGGTTCAGACGAAATAATAAAAAAACCTGATCGCTTCGAAAACTAAAAAAAAAACAATAATTTGTAAAACACATGCTCTTAAATTTAAGTTGTTAGTTGGCCGAAGAAAAAACTTTTATCGCCCTATATCTGTCGAAAGCTTTCGACTCAATCAATACTCATATTACAATTAATAAAATAAGTGAAACTGGGTTTCCGTGACAATTTTTTTTTGTGGCTGGCTTCATATCTTAAGGTCAGAAAAATTATTGTGAGAATTAATAATCACAGATCTCACCCACATGATGTAAAGGCTGGATGTAGAGGCTGGTGTACTCAAGGATCGATTCTTGGTTCGCTAATTTTTCTACAATATTTGAATGATCTTCCCAAATACGTCAGCACTAAACACCCAATTCTATATGCTGATGATACCACTTTAGCAACAGAAGCAGAAACGTTTGTGGAGCTCATTGTGAAAATGAATATACTCGCAAAGGAATTTACCACGTGGTGTGGGAAAAATGCACAGTATGCACTTTTCCACCAGAAATGAAATATCTGAGAATGGTAGAATCGCAGTAAATGATAGTGAAGTCTCTTGCACGAAATCCACAAATTTTTAGGGGTATTTGTGGACAAAAATATGGGATGGAATAGCAATGTCAATCACATTTGCAAGAAATTGAATAGTAGTTACTTTGCAATATTGCAACCGAAAAATATTTTTGTGATCAGTTGATCAGCATTCACTATGCTATTGTTTCTTATAATATTATTCTATGGGGTGATGCAGTGGGAACATCCAGGGTCTCCATCTCTCGAAAGAGGAGTATACGACTAATGTTCGGCCTAGACTATAGAGAAACATGTCGTAATCATTTCAAAGAACATGGAATTCTATTTACATCTACAGATGCAAAAAGTAATTATCATAACTTTTCTCTCAACTCTAATTATCACGACTACTCAACACGGTCTTCGAAACTTATTGGGCCTCCTACAGAGGCCTCCCACAGAGGAATTCAATTTCCTAATTATCTGCCTGCCTGTATAAGATTAGAAGACAACGTCAATGTTTTCAAAAGAAAACTAAAAAACTTTCTATGTAATGAATGTTACTATGACATATCAGAATTCATGAGCAAAAAGATCATCTGATATTATGTATACATTATGTCTGTGACTGTTCCAGTATCATGTACATATGATCTGACTGGAATAAAAATTATTATTATTATTATTATCGAAAAACAATAGAAAAACAGCAGCAAACTTCTACGTTCGACTCGCCTAATTTTCGCGACAGTGCAAAAACTACAACTAGTAGTGACTGTATTTAACTGTTATCGTAAATGTTTGTGAGCAGCTTTTAAATGATTTTGCACCAAAAATGTATTGAAAAGTCGTAAAACTATATACATACTCTATATGAAGAAATTTTTTCAACATTTGAGCTCCCACCCCAAATATTACTTACATATTGTGAAATGTCGAAAGTAAGAGACAAGAAGAGTAAGAGAGTAAGTAAGAGAGAAGAACACATAATGAGTATTGTATATTTTTGCAAAAGAAGCCAATGATATCGTAAGATAAAATCTGAAAGGTTGAGAGACCAGAAAAAAGTAACAACCTGGAGAAAGTTCAATATTTTTATAGCAGTTTCGGGGACATTGATAACAGAAGGTTGCGAGCCAAGCTTTATTCAACTTAATGAGTTCCAAAAAACATCAAAAGTGTAACCCCTGTTGTATCATAAATAAAACCTGTAAAGAAATGTATTAATGAGACTGTTCTTCTCAGAATCATCCCCCTCTTGAATATTTACATAAAATTCATAAACACCCTGTATATTTCTACAGATGCCAGCTGGACTAAACGATAATAATTTCAATTCCGTTCTGCCAGTTCAGAAGTAAACTTATTTCAAATGTAAGTTCTTCAGAAAATGTGTAACGATTCAATTCATGAAATTGATTCAAATGTTCGGTTTACCTGATTTACTTATTGTATTCAAAAACTGGCGTGGTCAAATTCGTAAAAATTAGATTATGATTGTGATTAACTCTTATTCTCTGAAAGAACCGTATAGATGCCGTCACAAAATTGATTTAGTTCATATATCTTTGTCAACTCCATGAAATCTCAGTTAGTAACGGGTCTAGTAGACACATTTTTTTCAATACATTTATTCCTTCATCTTATGAAACACCTTCAATTTAATTCTCTTGGTTTATGCTTTTTTTTCACCTGAAAATCAGTAAGTTATTTGATCAAACCACTGTTAGTGCAAGGATAACTGAATTGTTTTTCCTGAATTGAAACTACGAGGCTTTGGCTTCATTGTCAGAGATATCAACAATATTCTCGTTGTTACTCAATTAAAATGTGAAACAAATTGAAAATTTTGAGGCAAAGAAGGTCAGTTACAAATTTCCGTCATTCGGGAATGTTTGTGAAAAAATTCTGTAGTCTGTGTTAAAAGTTCAAAGTTGAAATTTCAACAAAGTAAAATGTCGACTGAGTTTGATAACTGTAGGACAAAAAATATTTGTCGTAATCCTGTAGTCACTTTAATCGCGTATAGTCAATGGAAATGAACATAGAAAAAATCGTTTACACATTACAAACTTTTACATTTTTATTTTGTTAGACAGGTTGATAGAATAATAATCCTAAGACACGGTATATCGATTTGTATAGGAAATCCGAAATCTACAGTCTTGGGAGGCGTTTATGACTATTTTATCAGTGCGCAAAATATTTATGCAAAACAAATCAGCATCAATAACACCACGTCAACTTGTAGTGCACTTTCATTTAGATACCCTTGTTGAAGTGTCGCGACGATCGTAGGCCTGTCAAGCCAGAAATCGCTACTGTGAACCCTGGCAAAATATTTTTTTATTTGGAATTTTCTCATTTTTTATATTTCAATGGAGAGGTAGAAAGTCAAACATTTTCTTTTTTAATAAACACAAAATTTTTATAACTGGCAAAATGTCACTGTGAAAGAGCAGATTTACTTACCTGTTTTAGTGACTAAGTCGTAAGGTATGGAATTCCATCAAGATACAAGGAGTATCCCTGATGTGATCACTTGGACCCCTTCTCCTTGTGAAATATTTTGTCAAAAACTCTCGACACACGACACTTTTGATGAACGAATAATAAAGAGTGGCGCAGCTTGACAATGAAAAGTTGGTTGGCACTTCAATTCTCAATGTTGTTTGCATTTTGGAATTCATTTATGTATTTATCCATCCGAACACGCTGATTAGCCTAATTACTTGGATATACCATAAAAAATATATAATTTAAGTTAAATACTAGTACACAGAGTGTCAATTTGAAAACTTCCCACCCCTAATATCTTCCATCCAGTAAAAAACAAGTCAATTTTATAGTCCAGGGAGATACTTTCAAGGACTAGATGTAGATGTTACCCTTAGAATTTTGAATGGGAAGGGGGGGTCAAGTGGCACATGATTTTGATTAGCGTTTAATTCTGCTTCCAATGGTACCCTGACTTATAATTTTTTTATTAGGACTTTCCGAAAAATAGCGTTCTAAACAGAAGTAATTATTATTACGCATATACTGAGATGCATGGTTTGACCGAAACTAGTAAGAATATTACATGATACCGTTCAATCCTTTATTAGGGGTAACATTAACCATTAGCTCTAATTAATTTACATCAAAAAGTTGTCTAATAGTAGAACGCAGATGGTAGTAAAGTTGTGTTTAGTAAATGCTGAACTTTTAATTCTCATCGCAGAAAGTGTACAGATAGCCGTCCTTTTCTGCTACTTCTGTAGTAAAAAGTTACTGTTTTCAGGCAAAAAATTGGTTTGCAAATTTGAACGATGTGGTAGTATTGTGCATAGAGTTTTACCTGTTGGGCTGTTTAGTGATTACTTTAATAAGTGTATAAAACTGTGAAAATGCCACTCAAGCAGATTTGAAATTATTGTAATTCATGGAAGAGTTGAAAAGTACGAACAGGGCGGGCATGTCTTTTTAACGAAAGACATCCAAATTGTAATGTAAGTTACTAGTATGTGCTTGATTTGATGAATAAGTTCATCGAAACTGGTTCAGTGATAAATAAAAAAAGAAATAACCCCAGAGTTCTAAATGAAGCAGCTCGAACTAAAAATTTGGGAACTTTTTCTGCAGAGCCCACGAGCTCCTTACGATCAGTTTCAGAACAGACGGTAATGTCATCTGAGACTGTCAGAAAAGCATTACATAAATTTCATCCTTATAAAATGCAGATTCTTCAAGAGCTCCACGAGGATAATTATGATAGAAGAATAGAGTTTTGTGAAATCATACCATCCCTAATCTTCTGTTAAACATCTGTTTCAGCGATGAGTGTTCATTTTTTGTGAATAGTAATGTTAATAGACAAAATTGTCGCTATTGGAGTGACGAAAATCCACTTATCATTCGGGAAGGGCATACACAACACCCACAAAAAGTTAATGTTTGGGATGGTAATCTTGAAAATGTCATAATTGGTCAATTATTTCTGGAAAAAAACTTGACTGGCAATCTGTACCTTGAAATGCTTGAAGGCACTATCCTCTTATAATTCATGAGCTAGAAACTCAAATGGATGCAGAAGGTAATGAACTTTCGCCGAAGGACCTGTTATTTTTCCAGTAGGACTGTGCTCCACCTCATTATTTTCTTCCCGTCCGAAAGTGGTCAAACGAGAGATTTCCGATTAAACGGATTGGCAGAAGGGGAGCAGTTGAATGGCCTCCAAGATCACCGGATTTAACACCCTCAGAATTTTTTCTTTGGGGGCATCTTGAATCCGTTGTTTATAAAACACAACCTTCCGATATTGAAGAACTTAAAAGACGCATTACAGCAGCATGCCAGTCAATTCCTAATGAAGTTTTCCCTAATGTTAGAGGAGAGTTCGAAAACAGACTTTATTACTGTTTAGAACAAATTGTACGACATTTCAAATTGTTTATAAGATAAGCGTAAGTAGATTTCATGTTTGAAATGTCTTTCTCGCAAATTAAGTTTTATTTTGTAAAAGAACAGTAACCAACAAATAAAAAATCCCACGCGTAATACATTTTTTCCTGTTATTTAAGGTTTGGAACGGTGCCACCTACTCTTTTAACCATTTTAATCAAAAGAAGTCAATACAATAATGCATCTCAGAATAGGCAAATTCTAATTAGAACGCTATTTTTCGGAAATTGCTCATCAAAAAATAAAACGTCAGGGTATCATTGGAAGCAGAATTGAACGCCAATCAAAATGATGTGTCACTTGACACCCTTTCCCATCTAAGATTCTAATGGTAACATCTACCCCTCCTTGGGGGTTGAGCCACGAGGGCTACAAATATTCCTTGAAAGTGTCCCCCTTGACTATAAAATTGACCTGTTTTTTCGATTCCTCATATTATTTACTGGAAGGAAGATATTAAAGGTGGAAACTTTTCAAATTGACACCCTGTATAATAATAATACATAATAATTACAATAAAATGTACTCATAACCGCCACTGTCAATATACAAGAACCGCTGGGAGAAATTATAAGAAATATAATTAAATAATTTAATAATAATTGACGAAAACCGTTTTGAGATGAAGTCATGTCCAATGATGTTAGGAAACGAATTTGATTAGCCAATCGAAGCATGTATACAAGAGAAGATTTAGATCCATATAAATTCAGAGGGTAGTTGAATGTTAGTAACGAAAGTATGCGTCGCATCGGTACATTAAACGGTGTCAACGATAAAATTGAAGGACAATTTATTCTAGTGTTCAAAATATCATACGAAAATATCATAATAGTCATAAAACGTCTTTGCTGCAGAGCAACTATTTAAATTCTATTCTAAGTGTTGATGTTCGCACCTCTTATAATTCGACCATTTATGAAATTTTTTATAATACAGATATCCCAGCAATTCATTTTGCACTTCTTCTATATCACCTTATACAATTGAATTCTCGTTTGACCAAATGTTGGATACATACTCAAGTTTGGGTCGGACTGAGTTATAAAAAAGCAATTTATTAGTTTTTATACTCTGATATTATACAGTGTGATTCCCAAAATATGCACCATATGGAAAAAAAAGTTATTCTTGACAAAAGTTTGTGCATCCCCTAAAACTGAACATGCACTAACAAAATACAGTAAAACACATGTAATATACAAATATTTGATTTTGAGGCAAGAGTAAGGTACTCTTTTTTTGAAAAATCTCGGGAAATGTTAATTGGAAAAGTTGTTCAACATTGAAAAATACATGTAGATTTGAAGTCATAGCTATCTGTGTAAAGTTTTATTTATTTACCCATTTTTTTATTGGGGACTACGAAAAAAAATTTGCGAAACTTTGCATTGTTATTTTTATTTTTTGGTAACACCGAAAAATTATACAGTATTGTTACAAAGATATTCAATCACAAAACATCAAAATAAAATAGGTATTTTGGAACAAACTCACTGATTTTCTGGAGATTATTTTGGAGAATTATTTTGGACAAGAAAATCTCCAGAAAATCAATGAGTTTGTTCCGAAATATTTATTTTATTTTGATGTTTTGTGATTTGATATTATTGAATATTAAGTTCTCTTTACAATACTGTATAATTTTGAGTACTTTTCAGTGTTAACAAAAAATAAAAATAACTTTGCACCAAAAACTTTGAAAATTATTTTACTCTTCAAAAAAATTGACCGTGGTTAACACCATGGTTGTGTAATTTGTACAGACTTTTGAAATAAACCGTCGAATACAGGATGTTGTCTATTTATCGTTTTAGCAAACTTTTTTTTCGTAGACCTTATTTTTAAAAAATGGGTAAAAAATAAAACTTCACTTAGATGGCTATGACTTCAAATCTGGATGTATTTTTTATTGTTCAACAACTTTTGTAAATAACATTTCTCCAAATTTTCCAAAATAAGGATAAGTACTTTACTCTTGTCTCAAAATCAAATATTTGAAGGCTTCTCATATATTACGTGTGTTTTACTGTATTTTGTTGGTGCATGTTCAGTTTTAGGGAATGCAAAAACTTTTACCAAGAATAACTTTTTGTCGAAAAGGTTCCCATATGGTGCATACTATGCGGATAACACTGTATAATAATATCCGATTAGCAGATTTCATAATGAATATTGTGAATATGGTTGGTAAAGGAAAAAGTAGAAGTAAACCCCAAATCTTCAACACGCTGTAATATTTCATTATCAATTGTGTAATCGTAAATAACTGGCTATTTTATTCTATTTATAGTTAGAACATGACATTTACTCATGTTAACTGACTCCATTTTCATATATTGTTGAAATTTTTTTGTGTCCCTAATCGTTTTCACGTTTTTGAAAAGTCTATAAAACCGTCTGCAAAAAGCAAACTGTATGAATAATTCAGCACTGATGAAAGATCATTATCGAACAATGGGAACAATGGAGGCCCCAAATTAGAATCTTGTGGGACTCCTGAAGCTGTAGCGAACTTTAGAGATATATTTTAATTATTTTTAACCGTATAATGTCCCTCTTATTATTCCATACTTTCCTTATTTATGCAGTAATACATCATGATTCACCTGATCAAATGCTTTTTTGAAATCAGTATAGACTATATCCAATTGGGACTTTTTTTCCAAACATTCAGAGATAATTGATATTATGTGAAAGATTTTCCACATTATGGTCCATTAAATGAAGATCTCAATAAACCACTCGTGACAGATTTCGATTCTTGCACATCAAGTTGTACAAAGTTGAGAGTTTTTGACAAAACCAAAGTGAATCGGCTAAAACACCAGGGTTTCTATGCATCTTCAATTTTCCTTGTGAGTGAAAGTTTATACATATTATGTTGTGTGTATGGTATTTGTTTTGAAAAAAAATATAATATGAATGTTTCTGAAAGGAACTTCTTCTTCTTCTCTTTTTGTGGTCTTTGCTTCCCTTCGGCGCAGTAGACCAAGTAAGGAACTTCTGTGCAAACTGAAAACGCCAAAGACTTTCGATTTCGGATTCGCTAATATCGATTCATCACGTTTTTTTAAATTCAAACTTACCTTAAATTATTTCTCCAGATATTTCATTACCTCTTGCCAGAATGTCGACTATCGCCATTTACGCGAGATGACATTCTGGGATTTTCACGCATGACTGTATGTGAACGCTCCATCTAGACGAACTTCAAAGTTTTGAATAACCAGACCACTTAGACTACTTAGAGCTTCTCTAGATACGCACGTAAAGTGCTTCACTTGTGCCCACTTGTGCCTCACTTGTGCCCACTCTACTTACGCATAAAGCGCTCAATAGAACAGCTCTTAAAATTGGGGTTCTTATCATTATGGTCTTATGGTCTAAAAATTGACGTGTTCTTTAAAATTTTCGATTACACGTCCGTTTCTGACTTACTGGGGTATACAGTTTTCGTTGGAACTGTATTTGCATAAACAAAACGGAATATGAAATGAACTGTCCCTCACTGGCAATCTAATAAAACCAAACTTCTTAACTCGTGAACATAGGGTTGACCCTTTGCTCTCAAAATTTGTTTGTTTTGCATTTTCTCCTAAAATATGAATGGTTGCTATTTCTGACAAATAATCGATAGAACGCCCCGCTTAAGAATTTAGTTCGTTTCCAATGTATCTGTTCTCTCCCTTTCACATCCATACGACTCGTAAGAACGTGTCAGTTACAATGCCTAATCCTGACATCGGTTTCGAAATACATCCACAATAGAACGGGTTCAAGAGTTACGTTTTCCTTTTTCTTTTCAATGGTATCTTAATGCTCTTATAAAGAAATGTCGGTAGCAGCTACAAGATGTCTTGATCTTGTAATTCGACGAACGATATAAAGATGGGTATCTCTCTTTCAAACTGTAATTCGAAACTTCGCGTCTGTACTGGAGGGTTAGAAGAAGATTAATATCGCTCGCTAAAAAAGAAAAATACGACAAAGATCGCAATACCATTACAATATTGAAGACAGGAAATTCTACGAGGTTGGATAATTTTAACAAATTTGATGTATTGAGAGTTCAAAAAGTTACATTTTTCAGGAAGAGAATATTATTATCTTTGGAAAATGTTCTATAGTCATTGTCAGTCTTCGTTTTTCACTTCACCTCCCCATTCATTATTTTGAACATGAAAATTTTTCACATGATTGTTTTTTTTACTGTTTCGTATTCTTCGTACCTACTTTGTGACGACTCAAATTCAAATGTGATACCATTCACTTTCAAATAATGTTTTAAATGAAGATCTATATTATATCAATTTTGGTAAATTGTTGGGAGATATACATTGTGTAAAAGATATACACTGTGTAAAAGCCAAATGGAATAAATTCATTATTTCGGTTACGGTACATATTTCAACAAAATGCCGAAACACGTCAAATTTGAATTATAATTTGACATACTTCAAAGGTGAAATGCTACCCCTACCTTCAACCCCCATCGAATGACAGGTACAACCCCCAATTTTTGAACAGGAAGTAAAGGGTTGTGATATATTGTTTGAAAAGTCTCTTTATTCCTTATTTAAAAATGTTTCTTGCAAGTTTATTGCAACAATTAAGATGAAATATATTAAAATCATGGAGTTACCGAAGTTCGATAAAATACACTCAAACTTATTGCAATATAATCAAAACTTATTGCACGTTGTGGTATTGATAATAAGAAAGTAAGCAAAAACCATAGCAATGTTCTTTTCAGATGGTGTCCTTTAAAAAACTGTAAACAATTTCCGTGGCAACGTTACTTTAAAACGCCTTGTCAACTTATTTTGTATGTTACAATATTAGTTGTCAGTATTTGAATTTAAGTTCAAAGTGCGTTAACTTCAAGTCTGAGAAATGGTTAGATTAACGAAAATGCATAAAATAACAGTTTTACAAATGATTGGTTACGGAGATAAAAGCCGAACACAATAGGAAGTAGGTCGCCTATTCCATGAGAAATTTCCTAATTTAACACCCATATATCAAGGAACAATAAGCAAAATAGAGAAGCAGTTGCGCGAGCTTAGTCATGTGGGGCAGATAAGAAAAGCAGCTGCTAATGCAATGAGTGATGAACTCAAATCAGATGTGATGCTTGAGTTTGAGGAAAACCCACATACATCTAGAAGACAGGCATCCACTACATTCAATGTTAGCCATACATCGATAGTAAACATATTAAAAGAAAATAAAAGGCATCCCTATAAACATGATACCTACTCAGAGGCTCATGAAAGACGATTTTGATAGAACTCATTTTTGTGAGCAAATGATGAACATGTTGGATAACAATATCATCCAATTAGAAGACGTTATGTTTTCTGATGAGTGTACTTGTTTCTTAACGGTCATGCTAATCGGCAAAATTGCCGCTACTAATCAACGGAAAATCCTAACTGGATGAGAGAAGAACACACCCAATGCCCTCAAAAGGTTAATGTTTGGGCAGGGATTGTAGGAAACCATATCATTAGTCCCTTTTTCATTGAGCGCAACTTGAATGACGATAATTATTTGGCACTACTTCAAAATGATGTCATTCCACGTTTAGTAAATTTATATCCTGATCCAGGAAACCCTTAAGTTCCAGTGAATACGATATGGTGTCAGCAGGTTGGAGCACCACCACATTACCAAGTTAATGTCCGGCAATATCTCGATACAACATTTCTCAATTGGTGGATAAGGAGGCGAGGATCGATTGAATGGCCAGCGCGATCACCTGATCTTTCATCATTAGATTTTTTATGGGGATATGTAAAGAGGGATATGGGATATGTAAAGATAACCTTCAGATTTGAATGACTTGAAAGAACTAATAACACTTGCGATTAGGTCGGTCACGCCTGATATGTTAAATAATGTTAGGAGACAGTTTTATTTGAGATTATGATGTTGTCAAGACGTTCTGCTTCGTTCTACTTCGTTCTACTTCGTTAACATCCATAGTTCTTTTTCGTAATCTACATTTCATTACCTTTTGCATTACATTTTATTTTTTGAGTGTATTTTATTGAATTTCGTTAACGATATGATTTTAATTCATTTTATCTTAATTGTTGCAATAAACTTGAAAGCGATAACATTTTTGAATAGAAAATGAAGAGACCTTTCAAACGATATTTCAAACCTGTCGTTCGAAAGGGGTTGAAGGTAGGAGTGGCATTTTTACGTTGAAGAATGTTAAATTATAATTTACAATCCCGATTTTTTTAAATATGTACAGTAACCTAAATAATGAATTTATATTTTATATCATATTATAAATTTTGAATCTGTATCGTGTATATATGGAATTAGATAATTTCAATCAATTGAAGATAAAACGGCCACTTCCAAATTTAAAAAAATGTTTGATCTTGAATGACTCAATCACATTAAACAGATTTCCTTATAATGTGCCTTGTTTGCCTCATTCATTGTAACATTTGCAAAATTGAGTTAAAATAAAAAAGTGTTGGTCGTTTTTATTACGCCTGAGTGTATTGAATTTAGTAAACTCGAGTGTTTGGAAAATAAAGGGTCTTTCATCAAGCGCTTCGTATATTTAAATTTGAACAAAAAAAATTGTGTGTCAGATATCATCGAATTTTTTTATTCTTTTGAAAGACCTATTGATGTCATGTGTGGAATATAACATCGTTCAAATGTCCGCCACGGCTTCTCTGAGGGTAACGATTCCGAAACGTTCAATTTTTCATGATTCTGGCGCCTAAATCAAGCTGATTTTGACCGATGGGCATGGGTTCTGTTGGCTTTGAGGACAGCTGTGGTTTGTGGCTCATTTACATAAATCTGCGACTTAACAAAACCCCACAAGGAAAAGTCTAAAGGTGTCAAATCACACGGTATCGGTGGCCAGTTCATATCACCTGTTGAAACCACATGTCGTTGGTGTGCAGATTATCCAATTCAGGTAAGAATAAGTTGGTAATCATCGACCTATAGTGCTCGCCGTTGACAGAGAGGGCTTGGCCAACGTCATTCTCAAAGCAATATAGACCGATGATGACGCCGCCAGCCCAAAATCCACACCAAACAGTTACTTTTTCGGGATGCATTGAATGCTCTTGGATCTCATGTGGATTGATATCGTCGACAGTTTGCTCACGTACCCATTCATCCATAAATGGGCTTCATTGCTGAAGCTGATTTTTCAATGAAAATTGGGGTCAGTTCCCAATTGTTCCAGAGCCCATTCCGCGAACACACGTCGTTGTTCATGGTCGTTCACCTTCAGTTTACGGGCCAGTTGAATTTTGTACGGGTGCAGGCTCAAGTCACGACGCAGAATTCGCCAGTTTGTGGTCTGCGAAAGGCCGGGTTCTTGTGAGCGACGCTAAAGCGACTGTCTCGGATTTTCCTGCTCACTCTCACAGGCAGTGGGGATGTTTTCGGCAGATCTTGCGTTTCGTCGACGTACGGGTGTTGGTCGACCGTTTACTGAACCAGTGGACTCAGATTTATCCAACACCGAGAGGAATAGTCCTCTCCGTAGGACGATTATGGCGTAAAATGGGCGAAGCGCGCTGTACGTTGTCCGAACAGAACACCAATTTTGGTAAAACAGTTTTATTAGTTTCACTTATTGTTAGATGCTATATCCGTCTATGGTTATTCAACAAAACAGACTGAATAAATGACAAGTAATTTGACAGATGTAGCCGTTATCAATTGTCAAAGTTTGGAATACCCTGTTGGAAGATCCTTTATTATGTACTAATATTCGTGCACAGTAAATGTTTCGCAATCTGAAATTCTTTTTAAAGTCGAAACTAATAGTCAACAAGTTGGTACTGTCACACCCACAGTCAGAATAGCAAGAATACTGGAAGAAGAAAACAATTGAATGATGCAATACGAATAAGTTTCACTGTGTTGCCAACTTCTTTTTGATAGCAAATGTTACTTACGTCACGAGCATCATTTTTACTCGATTTTGAAAAAATTACTGACAAAAAATGATTGAAAATATAAACCGAGTTACCTATATATAGTTTTTCATCCATGCGGTTATTCCAATATTAGAGTAGAGGTTCATATCTTCGTTTTAAAATTTGAATCCCTGTTAAAATACAGTGCATTTCTTTAATGCCCCCCTTTTTATTTTTGAACGGGTCAACTCAAAAAATTTAAATTTAGGATAATGGAATTAATGCATGGATACTTTATTTTGAAGTGAAATTGACATGAAACTTTCAAGATAGCGACTGGGCGCCATCTGGGAAAAAAATTAAATGGAAAGGGGGTTCTTGTGACACATATTTTTGAAGCTCCTGACAAATGCTTCACAACCCTAGAATATAATGTCAATATCTCAAACTACTACAAAATGGCGGAACTTTTAATAATTGCCTGAATACATTGACATTTAACTACATAATTTGAGTAATGTGGTGGTGCTCCATCTTGTTAGAATTAAATATCCATATGGAATTCATTAGGATTCGCTTCGACGATTTCAGTGATGATAGGGTCAACAGTAGTTTCCAGCATATTCGAATACAGTTCCCCAGTTCCCCAGTTGATCAATAAATAGAGGTCCTACAATATGGTTTCCCAATATCCCTGCCCAAACGTTAATTTGTTCTGGATATTGGGTATGTGTTTCGCGGAAAACGCGACGGAATAAGTAGACTGTTATTTGCATTTGCTGTTTTTCCGGAATGGGCGGATGACCTGGGGGGCTTTTTGTTATGTACACTACTGGTAATTGTGAATTTGGATACAAGTTCCCTCAAATATTTTCTACAGATAGGACGATTTGGAAAACGTTCATTGAAAATCCTTTCGGTCTCGTGAAAGTTATGCGTCGCACCGTAAATAAAAATCGCTTCAATTTTTTCTTCCAATGGACGAGAATTGACCATTTTAGAGATTGTTGACGTAGTACCTTCCTACTAGTAAAACCGAAAACTAAATGAGAATATTCTAACTGAACAATGATTTTCATTGTCGTACTGACATTTTTTTGGCGTTTTTATAAACAAAAAATAACTTAACAAACCTTATCGGGTTGTTGGAATTGCCATATGGCAGATAAAAAGGAATATTTATAGAAATATCGATATTAATGTGTTTGTGTCTTAAAGTTCCTTTTTTGCATGATCTGCACATCTTTGTGAAGAGTTTATTTAGATATTATTTGTCTTCAGGAAATTATTAAATGTTCCGCCATTTTGTAGTAGGTGAAGATATTGACTTCATATTCTAGAGTTGTGAAGTATTCGTCAGGAGCTTCAAAATGAAGTATTACAAGACCCCTCTTTCCATTTAAATTGTTTTTCCAGATGACTCCGAGTCCCGTCTTGAAAGTTTCATCTTACAATTTCACTTCAAAATAAAGTATTCATGCATTAATTTCATTATCCCAAATTACAATTTTTTCAGTTGACTTGTTCAAAAAATAGAAGGGGGGGGGCATTGCATTGTATATTACAAATCATTGTAGAATTTATAGATACCATTGATTAATTAGCTAAAGAAGTATGTATTTGAATGCATTTTCAATCATGTTACTTGAGTTCGTATGGATGTGGCATACCTTTAAATAGTTTTTGTGCGTGTTTTCTTGACATTGGATTATTTCTTGTGAAGCTTTGTTAATTGCGGCATGCTTTTCATTTTTCAGGTCATCGTAACCTCATTAGAAAGCAGATAGGGATGCGAAAATGATGTCGCACTATTGCTCTCTTAATAACGGATATGAAATAAAGTTATTTGTACAATGTACAATATTTCAAATGTTTAAAAAGAAAACTCATCTTTAATCGTTCAATTTGTCTATGGTCAACTGTGTTTTAACTATTTCTGTTTTTCTGAATATCTTTAATATTTCTGGGGATATTTTCATCAAATATGGAAAGCTGTACGAATGAACTGTTGTTCGTAGACTGCAAAAATGTTATATATTTGCTCTATGAAACAAAATGAATGTTCAAATGATGAAATAGATCGTTAGATTCTAAATGGCTCGCATTGAAGGGCTTTTGAACATAAGTACATGTGAGTTATTGCACAATAAAAAGGGTTAAAGGTATATACAATTTGCAGTAAATTTATTTTAGGTGACTTTGATTTTCTCTATTAAACGAAAATATCGTTCATAAGTATTGATGTAGCAATAGTGTGTAATAAATATTATAGCATCCCTACATCCCTGAATAAATACATATTGTTTCCATAAGAACGAAAAAATATAGAGGATAGCTTTTGGCTACAATATAAAGCTGAATTAATTAATAGGTTCCATTATTATCTTGGTCGAATGAATGAAACATGAAAATTCTCTCCACTAATGATACCATCAAATCTATTCCAAATGATTTTTTATCTGACTAGGAATTGTTATGTTATGATGTTTAGTAATTCGTAATTTTAATAACCAAGTAAAAGTAATACATGAATGATAGCTCATTTTAAACGAAACAATAATTTCCTTCTCCTCAAAAAGACGTTACGTTATTAGGAATAACAAGCTTAACCTGGTCAATTGATTGAGTTGTTTGTAAAGATTCTGGAAATGAAAATTGACAAGTTTGAATAAAATCATTCTTTGGATTTTTTGACGTAGCAGTTCCAAATAGTTTGTAGGTGTACATGTATATAGAATATATCAAAATAATTTTGTAATTCATTTTCATCAATGTTTACAAAGTGACTCAAAAAATGGTGGGACTTTTACCTTTCTATACAGTAGATAACAAATGCAGGAAAATCGTTATTCAATAGTACTTATGCATAAGATAAATAAGAATAACATGGGAACAAAAAAAATACATTTGTGGGATATTGAGACCTGATTTGAAGTATATATGTCATTTGATAATCCCAAAACAGATTATTTTTCATATCAATTCTTAGGAAATATCTGAAACATCAATTACTATGGAACAGCTCTTCAAAGGCTCATTCATTACAATCCTTTTCGCCTACTGTCATCAAGTATTTCTAATTGGTCGACTACTCTACCCCACTATCACAAAGCAACCTACCCTAACAGAAAGTTAACTATCTTCAACTCAATACCTAATTATTGAGCTATTCATTGATATATTTCTCCACAGAAGTGAAATGAGCAAACAGAATGGGAACATGTTCATTATCATTGTGTGAAAGTATTCTACAGTAAGACATAGTTAGTTTGCAATAGTCAGTAAATAGACTCCAATCTTCTACGTAATAAGTTTTCAATTCCATGAACTTCAGTAATCCAACAACATTTCATCATTTTTACTGAATTTTCATTAGTAATAAAAAGAGCGATACATCTTTTCTCTTTTACGAAACTCAGAAAACTTCGGAGGATAAGCATTTAGTCCAGTCGAAGACCATTTTCCGGTATAATTTTGCCAAACAGTCAGATGTAAAACAATGATTTAGATTCTGCTCCATCTCCACTCCACCGAAGGTTACTTCTAACTTGGTTGTGGATGCAACCCTTTCTCGGGTGTGAAAAATTTTTCATTGAAATTATGTCAGGCAACGGATTGAATGACTTTTTCTGAGAAACTGAGTGTGAAAGTGTCAATTTTGAACCCTCGTATTCAGTCGGTTATTTTTAAATATCTCTAAAGTAAGTATTTTATCGAAAACATTATTCCTAGAATGTAGCTTACTGAGAAAAGAAATGTCGATTCATGATGTCTTTTTGAAGGTTGATGTTCGTATGGAGACAGCAGATGATTGATGGAAAACCCCTTTGATTTCCATTCATTTTTTTAAACTTTAGTTTTTTTTTGTATCATAAAATTCCGTTCCGAATTCATCAGAAGATGTTTTACATTTGTTTGTTTTGGATGGAACGAGGACCAAACTGTGATAAGGTATCTAGTATGGATAAGGACACAAGTATATGCATTTTACAGAAAAAATTGTATATAAGTGTTCTGATAGCTTCTTAAAATGTAAATAGTAATTAGTAAATACACTGATTTATTTTATTTTGCCCATGTTTTTGTTTAATGATGAGAAATGTTATGTATCTAACTATCTAAATTGCTGGAAGAATTGATAACATTTATACATTCTGAATGAATTATACCATTCATTTAAAGTAGAACTCATGTGAATGAGTTCCACAACGAATATTTGAAATACAAACTGAGTAGAGAAAAGTATCTTCTGTATAATTCAGTGTTCATATAGAAATATTTGTTTCGAAAGAATTTTTTTCCTTTCGTGTAATTCAATGTTTATATGAAAGTAGCTGTTTCAAGAGGACTTTCTTTCAGTTTGTGTCTGAAAGTTACTTCTTTGCATGATCTACATATCCATGTATAGAGTTACTTATTTTCAAATTGATTACTTCCTTCCTTTCTTTGGAAGATTCCCTCGTCCTTTTTTTGTATCAGATGGAGTAGTAGAAAGCCAAAAACTTTCTTTCCCAAAAATTAATCACTCCTAAAAATATAACCCCTTCAATTCAGATTAGTTCTTATTCGTCAAACATCAAATTTGAAAGTTTCAACATGAAGTAACCAGGGAAAACTAATAGAACATATTTTTCAATTGCTTGAAAAAACTTCATTTATAGTTTCTGATGAAGTTCCTGAGCGAGTTATGGTGAAATTATAGTTGGTCCTTATGTTTTTCGGCAACAAAATAATGTGAGAATAATTGAAAATAATTGTTGCCAGTTCACAATTTACTTTATTAATGTAATATGCTCTAGTAGTTTAACCAGTTCAAAGTACTTAGTTTTGAAAAAAGTTAAGCTTGAAGTTGAAAAGGCGTTTTTGTAATTTTGTACAAAATAGTTTCTTAGTCAAATAACTCGAAAACCTTTAAAAGTATAGCTCAACTATAAGTAGTATCCATCAATGCTCCAATTGATAGTTTTGAGTTATTTTGAAGAAGGGGCAAATTTTTGTAAAACTACAAAAATGCTGTTTTTACCTAAGTTGTTTTCAAATCTTAGCACTTTGAACCGGTCAAACTTCTAGAGTATATTACAAATACATGAGTAAAGGGAATTTTGAAGTGGTAATGATTATATTTTCAATTGGTAATTGATTGAGGGATGATTTTCACAATTTTCATAACTTACTTTCAAGCACTTCTAAAAAGGTTCTGTGGAATTGCCCGTAAAATGCATTGTTTTTTGGTTACTTCTCTTTGAAATTTTCGATTCCGACGTTTGAAAAATGAGAGGCAACTAACAACAAGGTATTAGTCTTTTTGTATTGGGTCTATAATTTTGTTTTTTTGCAAGCTACAAAGCTTCAATTTTACTAAGAATAATATTTTCGGTAAAGTACTTACCGTACTTGCTTAGAATTAGTCAATCTATCATTCCCGGACTTATTTTCCAAGAAACAGTTTTCACCCCCTGGATTAGAGGGTAAGTAGAACCTCAATCCAAATTTTGAATTAGGCAGAAAATCATTCTTTATTTCGAAACTATAAAAATCATACATTTTTGAGGGGTATCATATGACTACAAATTTAGTATGATGGTCTTGTGGTCTGTAAATACAAACACTGAATATATTTCGTTACTATTTTGTTAAAATATATATTCATTACATACATAACAGAGCTAGTTTAATTGTTAGTGCAAACTCTTATTTCGTTAGCCAGTATGAAAACAATGAAATAATATTATAGTTTAAACCAAAATGGTTGAAATCGAGAACGGAAGAATTTCAGTCTTCAATAATTTGCTTAGAGAGTACGGAGATTATGCAAGTTTTTTGAAGTTTTTGTAAAAGTTACTGTTATTCACGCTTAGCTCATTTCGGAAAGACCAATAATTAGTATTCGTCTTGAATGAAAAGTAATTTTTTGTGGAATTTTTATCGACCTCCCTTGGATATTTTCACCTTCCACAATCTGAAAAAATATGAAAAAATTGTAATGAATAACTTCATGAAGGTGTGGAAAAGGCAAACTTTTGAGTTCCCCCCGATAAGTTACTGCGTGAATTCGAAGTATTTTTCACAAAGAAAAATGAACGTCTCGTATTTGTCCTTTTAAAGCCATCTTTGCTAGTCTGGAATTCATTGGAAAATGAATTTTCTGTAAACATTCTCTATTGCAATAACAAGTGTATAGAGGTTAACATAACAATGTTTTATGTTTACAATAAAACTTTCTGAAGCATTCTAGTATGTTGCGTTATGTTAACAACGTTAGAAATATATCATTATACAGTTCTATTCAGATAAACAAACAATACAAATAGGTAGTTTTTCCGAATGAGAACTGGGACAACCATTTTGATTAACATATTACAATTGTATTGTATAGTTTAAAATGCGCTAGGAAAGGCGAGTACTACTGAACATGGTCCATCAGACGTTACAAATGCTTCAGTTTTTGTAATATTAACGAGAACTCTTAATGGTTGATTGTCCATATGAACCAATATGGTTTCTAAAATCGAAAATGTTTTTTTTTAATCAAAGAGACTTGAGAAGATTGTATTTATTTGTATTTATTTGTTCATACGTCCTATTCGAAAACGATTTTTCATTTGCCACATATTGAATCAAAATGCTTTTATGCTTTTATAAAGTAATGAAAATGACAAAAATTATTTGTAGATCTCAAATTAGTCAAACGATTTAAAAATTATCGTCAAAAATGAAAGTGGTATGAAAACAATTACTATTTAAAAAAATCAGATAATGATTTTATTCAAAGTTCCCAACTTTGAGTTCATTATTCTCGAAAAGTTATTCCCGTTATTTCTGAGTACAGAACAAGTTTTTTCAGGCAATATTGAGTTAAACTGGAAACTTTATGTATATATGCAGGTGAAAAATGAAAAAAAATGTTACTTCTTTCAAGAAGGAACACCTTTTATGTTTAACATGAAATATTTGAGTGAAATTATTCGACGCTTCATAGTGTAGATTGATTATTTGTTTTACCTGTTGATTTAGCAGTGTCTAATACATGAACTAACACCAATAATCCAAGATAATCAGTTTCAATACCGGTACTAACTACTCTTGATGTTTGTTATCATCCGCTTCGTTTTCTTTTAAGCTTCAAACTCTGCCTTCATTGGATAGTGAGCTGTAACACAATCGTTAAGACATTTTACTAATCATAAAATCATACAGCTTTTGAGCATCATTATATTGAATTGGTCAACATGAAGTAAAATAATTGATTGCTTCCAATTATCATTAGTTGAATTTTTGTTAGATTTGATTTCAGCAAAAAATTATAATTAATGATTCATTGAATGTTTATCAGTTTTTATTGTTTCTAAACTTGAACTGAAAAATTTTAAGTAGAATAAGAGAAGTACCAAAAAATCAATTAATTCAAATAATAATTCTGTTCTCTCAATAAAACCCCAGTTCTACCAAATTCTGTGATTTTCAAGAATAGATTATCAGTTATTATGCTTCTATAATCAAAAAATTGGTTGGTTGACCAATTCTAAACACTTAAATACAAAACCAAATGCCGATCCTAATTTCACCATATTTCTAGAACAAAGTTACGGAAAAGTTCAAAAGGCCTTTTAAAAAGAGGCATTCCAGCGTCTATCATCAGCCATCCAACAGGGTCAACAAATATTTGGCTCAAGCCATTGAAGCGAGGAGTGTAGATCGAGAAAAGTCTACTCATGTCAATCTCTTCACACTGTGCTTCAAGGACAGGCATAAAGAAAACCAGGTAAATATTTGATTTTAAATTTTTTCTAATATTAGTGTGTTATACCGGGTGTCAACGAATCTATTAGACAAGTCATAATTTCTAGACTATTAGGAGAATTGAAATGAGATTTGGTATAGTTGAATGGTATGTGGAGAGGAATGTTTTCACATATTTTTCACTTTCCGGTCACTTCCGGTTTCAGCGGAAACGGCTCCGGTTCTGAATTTTTAAATGGAACACCCTGTATATTGTAACATTTTTGGATTTCTGAGACAATTCTGGATCAGAAACTGACATTTCCGGAAGTTTTTCAGCCTACTTGATTTTTTCAGAGTCACTTTTAAAATTGCATCTAGGTGGCCATGATCGGATGTAAACTAATCTATGGACCTCAGGTGATATCAGAAAATTGCAATAGCGGAGTTTTAGTGACTAATGTGTTGAATATGAATGAGACAAGTTTACAAAATAACATTTTCGTGTCTAACTATTATTTTTCAAATGGCGACCATTTTTTGACAAGCAATTTCCGAAAAAATGATTTTTTGACGAATCTAACGTTACTAATTTATTTGCGATTGGATCAACAAATTTAACAAATTTAACTAATAATTTCAGCGATGCACTTAGATTTTTTGCAATATCCTAAGTTCTTGAAAACTCCACTATAGTAAATATTCAAAGTGCATCCCTCCTTGTTCAAGACACATTTCAGCTCGTTCAATTGTTTCTCTCAACACGTTTTGTAACATTTGAGGCGATATACTTCTAAATGCCTGTTGAATCCTTTCTTCTAAGATTTCGAGAGTGGCTGGGGATGTTGCATAGTAGACCCTTTCTTTTACATATCCCCAAATGAAGAAATCTAACACAGTCAGATCCGGTGAGCGGGCAGGCCACCGTACTGGACCGTTGGTTGCAATAACTCTATTATTAAAATGCTCTATTAAAAAATCAAGTACGTCTCTGCTATTATGGGGTGGTGCTCCATCTTGCTGGAAGTAAATTTGCCGTAAAACTTCTAAAGGCATATCATTAAGATGATCCTCGATTTCATTTTGAAGAAAACCCAAGTATCTAACCCCTGTTAACTGACCTTGAAACAATATTGGACCAATTATTCTGTTTCCAACGATACCAGCCCAGACATTGACGCCAAACCTTTCTTGAAAATTGCCCTCTCTCATTGCATGTTGATTTTGTTGGGCCCAGTACCGACAATTCTGCTTATTAAACATGCCATTATTTGTAAACCGTGATTCGTCGGAAAATAGAATGAAGTTGATAAAATTTGGGTTAACTCTATGATTTTGAAGCAACCAATCACAAAATACTACTCTTCTATTGCCGTCGTCAGCATACAAATGTTGATGTAACTGATATTTAAATGCTCGATATCCGTGCTTTTTCAGTATTTTTCTTGCTGATTCGTGACTTATCTGCATTTCTCTACTAATTTCTCTTAAAGAAACCGTTTTGTCAACTTCTACCATAGCAAGAACGTTAATCTCAGTCTCCTCATTTATGACAAACCTCTGTTCTGCGTCTCGATTTCCCTCTTGCCTAAAACGACTCTCAACATAGGGAAAATACTGATGAGATGGGTGTTGCCGATTGGGATATCTCTGAGCATACAACTCAGCAGCTTTCCTTGAATTTCTGTGGCATTCTCCAAACAATAACAACATATCCACTTTTTCACTTTGAGTATACATTATTTCGACGAAAAATTAAACTAAAATTAACGAAAATCAAGAGAAACTTCTACTTTCTGCTCATAAAGCTTATGTCACTGTCATAACCTAGGTGAGCGTTTTGTTCTCCAAAGTGAACTTGATGGAAATAACCGCAAAATATTATGCATCATTCCTATCCATGGCACCCTTGACAAAAGTAAATGAATTTGTACCGAGTATTTTCCTCAGTAATATTTAATTTATGTTCTTATTTGTAATCCAATCGCAAATAAATTAGTATCGTTAGATTTTTCAAAAAATCCTTTTTTCGGAAAGTGCTTGTCAAAAAATGGTCGCCATTTGAAAAATAATTGTTAGACACGAAAATGTTATTTTGTAAACTTGTCTCATTCATATTCAACACACTAGTCACTAAAACTCCGCTATTGCAATTTTCTGATATCACCTGAGGTCCATAGATTAGTTTACTTTTAAAATTGCATCTAGCCACCTAGATGCAATTTTAAAAGTGACTCTGAAAAAATCAAGTAAGCTGAAAAACTTCCGGAAATGTCAGTTTCTGATCCAGAATTGTCTCAGAAATCCAAAAATGTTACAATATACAGGGTGTTCCATTTAAAAATTCAGAACCGGAGCCATTTCCGCTGAAACCGGAAGTGACCGGAAAGTGAAAAATATGTGAAAACTCTCCTCTCCACATACCATTTATCTGTACCAAATCTCGTTTTGATACACCTAATAGTCTAGAAGTTATGACTTGTCTAATAGATTCGTTGACACCCGGTATAAATAGGTAAGTACTCCTTGATCATTCCCATATTGATTTCAATTTAAGAGCCACCGGTATACAGCTGTTTCAGCCTATTGGGCATCGTCAGTACCGGGCAGGCGGTCCTCGATTGAAGACAAAATGAGAAAAAACCAAGAAAGTTTTTCCGATGGCATTTCAGGTTAGCTTCCCAAATTTCTGCTACCGCAGTTGTCGGTTGATTGGTCAAACCACCAACACTGACATAAAAACTTGGCAAGTTGACTTGGGTGTCACACCAATAGGTGGTTCCACTTATGTTTCGCTTGCGTTCACGCAGCTATTTTTATCAAGCTCTTTCTTGGTTTTTTCTCATTTTGTCTTCAATCGAGGACCGCCTGCCCGGTACTGACGATGCCCAATAGGCTGAAACAGCTGTATACCGGTGGCTCTTAAATTGAAATCAATATGGGAATGATCAAGGAGTACTTACCTATTTATTTTTTGATTTTCATGGAATTGGTTCATGTTTATTTGCAAATTATTAATTTTTATTGAAAATGACACAATGTCTAACTTATCTCATATACACCTTTAGTTTCCAGGTCCATTCTGTCTCCGTATTTTTTCCTCAGCTTTTTTGAGATTTTGATCCAATAATTTGAACACAGTTCGATGTGGTTGTCGTCTTTCGGGATACAAATTTAAATACATTTCCGATGTCCTAACACTGTTTCTATCGTATCTGTAATAAATTTGTATCATATCTCTTTTTTCTTTATTCGTGAAAGCCATTTTTCGCCAAAAATTGAATGACTTGTGCAATAACAAAATGTCATAGAGTGTAACAAATTGAAAGTCAAATTTATAAATATCAAAGTCAAAGCCTATTATGATAAGAATTTTTTTTCGATATCTTCAGTTTTTCGAAAAAGAATGATTACTAATGATACATCATTGAAAAGGTAAAATCAGGTTCTATTCAAAACAAAAAGACTCCATGTAGCACCTATATATATATATATATATATATATATATATATATATATATATATATATATATATATGTGCTTCAGGGCTCCTTGATGATGAAAGCATAATTTCATTGAGGAAGTAAATCATTCAAGAACGTGTGAATAATTTCCATTTTGTGATCACGATAAATTATTCCAAAAAGAGCAATTTTTCTTACACTCGTAGGAAAAATATATTTTTCGGACCATGAAGAATGGCTCTTTTAAAATACATATTAAACATCTCGATGATTATTTTAAAATTCATGAAAAGCAACATTTAGCAAATTTGAGGAAGGTATTTTCCACCTTTCCAAAACTCACTAAAGCGTTATTAACGCTATTCACCTGTATAACTTTCTTCCGTCAATCTATTGTTTCATTCCGATACGATTGAATATATGACGTATTGTAAACAAAGTACGTTAATGTTTATGTTACAGGTGATCCACTTTAAAAATTTTTAATTGAAATGTTTATTCAAATAGGCAAATCCAAGTTATACCAAAAATTGTTCGAAAGTTAACGAAGTGTAATTTATGATCTTTAATATTTTTCTCTTTTGATTGTGGAACAGTAACCACCAATATTCATAATAAGCATCGTTCAAAATTATATTAACTTACATTTAATTACCTTGATTATCGCCGTGATTTTGTGAACTGCAACTTATCAATAATAGAAGTTTACGTCGGTATTCAAGCATAGGTACCGTGTTTTTTTTTAACATTTTGATAACATTCACAATATTCAATGATTTGACTTTGTTTCAGTATCACGACGATCTGGATGTAGGTTACAGCTCGACATTGGTCTGCGCGTTGATCCTTCTAGTTCTACTTGGCACCTTGCAGGCCACGGTGCTTCCTCGTACCATAATTTTACTTCTTTTGTTCCTAGTTGCATTTATATGGATATCAGTTGTGCTGATGTTACTGTTAGCTGTACGCTTGAGGTGGATATTGTGGGATATCTCCCACAGTTTCGTCCTAAGGCTAGCTATCACTGTGTTTACCATCGTTCTGGTATATACAGTAGCTCAGGTCAATGTGGTTGGTATTTCTTTAGTTGATATAAAATTATTCAATCTCACGAAGGTGCCAAAGGACCTCCGAGTATTTTTTCATAATCGACAGTTCAAACTTCAATATTTGTCAATTTGCTATAATCGTCCAGTTAAACTGTGGATTACCTGTAATCGACAGTCCAAGGGTAATCAACAGTTCAACCTATTGTAAACGACAGTTTAAACTGTCAAATATAACTAATCGATACTGATTCTGTCAATTATAAAATAAAAATACTCTTTGACCCTTCGGTACCTTCGTACAAAACCAATTCACTTCATTTTGTTTTTGTTTTTTTAGTTCACTTGCCTGTCCGATACGAATTGTGTACCCCATTCTACAGCAAACATCACGCTCGATGGCAGAGACCACAGAGCATGTCCTTTGCCTCAATACATCGTTATATCTTGTGCTCTTGGATACTTGGCTGTGGCGATATTTTTAAGACTACCTATATTACTTAAAACTTCCCTGCTCGTCATCATGTCGACTATATATATACTCCTGATAGAACTATCTCATATCGAGCTGTTTCTGTGCTACGATGTAAGAGTAAGGTGAGTAACTATATTTGGATAGTTCAAATAGTTGATATCTGGAGGTAGCCAAATTGGCTACCTCCAGTAATTTGGCTAAATGCGCCGTAAGTAAGCAAAGGCCAAGAAAACCTAGAAAACCTACTCTTCGTAATTTGTTATATGCAATGTTGCTAGTGAAAAAAGCACACGATATGGGAATTTTTTCATGAAAATATTCTAAGAGTGGTGTTATCGGTAAAAAATTCTAAATGTAATTTTAGCTCTTACGCAATATTTCAGCTGCAAGATAATTTTTATTTTTGGCACGTATTTCCAACTAATTAGTCTTTTTAGTACGGCCGTATCTAATTGCGGGTACATAAAGAAACATATCGAATTTTGTTATGTATCACGATCTTCCACAATATGAAAAAAATTCAGCGTTATTAGAAAATCTATGACTCATACAACTATTTGTCCCGCAATTAACGAAAACAAAAATACACTTATCGGCAATGGGTTTGACATTATATCTATTTAGGGTATACCCATTTAGAGCAACTAATACACTGAAATTAACGAACCAAACATGAAATTTGCGAGAAATGTTGTCTTAAGGACTTATTAGGAGTAGTTATTAAGTAAACATGCTAAAAGTCTCCGCACTTGGGAGGAGAACGTAAGGTGGGAGGTGGGTGGGATAAGATCCCATTTTTGTATTTTTCGATTATATCTCGGAGACTGTAGAGTAGACTATAGAAAAGCATATTTCGAACAAAAATTGAAGCCAATTATATTTTCCAAAAAATGTTATACATACATATTTGTCAAATTTTCAACGGTTTCCAATATATACATCGAAAGAGGAGATATTTTTAGGAGAGATTATATTTCGGAAAATATCCATGCTTTTTCTGTAAAGATGGAAAAGTAGAACGCCAAAAGGTTTTTCCCAAACGAAATCAACTTTGATTTTAAGACAATATCAACACAAAAAAATAGAGATAGTCCAAGGTAAAATACATATATGGAATTCGAGGTGGAAACCCAAAAATTTTTAAGTGAAGATGAAGAGATCTATCAAACAGAAAAGGATGCAGCACAGTAACCCACGGTGGATAAACTACCATAGAGTACAGGTCGTCAAAACTCCAGAAAAGCGCAGAACGCCGCTGCCTGAACAACAAGAAAAAGGAGCACTGAGGTCGATGAAAAACAATCAGAACCTGCCATGCAAAAATAAATCAACAAGCTATAAGTGATATAACTGTGAGTCTCTTGAATATGAAGCGCCTGATCTGATGACCATATATGAGACTAGATAAAGCAGAAAAAAGGTAATGCTCTGAATTTGAATCGAAGCTGGTCCAAAATTATAGATCGACCTGACTGGCAGCAAATCTTCAATAATGGTGCGATATTCAAGGGTTACAGGGCTCAGTAGAATTTCCAATTATTCTTACCGAAATCACAAAAACCTTACCGAAATCACAAAAACAACTCCATGGTAATCGAGCAGGTAATAAGAGGACCCTAGAAAAGTTAGAGGTACTACTGAACAACTGTTCAAATCTGTTTAAAATCTGTTTTTCCGTTAACCAGCTATCGCTCCCCTACGAACGACAACCCTCAGAAGTTGAAACTTGTGCGAGCTAAGGACTAACGAGGTCTTACCTTTTAAAGTGTGATTCCTAACACGGGTTGGACGATAGCCAGTAAAAATCGATCATTCAGCTTGGGGCTTGAAAAGCCCCAAGTAAAGAAAAGGTAAAACTAGTGCAAACTTTTCGCCTCAAAGAAATTCGGTATAACGAATTTGTCGACTACATTAGAGTGCGGAGAATAGGTACATGACTTTACAGATAACGAGTGGACAGATAAAAAACTGGATAGATAGAAAACATACCAAGTTCAAAAGAAATGATGCAGTGTGTACCAATCTAAGAAAAACAAGAGCGTTTGTCACAAGCCTAATAGAAATTTGAAATTCCCTGCTCCATGTAGAGAGACTTGTAATGACCCTTCCAACTGGTAGAGTCATAATCAAGTAGTCAAAGTACCGGAGACGGATTCATTTGAAGAGTGACCAATGTTACCATGTTACCGATATGACCTCGACAAGCAATGATGAAGTTTTCCAAATTAGTTGGGAATGGCTAGGCGTAAACCAGTGAAATATTCGTGTTGTCGAGTAAATTACTAGTGTTTTTTGACCCGTAATTTTGGTAATTGAATAAAGTTGTTGATTTGCAAGTGTATTACTAGCCGTAACATTATTTTACAAAATTGAATAATTGTTATTTTTATTTCAGTTCAATTATTCCCATACACGTTGTTAGCGTTGTAGAAGTACTTATGTTTGTGCTAGCTGTTCTACTCCACGGAAGACAAGTAGAATGGACAGCAAGGCTAGATTTTTTATGGCAAATTCAGGCCAATGAAGAAAAACGAGAGATGGATGCTCTGCAACACTCGAATAAAAGGATATTATTCAACTTACTACCGGCACACGTCGCTACTCATTTTCTCGATAACCAATTCCGTAATAATATGGTAAGAAAGATATTGTGTTCATCCTTTTCTACACGTGTAGGCAACATTTATGTTCGTTTTTGAAACACCTGTCATGTGATTATGTTTTCAATTCTTGTTGCATGGTCACTGAATACCGCTAGTCTCGCGAAACTCAATTATTATTTTGTGAATTGTATGACTTTTTCGAAAGCTCGCTCAGTCGAAATCGCTATGAAGAAGACTAGCGGTTTTTATAAAGACGCTAACTAAAGAGTGCAACTATGTTTGAAATTGATGTTGAGATGTTGGCTGCACTCGGGAGTAAATACAGAACTATTAAACATTTTCTTACAGAATACTCTATCACAGGAACTATACCATCAGAGCTACTCCCGCGTTGGAGTTGTTTTTGCGTCTATCACAAACTATCACGAATTCTACACCGAACTTGATGGTAACAACCAAGGCGTGGAGTGTTTAAGGTTACTCAATGAAATAATCGCTGATTTTGATGATCTGCTGTCTGAAGAAAGGTTCAAAGCCATCGATAAAATTAAAACTGTTGGTTCGACTTATATGGCAGCCGTTGGATTAATGCCTGACTTGAGAATACTTGATGACGATGAAACGACGGCGGGAACGCATTTGAGCACGCTGGTAGAATTTGTATTTGCCATGAGGGATAGGCTACTGAACATCAATGAGAACTCCTACAACAACTTCATGTTGAGAGTTGGTAAGAAACTGAATATTTAAAAAATTTATATCGCAAACACTTGTGTTACCCTTTAATAATACAACAATTTTTAATAATGGATAGAATTGGAACTTATGTCATACCTTTCATGAATCCATCAAAAACACTTCCACACATATCTTCTCGACGCCTGCATCACCAACCGAATTGGCGTCGTTAATGGGTAATCTATTCTGTAGAGATCATCTGATGAAGCCAACTGGTTTAGGTTAGGTTAAGTTAGCATCAAAAAGAGTGTTACAATTCTGGTGTGTGAAAGAAGTATCATTGCATATATACTTTTGCTATTGTAACGAAACGAGTGCCAAAGGAAAACTCTAACAAAGTAGAAACCTGGGACATAAAAATCATAGAAATCCAATCAAAGGAATAGCTTGAAAACTTGTTGAAGTATACACAGCTTTCTGGTCATCTCTATCAGTTTTCAAAACATTCTGTTGGCAATTTGTTGAATAAATCGATCTTTGAGAAGCTATCGATCCTCAAGAAAGCCATTAATGGCTTCTTTCAAGGAACTATTTTAGAGAATCATGAAAAGCTGTAACCAAGAACACAAGAACATAGTTGAGTTCGTAAAACCTAATGACAGACTCTATCAAATTTCTTGGAAATAACAAAATAAGAACTCGAAACTCTGAGACTCATGGTTTCTCAATTTTATTATTCAAAATATGAGTGACATATGAAAGGATGTCTTACTGATCTTCCTAATTGATGGTAGCTTGAGATGTTAAATCATTCCAAATTTGTTATTTCACTGACTTCATAGCCACGGGTGTTTATAATTTTTTTTAAACGGCCTTTTGTATATCCACAAAATCTGAAAAGTGTCACAAAAAATATGAATGAAAAAATATCTATAAAAATATTCACCTATAGAGACAGTAAATTAAACATAAAATTTTTCTTTAATCCAGACTGAGATAGATCATTCACCTAACTGATTGAGTATCAAGGTCATCTGTATCTGTAGGGTAGGGAGGGTGGGTGTAGGCCCACAGCACTTAGGCCACATGTGACCAATTGTACATCCTCCCGAGGAGTTTTTTCCTAGGTCATCGTCCATCCTGTCCTTTCCAGGAAGATGGAAAGTCACTGGAAAACATCTCCTTTATATCGGCAGGTGTAGGCCAAGACTCACCGAACACACATTCTCTTTGGCAACCTTGAGGTCTCTCACGGCGGCCTCCGCGAAGGTTTTGGAAGGTACATCGACATTACTGTCGTTGCGCGGCTTCTTCAACCTTCTTGGGGTTCCCTCCGTGGAGGTGCTCAAGTCAGGGCGCTTTCCTGCAGGGGCAGCCGGTCCCTTGTCTTATTCAAGGCGGATCTCTTGGCGCCCGCCGCAGGAAGTGCCCTTGCTATTGAAGGTGGAATGGGGGGGGGGGGGGGGGTGAGGGTGCACTTATAGTTGCTGCTACTCCTGCCTCTATTGCTCTCTGTCTCCTTTTGGCCTCGGCACAACAAATGCGCTTACGCCTTGGCCTTTGTATTACATCACGAGGTGCTTTGCTATGTCCAGCCTCATTCCGAGTGGTAGATTGGGGTGAACATTTCTGTTCATCCCCAGTCACCGCCATAGATTAAGGTGAGTACATCTGTCCAGCCTCAGGATTGGTTTTTGTTTCTGTTGTGTCTGTTCATGTGTATTTTTCATTCATGTGTGTTCCCACGAGTAGCAGGGGAAGAGTTGGTCACCTCTCGCAGAGCCCCGCATTACCAGAGGAAGGTTGATTGCAATGGGGATTCGCCTGGTTCTCCAAGGAGATCGTTCGTAACCGCATATCACCCTATGGCCATTCAGCTGTCGACACGATTCCTTACACCTTAGCTTGGGTAGGCTGGTCCACGGTGGCATGTTTCGCAAAGGCTTTTGAGGAGTTTTAGTTCCCCTCACCCTACTTATTTCTGTCACTGACCAGGAGTCCGGCGACACCATCCGTAAGGCCACATTGGCATTCCGGACAGGGACCCCGGTCCCCAGGCCGTTTCCCTGGCCGTTCCCCTATCCACCACCTGGGGACGCACCCGATACGGAGCCCAACCCACGGGATCAAGGTCATGTTTTCTGAAGTAATAAGTAAATCTGACAGTAGAGATTACCTAACATATTATACGAAGAATGATATACCGGGTGTCAACGAATCTATTAGGCAAGTCATAACTTCTAGACTATTAGGTGTATCAAAACGAGATTTGGTACAGATAAATGGTATGTGGAGAGGAGAGTTTTCACATATTTTTCACTTTCCGGTCACTTTCGGTTTCAGCGGAAATGGCTCCGGTTCTGAATTTTTAAATGGAACACCCTGTATATTGTAACATTTTTGGATTTCTGAGACAATTCTGGATCAGAAACTGACATTTCCGGAAGTTTTTCAGCCTACTTGATTTTTTCAGAGTCACTTTTAAAATTGCATCTAGGTGGCCATGATCGGATGTAAACTAATCTATAGACCTCAGGTGATATCAGAAATTGCAATAGCGGAGTTTTAGTGACTAGTGTGTTGAATATGAATGAGACAAGTTTACAAAATAACATTTTCGTGTCTATTATTTTTCAAATGGCGACCATTTTTTGACAAGCACTTTCCGAAAAAAGGATTTTTTGACAAATCTAACGATACTAATTTATTTGCGATTGGATTACAAATAAGAACATAAATTAAATATTACTGAGGAAAATACTCGATACAAATTCATTTACTTTTGTCAAGGGTGCCATGGATAGGAATGATGCATAATATTTTGCGGTTATTTCCATCAAGTCCACTTTGGAGAACAAAACGCTCACCTAGGTTATGACAGTGACATAAGCTTTATGAGCAGAAAGTAGAAGTTTCTCTTGATTTTCGTTAATTTTAGTTTAATTTTTCGTCGAAATAATGTATACTCAAAGTGAAAAAGTGGATATGTTGTTATTGTTTGGAGAATGCCACAGAAATTCAAGGAAAGCTGCTGAGTTGTATGCTCAGAGATATCCCAATCGGCAACACCCATCTCATCAGTATTTTCCCTATGTTGAGAGTCGTTTTAGGCAAGAGGGAAATCGAGACGCAGAACAGAGGTTTGTCATAAATGAGGAGACTGAGATTAACGTTCTTGCTATGGTAGAAGTTGACAAAACGGTTTCTTTAAGAGAAATTAGTAGAGAAATGCAGATAAGTCACGAATCAGCAAGAAAAATACTGAAAAAGCACGGATATCGAGCATTTAAATATCAGTTACATCAACATTTGTATGCTGACGACGGCAATAGAAGAGTAGTATTTTGTGATTGGTTGCTTCAAAGTCATAGAGTTAACCCAAATTTTATCAACTTCATTCTATTTTCCGACGAATCACGGTTTACAAATAATGGCATGTTTAATAAGCAGAATTGTCGGTACTGGGCCCAACAAAATCAACATGCAATGAGAGAGGGCAATTTTCAAGAAAGGTTTGGCGTCAATGTCTGGGCTGGTATCGTTGGAAACAGAATAATTGGTCCAATATTGTTTCAAGGTCAGTTAACAGGGGTTAGATACTTGGGTTTTCTTCAAAATGAAATCGAGGATCATCTTAATGATATGCCTTTAGAAGTTTTACGGCAAATTTACTTCCAGCAAGATGGAGCACCACCCCATAATAGCAGAGACGTACTTGATTTTTTAATAGAGCATTTTAATAATAGAGTTATTGCAACTAACGGTCCAGTACGGTGGCCTGCCCGCTCACCGGATCTGACTGTGTCAGATTTCTTCATTTGGGGATATGTAAAAGAAAGGGTCTACCATGCAACAGCCCCAGCCACTCTCGAAATCTTAGAAGAAAGGATTCAACAGGCATTTAGAAGTATATCGCCTCAAATGTTACAAAACGTGTTGAGAGAAACAATTGAACGAGCTGAAATGTGTCTTGAACAAGGAGGAATGCACTTTGAAAATTTACTATAGTGGAATTTTCAAGAACTTAGGATACTGCAAAATATCTAAGTGCATCGCTGAAATTATTAGTTAAATTTGTTAAATTTGTTGATCCAATCGCAAATAAATTAGTAACGTTAGATTCGTCAAAAAATCCTTTTTTCGGAAATTGCTTGTCAAAAAATGGTCGCCATTTGAAAAATAATAGTTAGACACGAAAATGTTATTTTGTAAACTTGCCTCATTCATATTCAACACACTAGTCACTAAAACTCCGCTATTGCAATTTTCTGATATCACCTGAGGTCCATAGATTAGTTTACGTCCGATCATGGCCACCTAGATGCAATTTTAAAAGTGACTCTGAAAAAATCAAGTAGGCTGAAAAACTTCCGGAAATGTCAGTTTCTGATCCAGAATTGTCTCAGAAATCCAAAAATGTTACAATATACAGGGTGTTCCATTTAAAAATTCAGAACCGGAGCCATTTCCGCTGAAACCGGAAGTGACCGGAAAGTGAAAAATATGTGAAAACATTCCTCTCCACATACCATTCAACTATACCAAATCTCATTTCAATTCTCCTAATAGTCTAGAAATTATGACTTGTCTAATAGATTCGTTGACACCCGGTATTTGATTCATAATAAGTGACCAAAATCTGATTTTCAATATCCTCAAAAAATATCAAATCTATTTTGCCCATTAATGAAATTCATTATTCATCTGATATAATTCCTTCCATTTTATTTTGAAATTATATGCTGATGAAAACAAAAGTGGAATCACTGTATCTATCCATCAAATCAATCTTCTCAAATCTTCAACTCACTTTCAGATAATTTGAACCATTCTTCTACTAGAATAACTGGTTGAAATATGGAAATATCAATGCATTTCTTGAATTACTGTCATATAATATAAAATTTGATTGTTTAGAGATGTTTTATATAAAACACTCCTCTGCGGTGCAGTTGTCCAAAAGATGATTTCAGGTTTCAGGTTTTCATTTTTAATTTGGTTATTATACTTTTTTCAAGTACAAACCTAAGCAAATCAAATTTTTCATTGCAGGCATAAACATAGGACCTGTCGTGGCAGGAGTGATAGGTGCGAGAAAACCTCAATATGATATTTGGGGCAATACTGTAAATGTGGCCAGCCGAATGGATTCCACTGGTTTACCAAATCACACCCAAGTAACAGAAGAAGTCTTCCAAGTACTCAGATCATATCCGTATGAGTTCCAATGTAGAGGCAAAGTGAAAGTTAAAGGAAAGGGAGATATGACGACATATTTCTTGACTGACAGGAAACAACCAGGGACTCTTAGAGTGGAAGAACTAAATAGTTTAAGATCCAACGCCAACAACGTGAACAGTAAGACAATATTGGTAATAACAGTATAGATAGGCGATATTGTATGTATTATTGTGTGTCGTTTACCAGTAGGTAATAATAAGCTAACTCGAGTTTTTATGTTTTCCAGAAAATTTTTCTTTGATTCTAGAACACTACTATGAAATGTCCAAATGAGAAAATGGGGAAAAATTATTACTGTACAGAAACCGCTATAAAACCTCCTATTTATTTTTTCCATCTAAGGCAAACTTTCGATTTACATTATTATGTTTTTCCATCACTTTATTTGTGTCAGGTTGCTTTATTTCTTGTAAGTTCTATGATTTTTATCACTTCTTACTTGATGAGGTTTTCTCATGAACTCGTTTTCATTAGGATGTTCCACTCTGCCTAGCAAAATTGCACTGTAGACAAAAAAATTGTATTTCCCATTCACATATTCCGATTAAATATTGTCAAGTTTGCTGCGTACTTGAATTGAAGATGCCATCTTCACATATTTTGATGACATATTGTCAAGTTTGCTGCGTACTTGAATTGAAGATGCCATCTATCGACAAAAGATCAATCAACAATTACATGTCAACGAGACTCCCAGAAGTGGTCTGTTGCAAAGCCAAACTTCAACATCGACACCCGAATGAGACTCGTTCTCTGTCTTCCTCTGCAACTTGTACTGCAAAAAAATCAACTGAAACCAGAACCCAAGTTACATAATTTTTCCAGCTCTGTTTGACATAGATCTGGTAACCAGGCCAATAGGTAAATGGCTATCTTTGGTCTCTTCCAATAATTTACCATTGAAATAACTTCTTTTCCACTCCTAATATGACATCAGAGGTTATCAAGTGTTGGGTAATCTGATTCGTAGTTAGGGTTAGGTTAGGTCCAAAGTGAGTGGGTCTATTCGACCCTCCACCGCAGCCCGCAAGGGTTTATTGTGGCTCACACCTACTCACACTCGACCAAATAAACCCAGCTTCCTAACGAAACCGATTAGTTTGTGTGGTGAGTGGTCTTTCAGGTCAGATAGTATGAGTACGGCTCTGCCGAACTCTAAAAACCTGATTCGATCCCCAGCGGGGCAGGTACAAAGTATGTTCTCTGCTGTTTCATCATTTTCCAAAAAGAGGAGACGCACACTGTCTTCCGACAGTCCGAGTCTCTGCATATGATTATTCAAATGTCAGTGACCTGTAAGAAGGCCTGTTAGACATCGTAGTTCATCCCTATTGTAGTCCAACAACTGTTTGGTATCAAGCTTCGAAGAGTGAATAAACGCCTTGTAGTGAGCCAATCCAGGAAGATTATGCCAGAAGTCTTTGAATCTTTTTGCCATTCAGGTGTTCAATCTTTTGTGGCAGTGGCAAAGTCTAAAGCGATGCCAATGACAGGTTCTGGTCTGATGAAGTTGCTTGCAGCACCCTCTTTTGCAAGAGAGTCAGCAGCCTCATTGCCTTCCAGACCATTATGGCCAGGAATACAGACCAGAGACAATCTGTTAAGTCTTCCTATCGATTAGAGTCTTTTTTGGCAATTTGTTACCAATTTAGACGTTGCTTGGTAGGAGCCAAAAGCTTCCAATGCCGCTTGACTGTTCGAGAATATTTTTATTGACTTGTGTATGAGGTTGGATTCTTCCAATCTCTCCGCATACAATTCAATAGCGTAAATTTCCGCTTGAAATACAGTCATATAGTGATTCGTAGTAGTAATAGTAGTATTTATCAATTTCAAGATGTAATAAAAATACATAAATTCATGAGTGAAAAGCTAATTGCTCTTACTTCACAGAACATTCTACATAATTTCTGTTCTAGAGTTGAGAAAAATTTTGCTTGGCAATTAACTATGTTTGCTAAATAACTATGATGGTTCTCAATGTGAACACTTCCACAAATTGAATGACCGTGAAACTGATTTCATCAATAACAAGGTAAAAACAGAACAAAATCATCGAATCTGATACAAATCATTCACTTATGTTGTTTCCTCAGCGTCCAACTGGAATCGGTAGAATAATCAGAACTAGTTATACGAAACAAATATCTATAATAATATTGACAGTATAAACAATTTTGACAAGCATTTCAACAAATTATCTTTAAATTCGAGTTCCCTCACTACTCACTCCATTTAAAAAGTTGCTACTGGAATAGGAATCAAAAAGCATCATAAGAAAGGCGAAAATGGTCATTCCAGAATCGGAATCATAGAAAAAAGCAGTTTTTGAGTTAATAATTCTCTTCAAGTTGCTAATTCTTTTTTTGTTCTGCAAACCTGTGGTTACCCTTTGTAATTGATGGAATTTATTGTATGCTAATTCTATATCTTGCCTAACACAGGCTTTCACCACTATTTTTGAATTATTCACAGGGTGTCCCAATTGAAAGTACACACTCGAATATACGCTTTCTCTGAAGTCACAGCATAAAATTATCGACCACGTTAACTTTGTATTTGACAAAGACAGATATTTTGAGTATATTTTCATTCTTGCACTTCAACGGCAGATGTGCTTTTTCAAAAGAGTAAAGTTGTTTTTCAAATTCATTTAATCTTTCAACGGTCCATTCGGATATAGAAAACGTCACAATACAAAGAATTAGTCTGAAGATAAAATTGTTGATGATGGAAATATTTTGTATTCACATAATTGAAATACAAACATTAGAAGTCTTAAAAATCAAAATGTTGAGAATTCAGATACCTCATAAAATAAATGACAGAGATTCTTTTTCATGAAGTTATGAAAGGAATTTGGAATGTGTGCAATCATTCCTAATAATATATAGACTCTTGTAGGGATTGACGACGGTCCATTTGACGTTATTTGAAGATGACTTGAATAGATGAAGTAGTTATGTTCATTTATAAATTTATATATTCATATAGTTTCAGAAAAGACTTGTAGAATTGTTAATATAAATTAAATACATAGGTAACAAGCACTTTGTAGATATATAGTAAGTAAACAAGAACACTACATAAACAATATAAATGAGTTCATGAACATGTAAGTCAGAACTCACTTTTTGTATAACAATTTTTGTCTATTAGAAATTACTTCAAATGTTTTTTTATATATACAGACTCTCGTTCATTTTAATAGCACTGGCTATGATATAAAACATACATCCCATATAAAAAAAACGTTTTTGTTACAAAGAAGTGTAATGCTTAGCTGGCAAGAGGTGATTTTATTTCTTGTATTATATGATTGGGGAGGTCCCAATTTGTTGAACATATTTGAATTTTCAAAAAATGACATGCCTTCTCATATACACACCCAGATGTCAGGGTCAGATTTTTTAAGGATTTGAAAATATCTCTAACTGTTCTTTTTTGTAATTTTTCTCAATATCTGAGAAATGATATAATTCCAGTGCATTATAGCACATATTTTATACACGAATGAAAGCAAGCAAAGTAAAGTTGACGACTATACTCGAGCAAAGTGTTTTAGGAAAAGAAAGTTTTTGAGTGTCTACTTCTCAATCTTTATACAAAAAATGTGGGAATCTTCCAAAGAATGGAAAAAAGCAACTCATTTCAAAATAAACTTTTTTCAGATATGTGTAGAACATGCACAAACTGAAAGAAAAAGCCTCCCGAAACAGCTACTTTCATATAAACGTTGAATCACACGAATGAAAAAATACTGTTTTAACAACTACTATTATATTATGAACACTGAATTATATAAAAACGCTTTTTTCTATTCAGTTTGAATTCTGAACTGGAACTGAATCAGATATCATTCACAGGATTGCTACATAATATAGTATTTGAAAGGGGTAAAATTTCACTTACATGGAACACTGTCATCCTCAATGGCGGACATCCGATGTTTCGGATGAGATACTTGCCTTATTGCCTCTTCAGCATCAATCTGGACAACATTACAAGATGAAGCACTCAATTCATTAATAAAATTACGAGTTTATGTCAGGAATGAGTTAAATCTACTCATGACATCGATGATAGTATGTAATGACATTCATTCACTTGTGATGCACTTTTTGGAACTATTGGTGTAGTAATGGTGTACTGGAGTTTTTTTCCCAACACCAAACTGTTATTTTAACACTTCGACACGTGTTTTGATCAGCAAGTGATCATCTTCAAGAGGACATTTTGTTAAAATAACGGTTTGGTGTTGGGTAAAAACTCCAGTAATATTCATTCACTTTTGTTTGAAGGTGGTTGACAATGTTTCGTGGTGTATTTCATCAGTTCGAACTTCCATTGCCTAATATAATATAAATTGATTTGAAATCCCTGAAAAAAATTAAAAAGATTAACCGAAAATAACAATTTTTATTGAACAAAAAACTGAAATTACAGACATATACACACTAAATGGGAAACATCTGTATATCTAAAACAAATTGTTATCCACTGAAAAACTTTGAATTTCATCTTTCCTTGACAATTTCACGTACAGTTGAGGAAGGAAATTCGGTCAAATCTGATGTTGCTTGTAAGAGTTTGTTTCCTTCGAAACCAAACTTGAGATGTAGATGTTTCAATATACAAATGCATCCGAAACTTATTCACTGGTATTTCTTCGCATTATTCACCATCGCTATTGGAATCACTACACTGGAAAAAGTCTGCATTATCACACTCGTTATTACTATTAGTTCTTGTCCGAGAACGCCACATTCCAAACAGATTAAAATTTTAAGTAATTATAACTGCAACAATATCGAATTTCAACACTCAAATCGCGATCAGTTCCTAAACTGAACACGACGGCGATAACCATCCCCGCATTCCCCGATTTCTATTCGTCACCGTAACATGACAAATTTCATTTTATGACTCTTCAGGCAATCATAAAACTCGGTTAGTAAAAATCATTCAATACGAACCGCCAAGTCCACAGTCCATGTGGACTAGTTCGCTGCTGGTTCATTTCTATGTATTGGTTTTTTTGGCCTTTGAAAGTGTCGCCAACTTTAAGAGTGCACAATATTGTTTACCTCATATAATGAATATTACTGGAGTTTTTTTTCCAACACCAAATCGTTATTTTTAACACCTTGACACGTGTTTCGATCACCAAGTGATCATCTTCAAAGAGGAAGATTACAACTAGAAACTGATGCGAGCTAACCCTATTTATGCTATATAGGTATCCCATACAGGTAAACCATTCAGGCGTACCACCCATACAGATATACCAACCTAAATTGATTTTACAATTTTGCCTTAATTATCTATTGTTTTACAATATATGTTTATATAAAACAATTTTCAGCTATATAAAAATTAATTTCACAATATTGCCTATCCAAATTTATTTTTGCAATGTGTCCTTATGTAGTAATCAGTAAACCCAACAACATTACTTTATTTTAACAAGCTATATAGTATGCTTTTTGGTATTCATAATATTATTGTGTTTACTTATTTCTACACTCTCATAGGCATCTAGTTGTCTGTTGTTAACTTGTCTAACTAATCTTAATGAACTGAAGTCTATGGAATGGTTTTGTTGCAAAATATGATGGGCGCCTGCAGATTTTTCAGGTGCTATGTGTTCCTTATATCTTACTTTAATAGATCTTTTTGTCTGTCCATAATATTTTGCATCGCAGTCCTTACATTCAATTTCGTAAATTCCAGACTTTTCCGAATTCTCGACTTTTTCTTTTGGACTTCCCAAAACGCTCTGTAGTGTATGACTTGTTTTAAAAACCACCTTCATACCTAGTTCCTTGAAAATATTTCCAAAATTCCTCGTATATTGGTGGTATGGAACTGAGATGTATTTATCTTGGTTTTGTCCTTTCTGAAAGTCGAGATTTCATTTATTCTTAACCTAAACTTCTTCTTCCTTATTATGTCATCTACAATACCCCTCGAGAAACCGTTAGTGGCTGCTATTTCCTGTATTGTACGTCTTTCTTTTGTGAACCTATCATGTGTTAGAGGGAAAGTCAAAAGATCATTCACTAAAAAATTCAACCCAGCACGTTTGTGCTGTCCACAGTGATGTGAACTGTCAGGCCTGTACGTGCTTGTTTCTTTTCTAAATGTATCGTATTCTAACACTCCATATTGGCTCCTCATTACAAAAACGTCAAGAAATGGTAGTTGTCCCTTATTTTTTAACTCATATGTGAATTTTATTGATGGACATCTATTATTTAAAATGGAAACAAAGTCGTCAATATTCGATTTTTTGGTATCGAATATCGCGAAAATATCATTCACATATCTTAGCCAAATCCTAGGAAAATACTTCGACTTTTCTTTGGTTTCCATTTCGAATCTGCTCATGAACAGGTCTGCCAGGTATGGGGACAAGGGGTTTCCCATGGCCGTTCGTTCCTGTTGTTCATAAAAGCAACCTTCTACCTGGAACCGATTTTGTTTCATACACAAATTAGTAAGAGAAACGAATTCATCGATTTCGTTATTATTGAAATTATTTTTCTCTAGTAATTCCCTGAGGTATAGCAAGGTCTGTGGAATTGGAACGCTAGGAAATAAGGAACTAATATCAAAAGAAACCAAAATCTCACCTTCTTGCAGAACCACGTTTTTTGAATGTTGTATGAACTCTAAAGAGTTTTTTATACTAAAACTTGGTTCCGCAATAGACAAGGTTTCAAATTCCTTAGTGAGCCACTTTGCTATTTGGTAGGTAGGAGCTCCAATAGCTGACACGATGAGGGCGCATTGATTTTCTCGGTTTGTAGATTTTTGGGAGGCAATATAGTTTCGACACCGTTAGTTTCTAGTTTTAATCTTCCTCTTTGAAAATGATCACTTGGTGATCGAAACACGTGTCGAGGTGTTGAAAATAACGATTTGGAGTTGGAAAAAAACTCCAGTAATATTCATTACTACACCAAAGGTTACAAACAGTGCATCATAACCTCATTTAGTTTTAATTTGTATCCATTCCACAACTTCTCTTCATTGGCACTGAGAAAATTTTTCTAAGTTTTTATACAAACTGTCTGTTTGCTCAGAAACTGATTTAATTTCATCATCGTATCGAAGAATTGGTTAAGTTCATTTTTAATTTTGATAATGGGTGCTATTTCATTCAAAACTGGTCACTTTGATTTAATTTAATATCATTTCGTGTACTCGTACATGTATGTAAATTTCATCGACATCAGTGATGCTATTCAGCTATTCACATTCAATCAGCATCAGCAAAAGGTGTGTATATTGCGTCACTAATCAGTGTACTGACAGAAATTATTGAGTGATCATTAGTGTTATGTATGCTCTTGGTCAATACAAACGTCAAATCAATCAGCAATTAGAAGTGATTCTTGTTGATTCGCCAATAAATTGTTCAATGCCGTAAATCATTATTATATTTTTTTATTATGAGTAGTATCACTGAGATAATCTATAATCATATCAGCATTTAAAATACATTTTTACTTCCCTTTCATCAAATAAGTGATACCTTCTCTTACATACTTCTACAATATGTCTACTGCTAGAATCACATCTAATGATAGAATACTCCGAAATGACAGTTTCTCTATCAAGAACATTATTATCGCTGAGTATCTACATCGCTGAGGGGGTATCGATCAACTTTGTCTTGTATGAAAGATTAGATGATCTGTGATTACCAGAAAGGATGAGTCATCTGTATAAAGTGTAATGATATTTTTACATACTGTTTTTTGCCAAAAAGATATAATTTGAACCTTTTAACGGTTCTTTCTCATATTTGACACAAATAGCATAGCAACCAATCAAATTTTCAGCTTCACACGTACGATTTAGCCAAAAGAGATCTTATTTTCTTTTTTCTACATTTTTGCCATCACGGAGAATAATTCAATTTCTGATAGAATCAGAAAGTTTGCTTATACAGGAATATAATTATATCAGTATCAAATTATGTATGAGTATGAATAATTCTCTACTGACGGGGAACATTTATTTCCCTATAACATATAAAATGAATTGAACCTCAAAATCATTTGTACTACTTCCTCAGCGTTTAAATAGTAAAATATCGTGTTTATTCTTCAGTGATACGAGATTTGTTCTAGAAATAGCTGTTAGTATGAAACTTCAAAATGGTGTATTCTGGTTCCTTCCAGAGAAGCATTCTGTCAGGTTGTACTTTTTCTTTAGGACATCCTGTATTTTCAGAATAACCTTATTAAATTCCAGTAAGACAGATAGTCGTATTTTTGCTAAGCCTATCACGTGACTTCTTTGATAAAGAAAAAGTAAAGAAGTATATCAGATTAAAAATATATTAATTTCATTAATTTGATCTGCTGTGGCTTTTCCTGATGAAACAGGTAGAGACGACAGCTAGAAATTATAACTTTTTCAAACGAATAATTGTTTTTACCCATTTTGTTGGGCGTGGTCGGCAATTTTTTATGCTTGAAATTTCGTCTATAATAGTGGTAGACGTCAAAGGTGATGAGGCAGACGAAGTGCTCTACTTGTCCTCACAGCTCATGCACTGATAGTTCAACAAATAAATCTATTTAATCACTTTCACAGATATAAACAATATGTATGGTGGTGTGGCCACTCCCCTCGCCCTCCTTCACCATGGTGATATCAACAATGGCCGTCAGAAACATAACCCGCTACAAAATCGCCCGCCGGTTCGGGAAGAATCTTATACGACTTCCCGAAACGCTGTACGTCTTCCTCCTCTTCGAGAAACCGCTTCACATATAAATGGTTGTGAAAATGAACCACTTCTACCAAATATTCGGAATGGCAAGAAAAAATGTTTGCCGGCTGAAGAAACTTTACCTCCTCCTCCTTTACCACCCCATAAAAACAATTGTCAAAGGCAAGGAACTCCAGAAATGAAATACAACCCGCCTTGGCCAAGAGGACAAGTTGATAGTATCAAACCATACCTTAAACCTTTACCAAAACCTCCAGGAAAAGAATCGCCCAATCGACAACACAGGTAAACAATTTTTATATTATCGCACTTCTTATAAATTTCATCTTATTTTCTGATTAATGTTTTTTAATAGAAAACATCAACCAGCACCAGTACCTCCTCCTCATCAAAATCAACGTGCGCCGGACCAAACAGCGGAGCTTCTGCGCAACATAATCCAGACGAGACACAATCCCTTACTTCAGAGTAGACAAAGCCCACATCATCATAGACATAGTCCTCTCCAGCGACATTTTTCTGATGAAAGCTTAGGGGGACTCTATAATACCGGATTACCGCAAAGAATTCATTCATCGGCAGATGAAATCAGTTCCTTGAATCATTCGCCTAGTATCAGTAGTTCTGATGAGAGCTATAGCAGAACAACCGACGCTGACGCCAGCCCTTGCGTATCGCCTCCCTTACCTACTGATACCCAGCAATTTTTGTTTCCTTCGGATATTCAAGTCAACCCATTATCTTCTCCAGAAGTATCACCCCGAGCCTCTTTAGATTATATTCCACCAAACTGTTCTTTGCGCAACAATGTTGAGCCGAAAAGAAATAATTTAGCACCAAACGCGTTACTCGCTTTAGCTGGTACTTGTAACACTGTCGATTCTTCTGTAGTAACGAGTCCTCCTATTTTAGATGGTGAAGACAGTTGTCGAGGGGAAAGTTGCGCAAGTTTCGAATTTGTCACGAAACCTACTTCCCTCTTACGAACTACTAGCGCTAACGGTGCAAAATGTGCCAAAGCTTCTAAAAAAATTCTCAATTTGGACAAACATCGGATACGAAACGATAGTGATTCGATTCTAGAGTGTAACAAATTATCCTCAAACTGTAAGAGGTCACCTAGTTTCAAAGAGGCCGATGAAATCAGGCAACTGTTGAAGGAGGAAGATAATAAGACTACAATCAGCAGTGAAAAAAGTTCCAGAAAGGATGGTTGTTGCCAAACTGACAAAAAAGACTTGAGGCAAATGCGACTGAGTCCAATCGGCATTCGAGAAAAACTCTCACCGAATAATAAGATCAGCAATATTCCTTTCGAACGAGAAATACAGATGCTACTGGACGAACAGAATTTGCTGCAGAACATCCCCCCAAAGTTGGAACTCAAAGACCTTGCACTGGAGCCACTCGTAAGGTACGCACCAAATAACAACAACCACCAGGTGGGGCTGGCGGCAATTCAAGCGCTTGCTCTCGGTTTTCGGGGCAACAATGTTAACAACCTGCAGTGCATGTCCCCTTCCCCTCGAGCAAGCAGCAAAGAAGGATCGCTTAAGAGGGGGCCTTCTCCAGGACCAGGCGAATCTGTTAAATTGGCCAAAGTGTCACCTCTTGACAGGTATTCAGGTTTCATAAGGGATGGTTACTAACCGGCTATGTGTATCATTTGATTAGTTGCATATGAAGTTTTGATATGGTGTTTAGAAGGTAGATGCATGGTTAGAACTAAAAATTAAATCAACTTATAAAACAATACACAACAAACAGATTTTAAACAGACAGAACTATTTGAATGAAAATAGTGTATTACTTTTGAAAGGTTTTCAACCTCCCACAATCTAAAAATATTTAATGTTTAGACAGGGATGACCACAGAGAGTCAATAATGAAATCGTTATTTATATAAGTAAATTTAATTACATGTATTACTTGGAAAAAAGCCTTTTGGCTGACTAATTCTCCATCGTTAAAGAAAAAAATGTGGGACAAAAACTCTAAACTTTTTTAAAAATTTCTTTTTCAGTTTGAATGTTATATATTTGCCAAAAAAAATCATAATATAAATTGATCTGTGGTATGAATGTTGACTATTCGGACACTAAACATTTTTTTTTAATCTCACAAACTGATATACCAGCTATAACTCTCCTGAAGAAATTTATATATGAATTTGAATTGAAAGGATCTAAAAGACATTTAAAATGATCATACATAACGTATTCGTTTTATGTGCCGGGAGGGTAGACTTGGAATGAATTATGATTATTCCGTCCTATTTTTAATAGTATCAGGTGAAGTATAGAAGTATATAGATGCACTCTCCTGAAAATAATCCTGTCAGCGCCAATGGCAACTATTGCATTTCACGATTTATACTGTTTTTAAAGTAATTAGTCAAAAATTTCAGAGAATCACCTATCCAATATGAATGAAAATTTTGAACTAACAAATTTGAAGTATTTTTAGTAATGTCTATGAAACGCCTCAAACAACACTTTTTTGAGTTCGCCTACTTTGGAATTTAATTCACTTGTCAAACCTCAATACACTTGTGAATTTCATTAGTTTGGACTTCCATTGTATAATATGATATATAATGATTTGAAATTCCTGAAAGAATCAATAAAATTAAAATGAATGGCTGAAAATAACAATTATATTTAGCAAAAAAACCCCGAAATGAAATTACAATAAAATAAAATACAAGCTACAATTGAAAATTGAACATTAGGAAAGCAATGACAATTAAAATATTTCAAGCCAAGTTACTTCACGATGTTTCAATTGTTAGTATCCACAATCGTCTTTGGGTGATGACTGGACTCATTTCTCTGATGACTATTTATAGGTCATTCAAGGGCTTTCACCTATTCCCTGTTCCCTCTCTCCGCTTCACCGGTTATTGGCGGGAGTTGACCGTTTTCCGCTCAATTATGGGTTTCCATATGTTGCGTATCTCTACGCTAGCTTGGCTGAACGCATTCAGCCAAGCTAGCTGTTGTTGAACAGCATATATGCAGCTCTTTGAATTTCCTCCCAAAGCAGTGTTCCTCCATGTGGATGATATCAGCTTAGGACCACTAGATGTTATGTTGATGAGTCCAAACATGCTCTACTATTCCCAATTTGCTGGTTTCTCATCGCTGTGTGTGTTTCTTGTGCTCGGTAATGCGGACTTTCAATGGCCTCTTAGTTTCACCGAATTCACGATGTGAGCTTTCGGTTAGACTTGTACAGAAAGCCCCAAGGGCGATTCTGATAGTATTATTATGGTTAGAGTCCAGTTGTTTCAGAACAGCTCAGCGGGACTCCGTTTTCCTGAAGTCAGTTCATTCGCACGAACTCGAAAAAGTACGATATCTCAAAATATTTCCATGAAATAACCACTTGCGGAGTGTGTTAACAATTGTGTGTTTCTGCACTGTATTCTATGCTTTGGATATATCATACAACATTGCAATACAATCTTGATTATTGGCAAAAAATTCCTGAATTTCAGATTCGAACTCTACCAAATTATCGAGTTTGGATTGTTTTTTTGAAATCCGCTTTGTTGAGGCATGAGAAGTCTTTGTTTCAGAAGAATCCATATCGATTTTCTATCAATGATTTGTTCCAGTATTTTGCACATTGCACAGGTTAGAGTCTATAAGAGTCTGTATGATTCATTTGACGATTTTGAATGGCCGGTTTTATGGATGGAAACGATGATTGATTCCGACCACAGAAGAGGAAAGAAATGTTTGCTCCAAATTATGTTACAAATCCAGAGAAGCAATTCTTTAGCATAATTAAGCATTATTTTCAGGAAAATTATAGAGATGTCTTCTGGATCAGAAGAGTTTTTAATCTCATTAAGGTCGTCTAAAAATTCTTTTATTATGGGATGATTAATTGGATACTCTGGATAGTTTTCATCATCATTAGGTTGCATCGTTTGTCTGCAAGATTATATTTTTGATTTAGAAAATCGATTTTAGGGTTTTTTCAGTAGAATGGTATTGGAAGGTTGGAGTAAGTGTTTTAGCTAAATCTTGTGATGAGGTTCAGTTGCTTTCTTCATGTCTGATATAGCTGATACTTTTAGGATCCAGCTTGCCAGGAATTCTCTTGATCATTTTTCAGACTTTCTCAACGGGGGTACTTTTATTAAGTTCTAATACAAATTATTTCCAAATGTGCCTTCTATTTTTTTCATAAGATATTTTGACTGGCCCTTGAGCGTTCAAATCTGGTGCTCCAAAGTTTTATATTTTCTGAATGTGTAAAATGATTTTTTTACTCTTTTACAGCTTCTAGACATTCCTAATTCCACCAAGAGCAGTATATTTGTTAGAGGTGTAAGTTTTGCCAATAGATTTGTCAGCACCTTGTCTTAATTTGTGAAAACCTACTAATAGTTTCATTTATGTCAGCTAGTTTGCTACTGGCTTAGAAATGCCGTGGGGGTGGAGTAGTGATCTCAGATATTGCCCTTAGATATATTGATCTTCATCGAATGACTTGACACTGAAGTGTCCACTGTAGGTGATAAGGTTTTGTCGACGATTTCAGGAAGAGATAGAAAATTGGGTTCTTGTGGTTCATTTCTGATTAATGAAGGGACTTCTGTTGTGCTTTCCATGTTTGAGATCAGCTCGTCGTTGGATATTGCTAAGTAATTCTCAGCTAAATGACCCTCTAGTTCACATTTGAAACACAACTGGTCCCGTCGAATGATACAACAATAGATTGGGGTATAGTGGAGTGGTCAATGGGAGTTATATAAGTTTGCCAGCAGAAACTAAAGACATGTTTTGAATTGGATGCTTCAGTTCTATTATAGGATAATGGTGAAACCAAATTTAAACCCACGTTGAATAGTTCCGTTTCTGGGATATCATGGGGGATCCTAGTAGATACATTTGATATACGAGTAGTTAATTTTTCGTTGGGTGTTATGAGTCTTCTTGTCGATAGAATTTTTCTGTTAACTATAATTTCTCCATCTACTTTGTTGAAGGAGTCACTCATTCCACTGTTAAAGAACAAAATTATAGATAGCTGATAAGTACGTCAGAACCGGACTCGTGCCTACTCATTATTCATAAATAAGGAAATATTTGTGAAGGAATTTTTCATAGTCCAGTCATCGCCATATCTCCTCATATTTACTACAAACATTGTTGTTCTATGTGTAATACACATTTTGAATTTTTCGTAGTAAACTTTTAATCTGTTCTTGCTAATCATATATGTTCTCAAAACTATTTTTTTCTCAAATTCAACACAGATAAAATTTCAAAACACTGCTCAAGAAAAAACTAACGTTAATTGTATTTTCCGAAATGCCTAAGCCATAAAAATAATGAGTTACAGAGTATACAGAAGTATACTTCAAAAAAAACATAGGCTAGTACTTTACAGTGTGTAAGACCGTCACATTGGGAAATATTGAAATTCATCAAATTTCTTCCAGCGTGAAGTTGCTTTCGGGCAAACGTTTCATTAAAACTAGTTAATACCGTTTAATACAGGGGCGGCTTCAGATTCGTTACAGTATGATTTTTACTCATACAATAAACTGTATTAATATTTTTGGGAAAGAAAGTTTTTGGATTTCTACTACTCCATCTGATACAAAAATACAAAAAAAGGGATGAGAGAATCTTCCAAAGAAAGGAAGGAAGTAATCAATTTGAAAATAATTAACTCTATACATTGATGTGTAGATCATGCAAAGAAGTAACTTTCAGGCACAAACTGAAAGAAAGTCCTCCTGAAACAGCACTTTCATATAAACATTGAATTACACGAAAGAAAAAAAATTCTTTCGAAACAAATACTTCTATATGAACACTGAATTATACATAAGATACTTTTCTCTATTCAGTTTGTATTTCAAACATTCGTTGTGGAATAAGAATCAGATATCATTCACATGAGTATTAATATGTATTTTCATCAAGTATCTGCCAGTTCTATTCAAATAACGTTTCATTGCTGTGTCGGCTGTTCCGGTTTCAAGGGTGGGAATAATAGGGTCAAAATTCTCCGAAGATAGAATAGCTCCCCAATCGGATCTCCGGGTGGAGGCTAATTCGAGGGCATCACCCTGCAGAAGTTATTTGAAAACCACTATTTCTGACAGGCTGCAGAGGCCTTCTAACACCAGTCTACAGGGAAATAGCATGGTATCTGCAGTTGCTAAGAGGCCCACTAGCAACTTCAAAATCGATTTCTGCAACATCACGGAAGTTATTCTATCATCCATGGATACATATACTCCTTTTTCAATGAAATGAAGTTGAAACTGCAAACCTTGGTTCAATAAAGATTGCGAGCAAAAATCTCGCCTACCGGCAGTGGCGCAAAAATCCCAGTACCGAAAAACCGAACTAGGTTTGTTAATGCTCGCAACAGCTGTAAAGTTAGAATAAATGAAAGCAAAGAACTTCACAATCAGAGAATTAGGGATAAACTGCTTGCCAATCCCAAAGGGTCTAGATCCTCCTGGTCAGTAGCTTAAGCTGTTATTCAAAACTTTACAAAATCCACATTTCCACCACTAACACAAGCGGATGGTTAAATTGCAACAACAGCCATAGAAAAAAGCAAATCTACTAGCTGAACAATTTGCGTTCCACTTCACATTCGATTTTCTGAAAAGGCATCACCCACTATTCCCACACTAGAATCCACAATTCCGAAAATTACTTTTCAACAACGTCTAGTCAGGCGAATTTTGAAACAGCTCAATATCAACAAGGCATCTGGTCCTGATGAAATGCCCATCATTGTAATAAAAAAATGTGCCAATGAACTCACACCAGTATTTTGCAGACTTTTTACCTGTCTTACAAGAAAGGGATTTCAGCCTATTCCCAAAATAGGCAAGAAAAATCTTTCCAAATAACTAAAGGCCAGTCGCTTTGCTATCAGTGATATTTGGAAGGCTGTAACATCTTGAGTGATCAACAATATGGCATTCAGAAACAAAGATCAACAGCTTTGCTAACGACAGCACACTTATCTCGTCATTCCATTTGGATTCCAGGACATCGACTGCGGATAAACATCTTCACTGACAGCAGGAGGTTGCATATCTTAATGATGATCTAGAGGTGATTTCAAATTGGAGGGAAAGTAACCAGGTTCAATTCAATGCCACGAAAACCCAGGCATTGATTTTCTCCAAAGATAAATCTCTCCCAACCGGATATAATAATGTCAGGACAGACAATTCCGCTTTCTGCTTCGATAAGTTTCTTGGGCAGTTAAAATGGACACCAATATGTCTTAGCACAATCATGTCGCTGGAATGCAAAGGCTGCTTCTCAAAAGCTTGGAACACCGTTCCGAACCAGAAAACTGTACACACCTCAGCAACTTTTGATGGTTTACAAAGCTCAGATCAAACTATCTTTGGAGTATTGTTCTCATGTATGGAGCTCCGTCCCTAAGCATACCCTAAAGCTGCTGGATTCCATCCAAGAACCATCCGCCTGATTGGAGACGCGAACATCACTTGCAACCTTGATAGTCTGGAACATCGAAGAAAGAATGAAGATGTTTCTCTCTTCTATAGATACTTTCACGGGAAGTGTTCAAGTGACTTGACACTTATGATTCCACCAAGAGCGGTACATATCAGAAATACGCGACGGATTGTGGCTGCTCATCGTTTTGAGGTTTATTTGAGTACACCACAAACTTCAGTATTTAAGAACTCTTTCATTCAAAGATCTGCGTTTATGAGGATTGAACTTCCTGAGAATGTTTTTCCAAATAGAATTGATCTCCAGCGATTCAAAACCAACGTGAATCGCTACTTTCGCACAGACACCGCTCCTAGAGCTACTTGAGGATTTTCCTGTAGTGCTTGTGTTTTGACCTTGAAAAAAATGAGAATCGGCTTGTCTAAAAGAGGCTCTAGACGGTCAATCATTTTGATCAAAAGCTTGAGTCAGTCGATTGACTCAAACGTGATTGACCGTGTAGGAACCTGTTTGACGCTTGAAGCGAGGCTTGATGGTGACTGATAGAAAGTTTGAATGACTCAAGCGGTTGAAGGAGGGGTTAACCGTCTAGGGCAATTTTCGTCAAGCATTGCGTCAGTCACTAGGTAGAAACCATGGCGTCCGCTACGGAAAGTGAGCTTCCCGAAAACTCTGAACGGGAATTCATTAACCTGTTGAATGAATTATATCGCATTTGTCCGGAATTATGGATAGTGAAGAGCGAGGACTATTACAACAGAAACAAGAAAACTGCATCATTACCATAAACCACTCCTTCGACCACGGTCGTTTCCTTTTCTGTTGTTTTTTCCACTTGAGAGCAATCAATGTGAGGGAGAGCAAGGCCAAATCCGTGTTCGAAACCATTGCTCACCGAAATGAACCACCAGCGAACGAACAACAAGTGTGCACTGGTCGCATTTCTGGTGAGAAGGTTTTGATCAAAAGATTGAAGGGCTGATTGCAGTTGATTGAAGCGCGAGTCAATCGATTGACTTAATCGTTTGATCAAGCAGATTGATCGTTTAGGGCTACCTAATAAGGTGAAAATGGAAAACTAAGTTTTCATCAAATAACAACAAAATAGTTATTCTAAGAAAATCTTCATTTTCTGCACATTTTTCTCTAGAATGAATATATCAATCAACCTGCAGTGACTAAATAACATTACTGTCAATAACTAATTAGTATACATGAAAGAAATGATGGAAGAGTTTAAACGAAATGATAAATAGGTATAAAATCAATTTAAGTAATGTTCTCCCACTACGTTTTTGAAATTGTTTTTAAAATATTTCGGAAGTACTTTTTATGCAACTAAATCATAGAATATCAAAACGCTTCACTAACACATTGATCCATGCTGCTTGCTCAGCACTTTTCACGCTTATACAAAGTTCATGTCACGCTGTGTCTGCAAAAACGTTCGGAAATTCGTCAATGAATTGGAATTTGAAAAAAATGTTTCAGGTGCCCTAGAAATTCGGAAGAAGACGTTGACTGTGATATGGTAGAAATTCAAGGCCACGACGATGATACTGACCTTGAAAGTTTTGAAAGAGAAGAACAAAGAATGGAAGAAGAAGCGGCCCAAGTGAGTATGAAGAAAGTGTTTTGAACCAAATTCAACTTTACATTGTCGTTGAAGATTTTTGTAAATAGTTAAGTTCACTTCAAGGTTTTAAAAGAAATATCTGATACAAGGTAATGAACTTCAATTCTGCTCACTTCAATAGATTCAAAGGGCGATTCAATGACATCAACTTTTGAATGTGGTATTTGATATTTTATCAAGTTATGAATAATTTTTATTTTTCCTGTTTATTCTTAAAAAAGGGTTTGAAATATTCAAGTTTTCTAGAAATATTTTTCCAAAATATAACTCTCAAATAGATTCAAATCACACTTTATTCAAAAATAAACAGTAATACACAAAAAAACTGATAGCACTAGCATATCAAGTCATAAAAAATCATCAACTGAAAAGTTCCAGTTCATTAGCTTTGGTACATTCTGTAAAAGTGTTTGAATCATTTAAATATAGATAATATTGAATAAATTTTTGGGAGGAAATTAGAATCTATCAAAATATGCCATTTACTCAAAATAAAAAACATATAGGGGGTGGCACGTTATTGTTTATCAGTGTCCATATACGAATTAGCTTTACTATTCGTAATTTTTCCTGATATCACTTCCATAATATCAATAGACTCCATCTTTTTTATTAACTCATCTGAATATACTAGTTCAATATTTGTTTATTTAATTAATTTCTTATAGATTTGAAATATTTTCATTCATTTTTAAATAATAAAAGAACCATAAATAATGCTTCCAGCTTACAAATTAGGACACAATATATTTACCTAGGTAAAACTTTTCATTAATGCAATTTATTCTAAAAAAACATCTCATTTTCATTGCAGCCAGTGGATAAGGAGCTGGTAAATTAGTGAGAATTCATAATTTTCAAACAAACTGAAAATTGTTTTTATAGGAAGCTGAAGTGAAACGTCTCCTGGAAGAAAAAATTCAGGAGAAACTTCGGAATCTGGAACACATTGTTTTGGATAGTCAAAATCGAGATCTTGGAGCTACGGCTGCAGAAGGAAGTCCTTCTGAGTGGTCCGAAGATGAAGATGGAGGTGCTTCTGAACCCCTTCTGAATGATAGGGAATCCACAGGGTATACCACAGATGATCCTGCCTTGGAAAATATATCCATGCTTAATGAAACTGGATTAACAGATGCAGAAGGTAGTATTTCTGAATTCGAAAATTCTCTTTTCATTCTTTCTTGCTTTCAATCCTTCGTAACTCATTATTTTTCTATTCATTTTTTATTTTGAATATGATTGGATTACTCTAAATACATTTTCATAGGAATAAGGTCAATAGTGAATCAGCTATGCCTTCATTTCTCAATCCTCTCTCTAACTTATACTTATTGCCATTGGAAATTTCTAGAAATACTCAGAAGTGGTTTGGTTTTGGTTTATTATACAACCCTGTATATTTCTTTAGAAACATACATAATATTTGTTAAACAGGAGTTACATGTTTTTCCTGTTCTTTTCAAATTGCTAAGTACATGTACTTAGCAATTACGTTCAACTACGTTGAAAAAAAAATCCAAAGATAAAAGGATAGAAAAAAGGTATAAATGAAAAATAATTATTATTAAAAAACAACAATTTGAATGTAAAGAGTGAAATTTTTCAATTATTTTCTTATGATAGTACTAAAATTAGACTTTGTATCCGTCAGTTGTATGCGAAAATCCGAAGCTCTTTCTGAATTTATTTTTTATGCAAGTGTAAGCTGAAAATCCAGCCTTGCATTGGTAAGTCGTCACAAATGGAAGCAAAACTGAAATAGCTTTTTGTTAAGAATCACACGTTAAAAAGGTAAGACCTCGTTAATCCTTGGCTCGCACAAGTTTTGACTTCTGAGGGTTGTCATTCGTAGGGGTGCGACAGCTGGTTAACGGAAAACATACTTTAAACAAATTTTCAATCAGAAACATTTGCAGGGTCGTTACATCTCCGATCTCCCTAGGGGCTATATAACATTACGCTAAAATTCTTAGTCAGCCCTCATTAGTTACAAATGAAAGTGTTAAAAAAACAAAGAAAGTTTTATTTCTCATTTTTTATTGACTTTTATCTTATCTTCAGTTTTCATTGTAAGCCGGCGACTAAATATGAAACTGGAGCCCAAAAATTAAAATATTTATTTCTGACCGGGATATTATGAGGTTATATCGTCATAGTTACGCTATCAATAAAGAGGGTCATAACTCCCTTGGGACATTATAGATTTTATAATTCCCTCTACCTTTCACAAGTAAAAATAAATAGAAATGAAAACTGAACCATATTTTATTTATTCACGTCATTACAAATAATAACTGTACAATTTTGAAATGTTCCCTGAAAATAACTTCCGCCACTGGAAACAATTTCTTCTTTTGTATGGCTGGAGCTTCTGTTCACTACAGTCGAGGTACCTGCCTCTTCTGATGACAAAGTAGACAACATACGCGCCGTTTTATTTCTCAATTCGATGCTATCCTCCAAATACCCCTCCGCCACCGTGGAACTTTTCCAACCTCCGTGTCTTTTTAAGTTAGTCATAGTTGCTCCTGCATTGGCTAGAGCAGTAGCAGAAGTGCGACGAAGGCAATGTCCCGTATAGGAAGATGAGTTTGGCAATCCTAAATACATTGCGATTTTGCTGGGGATTTTCCCAAACATGTTTTTTCCAATTGGCTGAGATGTACATTTATTTTGTCGGAAGCTCAAAAAAAATCGTTCAATACCTTTAGGACGCAAAGACATATAAAGTCTTAATAAAGGCAAAGCGGAGAACTCTTTTTCATCCACAACTGTAAATTTCTTCGATACACCAGTTTTACTTTCCGGTACGTTCACTACCATAACGGAATCCCGGTCCTCTATATCCGATATCTTCATATTCAAAAGTTCCTGACTTCTGCATCCTCCAAAATAACCCATAATCAAAACAACCTATAACAAAAAAAAAGGAAATAAATACACACAAAAAGGAAAATAAGAAAAAAATTACCTTATGCAATAAATGAATATCATTAGGAGCGTCCTTTAGGAATCTGATAACATCTTTAGGAGATAAAACAGCAGACTTTTTCGGCTTATAATTCTTACTCTTCCGTTTCAAAAAAGCCTGTAGTTCATTGAACTTGGTGATATCTCGTTTCTCATGTATAGTCACCATCGATTTTAGCATTGACCATTTAGTCCATAAAGAATTCGGACTATACGTTTCTGACTGAAACGAATAAACACAATTACTACCAAATCTACCGAAAAACATAGAAAATTCCTTACCAGTTCTTGAAAATATGCCAGAAATACAGTTTCAGTGACATCTTTTGGCATAACATTTTTCCGTGTCAGCCAGTCCAGATATATCTTGTATTCTTTTTGGTATACGGCTTCACTTTCCGATGGAATTAATGATTCTCTTGCTTGTTCAGCTTTTTTCAAAATATCCTCCATTATATTTGGGGTAGAAAACACGTTTTCACCGCAAACACAGCTTGATAACAAAGTTCTGTTTATAAACAAGTAACATAGCAACAACCTAGCAACAAGAAAACTCTACTATAATCAACGGTACCTGATTCAAATATACCGGGAAGGTAATGAATTGGTACATTTTTCCGTTTCAAAAATGAACAAAATTTTATTAAAATCGGTCAGAAATAAAATTATCTATGTACCACGGGAATTAATGAGCCTTAATAACCTCAGGCAATTGCTGTCCCTCGGGCCAGAGGCCCTCGGGACGCAAACTTTGCCATCGGTAATTAAGGCCCTCCTAATTCCCTTGATACATAAATAACTATTGTAATTCAACACCAGACAGCGCTGTTTGACCTGCACAGGTCAAACATTGCTATCATCCTTTCATGGATACTCTATTCTTTTGCCATTCCCCGCCGACTTGTACCTATTGTGATCAACTGTGAAAGTTGGAATAGAAAATGAAGAGTAAAATTGAAAACCACTGATCTAAAGTAGTGGAAATGGTACTGGGAAAATCTCAACATGTCACAACAGTGGAAGAGTGAGATATATAATCATTGTGATATGTTTGCCGCGGGTACACCTACAAATCTCGTTCAGTATTGAGAAAAGCTTTGACTTGCCAAATAAGAGAATCGATGCAATTGACAACATACATAAATGAAGTGTCTCATAGAACAAGGCAGAGAAGAGAAGATCATATGTTTTTTTCTGCAAAACTTTCGGCTAGTTAAACTAGTTAAACTCAATTTCTTCAAACACTTACCACAAAGAATTGGGGCATTAATTTGCTTCAAAAACTGAGCAGTTCTCTTCAATAGGTTATGAACTTCAAAGAGTCTGAGGGACAGATTGGAAGGTAGATAGAAAGCTTGACCAGTAAAATGAGGTATACCGTATACCAAACCCAGAAGAAACGTGAGATTTGTTCCAAGCTGCAGCCACGGTCCAACTCATTTAACCTTTCAGTGGGCGCACGCGGAATGTCAGTCCGCACACACATACTATCGTTTGTATTTTTGTTAAACTTGGCAAGTAGGCTTCCTGGCTCCCTCTAGCTTCTCAACTCATTACATATGACTCTAGTACGCCGCGACAGCTCAAAGCAATAACACGTGAATAAGATAGGTCCTTGTGGAATGTGAATCCGCGCGCTCCCTTGCACGTAATTTTTTTGTTTTATTACCTTGTGTATGAAAAGGTAAGTTTAAATCAGGTAAATAGATCTATTTATACTTCTCTATGTTTCTCATTATTATCAAAATAATTTTCTAATAGCGTAAGTGAAAAATAAAATATTAGCGGAACGTCATTCCGCGCGCGCCTCATTAGGTTTCTTTTTACAATCTACACTTTGTTTCAGATACAATGTCCTTTAATTATGAACGCGAGCAGGAGATCCTCGAAAGAATGATGCTTGAATGCCTCTCAGACAATGAAAATGAAGAGGAAGAATTAGACGATGACGTGGACCTCAACGAAATTGATCATGTGGAAGAAAGAAGCGATAATGATACCGAACAAGAGATAGATGAAGGAGACACCTTCAGCTCGGTAGAAGTATCAGGACAAGAAGATGAAAGGAGGAGTGAACCAGTCTATACAGGAAAAGATGGCACGAGGTGGAATGGATTGCCGTGTTCTAATAAACGAAAAAGAACAAAGCGCGCCAATTTATTGAAACAATTACCAGGACCAAAGCGAGCTACTAGAGAACTGAAGACTGCTATAGAAATTTGGATTTTTTTTTCAATGCTGAAATGCTGCAGATTATTGTAGAATATACAAACATATACATCGAACTCCTTTCTGATTCCTACACTCGACAGAGAGATCTTAGACCTACTAATATAAATGAAATTCGAGCTCTCAACGGACTCTTATATATTTCTGGAACATACAAAGCAAATCATCTAAATTTAGATGATTTATGGATGAGCAACGGTAAGGGCATTGAGATTTTCATACTAACAATGTCAATCAAACGTTTCAAGTTCCTTCTAAGATGTCTCAGACTTGATGACAAGGACAGTCGTGAAGAAAGGAAGCGTTTTGATAAACTAGCAGCTATACGTCAATTTTTTGACGTGTTTGTGAAAAATTGTAAAGATGGATATAATTTATCTGCGTTCACTACCATTGACGAAAAATTGGAAGCCTTCAGAGGAAAGTGCTCGTTTCGTCAATACATACCGAGTAAGCTGAATAAATACGGTATAAAAATATTTGCTTTATGTGACGCAAAAATGTTTTATACGGCCAACATGGAAGTATATGTCAACCAGAGGGGCAATTTTTCATAGAGAATTCAGGGCAGTCCATTGTTGAGAGACTAAGCCAGCCAATTCATAATTCGGGACGGAACGTCACGATGGATAACTGGTTCATGAGTATACCATTAGTTCACAGGCTTATCACAAATTACGGGCCAACTGTTGTGGGAACTTTTAAAAAAAAAATAAAAGAATTGCTTCACGTAAATCGTCCCGAAAAATCCACTATTTTTGCCCTCAGAGAAAACTGCACCCTTGCATCTTATTGTCCAAAGAAAAGAAAAGTTGTGTTGTTAGCCTCTAGTATGCATTCCGATGATAGCATTGATTCTGAAAGTGGAGATTCATTCAAGCCGGAGATACTGACACAATATAACAAGACCAAAGGAGGAGTTGATGTTGTAGACAAGTTATGTGCAACATACAATTGTGCCAGATCAACACGGAGATGGCCGATGGTGATTTTTTACGCTTGTCTAAACGTAGGTGGTATAAACTGTCAAGCAATTCACCATGCAACCACTAACGATAAAATCTTACGTCGTAAGTTTTTGCAAAATCTCGGATTTGCATAACTGGAAAATCACTTGCGTGAAAAGGCCACAATCCTTTGTTTACCTAGAAATTTGAGGTTGAGAATTATAGAAATATGTGGTATCGAAGAGAAGCGACTAGGCAAGTCGATACACATCCTGAGAAAGGTAGATGCTTTTACTGCGATCGCAAGAAAAATCGTCAATCAAGATTTTTTTGCAAAAAGTGTCATAAATTTATGTGCTTAGAGCACGTTACTTTTATGTGTTCTACTTGTTTAGGTTAATACTAAGTGATTAACGTTATTTTTATACTGTTTTGTGAAATAATCTCTTTTGTTTCCATTTTTGATTTTTTTTGTATTATTTTTTGCATCTGTAAAAACTTTTATATTTGTTATAAAATGTGTTTTATTCAAGTACATATCACAATTTACTTAAAACCTATCGAATATCCTAAAATATAGGCCCACACTCACATGGGGACTACCAGTCCGCACGCGCCTCTTTATGTAATTTTCAACACGCGCCCGCTGAAAGGTTAACTAACTTCAAGGAATAGGTCATTAGTTTGCCACATAGTTAAGATTGGTTCCTTATAGTGGTAACAATCAAACCAATATGTTACGAAATCAAGAAAATGAGTTATTCGGGATAGGGTAACTTGAAGAGGTAGGGCGGCAATGCTGCAAAGGAAGCAAGGGACAAGTGTGGGCCTGTTTGTTCACGAAATAATCGTTATATCTACTTATAGTCATTTAAGATCAAAAGGAATAGCGAAGGTGAAGAGTGTTCTAGTTGTTTAAACGTAACCAGTTAGGTAAAGTTCGGCTTCGTTAAGAAGCTGGATTTATTTGGCAACCCTTGCGAATAGACCCACTCGAATAGACCCACTCACTTTAGACCTACCTGACTAGGTAAAGTTTACCTAATCAATTTAGGCGCAAGTAACATAATTGTATCAGATGTGTCTGAAGTGTTATTGGAGTATAAGGACAAGTTTTCCCTTTTTTTTTTTTTATCGAATACAGTTAATGAACAGTAAAATAAAGTTGTTAACACATTTTTTCTTTCTTTCTAGTTCATAATTTGACCATTTTCAACAAATTTACTTTGCTGTTGGAAACTCATCAATCGATATTTATCTATAATAGTTTATTACATTGAAAAGTTCTATAATGTTTTGAAACCGTTTTTTTCACTCCACCACGACAAAACAATAAATAAACTTGATATAGTCAAACGTCCTTGGCAACCATGAGCATTTATAAATCATCCCAGATTTCATGATAATATAGTACTAAACTTTCAATACAAAATGTTGACCCATTCCAACCGATTATTCTGCTCTCATCACTAACAAGAGACATTTTGAAAAATCATCTCTTAATGCAAAGAAAAATAATAGTTAATGTGTGAAAGTATATGAGATTAATTGTCTCTAAGATCCATCTTGAATTTTTCTAGGAGCGCTCAGCGATGTTAACTCAGCATACATTGACCATAATCACGAAGGCGATATGGATGACAATACCAGTATGTCGTCAAGAGCATCATCCAGAATATTTGATTCGGACGCCATGATGTCACTGGATTCTCTTAGTGCCCTGTATGATTCGGAATACGACAATTGCTACAGAACAGATGACGATTTGAATGCTGTTCCAGATTTAGAAAGACTCAATTATTTCTCAGTGCCTGCCAATGATGTACATCTTGCGAATATTCGTTCGATGAGCGAATCCATCACTAGAAACTTTGGGCAACCTAGAAGTGAAACAGATCCTGAAAGTGATGTTTAAATTTAGAAGACAGTATTATGTATTTTTGATTTTTTTTTTGACCCGGGCGGTTATAACGGAAATATAAATAAGGAGTGAAAAACTCCCGAAGTGTTCATCACCATATGCATTATGGAATTTATTTGAAAGTTGAATACAAAATAAGGTAAATGAAACAAAGAAAACTGTTTGTCGAATTTGAAGTTTTCTTGGACGAAACGTATTCTTTGATCATTTCTTCGAAAAAAAAGCATTGAGAATATCACTGAATTTTGTGCCTGTAATGGTAAGACTTATGGGTAGATTCAAGAATTGGTTAGATATTTCCTGTAGATACTGAATGCAATGGTGCTTATAGCATTAAAAAAGAAGGGCTGAATTATGTGATTTTTACTTATATTGTTAGGTGGCTCTCTAAATGAAAAATGTCGATCACCTTTTTTGCAGTTGGTTATGAACCAAAGATGCGGTAATTATGTTGGATATTATTTTTTAGTGAATAGTTGCTTGAAACTAAAATTGTTTGTTTCGCTGAATTGATACTGAGTAGTGAACAAGATATTCATTGTTCACCCAAAGTGAAAAATATTTTGGCATTCTAAAATATGAATGTTACCAACCAAAATTTCAATAGCAAAATAATAGGGCTTCAGAGTTTTCTGTTTTCGATGACTCTGACCTACTTCTAATGATATTTAATTTCACTATCTTGCATCAGACTTTACTAATATCAGGCGTGTTTTTAATTACACTTACATGCTGAATATTTGACTGAAACTCATTCAGTAGATTTTCAATAAAATTATGATATTTACTAGTGATTATTCAGGATCCTCTGATTATTTATATGTTCCAGTCTATGTTTTACCTCGATACCAACGATGCAATATTTTTGTATTATGTGCTGTTTATAGTTGATTTTTCAAATCGTGATGTGCAATTATAATTCTTCCTGTACTTATAATAATTTCTATTAGGTTTTACTGTTAGGCTTGACTCAGACGTCTAGAAATTATACTGTTTTTGATATTGAGAGTAGAAGAAAAAAACATTTTCGAAATATTATTTGAGAATGTACCATATTATTATTAGAAGTTATCTACAGTAATTAAAAATATTGTGTAATTATGGATAATACATCTTTCTGCACTTGTGGAAGTAAATAATAATAATATTGTATTCCTAGATTGGTGGATTTTAAATTTCAGCCATGTCATTAGCATTGAAGAGTTTAGGCCTTTACAATCCTTTACAAGCAATAAGGAGTCATTGAAAGATTCATATTCTGAACAAAAGTGCTGTAAAGTTATTGAGATATCGATTATAGAAGTTTCAAAACAATTATTTCAAGAAAAAGTGTATACTGACTCCCATAAATTTCAAGGCTTCAATTATACTGAAGATACGATCCTAGAATATTCTGTTCACATATTGATTTTGTAAATATAAGCTAATACAAATCAAGCGTATATGTCTTAAATTATGAATTTTCCTAAATAACTTCACTAGGTCTCTCTTTTAGTTCTTTAATGTATGACATTCAATCGAGGCGTTTTTTTTTAAATGTGTATCGTTTCCACCCGTCCCAATCACCAGAAATGCAAAACTCTTCTCGACGCGCATTTTACCAACCAAATTAGCTCCTTCAGAAGATGAAGAAATCTAATTCGTAACTCTGAAACTCTCTGTTTATTTCTGACAGGGTACACGTTTACCTTCAGAAACATATCAATGATTTTGGGTAAAAATTTGCGGGAAATTTTCTCGTGAAAAAAGAAAAGGAATACAATAGGCTGTTTGGAATTGTTCATAGTTTTCATGCCATACTACTATTTCCAGACTTTCGAAAACTTCCAAAAATCTAGGCCCCTGGTGTTCTGGTATTCTCAAATCGGATATCTGCTCCGAGTTCTTTGAAACGAGTTTTATTGGCTCGCTTGATCTGGCCGATATATTTTTTGTTACAGTCCTCACAGCTTATTTCATATGCCCGACTTTTCATTTTCCAACATCTCGTCTTCAGGGTTACCTAACAATTGTTGAAGTGAGCAAGAAGTTTCGAGCCAAAAGTTGAATATGAAAGTAGCCTTCAGGACTTCTTGCTTACTTCAACAATCACAAGATGCTGGATAATGAAAAATCAGGGATCTAGGAAATGAACTGTGAGGCCTGTGACAAAAAAAGATGTCGGCCAGACTGAACGAGCCGTTGAAACTAGTTTCAAAGAACACGCAGCACATATCCGATTTTGAAGACCAGAAAAATCTAGTGTCGCTCAACCTCGCCTTAGAGAACGGCCATAAAAAATTTAAAACTGTCTGGATTTGTTGAGACCGGTACATGACACTAGATTTTTGGATGTTTTCAAAAGAGTTTTAGAGTTAGGAATTAGTTTTCTGCGCCAGAGGTTCTAGTTTTACCCTTTGTAAGCTTATTATTTTCTTGAATTTTCTGGTAGTATTTGATACTGAAACTGGTCCTAAGTTGTAATTTTTTTTGTTTAACCTTCACAAAAAAATTTTACAAAATTTACATTACTTATGGTACTTCTCTAAAAGGTGAAACTGATTAAGAAAAAGAAAAAAGTAGGACTGTATTGCTGGAGTAATGTGATAACTTTTGATAATATATGTCGTACAATCTCAGTATTACAAAATTCATAAACTGCGACTAATATATTTGTTTTCTGTGATCACCTTTCATAATTATAAGCACCTAAATAGAGCAATCATTCAATTTTTGTGAATGATATCATAACTTTACTTTATAGTTGTTTCTATATTTTCGCTAATGATTATTGTTCATGACAAAAATGTCATCTTGCTGTACATCCATTTTGGCGACGTTTCGGCATGTGCTACCCTTGGTAACTGAACTTGAAGTTCGTCTACCAAACAAAACATATGAATATGACAAGTTGGATCTTGCCGAAGTGTCGTGATAATGTCAAAGACGAACGGATGTGCACCCGGAATGATACTTCAACATGTGATACCTACCGTGAAGTACTTCATGTGTTACATCATATTTTATATACCTTAATACTTTTCTAATGTTTTATCTATTTTATACTCGAAATAATAGATAAATATTCTTTTATAACATACTTTATCATTTTGTTTTGGAAGCATCAGAAACTCTGTCAGTTCACTGGAATAAAAATGTTGAATGGTTGCTCTGTACCCATTATTGGTGGTATGTAAAGTAAAGAATATATATATATATTTCTATTTTTCATTAATGTTCATATATAATTCTGGATGTTGAAATTTTCGATTATAGTTATTATTTTTGTTCTTGTAAGTTGTATTTGTTGTAAATCTTTTTTTGTACTTTCATCTCTGTAAAAATATTATATAGTGTATGTTGAAAGAAATGTTTTAATAATTTATTGAATGCTTATGAAGTATTTGAATACATACTCAAAGACAAAAACATTATCTTTACATGAACTTTGTTTTATTTCCCCCATATTAGAATAGAATAGAAAAAAATCTCATTCGGGTAACTTTACTTGTTATCCTAAATTAATAATTTTGAGACCAATATTTATTAGAGTGAAGGAAAATATATTTTGAATCGTCACCCAATAGCTAGATGTGGGCAGTTTTCCAACAATGCCTTCTGAAATAAATTGAACGTGTGATTAGCCTGGACAAACCTGGTTACTCATTTTTATAAAAGTTCAGATGAAAGTACCTTCGTAAACTCATATAGTCCTTTGAAAAATTTAATCACAAAAAATTATTAAATATCTATTACTACTCTGATACGAAGTCACTAATAAAATTTATTTAAGAATCACTTCGACATTTGTATTTAGCTCCTTGTATTTAGCTCCTGATTGATTAATTATTGATGGAAAATAAAATTATATTAAATTGCATGCTGCTGTATTGTAATTTATGTTGAACTCAAAATTGACTCACGGACTGGATTAAAATACGGATTGTAAATGATCAATAATTAATTATGCATCATTACAAAAGGTGAACGTCTCTGTATTCTACTGATTTCTAACAGCTTCATTCATATCCTTATTATTTTCTTTGCCATTCATTATTTCCATTTGATTTTCTTAACTGCAGCTCAATGTGTCTATTAAAGGGCATATTTACATATACATTATAAACCGTGGGTTTCTATAGTTGGAGTGACAAAGTCACAATTTAAGTTTGGTTCTCAATACTGTTACGAAGCTGAAGTATAGTCAAAGTAATTTTTATTGTGAATACTTAAAGCTATGGCATCTCAAAGGCCAAAAAAAGCAATACAGAGAAATAATGCCGCTGCTAAGTAGTCCACGTGGACTGAAGAATTGGCGGTTCCTATTGGATAATTTTTATTAATCGAGTTTTATGATTGGCTGAAGAGTCATAAAATTAAATTTGAAATCATGTTACGGTGACAAATAGAATGTGGATATGAGTATCGCCGTTGTGTCACCAATGTACAGTTCAGGAATTAATCGCGTTTTGAGTTTCGATATTGGTGTAGTTACAATTACTTGAAATTTTTGTTATCTGTTTAAAATGTGGCGTCCTTGGACAAGTACTAATAGTGATAAAGAGTATGATAACAACTTTTTCCTGTGTGGTGATTTCAATAGCGATGGTGAACAATGTGAAAAAGAGATACCAGTGAATAAGGTTCGGATGCATTTGAATATTGAAACACAGAGAGTATGTTTCAATGTATATAAGAATCTACATCTCAAGTTTGGTTTCGAGGAAAACAAACTATTACAAGCAACATCAGATTTGACCGAAATTCCTATCTCAACTGTACGTAAAATAGTCAAAAACAAACCTAATGAACGCAAGACACGATGTGATTTTACTAAAACCTTTGAGATGTTCATCTAATAAAATCATTGAAAAAAACAATATACGACTGTTACAAAAGCAATGAAATTCCTACAACTGAAATCATAAGGAAGAAATTGAATACTTCCGGCCATAACGTGGCCTAAGATTCAGATTCAAAATAATGAACAAACGTCAAGCAGTTATGGAAAGCAGAAGAATAGTGGAATTGCGTAACAAATACTTAGAACAAATAACTAAATATAGACAAAAACAACGACAAATTTTCTATTTGGACGAAATTTGGTATGACACTCACGACACAGTTACGAAACGGTGGACTGATGGTTCAAGAATGTGTACGCCTAACATGCCTGCAGGATCGCGACTAATCATTGTGCATTGCGGGGGAAGTAAAGGATGGGTTCCGCATTCTTTGAAAATATGTAGAAAATACTTGAGGGCTGCAATGTTGACTATCATAAGAACATGGAAGCTAATATTTTTGAGGAATGGTTTGAAAACACTGATCCCAAATTTGGATGCGAATAGTGTGATAGTTTTTGACAACGCTTTCTATCATTCGCGACAGCTCATCAAAGTACCGAATAAAAATTCGAGGAAAGATGAAATGCACAGTTTTTTAATGGATAACAATTTGTGTTTTGAAGATAACTATACAAAAAAACAACTTCTTGAAGTTTTACAGACAAAAACATTTGAATAAGTGTATGCCCTTGAGAATATTGCTGAAAAGTATGGACACATCACCATACTGAGACTTCCCCCCTGTTTTTGTGTTTTCAATCCCATAGAGTTGATTTGGGGAAAATTGAAACAAAGCATCAGCCGTAAAAATAATTTTCCAAAATTTGATATGGAGGTAATAGAGCTAGTTAAAGAAGAAGTATCTAATATTACCGAAGAAGACTGGCAGAAAAGGTAATTTTAGTTGAAAAAGACTATATGGTGATTGGACACTTCCATATTAATGGTGGAAATAAATTCATTATTGATTTAAATGACGACAGTGATAGTGAAACAGAGAATATGGAAGAGGAATTATCAGAAGCTTTCGAAGAAAGTAAGTGAAGTGTTTTTGAAGCGATAGATTGTATATATATATATGTGAGTAAGTAGTATTCAGAAGTATTTTCAATCATCACTCTGTTATTTGAAATGTTTATTGAATAACAAAATTAGTTAGCTCCCTAACTATTTTATTAAAAGGGAACTGTTGGAAGGTAGGTTGCACTATATCGTTTACTTGACCTTTAACCCAAAAGCTACCATTCTTGAAGATCTGAATTACCCTGGGCTATCCGGCAAACTACATTATTACAACATTTTGGTGATGATATATATTAATAGAAAGCTCCAGTATTTTTGTCACAAGGTTTTTTTGATACTTTCATACTAAAAACAGAGTATAGAGGGATATTGACATTCAAAATCTAATTTCTATCAGACATTCAACTGAAAGTCAGTAGTATTCCAATAATATGATCAACCACAAAAAAAGGAACACTGGTTTAGGAGAGAATTCAAAGAAACCGTTGTTGTCCAACAACGCATTTAGTTAAGCTAGCGTAGAGATACGTAACATATGGAAACCTCAAATCAAGCGAAAAACGACCAACTCCCGCCAAACGGTCATCTTCCGCTAAAACCAATGAAGCGGAGAGAGGGGAGAGGAGGGGATAGGTGAAAGCACTCGAATTAGAATCTTTTAATTTTTATTTTTCAATTTTTGTTAATAATATTTTTTAATTTTCAGCTTTTATTAATATTTCTATTTTTTATTTTTTTGATTGTTGCTTGTATGTTATTTCTTTGTAATTTCAGTTTTTTGTTTAATAAAATTGTTATTTTCGTTGATCTTTTTAATTTTTTTCAGGGAGTTCAAATCAATTTATATCATATTAGACAATGGAAGTCCGAACTGATTAAATACACCATGAAACATTGTCAACCACCTTCAAACAAATATAATTAACCATTCCAACTGATAGCAAAGTGAAAATTGTGTCTTTTGTTGGGAAAAGAAATCAAATTGTTGAATTTGTATAAAAATACAAAATCTGACTTATCAATGGCCACACGAAATAAATAACATTTGTGTCATAAGTGGGACGAATGACTGCATTTTTTGTGAATTTATAAACAGTGGATAGAGAGTTAATACAGATGAGCTGAAAAGATCGTGACTTGTTATTGAAACTAATGAAAAAATAGAAGGGGATGAGGGCAATGGTTGGAAAAACAACAGGAAGACAAAGAAATATTTTTGAACTTGAGATATGCACGAAGCACTTGTCAATATGCGGTAGAATTAGGAAAAGATTTCCTCAATTATGAAGATAATGTTTTGCTAGGCCTAATAAAAAACAAGAGCTCAAAGAACATCCGAGACTCTGAAGTAATTTGTGGCCGATATTGAAAAAATACCTACCAAAACTCCTGAAGACTTCACAAGATTGGTATTCACGGCTTTGTTTCGTGTCCAGTCAGTGGGTTTCGAGACATAAGACTCCATGAAGTATTGAAGGTGGGGCATCCGACAATAACTTACATATTGCCTTCTTTCAGGAGAAAACTGACTGTTGAATAATTGGTATCTTTTCACTTTGAATACTTTTGCCAATTTGTACTCTGTATTAGTTTGTTGTGTGTTATCTTTCTCTATTTTATTTCTTCACTAAGTCATGTGACTGATGACAACGTGAATGTTCTTGAGTTTGAAGATGCCAAGAAGTCTTTCTACCACCAACGGAAGTTTTGTCAAGTAAAACTCAATAACAAAGAAGAATAACATAAAGCTGATCGAATTTTTAGAATAACTACTTAGAAAATATTTATTAGAGTCGATGATAGAAAGCAGAGGGGAGAAAATGTTATAATAAGATATGTGAATGGGGTACCTCAAATCACTGAAGCGGCTGCAAAAAAGTAAAACCCAATCAGTTTTCTGTGTATTTTCAAAATGTCGGCGGTATGAGAACAAAAATAGAATTTCAACAAAGTGTTATGTGTTCAAACTATGATATTATACTTTTAGTAGAAACATGGCCTAATAGAGACTTTTCCGATAGTGAACATATATAGATAGATCAGATAGAGGCCAAACAAATAGCGATTAAAAAAGGAGGAGGAGTATTACTAATAGCCATTAGAGAATCTTTAATAACTAAGTTAATCGACATATCTCCTGACAATATAGAACATCCGTATGTTAAATTATCAATAGGTGCTTTAACAATCATTATCGGCGGTGTATATATTCCTCCATCTTCTGTAGTGAATACTTATATGGAACATATTACTACCGTTGATTATATTTTAGAAAAAAACTGTGCCCAATTCTTCGGTATGTTTTGATTTAAAAAATGATACAAAGGAATATCTAAAATATGATGAATACTTTTATGAATTGTAAATGGAGATTGTATGGGCATGAATGATTTCTTGGCAAGTATCAGTTGGGATACCGAAATTGTACAATATTTTTACAATATTCTCTATACTGCTCTGGAGTAGGTACTATGTTCCACTAAAAAAAATATGAAGCTTCTACTTTCCCAATATGGTTCAATTCTGAGCTGAAAAAAAATGGTTTTCAAGAAGAAATCGGTTCACAGAGAATACAAAAATGGAAATTTTTATAAATATGAAGAATTTTGTTATTTGAGAGAAAAGTGCAAAGCTTTGAGAAACACTTGCCATCAAGCATATATGAATAAAATAGAGAATAATATCAATAATAATCCTAGAAGTTTCTGGATTTATAATAATAATAAAAAAATCACACTCCTTACCATCTAAAATGTATAAATGAATGGGGTTGGGTTTAGAATAAGAGATCGATCTAAATGTTTCAACTACCGCAAAAATGTCATTTGAAACGGGACTGCTATTGAAGCCCAAACAAGTCCACTGTTGTTCGAAAAACTGATACTATACATTGACTGCCTATCATTATAATTGTCAAAATTGAGGAACAGGTCCTCTATCAACTATAGAACTCTTCGATTTCTTCAATAAAATACTCAAATAACTATTTTTCCTGAAAACAAAATAACAAAAATGCAATATTCCAACGTCTAATGGACGTAGTGCTTAGTGGAATCACATGAATATTCACTCTGAAATGTATGGGAATGCACATCTGCAACTGAATTAGAAGTGTTTACGTTTAAGAGAAAAAAAAAGTTTATTAAAAGGGATTGCCACAAATCCTCAAAACTCGAAGCAATGCTAGCAACCAAAGAGAGAAAAAAAAACATGTTTTTCTAGTCGCCAGATTTCCAGCAGATATTTATTGTTCTTGCATATTTAAAAAAAATCAATACAGTCGACATGAAAGCAAGTATGGAATTCTTATTATTTTAGAAGTTGAAACTCTTTGAGTATTTTTGTCCAGAGATACGGACAGATATCTGGAACAATCACCCAATGGAGCGATTGACGACAATGACGACTTCCGAAGATAATACCCACTATACAAAAAAAATAGAAATTTAATTTTGAAAATTGTACGGAAGTTGGATAACGAAAGAAAAAGGCTGATGTGGCAGTAAATTCACAAGCAGAAGTTCTAGTAGACCTTATTGAGTCTAAGACCTAATCTATTAGGTCTTAGAGATTCTTAACGATTGAGGTCAGTGTAAAGCGTCTCGCGGGTAGCTACTTGGAGAGAGTAGCCGTGAACATAGTGGTACCGCTTCCAACCAGCATTTATAATAACACGTACCTGATGACTGGTTTTAAAGTGGCCTCAGGCCTACCAAGGGGGGGATAGGCTGAACAGACGGGACAGGGCTGATTTGGAGTGCCTCGGTCGAAGAAGCACTCCAAATCATACAGAAGAAGCTATCCGAAGACGGGGACCTGGAAGATAGAACGAATTCACCTATAGAAGTAATTATGGAATTACTAGGATGCTGTGTACGAAACTGTTATTTCCAACTGAAGGACGAATTCTTTTTACAAGATGAGGGATAACTTTAGTGAACATTTTACACCATTTACAAAAATTAAATCTGATTGATTATTTGTTAGATTGTCAATAAAAAAATCTTGGTAACTGGTAATAGCTGTTATGAAAGAATATTTTTAATACAATCATGAAATATTTTGTCACTTGTTATTTTTTTAACTACACTTGGCAGCTCATTGAAGCATGTAATGGCATTATACTGAGAGGATTTTTTATAGTTTGTCATTTGATGATGTGGGATTTTTAGAAGATGTTGTAAAGCAGTCTCATCATTAATTTATGGTTTTGTTCAACAAATATGATACATTTGAGGATGGAGGGGGCTGTCAATATTTTTTTGTCTATAAAAACGGGCCGGCAGCTACCTCGGAAATCCATATTGAAGATTGGCCTTACGATGCGTTTCTGTGCTATATGGACTCTAGAAAAACCCCTTGCCATGCCCCAAGCCATAATATTTGAACTGAGGATAGACCATGGCATAATATCTGAGTAAATCACCAAACTGGATTTCAGCTGTTTTATGGCATAATATGCTCTGTTTAGCTTAGCACATATATAGTCCACCTGCTTATCCCAATTTAGATTGGCGTCTAGGTAGATCCATCAAAAATTTATTTCTTCAGACGTTTGAATAATATAGTTAGATCATCGACCATTTGGAATATTTCTTCTGAAGTGAAGATCGATTTAGAAGTATTTAGGATAAGCTTATTTAATGAAGAAAAAAGAATTGAATTTTTCTTCATTATGATTCCCTACCACGTAGTAACGGCTACATCCATCAATTTATTATAAGCTTATTTCTTTGGCACCAGGTACTGAACTGATCCAATAAAGTGTTCAGATTTGCTGATGAGTTGCTCAGCATTATTGCCTGCTATAGCTATCGTGGTATCATCAGCAAATATTGCAATGTAGCCTCGGTTTATACATAATAAAGAGTAACGGAGATGAAATGGACCCTTGGGTTGCACCATGTGAGATTTGAATATAATCAGATGTTAAATAATTCAGTTCAACACATTACTACCAAGAAATGATTTGATAAATTTTGATCAATTGATACAAAGAGAGTTAATTCATTTTTGTCGGAAGACCTGTTTTATATGCTACCTTATCTACAATTTTTAATACAGTGTGATTATGGGTCTCATGATTTGAGACTGGATGTTTTTATAAAATATAGGAATGTTTATTTATTGATATTTTTAGTACTAAAATTGATGAAAAAAACTACTTACACATAAGAGATCCAAAAGTTACAAGAAATATAAAGAACAACTAAAAATAATTCAGGAAAAAATGGGGGAAGAATGAAGAAAAGTTTACATTAGGCACTAGAAAGTTACAATAAAAAATTATGTGAAAAAAGTAGAAGAATGTGAACAAGACAATCACGACATGGAGATGCATTTTTCTTTTCCCTGTGGATGATTTCAGCTTCAGGCCACTGATGTTATAATAGTGGGTCCAAACATGACATCAAGTGTTCCCAAGCTGCAATCAAAGTTTGGAAAGGAAGTTTGAGTACATGTTTAACCACAACGCATGTAGTGAAACTAGTGTTAATAGCAGCAATGCATAATCTTCTAATCAAGCAAGAAAACATGCTCCAAGTACTGAACCGAAAAATAGGCCAGTTATCACCCAAGGACGATTATGAATACTAACTATCGAAACGTAATGTGAAGTAGTTTGGTTTGAAATCTTTTTTTTTTCATATAATTTTTTCATTTCCCATCATCGTTTCCTCTTTCAGTTTTAGTTTTTTGTCATTTTTTCTATATTATTGGATAATTTTCAATATTTTGAAACATTTTTTTCATCTGACTCATCCCAATATTTCGGTTCTGAACTTCCAACATCCAACTGAAGATGACTCAACCTCAAATGAAAACCTGGAAATATACGGCAAAGCTCTGAAAATATTAAATTTGGATATTATGTTAGAGAAAAGAAAAAAAATGAAAATGAAAAAATGTGAGCGATAGCACTAAATAATTGCCTGTGCGAAAATGAAAGAAGGGATAAAAAACGCAAGTTATATAATTTTTTCCATCAAAGAAAAAAGGGTAGACTGACGGCCTCAGAAATGATATTTATGAAAAGAAAGATAAATGAAACAAAAATCTCTAGGATTAGTGATAGGATAATATTCTCACAGACAAAGGTTAAGCCTATGCAAAGGCGGATGTGGAGACATAAAGAAAAAAAGATTCATTATTGACCATTCATTGAAAAAATATCTGTTAGAAATCTAGGTTATTGAGAGGCAAATTATATTTCTTTGTTTGTTTTTGGCTTTTCAACCTCCTACAATCTGAGTAAATGTAAAAGTAGATGAGAAAGGGTTAAGTTCATCCTGAAAAGGTACTGCATGCGTACTTAATATAAACCGTCAAACAGTGAAATTTGTGAATTTTCCCTATGCACCCTATGCACTTAGCTGTTTTAAACGGCGGAAAGTAGCTAATATTTTTTCTATTACCTACTTTGGAGCCGTATAACTTGTCAATTTCTCCCAAGTCTCTGAAAAAAACTGCAGCCTCATGGGTAATTGCTTTTTAATCCCACCTTTTTCATGAGACACTCATTTCAACAATATTTTGCCCTGTACTTGCTGGATGTATATCATATTCTTCTAGACAAGTTTGGCGTATGAAAAAAAGAATGACGATGGAATAAATAGATTTGTTTGATTTCCTTGCATGATAGGTACCTTCTGGTTATTATTTTTCTGTTATGAACCAGCATATTTATGTTCATCTTGTAAACATATGAGTTGAATAATTTGGTTAGCTCAAAATTTCAATAATTAATAATAGAGCGAGAGTCAACGTTGTCAAGTCTCTCATATTTTCTACTTTAAGATTCAACCCAATTGAAAGAAATTAAATTATCTTCAGTTTGAAACTAAAGATATCCAAAAAAATGTACAGTTCCTGTCTTCCTTCATTTATTTTTTCATTCATTGTGGAATTGGCCGCGGTGGTAGTGCGCCCGTCTCACGAGGCCGTGGGTTCGATTCCCGCCTCGACCAGATATTTTTCTCGAGAGAATTTATCTGGTTGAAGCTGGCATGATTCTGCAACCGTGTTAGGAATCACACGTTAAAAGGTAAGACCTCGATAGTTCTTAGCTCGCACAAGTTTCTCAACTTCGGAGAGTTGTCGTTCGTATGGGGCGACATCTGATTAACGGAAAAACAGAATTTTTTCACTCACCCCATTTCGGGACAAAATTGATAACATTATTGGATTTTTTTCATTATCGATTTGATTTTTCATTTATATCTGATATCTGGCAATTGACAATTGAATTACCTAGGTATTCAACCTTTATCAAAACATAGCAGGCAAATGCTGGTGGTAGGACGGTTAAATTAGCGCGAGTGCTTTTTCTTACTCATCCAATCGACCGCTATGTGGCACGGTGGTTATAGTACTACGGCCGGTCGATCGATTTTCAATACTAATCGGCCAACCCGTGCTATCAATCGCATGTTACAATTAAATACCTCGTTAATCTGTAGATTGGAAAAGTTTCGACTTATATATGTCGTATGTATGGGGGCTACAGCTGACTAACGGAAAAACAGAAATTCAGCCTACAATAATTTCGTTTCTATCCGAATTTCTCAAAAATTAAGGAAATTAAAGAAAATCAGACCTTACCATTGTGAACATTGGAATAATTGAAAGTTCATTTGAATTAAAATTCAGAGAGCTACTGAAACACGGTGTAAGTAAGTAGAAATGTGAATATATCTCAATAACTTAGTTCTGTTTCATGTAATAAAATACTGCGATCGCCTGATCCAATTAACTATTTTATTTCTGTTGAAATTATCACAATTTTAAATTTGCAGGATTTCCTAATTGAAATAGTATGAGAAGACATGTTAAATATTCATTAAGTAACTCTATGTCATTCATCCCGACCCCGGGGTTTTTCTAATAGAAAATTGAATTGAAAAAGTCGATTTGAAATCCCTAGATCTTCTATATTTTCAACACCTTTTCCGGTGATCTGGCAACATCACACCACAAACATTCCATTGATAGTTGTCATGCCAGCCACATGCTTCGAACTCCTTAATCCATTGGCCGCCGCGAACAGGTAGCCAAAGAGGGGGAAAAAACTCGTTTGAAATTTTTAGTTAGTGATACACACTGAGTGAAAGCGTATGATCTGTCCTCCAACGATTTGTTTTCTTTGAAAATGTGTAATTGTGCACGATACAGACTCGTAATAATCAAGTAAATTCAGTTTCTAACTGAAAATATGTTACGGAGTGTTAGTCAGTCGGTGAATAACGTAAAAGGTGAATGAAATGGACGTTAAAATCGTAGTGGCATGGCGTCAAGTTACCTGAGATTCTAGCGGGATTCTTTTTTGAAAAAATGAAGGTGACTGTCTGTTTCGGAAATGTGAGAGTGGTTGTGCCTTGCGGAGACGGAGATATTTTGGTAAAGGACCTCATCAGGGAAGCGACCTTACGGTACAAGAAAGCTTCAGGAAAGGTAAGTTTTGTTTGTGTTGCAATTTTGTGGTTATGTTTTGTTTTGAGCAACGGCAGACGTTACCAAGGTAATGTTTATGCAGTAGTTGCAGTAGTGTTTGAAAAATATAGGATTTCTGATTCGTACGTACTAATTTTTGTACTATTTGTTGAACACAGGTTATTTGTTTTTGAACCACCCTACTTTGAAAACTATGGCAATGTGTTAATCTAATAAAGAAAACATGTTTTGATGAATGAAAAACAAATGTCCAAAGCCTGCATTGCAAATGAAGTAGGTACGTGAAATATTTTCTTGCAGCATCAGCTGTTTAACTCAAGGATAACATCTACCTCCGGATAAATGGATAGTTTTATGAAATCTACATACTTTCATAGGCAAAACTTGAAATAACCGAGAATAAAACGTTCCAATTTTGTGTTAACGATATTCATATTGTTTGACGTTTATAGGTAATATCAATTTTGGTATTAATTATAGATGTTGTTAGTATTGTTTTTATGTACACTCCTATTAAGGCTAGCTGTTAATAAATGAATCATTAGAAATTTTCAGAGATTCCATAATGATTGTATCTTCAGTGAAACCTAATGAGCTGTGTCCACAGTTTTGCATCAGAAATTTAGTTTACATACAGATATACATACAGTTGGGATGATAAAAGGATGCATATGCGCCATCAACTGCGATAAAACATATATATGCGGTATCTTTTTCTTCTAAAAGTGAAAAAGGAATACAGCTGAACCAACGTGAATCGTCGGCGTCGGGAATTTCTTTGATGTTCAGACCGTTTGACAGTTTGAATCGAGGTTTGAATTGTTTACATGTTGATTTTTATAAAGTTCCTACGATTTCAATTTTTTTATGCTACACAAATAGTTATTTTGACAACTTATAAACTGTAGGCACTTCATATAACACAGTGAGTAAATTATACATTGTAGTTATAAAGGTTACTCCTATATTGGTAATGACTCTGTATACTGTTTCGCACACTTATTGGAATTGAAAAATGGAATATAAAATAAGTTTTCAAAGTATAATCAAAAACGTGTTGACAAGATTTATTAAGTTTACCGAAAATTGAAACAATATGTTTTCACTGCTAGTAAATTTCGAAAATAGAAGCAATTCTTCATTATATGATTGTTCGGAGTAGTAGCCATTCGTTTTCATTATTTTGTGCCAAATATTACAAATTCGAAGATTTCGATTTTTTTCTGCCAACTCAACGGTAAAACTAGCAGAACCCACTATCAAAAAAACACCTCAGTTGTCAATATGTTTTAATATCACACACAGTTGAAATATGTTTTCTTCGAAGAATTATTTCCGATTTTACCGCTTGTCTGAAATAATCACCCAAATATTCAATTCAAAGGACACTGGTCAACATAAGAGGTCCGATCCTGTTCCACGTCAACGCCCGTCCGCACGTTTCATAAATCACGGCTGAAAATCAAAATAATTGAATGTTGAAGTTCTGCCTCACCCCAGACCTCTCGCCAACCGACTACCATATTTTCAAGTACTTCGATAACTTTCTTACCGGTAGAACCTTCGCCAATCAGGACCAGGAAAAAAAAAGCTTTCGTCGACCATATCGAATCTCGAGTACCCCATTTTCATACTGACGGAATTAATCTACTTGTGTTACGTATCCACTAAGATATTACAGTTTAAAGTAAACTCGTAAAAACGGACAAGACTTTTGGAACAACCCCATCGAAGCCTATAAGAAAAAAGTCTACTTACTTAGACGTGATCAGAAATGTTGTTATGTATCCCAAAACATTTATTTGGAAAACAACAGCTGTGCTTTGGTAATTGCACACCTTCACAAATTTCATCCAAATGTTATTTCTCCATCCGTGATATTTTCATAGCGATGATCGACATTTCTCTCGAAGGATTTAATTTCTTTATTCAGGCGATGCCAATCCACCTCTTTTGTCACATGTTGGAGTTCTGTGTTCATTTATGGATGTTTGAATTTGTGTGGATTTGTTTGAACATTTCATTAAATATTCATTTTGATAACGCCGGTAATCAACTTCGTAAACTCTCAATTGTTGAAAATTTTTGTTTTGTCAGCAGATGAAATGATTGATTTTCGCGTTAGTGGGTGTCCAGTGGATTGGTCAACGGGATACAATAGAGTAGCCGAGTTGTTCATCGGAGTTAACCTCTTTGGAGATTTTTTCTGCGAGGTCATTTAAAATCTATGATATATAAAATACTATTTGTGACATCTGAAGAGTTGAATGAGTAACTTAGGAACACTGACCATAATCATTCTGGGAAAATTGATGGGGAATTTTGTACAACTAATTTGCAAATAAATGAATGCGTAGTTTTTCACTAAACTTCATTTCGTGTGATACTTGTGAAACATGTAATATTTATTTATTTATTTCATACACTATTCTACAGGATGAACCCAATTACAGAATATGTAGTAAATAGTGGCATTTACAAATATGTACTTACATAATATAATTTGTGAATCTATATAAAAAAAAAATTAAAAACAGAACTGTCAGTTAGCTAAGAAATGTCTTTTGATTTGTATAATCTGGCAGTTGAATATATCTGGGACATGACTAACAGAATTAGAGGTATCGCACAATGTTAAATTGGAGATTTTTTCATTATATTTGTACGCAGAGTGTTGAGATAAAATGTGAGACTATTCCTAGATGACCGTCTAGGAACCCAAAAATTCAACATATGTACTTAACAGTTGAGAGCAGGTAATGATATTGTTTATGACCTTGAATAAAAAAAGAAATGAATAATATTTACGCCTTACGAGACTATAAAAATTGTGAGTTACAAGCAATTCATAAAAGGGTATTCCTACGGCAGGATACGTGCCTTGAAATTTAAAAGACATATATTTTAGGAAGCGCCTCTGTAGGACTTCTAGTTGATTTATATGAACCTGATAGTAGGGACTCCACACGACAGATGCATATTCCAGCCTAGATCGAACAAAATTGAAATAAAGTAATTTCAATGTTGAAGCTTTTTCGAAGTCTTTTGTATTTCTAACTAAGAATTCATACATGCGATAAGCTGCTGTTAGAGTAGTGCCAATATGTTTATTGAAAGAGAGGGATGAATCAAAAGTAACACCAAGATCAGTGAGTGTGTCAGGACACTCCAGAACTTGATTGTTTATGACGTAGTTGTGTAAATTCGAGTTTGTTTTTAGTGATTGAGTAATATGATAAAATGTGTTTTTACAAAATTTCATTCAGATTAAATATGATAATTCTCATTAAATAATTTGTATAGATTATCTCTGAGAAATTAACAGAGTATTAAATAGTTGACAAATACTTCTGATATTCAAACACACTTTCAAACGCATATAATAAAAAAACAAATATTTAAAGTGAATAATATATAAAAATGCAGTATTCATCATTTCATTAACATCAGTTGCCATTGTTGTTGAAAAACTTTGAATATTCCAATTCTAAACTGGAAAATGTCCATCCAAATATGAAACCAGTTTTTCGTTCAAATAATTAAATCGAATCTGGACATCTAACGAGACTTCGTTATCATAGTTTCTGTTAAAATTTAGAGATTGATTTCGAAATATCGATGTAATAGGTTTTATAATATCCCTAATCGTTGTGATACAATTTCAGAATTTGCTTTATCATTTGCTTGCTTTTAACTTGATATCTGCCATCTTCCATTTTTTCCAAACTTTGTGTAACCAAATTACACCAAAAAGTCTTGAATATTGTTGGGTGTTTCATAATCAGCATCTTTCAGTTCTTTTCCATTTTTATGATTGACCTCCATATCGAAACTTTTCAAAAATATTTGCCATAAAATAATTGCCATCTTGCCAATCCATTCCTCAGATCTCCAGTGGGGTTAAAGTTTATTTTAAAGTTATTTTCATCAAATTTCTCAAAATTTTTAAAGTAATATTTTCACATTCTTCCAAAGTGTAACCTCCAAAAATAATATCATCAGATCAATTATGATGAAAACAGTGGAGATAGGGAAGACCTGGAAGTTAAACTAGTTATTGGAATAGAAGAACTCCACCATATGATGTCAAAAAGGCTGTCAATGGTGACAGACAATTCCAAAATTATTAAAATCAACCCATATAATATTAAAGATGATCTTGTGATGCACTGTTTGTAACCTTTAATGTACTAATTAAGTTTACTGGAGATTTTTTTTCATCACCAAATCGTTAGTTTAATACCTCGACACGTGTTTCGATCACCAAGTGATCATCTTCAGGAGGAAGATTCAATCTTCCTCTCGAGGTGTTAAAATAACGATTTGGTGTTGGGAAAAAACTCCAGTAATATTCATTAAAGATGATAACCCAAATGAAAAAACAATATGAATTCATGGCCGTGTCCAACAGATGGACTTCAGAAGATTAGAAAATAAATCATTTGAGATTCAACTTATCCGGTATTTCTCTTCGTTGGTATGAACAAAAATTCAGTGAATCCCGATCATTTTCTTGGAAAGAATGAAAACATTCTTTCATGGTGACGTTTGAAGATAACATAACGAAATGGAATAAGGCTCTGTATTATAAACTCGTTCAAGAAATAATTCTTGAATATTTTTATAAAAAATAACGGTTGTTATACTCAGCAGGCAATTCTCTCTCCGAAAATTCCGTTACTTCCCTATTGGTATTAGGACTTTCCTACTACATAAAGCCTGCCATAAAGACAAGTAAAGTTATGAGTTAGAAATTCATACTCTTGTTTCTTTAAACGTTTATTACAATCGATATGACTCAGAATATTGAGTAAACTGCTTCCAATTATCTCCTGATAATGGCAATTTGGTTAATACAGAATACACGATAGTTACGATCGAATTGACTGATTGAATAAACAGTCATGAATTTTAGAATTATATTGTACCTATATTTTTTCATTGAGTGTACCTGAAAGGACTGTTTTATTGGTTGGTAACGAAATATTCGAGGAAAGCAAATTATCTAAGAAATCGGGCCAGTACCGTTCGAAGTGGGGACATATGAATAGGATATCATTTATGTCCGCTAAAAAAATTGTCATAAGAGCATAATGAGTTTATATCAAAGCCTAAAGTTTTCATGTCTTCAATATAAATTAGTTATAAAAAGTTAGGTGAAATAGAATTAAACTATATGTGAGCAAATTAACAAAATATCTCTACAAATGAGAAAGTTGTGCCTGCATTAAAAATTTTGTCCGGTGTGTGACGCGATGTGACGATTTTCATATTCACTTTGTTGTCTTAATACCTACTTTAATGTTCATTACTGTTTTCAGAAGTATAACCTTTCACAATCTGAAAAATGAACAGAGCCAAATCAATAGAGAATCTACTGAAGTGTAATGAAGGGCAAACTGAAAAGTTCACCCCGAAATATTACTGCGTAATATAAACCACTGAAGAATCCAATTAGTAAATTTCACTCATAATTATTGCCTACGAATTGAATAATCAATAGGAAAAAAATTAAAGCTTTCTTTAGATGGTCGACGTTTCGGAAAATAATCCTTTTCCTTTTGAAAAATCCAAATCACTTGAGCACAACTCCTATATTTTTTTGACACACGTCAAATGAATTGAATGTCCAGATGTCATATACGATAGTCCAAATGAATACATATACAGGATGTGTTCAGAGAATTCAGTTTTAGTAAATATTTCCATTTTCAGCCTCTCGCCTTAGCAATGGCAAGTAATCTTCTGACGCATGTCAAAGAAAATATAGCTGAATTGAAGGGATTATATTTTTAGGAGTGATTAATTTTTGGGAAAGAAAGTTTGTGTCTGAAAGTTGCTTCTTTGCATGATCTGCGTATCTATGTATAGAATTACTTATTTTCAAATTGATTACTTTCTTCCTTTCTTTGGAAGATTCCCACATTTTTTTTTGTATCAAGTTGAAAGCCAAAAACTTTCTTTCCCAAAAATTAATCACTACTAAAAACATAACCCCTTCAATTCAAATGAAATTCCTCTTGGCTGGGATTTAATCAAATAGGTGAAAGAATGTCATTACGATGTCATGGATGAGATAAGTAGATCAAACTTATTCCGTGACATTGAAAATCGTAATTCATAAACGAATTGTGTGTATTTTCTATAATAGGTTCGTTCCAACCAGCGTCAGAAACAGTTTCTGACAGTCAGGATTCTGCGCAGTAATGTGATTGCGTTCCAACGTGAGTTTCCAACCATTAGTAAACTATCAGTTTTCTGTTCCATCCAAGATTCAAACCTGTTCGAAATCTATCAGAATGGTTTGAGGATTATCTTCTAACCATCAATCTGACGCATGTGTATTCCGTATTACTGTTTCTGTTTTATGTTCATGCAACTTACAAACAACATAACCTGCAAAAATTGTTATAAAATAAATTATGTATTTGCTGGCGCAGGAAAAATTGGGAATTCTTTAAGTGAACCTATAATATGAACATCTTTAATTACACAAATTAATTATTGCGGTGACCTCCCAGTTCCATGTTGATAAGTAAATAGAATAGAGATATAAAATACTGCAACCTTCTTTTACTCTCCAGAAATACACTTGATTAGATTTATTTTTAAAGAATTGAAGGGGTTATATTTTTATGAGTGATATTCGTTGTGGAATGTTTGAAATAAAAACTGAGTAGAGAAAAGTATCTTCTGTATAATTCAGTGTTCATATAGAAGTATTTGTTTCGAAAGAATTTTTTTTTCTTTCGTGTAATTCAATGTTTATATGAAAGTAGCTGTTTCAGGAGGACATTCTTTCAGTTTGTGTCTGAAAGTTACTTCTTTGCATGATCTACACATCCATGTATAGAGTTACTTATTTTCAAACTGATTACTTCCTTCCTTTCTTTGAAAGATTCCCTCATCTCCTTTTTTTGATTTAAGATGGAGTAGTAGAAAGCCAAAAACTTTCTTTCCCAAATTATTTTTAAAGGTTATGTTAAAATTCCATGCTAAACTTCAGTTGAAGTATCAGCTGTTCCAATCAGAAATTTCAAATTAATCAGAAACCAATATCTACCAGACATGCGCGTTGACAACGATTTACAAACAGTTGGAAATCTGTTTGTGACTCAAGGTTGGAACGAACCTAAAGTTATCCAATTGGGTACTGACGAGCCTTAGGGCAAGTGTCTTACGGTGAAACATCGATGTCTATCAGTGAGAATGACAGTGTTCCATGTAAGTGCAATTTGTTACCATTTATTTAAAGTGGAACTCCTGTGAATGATATCTGATTTTATTTTATTTTTTCTTTCGTATAAATCAATGTTTATATGAAAGTAGTTGTTTCGGGAGGGCTTTCGTCCAGTTTGTGTCTGATAGTTGCTTCTTTGTATGATCTACACATCCATATGTAAAGTTACTTAGTTTCAAATTGATTACTTCCTTCCTTTCTTTGGAAGATTCCCACATATTTTTGTATCAAGATGGAGTAACAGAAAGTCAAAAACTTTCTTTATCCCCAAAAAAAAATAGCTGTTTACAATTAAGGCGTTGTTTTCAAGCGAATTCTAGGTTTCGAAAACGGAAAAGTATTATTATTCGAAACGTCACCCTTCTAAAGAAAGTTGAGTATATAAATTTTATTTTTTCAATTGATTATTCAATTTGTAGGCAACATTTAGGAATATGTCAAGTTACTGACTGATTGGACTCAGCGGTTCACATTAAGGTGCGTATTTACCAAAAAAGCGAGAACGAGCGAACAAGAGTGAACGAGCATTCTGCATCAATAATCGTCTGGTGAGAACGGGCTAGCGAGCGAGCGAACGTATGCTTGTTCGCGTTCAGAAAAGATCGAGAAGAAGGCGGTACATCAAAAGGTGCTCGCACAAAGTAGATGGATCAACTACGACTATGAACTTGAAGATATTCGCTCTGGTGTGGACGAGACATCAATATGTCGTGCAAACACGAGCGAACACGGGCAAACATACACGAATGCTCGCTCGTGCTCGCTTTTTTTGTGAATACGCACCTTTATGCAGTAACTTTTCGGGGTGAACTTTTCAGTTTGCCTTTATTACTCTTCAGCAGATTCGCTACTGATTTAGCTTCGTTTATTTTTCAAATTGTGGAATATTATGTACCTTAAAACAGTAATAAACAGTCAATGTTTATCACAAAAAAAATGTCTTTCAAAGAATTCTTACTTTAAGTTACTTGCTCTGCTTATATTAAATTTCCTTCATGGCGATGGCTGAAAGTGAAAAATACTCGTACATATATTTTATAGCGGCGATCGTGGCTAGATCGGATGGCGTCAGCTACCAATTGTTCTACGCTAAAATACGCAAAATTCAATGATATATTTCCTAGTACAAACAGTGCATTTATTTAATTCCCCCCCTTTATTTTTTGAACGGGTCAACTCAAAAAATAGAAATTTGGGATAATGAAATTAATGCATGAATACTTCATTTTGAAGTGAAATTGACAGATGAAACTTTCAAAATGGTGACTGGGCGCCATCTGGGAAAAAAAATTAAATGGAGCTTCTGAGGGTATATTTTGAACAGATTTTTTAAACAGATTAATTTCATTATCCCAAATTTCAATTTTTTGAGTTGACCCGTTCAAAAAATTAAACGGGGGGACATTTAAAGAAATGCACTGTATATTGATGAATTTTCAAAAATCTTTCACTGTTTTGTTTCATATTCGGAGTTCCGTTAGGTTGATCTGGCATTAACATTATCGTGAAACTTCTCCATTGATTACTAGCACAATCCCATTCTTGAAAACAATCGAATTGAATTCTGAATGCCATTCCTTCAAATCACCACAATAGCAATCCTCATATAAAATTCTGAATGTGACTAAGCTTGGTACGAGGCTTGGTATGTTAGCGAAGAACAAAACATTGGACATGACTTGGTTCACAATTGCGACAAATGACAAATACTTTGTTTAATGCTGTGCTGTTTGAATATAAGCAAAGAATGTATTTATGAGTACTTAGTTGGAATTATATAAAGGAAATAATTATTGAAAAACTCCAATCAAGCAAGTATATTTTCACTAGTAATAGCACTAGAGGCAAATTAATTTCGGAAATTTTTTCGAGCTTATGAATATTTTGAAAATTTCATGAGTCGCAGACGGGGGAAATTTTCTAAAAATATTCATGAGCGAGAAAAAAATTCCGAATATTAATTTTACCTCGCGTGGTATTCGGTAAGAAAATTCCACACCGAATTGTGGTGGAAAATCAAATATTTTTAAAATTTATTTTTCCATTCTCAACGATGTAAATTATTTTCTTCGTCAAGTCACCAGCGAAACATAAAATGTATGGTCGACTTGATTATTGAGTTGCTATGGTAACTAAGTAATTTCTACTCATTGTTGCATGGGAATACCATTTCAAGATAGAAAATGTTATATTCTTCAATTTTACATAAGTTTTGAGTGACACCAAGTGGTAGAAAATAGTTTTTTTTTGTGTTTTTATTAATGTGGGTTATGCGCGCTTTAATAGTATGGATTTCATAACCAGCGTCAGCAAGCATCAATCATAGGAGGCTGTGATCATTGTATATTGACAGTTCAAAACATCAAAAAAACTCGTGTTTTGTTGCAATAAAGAATATTGCACTGCCAGTAAAACCAACAAAATTATTTGTTTAAAAAATGAATCGATTTGAAAATCATACTGCCTATATGCAAAATATGCATGAAATTGTCCGATATAATGATATAATGATCAATCATATTACTGGCATTAATAGAGGATTGTGGGTCTAACTTGAAGAAAGAAAATTTGTTCCGAATTGTCCACGGATATTTGCATCTAAACTACGCAAAATTGAGAGTACTGAATTGGAAAAAGGTGAATAAATTATTGTCTAGATATTATATATATTTTGTTAGACATAGACGCTTAATTGAAAACAAAGTATTGCATTTTCGACGGTAAGAAGAGAGGAGGTGTCCGAAGAATATAGAAAACATCTTAGCTTTGTAATTAAAATGTATCATAACAAAATATGATAAAAACTAATCTGTCACAAATGGTCTGTTATTGTAAACGTCAAAAATTTCCAGTATAATTTTCTGTTGGGTATCCCACGGGAAAAAAATGTCCACTAAAAGTACCTCCTTTGCCATAGTGATTTGTCAAAATAACGTAATTTGATTGGTTTGAAATTACAGATATGCATGGAATTTTCGTCGTTAGTAAGCTAGCGAATAGCTACCAAATTTTCTTCTTTATAGAAAGTATCAACTTTTTAAGATTATTTGCAACTTAAATATTTTGTTGTCATAGCGGAAATGAGCTTTACACCCATACTTGTATATCCTTGTCGATCTAGCAGAATCACTCTGGAATGGAAAAAAAATTGGACAACAGTTTTATTCAAATTTTGTGAATTTTTTATTTCCATCACTTTTTGTTTACACGCTTTATGTTAGCTTCACCTGTATGTTTGTTTGTAACTCTTCTTTCCCGTTTAAATGCTCGGGATCTGTATTTGACAGTATTATCGACATTATTGCTTCATCTATTCGCGGGCAGATGATGCTGTACGTAACCTCCTTGATATAATTCGAACTCACTTTACATGTATTTCTTCATTTGAAAAAATTATTATTTTTTATTAACACGCACGCCTGCTGCCTTCCTTGGGCTTGGTAGTTGATTTTCAAGCTCCCTCTCCGAAATCGGAAAATATCAATGGTAATTTTTCTAAACAATATACGGCTGATTGATCCCAAAGTTTAGATATAATAAATATAGTTTAAAAAGACTAAAAAACAAGCTTTTGTAGCACGAAACTAAAAAATGAAAAATAAATATAGTTTATAAAACAAAAAACAGGCTTTCAAAGAACATCGAACTAAAAAGTTGAAAATATTTTTTTAATAAGCTTAAAACAATAACGAACAAAAAAGACTAGTATTATTGTGAAAAAAGCGTGGGCGCTTTGTGCCATATTTTTTGTATATCAAGCGCCCGTCGCTTTTTTCACAATAATACTAGTCTTTTTTGTTCGTTATTGTTTTAAGCTCATTTAAAAAAAATATTTTTTTAGTTCGATGTTCTTTAAAAGCGTGTTTTTCAGTTTTTTAAACTATATTTATTGAAATTATGAACTTGCAATAATATTACACTCACTATGCTCATTGAAAAATTTTGTAATCCTCGTTTGAACCGAATTTAGTCTGTTACCATAGGCAGAAGGGTAGAAATAATTCCTTTCATAATCTATCTATACTAATATAAATGTGAAAGTTTGTGAGGATGGATAAATGTATGTATGTTCGTGGCTCTTTCTCGCCTAAACGACTGAACGGATTTAGATGAAACTTCACATAAATACAGCTTATGGAAAGGGGGTGTCAAGTGGCACATCATTTTGATTGGACTTCAATTCTACTTCCAATGGTACCCTGACTTGTTATTTTTTGATGAGCTTGATTTTCTGAAAAATAGCATTCTAAATTAACAGAAGTATAGTCGAAGTAAACGATACTTATGATGCACTGTTTGGAACCTTTGGTGTAGTAATGAATATTACTGTATTTTTTTTCCAACACCAAATCGTTATTTTTAACACCTCGACACATAATAAGGAAGAAGTTTAGGCTAAGAATGAACGAAATCTCGACTTTCAGAAAGGACAAAAACCGAGATAAATACATCTCAGTTCCATACCACGAATATACGAGGAACTTTGGAAAGATTTTCAAGGAACTAGGTATGAAGGTGGTTTTTAAAACAAGTCATACACTACGGAGCCTTTTGGAAAGTCCAAAAGACAAAGTCGAGAATTCGGAAAAGTCTGGAATTTAGGAAATTGAATGTGAACAGACAAAAATATCTATTAAAGTAAGATATGAGGAACACATAGCACACGTAAAATATGGAAGACCTGAAAAATCAGCAGTCGCCCATCATATTTTGCAACAAAACCATTCCAGTTCATTAATATTAATTAGACAAGTTAACAACAACAGGCAACTAGATGCCTATGAGAGTGTAGAAATAAGTAAACACAATAATATTATGAATAACGATGACGGACCTATACCAAAGAGCATCTATATATATAGCTTCTTGAAATAAAATAATATCGTTGGGTTTACTGATTACTACATAAGGACACATTGCAAAATAAAATTTGGATAGGCAATATTGTGAAATTAATTTTTATATAGCTGAACATTGTTTTATATAAACATATATTGTAAAATAATAGATAAGGCAAAATTGTAAAATTAATTTAGGTTGGTATACCTGTATGGGTGGGACGCCTGGATGGTTTACCTGTATGGGATACCTATATAGCATAAATAGAGTTAGCTCGCATTAGTTTCTAGTCTTAATCTTCCGCTTTGAAGATGATCACTTATATAATAATAATAATTTTTTATTATTTCCTTGTTAAAAAGTACATTGTTATACGTACAGTGACAAGGAAAACGTCTGAGGGTAGGGCACGTTACAGAGTATAATGTTTGTAGTAATCAATAATCTAAAAATATGATACATATAGGTATATACATATAATTATTTGTTTGGCTTAGATTATGTAAAAAAATAACTATAAATAAATGAAAGTCAATTTTATCACATAGTTGTGATATTTTGTCATTAAAATATAAAAAAACAGTTTAAAATTCGTCAAGTGTGTAGCAATTTTTTTCAATAAGTGCCTTTTTCAGTCTTGATTTGAAAATGTTAAGATTTGGTGATATTTTAATTGATTCTTCTAATTTATTAAACATTTTTGGTCCAAGATAAAGAAAACTTTTCTGATAAAGAGTTGTTCTATGAATATTGGGCATCAGTTTGCCTCTAGAACGAGTTGGATAATTATGTTGCTGGAAAGGTGTGTTATGCTTGTTTCTATAAATGTATATACACAATTCATAAATATAGAGACCAGCAATAGTTAGTATCTTGAAATTTTTAAAAGCATTTCTACATGATTCTCTCCAACCAATACCGGCAATGATTCTTACTGCATATTTTTGCAAAATAAATATTCTTTCAGCAGCAGATCCGGTACCCCAAATCAAAATTCCATATCTCAAGTGGCAGTTTATGGTCGCATAGTATAAGCTCAGTAAAATCTCTTTACTACAAAAATTAGCCATGAATCTCAGAGCATAGCAGTTTTTTCTCAATTTAATACAGAGGGTCTCAATATGAGGAGTCCATGTGAGTTTGTAGTCCAACGTGACGCCTAACATTTTTGTAGAAGTACAAGATTCAATTGGCAGATCCCCATTTTCATGGATAACAAAATGTTCGGGCCACTTACTAATTGTGAACTTCATCATCACAGTTTCAGATGTATTGAGTGTTAAGTGATTTTTTTCTACCCATATGTTTACTTGTTCATGTACATCCTGGGTTCTTTCCTGTAGGGTCGTTACATCAATTTCCTTCACTATGAAATTTGTGTCATCTGCATACGCTATTGTGTGAATAGTTGACAATCCTTGATCGAAACACGTGTCGAGGTGTTGGGAAAAAACTCCAGTAATATTCATTATATGAAGTAAACGATATTGTGCACTCTTAAAGTTGGCGACACTTTCAAAGGCCAAAAAAACCAATACATAGAAATTAACCAGCAGCGAACTAGTCCACATGGACTGTGGACTTGACGGTTCGTATTGGATCATTTTTACTAACCGAGTTTTATGATTGCCTGAAGAGTCATAAAATTAAATTTGTCATGTTACGGTGGCGAATAAAAATCGGGAGTGCGGGGATGGTTATCGCTGTCGTGTTTAGTTCAGGAACTGATCGCGATTTGAGTATTGAAATTAGATATTGTTGCAGTTATAATTACTTAAAATTTTTATCTGTTTGACATGTGGCGTTCTCAGACAAGTACTAATATTAATAACGAGTGTGATAATGCAGACTTTTTACAGTGTAGTCATTATGGAAGAAACAGGTTTTATTGTTACATGTGATTCAATAATCATCGATTTCCGAATTTTATACAAGGACCCATACGAGGATTTGTATTAATGTCATTTTCAACTGAGTGTATTATTTATCCGGCTATTTTCATTACAATTCCAAGCAGCAAACGAAAGATACCAAATCAATACGTATCTAATCAAGTATCGAGACGGTTAGACCTTGAAAATTCTTTATTGTTTTGCAAACGTGCAATTATTAAAACATTTTCTAGATCGTTGTTCTGAGGCAAGTGTTAATTTATCCATTTATTGAACAGAAGGTTTTGTACTTTATTTCTTTTTTGAATTCAGAAACATGAATGTTATATTCTTTTTTTTCTGAAAATACTCATTTACAACGAATACTTATGTATAGAGTGTTTAATTATTCATTCCTATCGAACTTCTAGGTTTGAAACGTCCAGATAGGATTTAACAATACAACGTGGGCCTCTTTTTGATACACGAGTTGGTATCCGCCAAAATCAGTGAAGGGAGGAATTTCTTAGAATTATATGTACACACATTTTCAAATTTTAGTATATTTTCAAGAGTTGTTGCGCTTGATATTTCTAAGGCGTTTGTACGTGTGTGGCATGAGGGTTTGCTGGGCAAATTTCAAAAAAAACGTTCCCTGCAATTGGCCGTCGATGGATATCTCTCGAATACTTTCACCATAAACGCTGGTGTTCCCCAGGGATCCATATTGTCTCCAACCCTCTTTCTATTGTATAGCAACGACTTATTGGAAAAAACCAAGAATCCAATATATTGATTTGCTGACGACATCACACTTGTTTCGTCATTCCATTAGGATTCCAGGGCATTGGGTACGGAGGTACATCTACACCGGCAGCAACAGGTTGAATATCTTAATGAGGGTTAAAATGGACACCAATATGTCTTGGCACAATCACGTCGCTGGAATTGCAAAGACTGCTTCTCAAAAGCTTGGAACACTGTTCCGAGCCAGAAAACTGTACACACCTCAGCAACTTTTGATGTTTTATAAAGCTCAGATCAGACCTTCTTTGGAGTATTGTTCTCATGTAAGGAGTTCTGCCTCTAAGCATACCCTGAAGTTGCTGGATTCCATCCAGAAAAAAGAGCCATCCCCCTGATTGGAGACACGAACATCACTCGGCAACCTTGATAGTCTGGAACATCGAAGAAAGGTTGGAGATTTGTCACTCTCCTATAAATCTCGAATGTCATTGTTCAAGAACTCTTTCACTTGGAGAACTGTGTTTATGTGGAATAAACTTCCGTTTTTCCATATGGATTTAATCTCCAGCGATTCAGATCCAATGTGAATCGCTACTTTCGCAAAAGCACCGCTTTGAGAGCGCCTCAAATATTTTCCTCTATTGCTTGTGTTTTGTCCTTAAAAAAAATTAAATCTGCACGCATATTTCAATTAATTTATTAACAAAGAGCGTCAATGATAGGTTAGCTTTGTAATTTTTCGATAAAAATCGTACAAACGCGTCCTTCAAAAATCGTAAAGTGATGTGAACGAAAATGAGTGATTGACATATTGCATGTGATGAAATGAATAGAGTGGCAATTATTATTGAGAAACCTGTAATCAAGATAATTTGAAAATGTAAACTGGAAAACTCAAATTCACCATTTGTCTGAATTCTAACCAAAGATTATTCCATATTCAAAGCTAATGTAAAACTATTTCGCAGCTGTGTCATTGTACGTAATTTTGTAGTTGCACATAAAAATGCATCCATAATGGTGGTCATTAAAACGTAGAAATATTCGTAATGAAGCCCATATGAATAGTCTCTTATTATTTGTCACATATAGGGTGGCCAAAAGAAAATTAAATAGTACCGTTGTCAGGAACTGCATCAACATTTTAGAAACGTGCAGGCTCACTTTGTTTTTTGATCAAGGGACATTCTTTTTTAGTATTAGCTTTTCAGCCATTTTAACCCCCATAATATTTTAATCTCATTGGTGGTCTGAATAATGACGAACAATCAAGGCAGTATGCGCTCTGTTACATCAGAGGTCGATTTTCCAGAGCACTGAATTAGTGGAAAAGGTAACATTGAATGGCTTCCACAGTCTCCAGATTTGTTGTCTCTTGATACAAATACGAGAAAAGAGTACACTTCATCAAATGAAAATCGTCTTCTTGCATTTTTATAAAATGTTGACACATTTCTTGATAATTGGTGTTCGTTTGACTTGCGTATTAGCTCTTACATGAAAAATCGGCATTGAACCATGATTTTCTGACTGACGTTAAAATTGAAGCCATGAACGAAAATTCAGAAATACATATCAGTACATATCAGTATGATTTTTTTTATCTTTTTGTTGAATCTGAAGAACACCAATTAATAAATAAGTTTTCCATTCTAAATGGTTTTTCTGTTAATCGATGTATCAGTTCAAACAGAGTTTGTGTCAGTTTTGTATGGTAATGTACCTTATAGCAACTGAAGTTTAGGGACACTGAAGGTCACGTTATCACGAACTTGATAAGGAACTAGGTCAATACTCATTTTTTTTGTGTCGGTACACATTGATTCTGAATTAATATTAGGTATTTTACCTTCATTCATTTTCATTGAATGCATTTACCTCTGCATATAGGAGGTTAGAAGTGCTCAGAAGTGTGATTTTTGCTTTTGTACTTGTCAATTAATATTTAACTAGTGGGTTCCAGTGGAAACTAGCAACACTGAATAAGTCATTTGATATTGTGATTGTTGAAAAATCGTGAAACTCGTCTACTTTAGTTTTCAGAGAAATACATTTCTACGTGAAAATCAATTCCTTCGTACTATAGTTGGAGTTTCAAAACGCTCATCCTGTAGCGATCACTTCAAGAATCCAAAAATTCTTACGCTTCCATCACTGTTACCATCACCTTTCAGTTGTACAAAAATTTATAATTCATCACCTGACGAAATAAAAAAGAGTGAAACACTTTATTGTTTCAAAAACAAATTGAAAGACTTCCTAGTGACGAAGTGTTTCTATTCTTTGAAGGAATATTTTCAAACTTGACATGTCATCTTCTCATTCCTTTCTTTGTTTTTCTGATGTAATTTTTTTTAGCCTCAAATTATTTTTGTGTTCAATTTTATTTCATTTCATTCTATTTTGTATTTATTTTATTTTGTATTGACGAATCCAATACAATTTTTAATTGTCAAATGGACAGTAAAACATTATTATTGTTATTATTCCTTGTCAGCCATCCTTTTCCCATAACAAGTCACATGCTAAAAATTTCAAATGGGAATAATAGTCGAGTGACACGTTGTTTGGTCTTTTAATTCTTTGTCAATCACTGCAATATTTTTTATATTGCAGCACATGCCAGAAAAATAAAATAGTTTCTAATTTCAAACTAGAAAATGAAACTAAACAAAAAATTACTGAATAAAAGTTGGTTGGGTAACAGGATCAATTTAAAATAGTTTTTTGCCTACTTTTCGAATTTGATTAAATTCTTCTTCAGGGCTCGAAAAGTTGTTTCTTCGTGTTGATTGCCAAAAAGTCACATGTTTCGATTTGATTCTGCCAGCTTAACGGTAAAGCTAGCAAAAACAACATATATGAAAAATCGGCGATAGTAGAAAATGGGCTTCAAATTATTGTAAGTTGAAAATTTTCCAGAAAGTAAAGTATTTCGATTCGGTTCTACCATCTTAATGACGAGCTAGCAGAACCCACTAATTTATAAAAAATAACACATGGGCGAAAATTCACAAACTGACAGCGTCATACCAGTTTAATTGTCACTATCACTAATAGCGACCTACTAGATATATTAGTTTCATATTTTCGCATTTATGACGATGTATCTCTGTAGTTGTTCGTAAAATAATTTTTTGCTGCGAACTGGTTTATTTTGGGCAAAAAACCCAAGAGACATTTTTTGTTTAGAATGAAACAGGCTATCGGAAATACATTTTCAAATGGTAAACAAATAATGAGACAAAAAGTTACATTGGAAATAAATTTTAGGGGTTGCGTTTGCCACCCCTTACAACCATGGAGTAAACCAAATAAATTACTGGCTAAGTGTAATTTTGGTAGTACAAAACGTCAGGTTAATTTCAATATTGTAAGTTTTTTCAGTGCTTGTGAAAAAATTGTTATACAAATTTTATGTACCCCTTTTAAGGGGCAGTATCTTAACAAGGGATGCTCCAATGAAGTTTCTTTGTATGAAAGATCCTGTCTTTTTTTCGATGAGGAATCACCTCCTTGAATGTTTTATACTTATTCAGTTACACCCTGTATGGCTTTGCTATGCCACAAAAACCCAGGCATCGGTTTTCTCCAAAAAGATAAATGACTCCGAACCAGATTTAATATCACGTCAGACAATTCCACCTTCTGCTTCGATAAGTTTTGTTGGGAGTTGGAATGGACACCAATATGTCTTGGCACAACTGTATACACCTCAGCAACTTTTGATGCTTAAAAAGCTCAGATCAGACCTTTTTTGGAGTATTTTTCTCATGTTTGGAGCTCCGACTCTAAGCATAGCCTGAAGCTGCTAGATTCCATCTAGAAAAGAGCCATCCACCTGATTGAAGACGCGAGCATTACTTGCTTGTCTGGAACATCGAAGAAATGTTGGAAATTTATCTCTCTTCCACAGATACTTTCATGGGAAGTGTTCAAGTGACTTGTCACATTTGATTGTGGCTGCTCATCATTTTGAGATTCAACTCAGTACACCTCGAACTTCACTCGAACTCTTCCATTTGGAGAATTGCGTTTATGTGAATCACTACTTTCACTCTTAGATCATCTTGAGGATTTTTCTGTAGTGTGTTGTCCCCAAAAAAGTATCAGGTTGTTATTCTCAAATAAAACGTGAAACTGTAAACCGGAGTTTTGGGTGTATCTGTAGAACAGAGACAAATTTCTAATCTTTATTTTGTGTTATAGGTTGGGTATGCCAGGTACGGTCCATTCAGATAATAATTTATGCTGCAAATTACATTAAACGTCTTTTCACAAAAACCTTTGCATTATTTGAAATTCTGAACTATCGATATCTGTTTGGGAAAATAAATGGATTGCAAATACCATGCACGAATCATAAACAACCAATCGTTTTCATGGTATTTAAGCACTTGTTTCACTTTCTATGCATACCTATTAGGTAACACTGGTAAATGTGCTGTTATTCCGGTATGTAGGATTTTGAGAATGTTGATTTTTATCTTTGGCGTTACGTGGATTAATAACGTAATTGGGACATTGTGAACATCCCATTATATTTACCTGTCGCAGATTATTCTCTGTGGTCAGAGGTTTTGATAGTTACGAGTGTAATTTTTATTTACTAATACAGTTTGTTGTACGTTTTCCGTATATTTATTTTTGTTTGATTTATTGATGGTAATTCGTGTCCGACCGAAACTGGTTTTTACGACCGAAACCGAAAACAAATTTCGGCAACGGTCTCAGTTTCGGCCGAAACCGAAAAACCAAAACTTCCTTTTGTTTGAGGGAAAAATAAAGAAATCGTTATTATAATCAGTCAGTATTTATTTTTTTATCTTTAAATCACAACGTTATGCAGTCTTCGACATTTTTACTTATTGATAATCAACGTATCAAACCCTTATTTAAAAAAATATCAATTGCACCTTAAAAATAGGTAAAATAGGTGAGGTGTTCATTTGAGTAGGTGTAGATCCTTCTTTTGAATATTATTGATGGTTTTTCAAAAATATTAAACATAAAATTACTTATTTAAGTTGTTACCTAATATTACAATAGGTACTTGATATTTATGTAATAAAAAAAGTAAATCACAAAGTGAGTCATGACATGATTGGGCACTTGGACGCGGCAAAATTTCTTCGTCGCTTGTATGAAATTGAACGCACCGAACATGACCGATCACAGCGCGGGAACTCCCGAATGCAGTTTCGGTTTCGGTCGTAGTTTCGGCAGGTTTGCCACCGAAACCCGTTTTTTTTGCCGAAACTCGATCGAAATCGAAACCGAACTTTCGGTCGGACACTAGTGGTAATATTTGAATTTTTCTGTAATGTTATGTTCAATACCGCCTCTATCAACAATTATGTATATTATGCAGTAAGTACAGCTAACTGTCAACTCACAATTAACTTCTTCGCAACTTTGCACTATATTGCAAAACAACTTTGTACCGTGTAAAATTTAAAATGCGCTGCTATCTGAAATGTTCAAATAAACAGTGAGTTGCGCTTGTTTTACTGTGTCAAAACATATTATTAGTGGGGACAGCGTTTTGACACCAACCTTGTACTGTCAGCGAATCTTATGGAGTTTGGAAAAGGAATACTAAAAATATACTCCTTCAATTCAAACTTTACTTTCTAATGAATATTTTTTGACGTGTTGCATACTATCCCTCTTATGGGAAATGAAACCTATATTGATAATTTTTATGAAACCGGAAATATTTTAATTATCCTTTTTCGGAAAATCGTTGCCAGTGCGTTTCAGGAGATTTAATCTCATTCCTAATGGAGACCTGAACCATACAACGTGATTGTGCGAAGACTATGCTATCCAAATTGACATCTAGCAAATTAATTGTTACAAGAATCTGTGGTGCCCTGATGTATTATGCTCGGTTCTGTCATTTACGTTCTTGGAGAAAACGAATGTCTGAATTTTTCAGCATTAAAATCGGCTTGGTTACTGCCACCAAAAGGTGAAATTTTGTTCAGGTCTTTTGTTTAGAACTAATGTTTCATATAAGCCCAAGATGTATGTATGTTTGTGGCTCTTTCACGCCTGAACGACTGAACGGATTTAAATGAAACTTTACATAAATAAATTTTATACATCAGAGTAACATATAGGCTACAATTTACAAAGGTTTTGTGTAATTTTGGTCATGATATAACGATAAGTATTAAGTAAGTCGGAAAAATTCTTGCTCCTTGGGAGCTACCTTGGCGTGAGCTGCCTATACCGTTGGAGTTACCTCCAGATAATGTACCGTTCATCTCAAATAGTTCTAAATGAAAGTCCGCGATAGCATATATCTACCCCTTATGTGGTTGCCATTATTTGCAAAATTCTTATAAAAATTGATACAATTGTCGGTTCAAAAATTTAATATAGATAAACTTTGTCTCTTATACTAAGTAATTTGGACGAATCGTTTAAAAGTTGTCACGATAAGATTAACTTGACGCAACGCAGTACGCGTCGCGTCTACTGTAAGATGACGTCTCATGTCTCACAGGAAATTTAGCGCCCCTCGGCATGGGTCCATGGGATTCTGCCCTAAGAAAAGGTTCCAAAGACATCGTGGTAAGGTCAAGGCCTTCCCTAAGGATGATCCTTCCAAACCAGTACATCTGGTATGACCCATGTTTTTTGAGAAGCCGATCGTCCTGGATCGAAGATGAACAAGAAAGAGATCGTAGAAGCTGTAACCATTTTGGAAACTCCTCCAATATTTATAGTAGGTGTAGTTGGTTACATTGAAACTCCTCATGGACTTCGTGCTTTGGCTACTGTTTGGGCAGAGCATCTTTCTGAAGATTGCCGTAGACGCTTCTGGAAAATATCACTTGATCAAAAATACCCAATAAATTTTTCATCATGTTTCGGGTAATATTTTTTAAAAACTACCTGATTAACTTCTTCAAAAAAATTGTAAAGTAAAGTTTCATTATAAATTTTAAACAAATACAATCTTTTCTGTATTTTAAAACAGTATTCAATTAACAACAACAAATAACTTTGATGAAAAACCCTTTATTATATTTGTAGCTCAAATAGTTCAGAGTTAGTTATAGTTTATGGTAATGAAAAAAGTGTTAATATAATATAGTTGTCAACAGGTATTCATGAAGCGAAGTGATTTTAGGAACTTTTGTTCAACAATTATCAGACTTTCAATGTGATCGAAAACTCTAAATAAGCTCATCTCATCTAAAAATAACAATTTTTCAATGGATAATTTTCCGAATTATCTAGATAAATTGTTTATATGAAACGTCCAACGACACTGCAAGAATCTCTTCTTTTACTTTCTTTATCATAAGTAGTTTTCAAATAATATGGAAGATTGTTGACATCTTTTTGAGAATTATCATTTTTTAGTTGTTTTTTTGCAGAATTTATATTTCACATTTTTGTGAAAACCTTCGTTCTAAATTAATGAAATTTTAGTCGTAATTAAACAAATGAACCCTAATTGCCTTCTGCAAATTTCGTAAACTTGTCCACTTTGTTGCGTTCACAGTTCACAGCAAATCCATCGTTCTTGAAATATTTATCTTCAATCCGTCTGAGTCGCACTTGCCAACCACCATTATCAAGTTATATCATGCACATATAAACAAGGCAACTTCAACCTAATAAGTAAGTAGGTATAACATCTAACAACACTTACCTGCTGGAACTAAAAAGGAACAACTTTCTGTTGCACCGCTTCACTTGTTAGATAAGGTTATGTTTATACGACAGTATCATGGCCAGTGGCAAGGGTACTGACCTTTAGGCATATTTTCATTTTGTTTTATTGATGATGGTGGAAAAAGGTAATAGTTATTGATGTGGGTATATACGGGGTAGATTAATTCTGTTTTTGTTTACCTGTACAAATGCAAAGTAATTTTTGTAATAGAGGAATGTGGTGATAATATATCTTGATTCTACAGTCTTGAAATAATTGAAAAAATGAAGATAAGAATGTTTTTGACATGGAAAGAAATATTGGTGTAAAAAGAATAAAAAAAGATTAAAAAATAACTACTTCATAACATTTCGATTTTAAATATCCACAATCGACTGGTAGAGACCATTGTCTCATTCCCCCCCCCAATGTTCTCCACACGTTTACTGTGTGCAGAACATCCCATCTCGTCCATCCACCCCCGCTCCTCTGGAGCGGTCCTCAACTTACTGATGGGCACTTCAGCAAGTGTTGTTTTCCAGTGAATCTGAAAAGGAAGTGAATTTGAAATCTGATTAAGAAGTTTTTATACTTACCGGAGCCGCCTGATAGCGACTCTCGGGGGTGGTCTCTGGTTCTGCTTCGTTGGCCTCTTGTGTTTGTGCCTTTCTGGGAATCTGGGGTCATCCCTCTGTAGTGCACTGGCCCCAGGCAGTGCAGGCATATAGGATTATTGGTAATATTACGGTCTTTATCATCAGCAGCTTCACTTTCAATTCCATGTTGCTTCTTCGACCTATTATTGGTAATAGGTTTTGTCGGGCAGATCTCGCCATTCCTATTCTCTGCCGTACGTGAGACCTGAACGTTAATCTTTCGTCTAGGTTGACTCCCAGATATCTAGCTTCGTTGGTCCACGGAATCTCTTGTCCGTTGAAGGTGACGTTTCCTTTCGGGTGTACCAACCTCCGGGTGAACCCTGACTCTTGTCAGGGTTTATACTGATCTTCCACAGGTTGGCCTATTCCTCTAATCTATCTCCCTGTTGCTGCAAGTATCTAGTGACGTGCGCTTGGCTTGTTGATCTCGCCAGCAGAGCTCTGTCGTCCGCGTAGAGCGCCAATTTGTTAAAGTTGGTCTTCCGTTTGGGCACGTCTGCTGTGTAATCTCGAGAAGAGGTGTGGCGAAAGGACTGCAACTTGTGGGACCCCTGTTTTCAGTAATCGCATGTCCTACTCTGCAGCGGCATCGCATGTCAGTTAGAAAAGACTCGATTAATGTTACCATTTGTTTCGTGTAGCCAAAGTTGCACATTTTTGCCAAACTCTGTCGAATGCCTTGGAGACGTCGAAGAAAATGGATCCGGTGTTGTATCCTTTGCCGAGGTTGAAGCCTTCCGTCGCAGTCTTCCACCCTCAGAACTTGCAACTCTGTCGAGTGTTCTGATCTGAAACCGAACTGTTCATTTGCTAAGATTTTCTTCTAATATTTTCAGGATGACACATTCTGCCACTTTGCTTAAGGAAGGGGTTAAGCTGATTGGCCTGCGGTTATCTGGGAATAGGTGGTTCTTCTTTGGCTTCGGCATGTGGATAACCGTCGTCTCCTTGAACGGGTACGGGAAGTACTGCAGTCTGAGTATAGCATTTATAATGTTTGTTATAGCTGCTATACCCTTTCATGGTAGGACTTTCAAAGCCCGGTTTGTTATTGTTGGTGCCAGAGATTGCTTCCGCTTTGTCTTGGTCCGTGTAGACGATTCCTTGCTCGCCGTGTATTAGCGGGCATGGCTTTCGAGGTCCCTTCCTAAGAGTTTTCTGCATTCTCCATGCAGATTGGTCTTCGGTGTTTAGTTCTTCCAGGCGGGTTGTCCATTGTTGATATCTGATTGCTTTTAGTTCTCTCGCAGTATTCTGCCTGCTCTTTGCATACACCTTTTGTCCATTGGCGCACGTGTCCGTTGATATCGACTTTTCAGGCGTCTTCTAATTCTAATGAGTTCCATCGTTTCTGATGGGAGATGCTCTTGTAAGTTGAAGCGCTGGGTTGGGACTTTCCATGCGCTTCTTTCCATTGTTTGGGTGATCGCCTGTTGCAGCTGTTGTGTGGCGTTCTCCAGATCAGTCTTTGTTTCGATGCGTGGTATGTCTCCTATCGCATCGTGAATGGTGCGCTGGAATCTTTTTCAGTCGATGATTCTCTTTGTTGGATTATCTGGTTCTATTTCACTTCATAGTTTTGGGGTTGTGGTCTGATGATCCTTCGTCTAGTACTTTCATTTCATGTATGTGTTGGCAATAACCGGTGAATGTGTTTTCTCTTGGCTGTCTAAGGTCTTACATACGTACATATTTCGACCCAAAATGATTGTGGGTACTAACAATCGAAACGTCGTGAAGTAGCTTGGACCGAAATCTTTTTTTTCTTTCTTTTTCAATTTCATTACTTTTTATTCGCAGGCATATAATACATTTATTGTCACTATGAATTTTTCAACCCATATGATTCATTCGTTTCCACTTCAGGTCACACTAATTTATTTTACTTACAAATTAGCGTTTACATGCCAATTATTCATTGCTTCTCACGTATTTGAGACTATTTTCAATTTTTAAATATCTCATTCCAATAATGCTCTGTTCATTTTCTTCTCTTAAATTTCAAATCTCTCAAGGAAGTCCGAATCTCCAACATTCAACAAGAAACATTGTCAACCACATTCAAATGAATGGAAAAGTTGTTTTCTTTTTTCAAACTCCTTCAGCAATAGAAAAAATTTCTTAGAACATAATTGATTATTTTATTAATTATTGTTCGATTCCGAGGTAATATATTTTATCATTACGTAAAAATATGCAAATTTGCTACATTTTTTCCTCTGCAGAAAGTGATCTTGTTTTTATAATAAACTGAGAACCAAATGTCGATCAATGCTGGCAAATCTAATTACTTGGAAATGAAATGCAAATATTATTAGTAATTAAGCAAGTTTGATGAACATAAATGCTAGTAAGGGCGAAATCCATTAGTATTTCAGTAATTATAATGAATTTTCAACTTGATGAAAATCAATATTCCCAATTCAGTTAGGTAAATCTAACACCAGACGTAAGGGGCGATATCAGGCTTGCTTTTTAAGGACAGTTGAGTACAATGCCCTACTGAGAACACAATGCAGCGAAGACAGTCGAATGCCCTACTGAGATCACAAAATATTCCAGCAGGGCATTCACCAGCCTCGATGTACTCCAAGATTTTTGAGTAAAAAGCTGTCACAACAATAATAGTGGACATATTGGATCGAAAACCATGTTGCCTCTCAATGAAAATGATGCATTTTCAAATATTTTTGAAAATATTATCTGTGAAAGGCTCTAGAAATATAGAGTTATAAACATTAGTAATATGATTGATGTGATTATTGGATGGGTTATTATTTTCAATCTCCCCAATTATCTTCATAGGGGTACTGATGAAAAAATCATTGAGAAGGCAGGATATTCTCTGAGGATCATTCACAACCTCACATTCATGTATTAAGGAAATATTTTTCATAGTTGTAGAAGAGTGTGTTATACTGTTTATCACCCGTCAAGCCATTTTTGTGGGATTATCGGAAGCCACTATTTTATTCTGATAATACAAGCGTTTTGTATCAGATATGAGTTTGGAATCATGTTTTTTTTTTCATTATATATTTTCCAATTAATTCTGGATAAGTGTTTTTAGAGTAATGAGATTTTTTCAAATTTTCGCTAGATGCTCTCACTTCGTTAGAGACCCTGTTACTCTTTGGGTTGTAAACGCGACATTTCTTAAGCGGAAGGAATTGATTAAAATATATATATATATATATATATATATATATATATATATATATATATATATATATATATATATATATATATATATATATATATATATATATACCGGGTGTCCCACATTTTATGTGACAGGCAATATCTGGTTTGTTGAAGGAGATACACAAAAATATTTCATACAAAAGTTTTAGGAGTTCATGAGAGCTATATTTTGATATAATTTTTAAATATACAGGGTGTTTGGTGTAGGTGCTACAGACCAAAATTCCATTTTTTAAAATTGAACGCCCTGTATATCATTACATATTCAGATGCTACGTTAAATTCCGATATCATTTCATGTTTGGTTTTTGAAATTCGGTTACGGCGTTGTTGAGTTATTGCTTAAAATGTAAAGTCTTGAGAACCACTATTATTTTTAAAAATATCTCATAGAATTATTCTCTCTGCATCAGATCACATGAAAATTAGTCAAAATTTTGGGTGTTCGAAGTAATGGTTTCAATTTTGAGTTGTGGAATTCAGTCAGGGATCATTTTGAATATGAAACAATTGCAAAATTGAAAGAGGTGTATTCGAAAACAAATCTTTAATTAATAACAATGTAAATAATATAACTTGATAAATCATTTCATAAGAATGGTAGGTACCTAGAAATAAGTCATAAAAATAGTTCAAAGTGATGCCCATTAGATATTATACAGGCTTCGAAACGTCGAATCACTTCTCTCGTACAAGTCGCTCTTATAATATCAGGCGTAATATCACTGCACGCTAGTCGAATTTTCATTTTCAGATCATCCACATTCAAAGGGGGAGTAGTGAAAACAATATATTTTAAATAACCCCATAGGAACGAGCCGGCCACCGAATTGGACCCTTATTACCAATCCATCTATTTGGGTACGTTCTATCCAGATATTCAGTAACAACCTGTGAATTGTGAGGAGGAGCACCATCTTGTTGCCACCAAATTCCTTGTCGTTCTACTATGGGAATATCTTCCATCAACTGGATCAAATCATTTTCTAGAAAATGTAAATATCGCAATCCATTGAGATTTTCATTGAAAAAGTAAGGTCCTATGATGCGGCCATTGAACAATCCACACCATACATTAATACCCCAAGTAGTTTGAAAATTACTTTCGCGGACCCAGTGGGGATTTTCTTGAGACCAGTAGTGACTGTTATGTCGATTCACAACTCCATTATTGTGGAATCGCGATTCATCGCTCCACAAAATTTGACTGAATATGTTAGGACTTTCATGTAATATTACCTGAATACAAGCAATGAATTCAAGTCGTCGTTCAAAGTCCGTGGGTTTCAAACCTTGTACCAACTGAATTTTGAATGGGTGGTATTTATTTTCTTTCAGAATTCTCTGTACATTAGATTTACTCACACCGACTTCTTCTGCAAGAGTACGGATATGAAACATGTGGATGAATAATAATATAAGCCAACACATTGATCTCTAAATCTTCAGTTCTAACAGATCTCGTATGAAGACGATGCTTTATAGTAGAAGGAAATGACCCAGTTCGCAATTTTTCTACAACTCTCGAAAAAATCATTCGTGACGGAATGGGTCTGTCTGGAAAACGTTCTTGGTATAGACGTTGTGCTTGACGGCAGTTTTTCTGACATTCCCCAAAAATTAATAACATATCGATGCAATCACTTGGACTAAACGCGAAAGGCATACTGGAGTTTTCGCACACTGAAACACTGAATCGAACTGACAAGTAGATACAATTCAACAACATTTGTTACTATGGCATCAACAAGCATAAGCTACTTGATGAAATTGTGCAATATAAAAATTCACCCTCAAGTTAGTCACATTCTCAAGAATTTCAATATTATATTCAACTGATATCGATATCGTATCGTAGAGGTGAGAATAATGGTTTGTATTCAGTAGTAGTCTAGTTCGATTTAATAAAAGATATAGACTGGATTCGTGTACGAGTAAATAAGTTTTTTTGAAACTTTATATTTAAGGAAAAGTGCAATAACTTAACAACGCCGTAACCGAATTTCAAAAACCAAACATGAAATGATATCAGAATTTAACGTAGCATCTGAATATGTAATGATATACAGGGCGTTCTATTTTAAAAAATGGAATTTTGGTCTGTAGCACCTACACCAAACACCCTGTATATTTAAAAATTATATCAAAATATAGCTCTCATGAACTCCTAACACTTTTGTATGAAACATTTTTGTGTATCTCCTTCAACAAACCAGATATTGCCTGTCACAAAAAATGTGGGACACCCGGTATAAATGGTAAAGCTTCTCGAAGGCTTCATTAATAGAGAGTTTCTCTAAAACAATCTGCCAGGCTTCATCTTGGAGAGCTGACAAAAAATCTGTTTGTTTATTTGAATTGTACGGCCTTTTGAAATTAATTTTTTGAGATCGAGCTGGTTTTTCAATCAGATTAGTTTTGAGGACTATAATTCTATGATCTGAGACATAATTATCCAAAACACGTATGATTGGATCTGGAATATTAGTGAAAATGTGGTCAATGATACTGAAGGAGTTATCACTCAATCGGGTAGGCCACTTCACCTTCGAACTGAGTCCAAAACTAGATAACAATATTATGAAGTCGTTAAAAAGATGGGAGTTACGTGAGTGATCAGATGAATCCAGGTTGATGTCCCCGCAAGAACTATATCAACATTCGGTTTATATAATTTATCCAATATATTTATGCAATTCTCTGAAAATGTTTCATATAGGCCATCGGATGACCTATAACAGGAGAACACTACTAAAAGTCTATTATTTATAGGGTTTCTGCAGGAGACACCTGTTATTTCAATATTTTTTTCAATACAAAACTCATCTAAAGATATATTATCGCAAATTAAGTCATGTCTTTAGTATACAGCAACACCCTTTTTTTTCAAATTTCTGCCGCTGAAGCCGCTAATCTTTTTTGATAAAATTGGCACAGCATTAGACTGTAAGAGTGTGCAGAAGAATCCGAGGAAGTCGATTTTGCGCCGATCACAAGAAGTCGGCCTTTCGCAGACCACAACTTGGTGAATTTTGCGTCGTGACTTGGGTCTGCACCCGTACAAAATTCAACTGACCCAGGAACTGAAGATAAAAAACCATAGACAACGACGTGTGTTCGCTGAATGGGCTTTGTACCAGTTGGCAACTGACTGTAATTTTCATTGAAAAACCATTTTCAGCGATGAGGTCCAATAGTAATTTAGTTGGGAGAGTCGATACCTGCTCGATCGCTCGCCATCAGTCGTGGCATGTACTGTATCTTATTTAAGAATTTAATGAACTAATTTGTGGTAAATTGCATTTCGACAGATATTTACTGAAAATATCTGCAAAATATGTCGTTCATATTGACTGTAGCATCAGTTCCCAAATATGTGTTAAGGGTTAGTAAATACGAGTAGTCGCAAATTCACACATGTGTCCCATTTGTTGCATGGTAGTACCACAATATACTTTATACAGTAATCCCACTTCCGGAGATTTTTGGTTTGAATTTTCTACACGCAGACCCAGGAGTTGCAGTCTCAGGTCTGCGCAAACGACGAGTTCAAGACAGGCACGCAACCCTTCCATAGTTGTCGAATTTCATGGTGGCATGGTTGGCGAAGTAAATATATTTTGTCACATCCGATTGTGAACATCTGCCGATCCTTGGAATTTTTAAAATCTACTTGTAACATAGTTCATCATTGTCCAAATGATCTGGGTTACTTGAATATTACACAAATGAAAAATTATCATTTGTACAATTTTCTCAGGTGCCCATGGTTTTCATTGACTGTATTTTTTTGAGCAGTTTATATGAATAGTTGTTATGTTGAGCAGTGTTCAGACGCTTTGGTTGAGATTGTAGTAGAGACAAATGTCATTAGTGTCAAATACGTCAGCATTGTAAAAACTGAAACTCCTGGACACCAACATCGACTCTAAGTGGGACTACTGTATATAAAGTATACTGTGGTTGGACTATTCGTTTCTGACCAAGAAGTGGGCTATGTGGGCTATGGGTTCGACAAAGACTCTTCACTAAGCAAGTCTCGCAATGGTGCTATGTAACGAAGCCAAGCTTTGGCATCGACCTTGAATGATAAACTATTTTCTGTATAATCTGCAGCGTTCACTGCAAATGGGAAACTGGATAATACTAGACAACAGTATTTAGATCAGTCATAGATCTCACCAGGCATAAATGCAACATAAGAACTCGTCCTCTGTCGTCTTTCTCAAGATTGTGTTCAAATATGGCGTACCACTAAATCAGATTGAAACATTCTTCATTCAACCGATTTCTGAATGGAGAAAAAGTTGAACTACCTAGAGTTGTTTGAATGTGGTTAACAATGTTGTTCGGTGTATGTTTCCCATTGTCTAAAACGATTTGAAATCCAAGGAAGAATAAATAAAATCAAAATCAATGAAATAATAAAATTAATATGAAAAAACCGGGCCAAAATATTCCAGTAAGTTAATGAAAACAGAAATAATGTGAAAATAGGTAACATTACCAAAAATAGCGTTAATTTGTAAAAACAAATATTATAACCTGGAATCAAAATGAATGAATGATGGATTATACTATAAGTGAAATGCCAGTTATATACAAAATTATAGAAATAAAAGAGAAATAAAAGAAATGATATACCAAGAGATCATCTATCTATCGAATTCCTTCGAATAATGGTATAGCAGATCCTAGAATAAATAAACATAATACATCCAACGCCTGCGGTCTTCCTGTGCTACCGTATTAAGTAATCACAAGAAGTTCAATCTCATTTGCAATCTCTGAAAAATGTGATATCCGCAAGACTGAAAAAGTTATATGTATAAAGAAGTTATCGCATCATCGCAGGTAATAAACATTTTAATTACCATCCAATGAAGTAGCTTACTCCATATTATATTTTATTTAAAAACATCCCTTCAATTAATTGTCAATAAAATCAAAATAAACATTCGAAAACCATGAATAATTCCTCTCAAATAATTGCTTTTCAGTTTTCCATGTCAAGGTGGAAGTAAGAGGGAAAATAAACAAATGCACCTATCAGATTGAGATGAGTTTTTCCAGGAAGATGAACATCATGCCAGGCAGTCTGAGAAAGTAGAGATTTGGTGGATAATTGAAAAAGTCTCGCCTCATCTCTGCCACTGTAGGAATAACATACACTATTCTAAATTAGGAGAGGTATATTTTAAGACATTCATTTTTGAGAAAGAACGGTTTTATTTTCTACTTTTCCATCTTCATACAAGATTGTAGAAAACTTTGAAATGAGCTTATTTTGAACTCAATTGTTTTCTGCCTTTTTTCGGACGTTTCTCACATATTTTGTATGAAGATGAAGAAGTAGAAAGCCAAAAACCTTTTATTCCCAGGAAATAAACTCTCCTGAAAATATAACACTTTCATTTCGAATACGATTTCTACGGCTGGGATTAAATCGAAGTATCTGAATTTCATCATGACATGAGTAGCATTAACGGTTTCATGACAAAGTCGTGTTGTTATCAATGAACTGATTAAGGATGATGTGTTTCATGTATGTGGAAGGTAATAACTAACGTAACTCTTTTATATATTATTAGCGAATCGCCCCGGCGCCCCCGACTGGTACCACCGCAACCGCTAGGTCCCTATATTTCAAATCTGTAATGTCTTCGAAAATATTCATTTAAATTACATGACATAATTACGGCCATATTGATCTATATTAAATGCACTATGTATACAGTGTGGTCCAACGAAAAGTATGCACTTTGCTTTTCTCCTTTTTTTTAACTTAACGCAAAAATGCTCGGACAGGTCAATTTTGCTTTTGAGGGGGACACATTTTAGATGTATTTTTCTACCTGTGTCTTCAACCCCCTAGTGAGGGTGAGTAACAACCCTAAAATTTTAAATGAAAAGTGGGGTCGAGTGATATATCATTTGAAAGGGCACAAAATTATCTTTCCAATGATACCTAATTTGTTGTATTTCACTCAAACATGTAGGTATTATGAAGAAAAACAACTACAACCTAGTACTTTGAAATGTGTAATTGACTTAGTAGAATCCTACTTCAGCAAGTGCTGAAAATGTGACCCATTTTCTTCCATACAATAATACAGATTTTGTTCAAATCTATTCCTAACATTCTGTAGCATATCAGGTGTTATACTTCTGCACTCTGCTGTAATTCGTTGGCGAAGATCTTCTATGGACTCGGGCTGCGTAGCAAAACATTTATTTTTCAAGTGTCCCCAAAGGAAAAAGTCTAAAGGCGATAAATCAGGTGACCTGGCAGGCCATTCAATGGGGCCTCTCCTTCCAATCCACCGTCCAGGAAACTGGTCATCTAAAAACTCTCTTACCGGAGCAACATAGTGAGGAGGTGCTCCATCTTGCTCGAAATGAAACCGATCATCATTATGATTTTGGTCATTTTCAATTATTTCTGTTATGAGAGGATCAATTGTATCCTCAAGCATGTTCAGGTAGACCTCACCAGTTAAATTCCCAGGAATAAAAAGTAGCCCTACGATATGACTACCTAATATGCCACACCAGACATTGATTTTTTGAGGGTACTGGGTATGGACCTCTCGGAATAAGTGTGGGTTACTGTCATCCCAGTAACGGCAATTATGCCTATTCACAGCTCCGTTAAAAAAAATGTACTCTCATCGGAAAATCACGTGTTGAATGATAGGTGCGGATCATCAATTAGTAGCTGGCTCAGTTGTTCACAAAATTGCAGCCTTCTATCAGGATCATCTTCATTGAGTTCCTGTACTAATTTAATCTTGTACGGATGAAATTTATAGACTTTTAATATCCGTATTATGGACGAACGGGAGACACCTGAGGCTGCAGCAAGCTGAGGGGTACATTGAGTATGATCCAATTCAACATGTCCCAAAACAGCGACTTCCACTGCTTCATTTCTGATCGGTTTCCGTGGCTGGTGTTTCACATTACAGACAGATCCGGTATCGACAAACTTTTGGACTAACTTGGCAACGTACGAATCATTCACATTTTTCCCGGGATGACTGTTATTAAAGAGGCGAGCAGTAAGTCTAGCACAACTATTATGTTGATAATAAAGTTTAACAATTTCAACTACTTCAGGAATGGAATAAACCATTTTAACAGTAAAGTTGAAATAATTTCAAAAGCAACCGAACTGAATCAATGAACGTTTGCCTAAATTCTTTTTGTACACTTATCTGCTGTTGTTATTTGAACCAAAAAACGCACGAGAGAAATTGAGGAATGTAGTAGTGATAAAAATGCCGTTTTTCCACATTTTCATTAACACCAAAAATATCGAGTAAATGTTCTTGCTTTTTTTATAACTATTCAAGTAAATACAACAAATTAGGTATCATTGGAAAGAGAATTTTGTGCCTTTTCAAGGCGGTTGAAGGCGTAGGTAGAAAAATACATCTAAAATGTGTCCCCCTCAAAAGCAAAATTGACCTGTCCGAGCATTTTTGCGTTAAGTTACAAAAAAAGGAGAAAAGCAAGGTGCATACTTTTCGTTGGACCACTCGATATAAGGTACTTAACTGGATAAGGTTCATTGATGTGTTGGTCAAAGTCGCTTCGTGAATAAGCTATTATTTCTACTACATTCATCAGCATCGTTTGTAGTTGAAAGTTTGTTTTTGATTCACTACAAATGCAGTTGGAAAATACTCGATTTCATTTCATTCATTTTTGATGTGTTTAATGGTAACTACAAACATCTAATTTCAGCTACAACCAACTTCATCGTTTCTTGTTTGAGAACAATTGTTATTTTATGATTTGAAGTCTTGTTATCGTAGCTTTTTTGCTATAGTTCAAAAGAATATAAAATAAATTGATATTGTGTTGTTACTACAATAAACAACAATCAATTTAGAACCTATTTCAAAACTTTTTAGCGCATTATTAGTTGTATTCCGTAGTTTGAATAAAATCAATAGTGCTTTCTCAGTAACTGATGAGACTACCAAAAAATGAACTTTACTACATTCATCAGCATCGTTTGTAGTTAAAATTTTGTTCTTGATCCAAACCTCTTTGGTAATTTTAAATAACCTATTTGTAATAAAAAGTGTAATTTGCAATAAATATGTAATTTAATTATTTAATTTGTTAATTAACCAAATGAATATTCTATCTCTTTCTCCCAATTTATGAATGAGCATTTAATATATTTTATATAATTTCTTTTATAATTCTTTTGAAAAATTCATGCACAAATTTAATTGTATTCCGTAGTTTGAATAATATCAAAAGTGCTTTCTCAGTAACTGATGAGACTACCAAAAAATGAACTCTACTACATTCATCAGCATCGTTTGTAGTTAAAATTTTGTTCTTCATTCACTACAAATGCACTTGAAAAATACTCGATTTTATTTCATTCATTTTTGATGTTATTAATGGTAACTACAAACATCTAATTTCAGCTACAATCCACTTCATCGTTTGTAGTTTGAGGACAATTGTTATTTTATGATTTGTAGTCTTGTTATAGAAGCTTTTAAAAGAATATAAAATATAGTAATATTTTATTGTTACTACAATAAACTACAGTCAATTTAGAACCTATTTCTGAACTTTTTGGCACATAGTTAGAATAATATCAATAGTGCTTTCTCAGTAACCGGTAAGACTACAAAAAAATGAACATTACTACATTTATTAGTATCGTTTGTAGGTAAAGTAAGCTTAGAAAAAAGTAGATTTTTTTCAAAGCTCAATATGTCTTGGTACAATCATGCCGTCGGAACTGCAAATACTGCTACTCAAACGCTTGGAACACTGTTCCGAAACAGAAAACTGTATACACCTCAGCAACTTGTGATGCCTTATAAAGCTCAGATCAGTTTTTCTTTGGAGTATTCTTCTCATATATGGTGTTCCGCCTCCAAAAATACCCTGAAGCTGCTGGTTTCCATCCAGGAAACATCCATCCGCTTGATTGGAGACGCGAACGTCACTTGCAACCTTGAGAGTATGGAACATCGAAGAAAGGTTCTTCTCTTGTTTGTTAGGTTACAAGAGGCAATAAAGTCATTAGAGAATCAACTATGCCTTCATTTCTCAATCCTCTCTCTAACTTATATTTATTGCCATTGAAAATGGCAAGTATGCCTTTGTTTGGGTTTATTATACAACCCTGCACATTCTTTTAAAAACATATATAAGAGTAGTTGAACAGTAGTTACATGTTTTTCCTGTTCTTTTCGAAATGCTAACAGCAAATTATGTGTACTAGTACTAGTTGAAAAAAAAATCCACTTACTAGCAAGTGAACTGAAGAAAGTGAACAAATCAAATGTTGCAGACAACATTTTGAGTGAGTCAAAACAATAGGCGAAATCCATCTTAATTTCATTCAGGTTTGGAGACCAGCTCCCCTACCCTTTTGGCTGATCATTGGCCTTGAGAGGGACCAATGGGTACATGACTGATGGGTGACGGCATGAAGTCCTTAGACATCAGTGCCGCCCTTCACGGGATACCCCTACCTGGCTGGGGTGGGATGTATGAAGAAGTTATTCATCCTTTAACAGGGGACATGAGGGCCTCATTCGACAGAGTATCGGGGCCTTCTATATCGGGAGGGGTCGTCTACAGCGTAATCTGTGGCTTCCCTAACTAACGGGTTTTCGTGAGTTTCCGTTTTTTCGAAAACTCTCTCATTCCTCGACTGAATGGACTGCCGAATGGAAGGCAGCTGCAAATCTCTGCGGATGGCTTCGTTCCGCACGAACCAAGGAGCATTCACAATCATCCTAATTAGCTTATTTTGCAACATTTCCAAAATGGAAATGTTGGACGGAGCCGCTTGTCCCCAGACGCCTGAAGCGTACATGATGACAGGCTTGAACATCGTGTTGTAGATCGTGATCTTGTTCTTTAAACTCAATTTAGATTTCCTGTTGATCAGAGGGTACAGTCTAGCTATCCGACCCTCGATCTTGGATTTAACGTACATAATGTGCGGGTTCCAAGTGAGCCTACGGTCTATTAAAAGGCCGAGGTACTTTACTCGCGCTTGCCAGTCAATCTCCCTTCCAGAGATTCTCACTTTTCTGGCCGGAGAAGATAGTAATCTTCCCATGGTTATCGCCTGAGTCTTTTCCGGGTTTACTCGGATCTTCCAATCGAGGTACCAGCGCTCGAGGTCGTCCAATGCACGTTGCATATAGACGACGCCGAGCTCATGCCCCATGGAAGACGAGAGTAGAGCCGTGTCATCGGCGTACAGGGACATCTTCACTCTTTCGGACCTAGGCAGGTCGCTTGTATAGAGCGAATACAGCGTCGGAGAGAGCACGGCCCCCTGTGGCACTCCAGCGAGGATCTCTCTGTTGTCAGACAGAGAGTCCTCTACTCTGACCTGAAAGGTTCTGCCTCTCAGGAAAGACCCGATCCACCGGATCAGGCCCCGAGGTAGGTCGAGCGCATTTAGCTTATGTATAAGGCCTTCGTGCCATACACGGTCGAAGGCCTTTGAAATATCTAAAAGTACAATGTGTACTTTTTTATTATTATTCAGCTCGCTGATGGTACTCTCGACCAACCTTAAAACAATAGACACTAAGTGAATTCTATACTAATATATAAAGGTGAAGTTTTTTTTTGTGTGTTGTAATGCGTCATTCTCTAGAACTACCATTTGGTTAGAAAACTTCTTTTTGTGTGAGAAAAACTATCAGGGGTTCCTAATTTTATTTGTCCATGGAACCCTAATGACCATACATTTTTTTACGGAACCCTAGCTGATTATTTCGATAATTAAATTATTCACCCAGTAGTTTGAATATTTTCATGTTACATGTTAGGAATCGAAGAAAGAAAAAAATTTTGAATGAAAAATAATCATTATTAGAAAACAACAATTTGAATGTAAAGAGTTGAATTTTTCAATATATTTTCTTATGATAGTACTAAAATTAGGCTTTATGTCTGTCAGTTGGATGCGAAGATCCGAAGCTTTTCCTGTATTTATTTTTTGTGCAAGCTTAAGCTGAAAATCCAGCCTTGCATCGGTAAGTCGTCACAAATGGAACCAGAACTGAAATAGCCTTTTCAAAATTTGCAGGGTCTTGTAGATCTCCGATCACCCTAGCGGCTATATAACATTACACTAAAATTCTCAGCCCTCAATATTAATATTTGTGCGAGTTGAGGATTATCGAGGTCTTACCTTCGGTAGCCGGGCGTTTCGACGTGGGTGCTTTGTTCACTTAGTTAATCGACCGATGTGTGAGTCGATGGTTCAAGCCCCAGGCTGAACGCTCGATTTTCACTTGCTATCGTCCAACCCGTGTTAGGAATCACACGTTAAAAGGTAGGACCTCGTTAGTCCTTAGCTCGCATAGAGAGTTGTCGTTCGTAGGGGTGCTATAGCTGGTTAACGGAAAAACATATTTTATAAACGTGCGATTTCTCTAACTCAATCAATTCAATAATGTCACCATTCAAATACACAGAACTGTTGAAGGGAAACATATAAGTTCTGGCAAATATTCTGGTTGTAGTTTCCAAAACACACAACTCGTATCATATCAAAATGATATTTTATATTATAAAGTATAAGATAATGTTAAGGTCTTCAAAATACTCGAGAAAGTGATTTAAAGGCGATCATCATTATCAACGAATACATTACGGAATTTTCAGTTGTTGAGCTTTCCATTTTTTCGTCAACCAAATGTCGCCTCCATTTGAGCAACTCTCAGAAGTCTAAACATGTGCGAGCTAAGGAGTGACGGGGTCTTACATTTTAACGTGCGATTTCTTGTACTATGAATCAATATGGTAATTCACATATTTGTTCAAATTGGAATTCAATGTTTCACATTGCAAATGTTGTAAAAAGTTTGATTAAACTTTTTCTCATTTTTATATTGATAACGTTCATATTGAAAATGAAATAAAAAAAAGTTACTTTTTCAAATGACAGTTATTGTTCAACGTTTACCGAATATAACTGAAGTTTGCATATATCGTTTTATGTTTAATTTGATCTCCATTAGAATCGGTTATTCACTACATTTTATCGCTAATGTTGGTATAATAGGTGGTCATATGTAAAAATCGTACACTTTACAAGAGAGCATGAAAACTGATTATTTCCTGATTTTTGAGTATAGTTTTATATTATATTTCCATTTGCTGTTTTTATAGAATAAAATATTAGATTATACTAATGAATTATAACGAAATAACCAGTTTTCAAAGCTTTTTTGTAGAGATCGATTACCATACGATCTTTTTCACTGACACTATCGTTATGCTTCAGATAAATTTTTGAAGAAAGTGACGATGAACGTTTCTCTTTACTGTTCGACACACCTTATTAGTTCCCAATATGTTGAACAAATTGTCTTATAAATAAAGATAATTGGCCGTTCATCATAAATTATGTAAAGGTACGTCAGATATTTCTTTTTGATGTATTTGCCTCTTGTTATTCTGAGAAGCATTTATCAAGTACTTCATTAAATCACTGAAATGAATGAATGTCCGAATACCCTTGTACAATGTTGCTCAACCAGAGATAAATTCCTACGTTTCATAATTCAGTGGGTGAACTACACGAAACTTTTTGCAAATGTTTTTATTTCAAGAGGCGTAAATATTAATATACAGTTATACAGTGCTTTTCTTTAATGCCCCCCTTTTATTTTGTGAACGGGTCAACTCAAAAAAATTGAAATTTGGGATAATCAGATTAATGCATGAATTCTTTATTTTGAAGTGAAATTAACAGATGAAACTTCAAAGATAGCGACTGGGCGCCTATCCGATATTTCACACCGAACACAGTAACGTCAATATCTCTACAAATTATTATCTGCCGTAATTCCAATATTGAAGCAGGTTCAGTTTCGTACACCTTTTACTTCAAATAGCCCCATAAAAAATCCAAAGGTGTCAAATCTGGCGAGCGGGCTGGCCATTCTGTAGAACCTCGACGGCCAATCCATCGACCGGTAAAAGTAGTATCCACAAATTTCTCACTTGTCTAGAGTAATGTGGTGGTGCTCCATCTGTTTGGAATACAATATCCATATCGAATTTATTAGGATTCGCTTCGACTATTCGATGAGAGAGTCAACAGTAGTTTCCAGCATATTCAAATACAGTTCCTCTGTTAAATGTTGATCAATAAATAGAGGTCCTACAATATCGTTCCCATTATTCTTGTCCAAACGTTAATTTTTTCTGGATATTGGGTGTGTGTTTCCCGGAAAACGTGAGGGTTGGTGTCACTCAAATAACAACAATTTTGTCTATGAACATTGCCATTAAAAAAAATGTACATTCGTCACTAAAACAAATATTGTGGAGATAGGTAGAATGCCTTGCAATGGTTTCCGTCATGATTTCGCAGAATTCTGTTCTTCGATCAGGGTCATCTTCAGTTAATTGGTGTACCATTTTGAATTTATATGAATGATACCCATTCCTCTTCAAAAGTCTCCACACAGTAGAAGGAGACACGTCACAAACATTCGCGACGGAATAAGTAGACTGTTCAGGATTTACTACCATCTCACCAATTATTTGCACATGCTGTTTTTCCGGATTGGACGGATGACCTGGGACCTTTTTGTTATGTACACTACCGGTTGTTGTGAATTTGGATACAAGTTCCCTCAAATATTTTCTACAGATAGGAAGATTCGAAAAACGTTCATTGAAAATCCTTTCGGTCTCGTGAAAGTTACGCGTCGCACCGTAAATAAAAATCCAATGTACGAGAATTGACCATTTTAGAGATTGTTGACGTGGTACCTTTCTACTAGTGAAACCGAAAACTAAATGAGAATATTCTAACTGAACAATGATGTTCATTGTCGTACTGACATTTTTTGTCGTTTTTATAAAAAAAATAACTTAACAAACCTTATCGGGTTGTTGGAATTGCCATATGGCAGATAAAAAGGAATATTCCTAGAAATATCGATATTAATGTGTTTGCCTTCAGGAAATTATTAAATGTTCCGCCATGTTGTAGTAGGTGAAGATATTGACTTCATATTCTAGGGTTGTGAAGTATTCGTCAGGAGCTTCAAAATGATGTGTCACAAAACCCCTTTTCCATTTAACTTTTTTCAAGATAGCGCCCAGTCGCCATCTTGAAAATTTCATCTGTCAATTTCACTTCAAAATAAAATATTCATGCATTAATTTTGATATCCCAAATTTCAATTTTTTGAGTTGACTCGTTCAAAAAATAAAAGGGGAGGACGTTAAAGAAATGCACTTTATATAAAATATTGATTTTCCTTGTTGTTTCAAAAGGAACGATTCATTTAAAAATCTTATTTGTACTCCTCAAACAGTGATTCGTTGATACTTTATGAAAATTCCTTTGAATATTCAATTATTATATTGAAACCCAAACTTGAAATTATAAAAATCGTTAATTATAGTTACTGAATATAGTGGAAATATAATCATTTTTCAATCAGTAAATAATTAGTGAGTTATAAGTATATTTCTGATGATTTGCTTGTTTTTTGTCAATTAGCAGTTTATAAACTGAATATCTCTTTAATGAAAATTGTCAAAAAAACATTCAAAATTAGCTCTGTCAATTTGGTATAACTTGACTCATATTCGTTTGAGAAAGGACAAAGAAGTCTGTAATGATTTCTTCTACCCCAAAACATATTTGTAACCTCATACAAATTCCTCATCTCATACAGAGTGTCCGGAAAATTTTGAAAGTGTGTATATTTGCAGTGTCAATTTTATGAATAATATTTGCAGTGCAGTAAAATTGTTAGCAACATACAAGGTTATGAAACATAACATTTTCCACTTTTTAATTTGTTTTTTTAAGTTATTGTTAATAATTATTGGTTAATAATTTTTTTAAATGATTTTTAGTGGCGCAATTTTATATTTTAAATGATGAAACTGGTGTAGATCAGTCGAAACTGTTTTAATTCAAGCCAACGTTTCGATTTATTATTATTCTATAATCATGGATGCTGAAATGGTACAATGGTACATTAACAATCAGTTTGAAAATTCAAAATGTTTTACAATAACTATGAACTGCTGAATTTGGCTTTTGTGAAATTATATAAACGTTTCTGATTTCTTATTCAAGATCAGCACAGCACTTGAGATTATTAAAATGCAGATATCACTAAATCGAAATATATTTATGAGAAATGCGTGATATTGAACCCGAGTTACATACGTTCAGATTCTCTATGTCTGATCTTTTATTTACACTACAATTGCTTATTTTAATTCAATCATTTCACGTAAGAGTATTTTTCTTAGATTGGATTATTTGGCTAATGATGGTATTTTCAAAATCTTATGTTGTACCTTGTTGGAGGCATGTTTTCTTCAATATCACGTTGATTGGTACTGTATCTCTTTTGTTGTTTGACGATACGTTCTTGAGATAACGTTTTGTTTGTCATATGTATCTTGCATCACAATTTTGACATGGTATATTACACTATAGATTGTAAATTTAACGCTGTGACAGTTTTGAGGTAAAATGCTACATCTAGAAATGGAATTTTGTTGTATTCAAGTTCTATGGTAAAATAAACTTTATTGTGATGAATATTGAATCTATTCAGGACTGAATCAGTTTTGTTTTCGGAAATTATTATTGTCATTGTCATAATGTCATTTACATATCTCACAAAGAAATTATTTTCTATGAGGCTTTCAAGAAATTGTTCCTGAAGTTCCGAATTCGTAATATCCTCAGAAATCCGTGTCAAGACCAGTTACTTGTTTATAGAAAATGCCTTGAAAATTTGAGTAATTGATATCCTTGAAAAAAAGGAAAGTTTCCAGAAAGACATCTAACATTAACATATACCTAATTCGTTTCCGCTACAATTTTTTAAATTATTGTTGTTGTGGTATATTATTGGTATATTGGTGGATACAGACTTCACATCTAATGATACCAACATGTGATTTTGGGGTATTTCAAGTTATTTAACTGAAGTTACAAAGTCGAAAAGATTTCTTACATGTCTCACGCTAGTTGTTGCCGCGGCTTCGCCCGAGTAGAATTTGGTTTGTCACATTAAGTTTCGTGACAGACAATTTTAAATAAATAGTTACAATATTTTTTATCAAATTGAAAACTTCATGTTTCCAACTTTCAAAATGATGAAATTCAATACAATCTTTGAACCCCTATTTTCCCCCTTGCGGGTGGAAATTCCCGATTCCATTTCTTCATACTTATTTACGCTATACAAAGAACCTACCCACATATTTCAAGATTCTAGCATCAGTAGATTCGGCTGTACGTTAATATAAGAGCGGGAAACAGCTAGTAATTTATATTAACTACAGTAACTAAAAAAATATGCCAACTGCACCAATCAATGAATAGCTTCAAGAATGGAATTACATTATCTATAAAGAAATTCGTAAAACTAACACAACCGTCAACGACGCCTGCCCGTGTTCGGGTGGCGTTCTCGGCGATGGCGCTTCATTGCTTAGACGACCCCTTTACCTCCGTGCATCGTCCTCCGTCGCCTTACAGTAGACGCGACGCGTAATGGTTCACTGCGTTGCGTCATCTTAATCTTATCGTGATAACTTTTAAACGATTCGTCCAAATTACTTAGACAACGTTTATCTATATTTTTATAGGAATTTTACAGACATTCTAAAATATGCATTCTAAAAAAGTATCCAATTTAATTGTATTTATGGCTCAGCAGAGGAGCCCATGATGCAAAATGGGGATTTACTCGAGCGGCATTGAGACATATTAGGTTGCAAAGCTTAGATTCCCCCACCTTTTCATCGGTGGGGGAAGCGGCTATATATTGATAGCATCAATGTCCTACGTATTTTTAATAATGTTGGTATGTTAATCTGATCGTTTGCATAATGTGGGTGGTTGTACTTGAGGGTTAAAAGTGAGAAGAAAACAAATTTAATCGAGCGCGTCATATTTTCTATGGGGGTGTTAAGTGCAACAAAAAAAAGCTCTCATTCAATAATCTGACGATTTCGATCTGACGCAAACACGCGGCCATTATTATAATGTGCAAAAAAATCGCCATTTTGAAACAATCAAGCGCGTCAGATTAAGATATATATGGTTCATCTTTATGTTTTAGACGTGCTGTCTCATAATCTGACGATTATCTAGATTAGAATAAGTAGAATAAGAAAATAATTTAAAAAAAAAGCTCAAAAAAAAATTAATTTTTTATAATCAATTAATTGATTAATGAAGAAGAGAGAAATGAAACTTTCTATGTTTTTTACCATTTTTATTTGTAACTAACGTTACTGCAGTTTCGTCCTATAAGGACATTTTCAAACTTATATATTGTATAAGTTTGAAAATGTCATTATATTGAAAACATTTGAAAATGTCCCTATGGGACGAAACTGCAGTAACGTTAGTTACAAATAAAAGTGGTAAAAAACATAGAAAGTTTAATTTCTCTTCTCTTCATTATGATTTCCTACCACGTAGTTAACGGCTACATCCATCAATTAATTGATTCATTAATCTTCATCTTCATCACGAACGAGTCTCTGTGATCAGCTGTGATGGCGCCATGGCAACAGAATTCAGAGTGGGGACGGAGTGAGAGAGTAATAGAGAATAGAGGAATAGAAACTGGGAGAGGGAAATATAGGTATCACACAGCTGCAAGCATTACACTTCAACGACGAATTTTCGTTATTCCGGCTTGCGGAAATCGTCAGATTATATATTTTTATCCTTGAATCATTTCCATCAAAATGAAAAAGAAAAATTAGCTACGCTCGAGAATGTCGAAATTACGTTATTCTTTTACAATTTTGCTTCCCTCTCCTTTCTTTACGTCACTCTCAAATTGTCAGATTACTGGAATATACACTTTTTAGCAGGTAATTAACTCACCCTACCTTAATCTGACGCGCTCGAGAATTTCTGATGATCAATTTTTTTTACTAATCTGATCCTATATCCCTCACAGGCGGCCTTATATATGGGGCTCATATTTGGTGGAGGTACTTAACCGGGTACAATGTATCCCCCTGTATATTAATCTGCCGCGCTTTAGTAAATCCCGAAATCCCCGCTTGGGCTCCCCTATTATAGTGGCTACCACATAAGGGGTAGATACATGCTATCGCCGACTTTTATTTTGAACTTTTAAATAGAATAGAACTATTTAAAATCACTTGAAAAAGTTACTGTGCTAGCGAAACATGTTGTGATATATTTTTCAAAAGTTTGTGGAGATCAAATTGTCAGGTGTAGTTTTTGAAAATATTTAAGATGTTAAAATATAATAAATATTAAAAAAAAATAACCCCTTCAATTCAAATTTAAGATGAGTTTTTGCAAATTTTTAAGATGAACAATCTTACGGTACATGCAACTCCGACGGTATAATAGTCAGCGCATGCCAAGATCTCTCTCAGGGAGCAAGAATTTTTCCGACTTACTAAATATTATCGTTTACATTAGGACCAAAATTTCACTAAAACTTTGCAAATTGTAGCCTATATGTCATTCTGATGTATAAGCTGTATTTATGTAAAGTTTCATATACATCCGTTCAGTCGTTTAGGCGTGAAAGAGCCACAAACATTCATACATTTATCCATTCTCACAAACTTTCAAATTTACATGAATATATGTTTTAGTATATCTGCGATAAATATTGAAAGTTTGTATGTGTTCGCTACTGCAATGTACATAACATTGCCAAAATGGAGTAAGGTAACTTCCATCAAGTTTCGGTGGTACCCAGAGTCTGAGTTCCAATCTTCTTACTCATTTTTATTTGTTGTAAACAGTGTTGGATCTACAAACTGATTATTAATGTACTATTTCAGCACCCATGGTTACGTCCGTCAGCGTCTGGTTGAATTAAAACAATTTTGACTGTTTAAAAAATCTGTTTTTCCGTTAATCAGCTGTCGTCCCCATACGAACGACAACTCTCAGAAGTTGAGAAACTTGTGCGAGCTAAGAACTAACGGGGTCTTACCTTTTAACGTGTGATTCCTAACACTAATTTTAATGTTTTTAAAATGTGTCTTACATTATGAAAATTCAGAAGAGTGAATCATGAATGTTTATCAAAGTTTAACATTCCTCTCGGTATCGGGAAACTTAGCCTTTGTTTTTTTCACAGGAAGTTGTTAATGAAATAAATGTAAACATCTACAAACTCAGTGACTGATGCTTATTTGCGCTGTAAAAAAGTGACGAGTGATTTGAAACTTGTGAATATCGATACTTTTCAGACCCACCTGATACTAATGATGTATCATTACTTTCACTAGGATTTTTGTATTAACTATGAAGTTTTTGTAATATAATCTGATCCTAGCTCTTGATAGGATATGATAATTCAACAAATTTGATTATTTGATTTCGAGTTCAGTGTATTAAAAGGGTCACTTGATGGAATTTTTGACTTCACTTTCAATATTTTTATTTTCCTTAATTTTTACAACCTGATCCATGAAAAGAGTAAGATACAATTTATCTTGGTAACGTTTGTTTGAAGGTGATTGACAATGTTTCGTGATGAATTTCACTAGTTCGGACTTCCATTGTCTATTATATAAAATGATTTGAAATCCCTGAAACAAGTAAAAAAGAATAATTAAAAAAGAATAGTTGAAATTATCTTGGTAACTTATTAAAGAATTATTTTGACTGTGATTCATTAAATGCTTTTTGAGCTTGTAGATGGCGATCGTATCAGTCGTAGGATTATTTAAAGTTGAGTCATATACACTGTTAAGAAAGCCCACATATCATTTCGCAATTAAGTAGCTACCTTTACATAAATGTCAAGAGAAATGTTTTATCGCCCGCTTCTTGTTAAAAAATATTATTCATTACTACAAGCATTTTCGATAAGAGATAATGTCTTTGCAAAATGTTGCCGGATATTTGGTTATCTTTCTTCGGTGGAAATTTTTTTCAATTTGTCTTACCGTTAGAATTTAATGTTATTTCACATTCAGGATTGCAGTTGTCACAAGTGCGGGGAGTTCTCCCATTCTATTTTCAGATGAGGGACAGTAATCAGTTAATCAGTTCAGTAATCACTTGATAATTTTGCTCAAAATATTCAAAACCCGTAATTTACATAGAACAGGAAGAGGACAAAGGAGTTGTCCTATATAAACCTATATACCTATATAAACAATATCAGGATATTTGGAGTTCAAGCAAAAATAAATGAAAGCTGCATATTTAAGAACACGAACATATATGAGGTAATTCATTGGTCGGTCGTTAGCCAGGCGGTTCGACGTGGGTGCTTTGTTCAGTCATTCGCATTGACTGCCGTGTTGGTCGGTGGTTCATACCCTAGAGTGAACGATCGATTTTCACTTGCTATCATCCAACCCGTGTTAGGAATCACACGTAAGGGTAAGACCTCGGTAATCCTTAGCTCGCACAAGTTTCGACTTCTGAGGGTTGTCGTTCGTAGGGGTGCGACAGCTGCTTAACGGAAAAACAGATTTTAAACAGATTTTTTAGTGAACAAATTCATTCAGTAACTTTTTTCATGATTCAATACAGAAATGATTATTCAGATTTTTTGAAACCTAACCTGTCGACGGAGACAAATAATATCCATTATATGTCACGGTTAGCTGGCTGGTATTAAAAATGAAAGGGCCGATTCAATTCTCTAGTGGTTTCAAAGAGTGCGAGTTCATTTTTCCAGAAGCCTAACAATTCCAGCACTAATCGATTTTCTAATCTGCTTTAGTGTTGGAATACAGAATTATACTATTTTGAATGGACGACGTAAAATACTTGAATAGTTGAATGATTGTGTTAAAGTATATCTCACAAGAAATATTGTGCTGCTGTTCTTTAATGACAGTATTTTAATTATAGTGAAAATGGAAATTTTCAAGTAAGGAGAAACTCAGATAATATCAGTGATATCTCTTTGGAAACGTGAGAATAATCCGCAGATGTATTTGTGACATACAACAAAAAATAGTCTATTTGAAACAACTAGTTTATCTTTCAAAAATAGAGATTTATTCAGAAATTATTTCAAATTTTCAGTTTTTATACGAAACATTGATTTCTATACCTAATAGAGAAACTATATATGAACTATGGCCTGACTGTATAGGCATTTTATTTCAAATAACTCAGTGATAAGTGCTCGTTGACCATCCAGTTAAAACTAAAAGCAAATCAAACGATTGTTCGAGATAGAATACTCTATTCACATCGATAGTCTGTGAAAAACAAAACTAGGTTTTATAAATAAACCTCAACGTGAAACTGGGACCCTCGATCCAAAAGGCAGCGCTGTTTCGACCTGCCAAGGTCTCATCAGTGGTATTTGGCATAACCACGAATGCATGAGTATAATCATTGAAAAATGTAGGAATGTTGATTTGTAAAGCAACCAAATGATAGTGACATAAAATGAAAAAAAAAATTATAAAAGTGTTAACAAACAGTAGAAATTAAAATATAATAAATAATATAGTCTGTTCCACCATTCTACTGAAGATGTCTGCTGATGTGGCCTGGTTCCTTGTCAAGTCTTTCCTTCATGGTATAGAGCCTGAATGCACGATCAAATAGACTGTAGACGTTCTTGGGTTGGCATTCGTAATCCATATACCATCTCGTATGACTTGGTTTTTGGTATTCAGGTGTTTTCCACTTGTCGGTACTCTTCATTGCAAATAGTATCGAAGGTTTCACGCTTGTCGGTGTCTATTCTGAGTCTCCATGTCTCCATATTATGAAGGTTTCGTCAACGTACCTCAACCAGACTTGGGTCATCTTCAAAAGTCAGAATTTCAAACCATTCCATGTATATGTTTGCTATAACTGATGAAAGTGGCGATCCCATTGACAGCCCCTCGTCGTGCATGAAGAATTCTTCCTTCGGTTGGAAGTAAAAGAGTTTAGTGGACAGAGTCAAGTGTTTTCAAGCTTAGGAAAAAATTATTTGAAATTCACAAAAGACGAGGTTTTCTCTGTAGCTGTTGAATGTTTGGACGTAGGAATCTGAATAAATTGTAGGTGACTGATTCTATGAAAGTGATTATCGGAACTTTTCATTTTTAATTTTATTGTGGATTTTGTGTAGTCCATACAGATGGAGCTTAACTGTGATGCGGTGTCAGTGATCATATCTCTTTTAACGAAAAAAATAGTTGATGGTTTTTCAAAGTCTGGTACACTACCTTTCTATCGATGCTTTGGGATTTGTAGCAATCTTCGTGTATTGGCCCTTGTGAAGAATGCTTTTGTTCTGCCTTCAGAGATCGGTATCCATCACAACGTAGCATTCCTCTTGTCTACATGTAGAATACTGTTGGTGTGGTGGTTTATTCGTTGGCCTTCCAAAGCTATTTGTTCTGCATGCCTGAATTATTCCGCCTCAGTCTGATCAACATGGAAAATGAAAATGAATGGCCGAGGATGACAATTATACCGACCGAAGACGAAGACGATTGTGGATACTAACAATCAAAACGTCGTGAAGTAACTTGGATTGAATTGTTTCAAATTTTAGTTTGTTTCAATTATTCAATTATTGGATTGAAATTATTGTAATTTCATTTCAAGGTTCATTTAAATTTTCAATTTTATTTGTTCTTTTAGGCACTTCGAATCATTATATCATATTAGACAAAAGAAGTATGAACTAATGAAATTCACCAGGAAACATTGTCAACCACCTTCAAACAAACGATGATGATACTTATTCCATTACGTTTTAGATAGTATACTAGTAGTATTTTGACCTTTTGGGTCATTTTCTGGGAGCAAAATCCTGGAGCCTATAAGCGGGTTAATATTTCAATTATCAATTGTTGCTCGATTCCTGGATTGGGGTTCTTACGCAACAATTATGTATACCAACTCTATGTTGTATTATTTCATTCAAATAGTTGAATATAAACTGAATTCGACTGGCTGTATAAATGATTGTAAAATTATATGTCAATAAAATTAATATAGATGAAGATATAGATGTTGCACGGGTATCGGTAAAACTAAAATCTACACTTTACATCACTTTTAATCGTTCATATAAGGTATCAAATATATTGGTATCAATTTCAGTGAGATATCAAATATAGTCCTCGGCTCTTGTATTCATTCAATTTGTATTCTCAAATTTCATTCTACATATTGTTAGGAAGTCGAGCGTTCAAATTTTATAGTTCATAGATGTCTACAAAACTTTGTGTCACCCTGTTTTTAACACCTGAACAGCGGTTTGTTCGTTAGCAATGTGGCGTATCACAAAGGTGTAATGTAAGGGCAGATGGGAAAACCGTTGGCGCGTGTCCCCTCATGTACGCCACACGATTTCGAATCTCACCCCTCTTCAAGTGTACGTACATTTATCACAAGAATTATCATTCGAATATTAGTTGAAATCAAATTTTAGCAAGCGCAATTCATGTTATATTTACTATTATTTTATGTCTGTGGTAAGTGAAACTACTTTGGAGGTTCCTCAAAAGGAGAGGAAATTTAGAGAATGATGATTGTAAATGTATCAAAAAACACAATTCAAACATGAAATTTATCAGAAATTTTATTTTCACTGAGATGTGAATATAGCACCTACATATTAGAACATGCTGGGAGCTTATAAAAAATTTTACTTTCATGACAAATCCCTGTGGAATTCTTCATAATCTCTGAAGCATATCTAACACTTGGAAAAAATTGAGCATCAAGGGCGTACACGCATAAATTTCCAGACTTAGTTTTCACGTTAGGTAAGGGTTAGGTTAGATCAAAAGTGAGTGGGTCGATTCGACCCTCCACCGCAACTCGCAAGGTTTCATTGTGGCTCACACCTATTCACGCTTGACCAAATAAACCCAACTTCTTGGCGAAGCCGATTAGTTTATATGGTTAGTGATCTTTCAGGTCAGATGGTAAGAGTTTGATTCTACCAAACTCTGAAAATCTGATTCGGTCCACAGCGGGGCAGGCACACTGCTGTTTCATCATTTTCCAAACAGAGGCGGCACACAATGTGTTCCGACAGTCCCAGTCTCTGCATATGATGATTCAGATGACAGTGACCTGTAAGGAGGCATGTTAGGCCATCCCTACTGTAGTCCAACAACTGTTTGGTTTCAAGCTTCGAATGAATGAATGAATGATCTTGCCAGAAGTCTTTGAATCTTCTTGCTATCCAGGTGTTCAATGTTTGTTTGGCAAAACATGCCATGATGAAGCTACTTGCAGCACCCTCCTTTGCAGCCTCATTTCCTTCCAGGCCAGGAATCCAGACCAGAGACAATTTGTTGAGTCTTCTTATTGACGAGATTCGTTTTTGGCAATTTAGTTTTCACGTTACAATGAGCGTAAATTCATTAACAATGGCGTCACAGGAAATGCGAATATAATGGGGTATTGCCCCTCCTGTATATGTATCAGTAACTTTTGATGGTTTAAGAAGGAACTACATTGGTTTTATTTTTTTCGAAAAGGTATCTATGCTGATAACTTTTTGCAATGATTAACTTAGACTGGGATTTTGTGAAAAAAAGCTGAAGATTCATAGAACAAGTTGCTCTTAGACAAAATCAAAACTAACTTTACCGAAAAAAATAAATTTACAAATGTTATTGAAAAATTTTTAGAAATATATAGATCGACGGCAGATTTTCATTAACAAACATACAAAAAGAATATATGTGAAACTACTACTTTCTGCCAGGGATAAGGAATTACACTGAAGTCTTGTTTAAATTATTTTAAAATTGATTAGCTTCTCAAGTTGTAGTGAGTAAATCAACTGTATATATTTTTTAGTTACTTATTTCATATGGATTTACGAATTATGAGTATTCACCTATTTATTACTGAGAAATAATTTCTGAACACACTCTTTTATTTTTCAAAATATTCACCTTAAAAATTATACACTTTTGCATGCTTTCAAATCAATTCTCGAAACTTTTTTGAATTCTGTAATTGATATCTGAAAAACACAGTTTAAAAAAATTTAACAAATTATTAGTCAATAAAAATCCTGCTTATGGTATTTTTTTCAACATATTAGGGAAGCAGATGAAGTCTTTGGGCGATCAGGAAGATACAGACAACGAGTCATGAATTTATTGTGATTTCCTTCAAATATTCAGTTAATTGATGTGCTATGACGTTTTGAGCTTCTTTCCTAGTTTTGTCGAAGAATTCAGACAAACAAATTGTTGTATAGCATTAAACGTTTACTGTTCTTTCTTTTCTTGAACAATCAACTTTTGTGAAATATCAGTGGTTGCTTTTCCAGTTCATATGAAGCGAACGTTTTTTGAGCGTTGTTCAAATTGGTATCTCTCTAGAATATATCTCTTTCTAAGAGACAGTAAACCTTTTTATTCTTTTTCTTGTTTAATACGATCTGGTATGAACTAATTTCCATTACGACAGTTCGTACACTGGATTCCATCATCAACTTTATTTTGAATTAGGGATATTATCTAATACAGTCTTAAATAATGGTCGTTTGTGAGAACAATCGTATCAATCTGGCGGAAATTGTCATTATTTTGATGTATGACTTTATTTTATTTGATGGATCATAGTATTCTCGAAATCCATGAATACAGGATGTTTTTTTGCCTGATCCCACTGTTGGGACATGATCCTGAAGTTGCTTTTTACAGTCCATCTTCTTCTTCCATCTAATAAAATCATGCTAATGAATATGTTTAAATATATTTTTAAATATGTTCTTTCCGTTAACCAGCTATCGCACCCCTACGAACGGCAACCCTCAGAAGACGAAACTTCCTAAATTGAATTTTGATATGCCGTTACAAAATGGATCAATATAATATTACTGATTATTTTCCACTCTATATTTTTTATTGTTATATGCACAACTGTAACTTCATAAGTGAGAATTCATAAGTAGACAATCATTAAATGAATATTACCGGAGTTTTTTCCCAACACCAAATCGTTATTTTTACACCTCGACACGTGTTTCTATCACCAAGTAATCATCTTCAAGAGGAAGATAAAACTAATAACTACTCAAAACTAAAGCTACTTATACTAATCAGGTACATCATACAGGTAGGTAATCAGGTATTACTGATTACCTACCAAAAGGTTCTGCAGTGTATGACTTGTTTCAAAAACCACCTTCATACCTAGTTCCTTTATACGAAGAACTTTGGAAAGATTTTCAAGGAACTAGGTATGAAAGTGGTTTTCAAAACAAGTCATACACTGCAGAACCTTTTGGGAAGTCGAAAAGACAAAGTCGAGAATTCGGAAAAGTCTGGAATTTACGAAATTGAATGTAAGGACTGCGATGCAAAATATTATGGACAGACAAAAAGATCTATTAAAGTGAGATATAAGGAACACATAGCACACTTAAAATATGGAAGACCTGAAAAATCAGCAGTCGCCCATTATATTTTGCAACAAAACCATTCCATAAACTTCAGTTCTTTAAGATTAGTTAGACAAGTTAATAACAACAGGCAACTAGATGCCTATGAGAGTGTGGAAAGAAGTAAATGTAATAATATTATGAATAACGATAACGGACCAATACCAAATAGCATACTATATAGCTTGTTGAAATAATATTGTTGGGTTTACTGATTACTACAAAAAGACACATTGTAAATATATTTAGATAGGCAATATTGTGAAACTAATTTTATATAGCTGAAAATTGTTCTATATATAGCTGTAACATTTAAACATACATAAGGACATATTGTAAATAATAGAAAGGCCAATTGTAAAATTAATTTAGGGTGGCACACTTGTATGGGTGGTATAACTGATTACCTACCTGTATGATGTACCTGATTAGTATAAGTAGCTTTAGTTTTGAGTAGTTATTAGTTTTATCTTCCTCTTGAAGATGATCACTTGGTGATCGAAACACGTGTCGAGGTGTAAAAATAACGATTTGGTGTTGGGAAAAAACTCCGGTAATATTCATTACTACACCAAAGGTTCCAAACAGTATATCACAAATCATTAAATATTCTAATATCTTTTCAGACCCCGTTTCAACTCGAACTCGAATTAAAAAATGGTTTACCGCTCTGTGGCCTTGACCGCTGCTGAATCATTTATACAACGAATCAAGTTCATTAACAATTGCAAAAAGAATCATAATCAAATCAGAATGCAACATTAAACTGATATTAAAAAATAATAAATTATCAGATAATTGCATCTTTGTCTCTTGAACAAACACGCAATTGGAATACTACATGTTTTTCGTAATTAATATGCAATTAGAGAATTACTTATCAACCTCCATCAGACGAAATCTGAAAAATCACATGCATTGTGTCGGAGGAAATCTAAGAGAAAATTAGCACTTTAGCGAGTTCATTCTGAAAAACAGGGTATATTATTACAACATGCAAGAAAGCGGCATAAATGAGACGTATAATGAAAATAAAAAAGAATATGAAGTGGAGTACCAGAGTGTACAACTATACACAGATGTTCTCTAAGAAATATGATATCACAGAAAACGTTTGCAGGTGTGCAAAAAAAAGACGTAGCAGAGAAAAGATTGTTAATCAGTTGTTTATAACTATGATTTGTTTGCATCAAAAGATGACAGAAGATAGTGAGATTCTCCGGGTTTACAACACAAATGTAAGATTTATCGATCTCATTTTACATACTGGGTAAAGAGCAAAATTCACCGATTTGCATATGAGTATAATAAAGAAAATAAATAAGTTTGTAGTACAAACATTTTTCCTAAAGAAAAAGTCTAACGGTCCCTTTAAAATGATGATAGGCTTGTATTTTGATATGAAGGTCTCAAGCCATTATGTGATCAGCAGGTGAACTATAACCCATCAAGTCGTATTGCCTGAAATTCTCGGTTTATAACAATTTTGAGTCAAACTATACATGAAGAAGTTTTGAGATTTCAGATTCAAGTTTGTGTTTAGCAGAAAAGAATTGGGTTTTATTTTTTTATGTACCAAAAAATTCAACTATATGATTATGGCCTCGTAAATAAATACATTTTTTCTGGAGTTTTACGAGGGTTTTTATCAATTAAAGTAACTGTTGTCAGAAAATATTGCCATTTTTTCCTTCTAATGAGATCTCTGTGGGATCTCAAAAAAAACCAGATGAGTATCTGATATCTGATTATTATCTTTATCTAACCTTATACAGACCACCGCGCATGCCAATTGCATATACTTTTTCTCTGATATTGCTACTTTTAAAGCAATCAAATGTATTTGATCGAACATGAGAGATATAAAAAAAAACTTTCATCAAGTTTTTCATGGATGTATTGAAAAGTGTTGGAAAGTTGCTGATTCTATAGAATGTCCTTTTCTCACACTAGTGACACTAAAACTCATGTTATTGTGCTTTTTGGTGAACTCAAGCCTCTAACATAGCCGAAAAAACCAATATTTTGGTAATAATAATAACAACTTTATTCACAATAATAAGAGAACTTTTTTATTTTCAAGGGAATAAGTTGAATAAAGTATCTAGGCCATAAGCGCTACTGCACTTGATTTGCAAACAATGTATAATGTAATAAAAATAATACAAAATACAAAAATATAACAATAAAAGACAATAGTATTGTATCACGAAAAATATAAATGTTGATTTAAAATATAAGAAAATAGTTGAAATAATATAATAATATTATAATAAAACATACTTAAGATTAACAGTATAGGTGATGCTATGATGATATTATATGGCAGGAGAAATAACACAATCAAGTATTGAAGATGAATATATAAATAAAAAATGGGTAAATATGTTTGTAGGACCTGTTTTATAAACAATCTAGAAAGTTTATTATGAAATTTATGTCATTTCCTATATAGTATGAATATTTTAAATTCTTTTTTGAACAATGACTTATGAAATATATTTTTTATCACTTTCGGTATTGGTTTATAAAGTTTTGTAGCAGTGAAGGAGTATGCTCTTTGTGATATTGTTTTTTTCACGATAACTGGTAAGTGAGTTTTTTACGATGTCGAGTGCTATACTTGTGATTTCGGACTAGTGCTTTATTTTTACTGGTGAATTTCAGTGGTCATTAGTCATTTCATTGTCTAATATGATATTAATTGATTTGAAATCTCTGAGAGAATCTGTACATTGTTTTTTATACTAACGTTCCTGAGGTATATTTATAGATATTTGTATCAGTCTTGTTCAAGATATGGAATCTGAAATGTGTTTATGTCAGTATGTCCCCGGCGGCGCGGCGTACGCCCCTAATATTAAAGACATTTTTTCCATACCTTAGAAATTGCAATTTTTTTATAAATCTCTTTATATGTTAATGGCAAATGTATATATTATTGATTACTCCCGAGAAAAACAAACAAGTTTGTATTTGATCCCTTTTCTAAAAGCAGACGTTTATCAAAATCGTTGATCTTTTTTGTTTTCGGTGTAGTAAATCTGATTCGAAAAAAATCATTAGTCAATCGTGACGAATGGGAAATATCTACACAACGCCTCTCATCTCGTGTTACTTTTGAAATTATATACAATCATTATCTCAAAATGATATTTTAATAAATTGGGAACCAGTTTACAAGTGGAACGCTGTTTCCGTTGGCACTTAATATGTAATTCTTTTTCGTATTTGGTTTAACGCAACAACATCGATCATGACCGCAGAGGCCTAGAAATTTGTAAATTCCATGTTGACGTTTCATATTGATGCGTTAATTATTATAGAGAAAATGAACATCTTAAAGGATATGTATGTTTGTAAATGGCTAGAAGGTTCTGGTTTTAAGGCACTAATAAAGTCATAACGATTTAATTGACTGTAACATCAACTTTCATTTCCGATGGTAATGGTGTGCGTAAAATGAACTAGGTTCACGACGTACGGAAGCTACTGTATAAACGTTTTATTATCACAAATCAAAATAAATATGATTTTTAGTGTAGTTGATAACAAACGTTTTATTATCACAAATGAAAATATTATTTTCAATGTATTTGATAACAAAAAACCAATTTTGACTTCGAAACTTTAATCTAACAACTTTATCTCTCTTCATCACTTTTTGTCATCTTTAGAATTTAGATATACATACTTTTTGAAGAATTGAGACTTTTTCATCATTTTACTTCACCTTACGGTATAAAATGTCACTTACACATCATAAGCAATAAGACACTTGTCGTCATTCCTCTTCAGCACCGTTCTGGATAATATTTCATTCATGTATTAACGTGTTAGGAATACACGTTAAAAGGTAAGACCTCGTTAGTCCTTTGCTCGTACAAGTTTCGACTTTTGAGGGTTGTCGTTCGTAGGAGTGCGATAGCTGGTTAACGGATAAAACTTATTTGAAACTTGTTTTTTTATTTATAACATTACAACTTGATGTTAAATTTACTCGTGTCAAGATGACAGTACGTAGAATGCATGTGAAAATTATTCATCTACACATAATGCAGAACAAAAATGAACAATATGAAAAAGCTTACGAGAATCTAAAATCACCGATTCATCACATATCAACAACTTTTTCATCAAACGTAATATCTTCATTCACAGCGAAAAATACACAACTATTCCCAACAACAACGATGTAACATAATAAAACTGTAAAGAAATTACACTTTTTTGTTACAACTACTTTTAAGAAACTAATTTTGAACTGACAAAAACATGAACGTTTATTATTTTTAATGCTCCACAGTGTTTGTAAGTTTTCGTGTAAGTTATTTGAAAATGTTTTCTTATAATGCCTCAAAACTCAAATCATCAGCTTTAGTACAAGTTTTATACCAATGAAACACATATTTCTCATTTAATTGAAACAAATGATAACTTGTCAAAACAGAAAAAAGTTCGAGTCTTCTTACACATGTAGAACCTCCGATACTCCACAAAAACTCTCATTGTATATTCGAAAGAGTATGATACTTCGGCATGCACAAATAGTGTCTTCTGTGTTGTTGGACAATTGCCAATCGACGCTGCATAAATCTGCCATAAATGGCTTATAATAAGTCATATAAATGTCTAAACGCCTACAACGCATTCTTATGTGACTAACACCTTCCTTCAATGTATCGATAAACTTGCCCGTCGCCTTTTACAACTATCTGATTTGCATAAGAAGAATCACTTTCGATGTGAAAAATGTGTATTTTCTACAGAAACAGTCACGACGTTTACTCTTTTCTAGTTTTCTCTTTTATGGAGATTCGAACAATTTTCACTGAATTGTTTAATCTTTTCGTGATTTCATAGATATTCTTCTCACGTCTTTACGTTACTCACTTTTCGGTGTAAATGGTGACGTCACAGCTGGACGGCGACCGCTTTTTGTCTTGGCCTTCTTGGATATTTGTTGTTCCTTCACGAACTCTGCCAGGGGCAAGGTTTTTAAATCTCCAATTGGAATTCTTTTACGATACATGCTAAGGAAATTATGGTGTATTAGTTACTTAGTGGCGCAGTGGCGTGCAAACACATATACTAAATGAAAAAAGAGAATTGAAACTTTCTATTTTTTACCACTTTTATTTGTAACTTATTGTTCCTTGATATGGGCAGTAAATTAGGAAATTTCTCATGAAATAGGCGAGCTACTTCCTGTTGTGGATCTAACCATTTGTCAGACTTGGAGTTAACGAACTTAAAACTTAAATTGAAATACTGACAATTAATGTTGTAACATACAAAAAAGGTTGACAAGAGTTTTAAACTAACGTTGCCACGGAAATTATATATAGTTTTTTAAAGGATACCATCTAAAAATGATAATACTATGGTTTTTGCTTACTTTCTTATTATCAATACCTCAACATGAAATAAGTTTTGAGTATATTGCAATAAGTTTTGAAAGTATGTTATCGAATTTCGGTAACCATATGATTTTAATTTATTTTATCTTGATTGTTGCAATAAACTTGAAAGCGATAACACTTTTTGCATTAGGTAGGGGTAGCATTTTTCCGTTGAAGTATATCAAATTATAATTTAAATTTGACGTGTTTTGGAATTTAGCTAAAATATGTACCGTAACCGAAATAATGAATTTATTCCGTTTGGCTGTTACAGACTATAATTTATACCCTTGCGTTGTCAAGAACACTCTGTACATACCCAGAGGTACCGCGCGTTAGGGAATGTATTACAGTGGAAGTTGCGAATGTCTCAACAGTTATTGTTGCCATCACAATGTAAATTCTTTCATGAATCATTTTCCTTGTAATTCAGTGTTTAACGTACGCTATTTGAATAATGGGTTCTCTATAAGCGATGATGCGAAGAAAATTGAAGAATAATTTATTTTTCAGCCAGCCGCAGATGTAGCGGTGAGATGAGATATGTTCATCTGATTGAACTCGGTTATTTGTGATACAATTGCAACGTGTTTTCGAGTTTCAGATTTACATCTATGGTTTTATTTTTTTGTTGTTATGAAACTGTACAGCGCATGATTTAACTCGCATGATTAACATGTATCAAGATAACCTTAAAATAGCTGATACAATTTCAACAAGACATTAACATATTCATTGGTGATAATGGAACGGTAAAATACATTATATTTTATGAACTTGGCTATTTTCTGAAATCTGAAAAAAATTGTAATGAAAAACTACGGGTTTGGAAAAGGCAATATCTTGATTTATCCTTATCTGTCAGTAACTTGACAAATCTCGAAACACGAATATTTCTACATGTATACGGAGACACGGAATTCAGAGATTATTAGGATTCACCTTAGATAATAGGTTAAATCATTTAAGAGTTCTGAAACAGTGAAGTTCGAGGTGTACTGAGTTGAACCTCAAAAGGAAAAGCAGCTCTTGGTGGAATCAAATGTGCCAAGACACTTGAACATTTCCCGTGAAGGTATCTCTAGAAGAGAGACACATCTCCAACCTTTTTTCGATGTTCCAGACTATCAAGATTGCAAGTGACGTTCTCGTCTCCAATCAGGCGGATGGCTCTTTTCTGAATGGAATTTAGCTGCTTCAGGGTATATTTGGCGGCGAAGCTCCATACATGAGAACAATACTCCAAAGAAGGTCTGATCTGAGCTTTATAAAGCATCGAAAGTTGTTGAGGTGTGTACAGTTTTCTGATTCGGAACAATGTTCCAATCTTTTGAGAAGCAGTCTTTGCAATTCCAGCGATATGACTGTGCCAAGACATTTTAACTCGTAACAAATATATCGGAAGTAGAAAGCGGAATTGTCTGACCTGACGTTATTATATCCGGTGAAGATGTGCTTCCAAAGCCGATGTCCTGGGATCCAAATGTAATGACGAGATAAATGTGCTGTCGTCAGCACCGCAATACAGGGTGGAGTACCAAAAACGAAACAAATCGAATATCTTTAGAACACATGTGTTTTGAAAAAAAGGCAAAAAACGTCGATTTGTAGTCCAAGGGGGACATCTTCCTATCATAATCTCAACTGTCATACCTCTTCCCCCACCTCTCGGTGACTATCACCCAAACAATTTCAATAGGGAAAGTGGTAAGTGTGACACATCGTTGAAAAGGTAATTTTATAAGGAATTCAGCTATGTCAATTTTAGCTACCTAACTTTCGATTTTGACATAAATTCGGTGACAATGCATTATGGAGGTTTTTTAGGGGAAAAAGAAGATGTCGGCCCAACAATGGCGAACAAGATTTGCAATTGTGGTCCGATTTGATTCAAAATTGATAAGTAGTGGTTTTCAGGGTCGGAAATTATGAATTGTTTTTCCAATTCCAATCAAGATGGTAGCTCCAAAATGGCGGACGAAATTTGTAATTATGGCTGTGTTGGCATATTTATTATTTTTGAAATGATATACAATTATTTCTACCATATCCTGAATAGAATAAACCATTTTCTATTTCACTCGTTAATGTACCTGACGTACTACTGTCAAGAAACTGATATAAATAAGCACTGAAACAAAAGGTTTTTTATAATACCAATACATAGGCGTAGTAAGTCAATTGTTATTCCAAAGGTACGAATGTCATCAAATAACTTTAGAAATGCTCAAAAACGTCAGACTGCGTTTCGAGAATAACTTATACTCATTATGTAATTTTTACAATTGTTATTCTTTATTCGTGAATTGCTCACATTACCTTTCAAATATAATGTGAATTGAAAAACGAAACAGTTGTTTTTCCTGCAATAGAGCGCCAAAATGAAAAATTAGGTAGAGAACACCCATATGTCTGAATTCCTTTTTCAATGCTGTGTTACACTTATTATTTTCTCTAATCAAATTGTATGAGTGACCAGTTGAGGTAACGATAGGATTTGTCCCCTTGGATTTAAAATTGACGTGTTTTTGCATTATGTTCACAACACATGTGTTTTGAAGAATTCATTTTCGGTGTCGGGTTAAATCGAACCATAATTAGAAATTTCGTCTGCCATTTTGGAGCCACCATCTTGATTGGAATTGGAAAAACAATTCATAATTTCCGACCCCGAAAACCACTACTTATCAATTTTGAATCAAATTGGACCATAATTGCAAATATTGTCCGCCATTGTGAAGCCGCCATTTTGTTTTTTCCCCTAAAAAAACTCCATAATGCATTGTCCCCGAATTTATGTCTAATTAGCTTGCAAATGAAGTATCATAATTTGAAATACGGAACAGTTTTTTTCCCGCAAGAAGGCGCCAAAATCGAAAGTTAGGTAGCTAAAATTGACATGGCTGAATGGGGAATGTTCCTCAATTTAGGTTATTATAGTAAATGCAAGTTTGAACAACATAAAGTTGAGTTCAATTCATGAGTTTTTCAAATTCACTTCGAAAAGTATTCAAATTGATGTTTCAAATGTTGGGTTTTAATTTTTAAGAGGATTTGTTTCTAATTCACATATTGGCAACAGCGCCTAGAATGCTAGATCGGAGTTCAGGTTAGTAGTATGCTAGTAGAAGAAGAATCATTCAGTAGTGTCAAATTAAGGCAAAATATAAATTATAGTTTAATACCACCTCCACAAGCCACATAAACAACATTTGTTTTGTTATTTATTTATATAGAGGAAGATAGTTTAGGTGCACAAAATGTCATATGTCACAGAATGTCTTGGAACTCGGAACATAAGTAAACAGAACAGCACGCCTCTGGAATATGTCATCTTTGTTTGTCTTATACAGTTAACAGATTCATTGTCCTTTATTAGCTATAACCGATGTTGCCAATTGGTGAAATAGAAACGAATCCCTTTAAATGTTGAATGCAATTCCTCTTTTTTGAGTATTTAAATAATTTTTTAAAGAAAAAGTTTGAAATGATAAGTTTAAAATGCGTTGTTTTAGAGCTCTTTTATGAAAACTACTTGATTTTCGTCAGGAGGAACATTCCCCATTCCTTATGAACTTACCTTTTCAACGATGTGTCACACTTACTACTTTCCATATTAAAATTGTTTGGGTGATAGTCACTGAGGAGTGGGGAAAGAGGTATGACAGTTGAGGTTATGATAGGAAGATGTTCCCTTGAATTAAAAATCGACGTGTTTTTGCATTTTTTTCAGGACATGTGTATTAAAGATGTTCGATCTGTTTCGTTTTCGGTGCCCCACCCTGTATATTGGATTCTTGTTTTTTTTTTTCAGTAAGTCGTTGATATACAATAAAAAGAGGGTTAGAGATAATATGGATCTCTGGGGAACACCAGCGTTGATGGTGAAAGTATCTATCGACAGCCACTTGCAGGGAGCGTTCTTGTAGGAAGCTGAAGAGCCATACACAAAAATGATCCGACAAGCCATAGCATCAAAGTTTGGCCAGCAAACCCTCATGTCATACACGGTCAAACGCCTTAGAAATCTCAAGCGCAACAGCTCCTGACTCTTCATGTTTCTCCTGTCGACTTCCACCAGAGTACCTACTCAATTTTCAAAATAAGCTTCTCGTATTCGATCCATCATCTTTATAATTCCATTCCCAATTCGCTAAAGTAATACAGAATTATTGATTAATTTAAAAAAGAACATAAAAGTTTTCTGCAAGTTAACACAATTTGATGCATTTCTTTTTTGTATATCCCTATCTTTTTTTTTCTCTCCAGCTTGTGTTGGGCAAGTATTCATTTCTCTTTATCTTCCATTTTACTTTTTCCTCTTTTTGGTGTTGTTGATGAATATTCAAGTGACCCAACAAATGCCAAAAACTGTGTGATATAGATGTATGATTCAGCATTAGTTAGGTTAGTTTTTTAAGTTATAATTTATATTATAATATTTAAAATAGCAAAAGTTGAGCAAAAGTATGCCCTGGTTAGGCCCAATCACCCGAGGCTCCGATACATTCGAGACGGCGCGCCAGCATTATCAACCAACGACCACTTCCCACACCGTGGCGTAAGTGATCATTATATCCGAGAATCATGTGCCGTGAGCAAGCGCAATGAACCAAGAATGACAGCCTTCTGCATCTGTCCGGCTACTATTTCTGCTTGGTGCGGCAGGCCGGTATGACTTTAAGATTCGAGAGTAGAGAGGGCATCATTCCACCAAGGACTCCAATAATCAGAATAACCATCTTGACACAGTGGTCTGGATAGAGTCTGCGGAGTTCGAAGAGAAAATCTCGATATTTTATCCGTTTTTTCCCCTCTTTTCGGATTATATCCGTCTCGTCAGGAGCTGAAAACTCCGCAACAAATATCGTCTTGCTATGGTGGTCGAGAAGGACTACATCAGGCTTATTAGTTTGTATGAGCCTGAGGGTGGGGAACGAATAGTTCCAATAAATTCAGCACTTCTCGTTCCCCACAACGAATTCAATATCCTACGGAGCGTAGGGCAATACCGGTGTCTCATCAATACCGTAAGAGTGCCGTAAATGGTAATATATCTCTCTAAGGGCCGCATTATGTCGATGGATATAGGCCAAGACCGCATATGCTGATAGCAAGTGCATTTGGTTCTCGGGTGTCTCGGGTGCAGGTGCAGATACTGCACAAGCTGCAGTATCAGTATCAACAGTATACCGTATGAGAGCGTCATATACATTAGGAATAATAATGTTTTCGTGTAACAAAAAAAAAGGCATTTGCTCATTCGTTTTACTAGAGAGAAAACTGAAGTAGGTAGCCATTTTATTTCACACACTAAGTATAATTTACTAGTAATAACAATGATTAAGACGCAAGGAATTTACTTTTCGAGGTAGTTATGACTAGATGCAATTAAGTACCTAATTAAAGCACTACTATATCGGATCGAATCATGACAAAAATTGGAAATATCTCAGATATGCCTGATTTAATCAGAAAAACTATACAAGGTATTTGATAATTTATTTTGATACATTATATTTTCACTGAAACATTGAAAATTTTAATTGAAATTTAAAAGTAAAAACAATGTTCAGTGTTATTACAAAAATCTATTGATTGTTATTAATGCCAGTGTGTCATATTTTTGTTATTCACCGTATACATACAACTATAAAAAGTCTTGAGATTTGTTATATCTAATGTAACAAAAACATTGATTGTTTGAAATTAATACTACATTTCTTACTTTTTGATCGATTGAATCATCATTTTTATATTCATTTCAGTTCGTTGCATTTTTGTCTCACTAAATTTTGGGATGAACTACAAATTTGTTTTTCAAACCTTTGTAAAGGTATTCCAATTCAAATTTGTATAAAAGAAAGTGGAAATACCCAAAAAGGTAAAAAACTCCTAATTTTTTCACCAAAAATGACTTAGTAGATATATCTATCTCAGAACGCATGCAACTATTCAGGTTCAAATAATTGTGAAAACACTCGAATAATCATGTGATTATTTTTACTGATAAAATGGAGTGTAACTAATATTGATATTTTTTTACAGGTACGTGATGCTTGTTCTTTCAAATACAACACAGTGAGTAATCTACGAGTAAGTAGTGTTTTATCTTTATGCGTTTATCAGATAGAAACAAACTTCGGAAAAAATGTGGTATTTGCCAGGGGAGTAGTTGTTTTCTGATGGGTGTCAGTCCATTAACCTACAGTGTAGGGATTTGGCCTGAACGAATTGTTCCTTTAGATTATTTGATTTATAGCCAGTCTTCAAATATGCCCACTGACTATATGTGAAAAGTTTTCTTTCCTTATACGAGGAATTGGCAAATTTTGGATATGCGGTTGGTTATCTCCTTCACAGGTAGATGGGGCGATGACAAACTTGTCGTTTGTTTTCCGCTTCAGCCAAGTTTGAGGAATGATACTCTGGGATTACAATGGGATTATGCGAAGGCATTTGTCTAATCCTACTACGTAGAAATGCTGGGAGAAGGTAAACCTTCAAATTATATTCTAAACACTTCTAGATGCATTCATTTACATCGAATAGATGACTATATATTATTCATCTCCTGATGATGACAATTTGGTGAAACGTATGCCTAAATAAGTGTTACGTTTCTAGTATATGGGAGAACTAACGAAGGTTAGTGTATAATGATGAACAGATTCACAACTCGTTTTTTCAAATTCTGATTGGAAATGTTACGTTACCAAAAATAAGAAATGTTGAAATGAATGCCATCATTGGGCTGAGCATAATAGTAAAGGGATCATTTAGTGGTTCCGAGCAATAAATAGATATTTAATTTGTTTTTATGTCTTGATTTCTTGGTTTTTCTTCAAGCAAGATGTAGTATTTCGTTATGTTTCAGCAAAGATTTTCCATTGCTTGGAGATTTTGCGAGGTCACATTCAATATATTCACAGACTAATCGCCAATATTCATTCAAATCATAGTCTCTTTGAAATTTGATTTGTTTAAAACAACTGAACAATACAGAGACTGCAGTTAGGTTACTTATTTGGATTAACCTCAATGTGATTGCCTTATGGTTATTCATTATATTAATAGAAATATAATAAATCTGATGACTGTGTCAAGGAAAGATACATACATAGTGAGAAGAATCTAATATGAATTCGATACATTCTTTTCTCTCTACGATAAAATCTGGTAGATGCCTGCCGAAAAAAAAATACTCTGAACATAAAATATATTCCGATAGTTCTTGTAGCAGGACCCCACTTAAATCAGAAGAGTAATTACCCACATAGCTACATGTGTATATATTTTTTTTTGAAACAAGATGTTATTATATAAGATTTAAAAAAGCTCCTGCCAGAGTTATGTACTTTTTCTAAAAAAATATTTAAAAATTACTATATAGATGTTATAATTACTCATCAATGTTAAAATACTGTTCAAAGTGATCTCTTTTGTTTGTAACGTTCTGAAATAATAATAAAAATGATTTTGTTCATTTCTTTACCGTAACATCGTGCCTCGAAGGTGTAACAACTAGTCCCAAATTCAATCGATTTTTTTTGTTAAATTGTTCATTGTGAAAACATTACAAAAATTTTGATAACTTTTCAATCATATTTTAATAAATACATACTAACGATAAAAGCAATCAAATGTATAAATTATTTGATAGCTTTTGCCATATTGACAATTATCTAAAAATTGTGACAACGTGTCCCCCGCTCCCCTATTCGAATATTCGCATCAACTTTTCACCATAATTCAAACAATGAATATATCAACCAATATGTATTTATTTCAATTTTAAATATCAAGGCTACTGAATAAAATGCATAACCTTTCGTTGGTTTGGGTGTCTTATTTTGAAAAATACATTTCATGAAATGGATCAAAAACGCAAAGTTCAATTGTTTTTCTGTTAGCATCACGATAATGAGTGGAAAAACACTACTAGTTCTCTCATTTGAACGAACTCGTATTTTCTCAGTACTAAAAAAATTGGCACAGTAAAGAAGGTGAATCTCTATATACAGATACAGTTGACTATTGTTTTCTTCATCAAATAAATATAACTATTCAAAAAATACTCAGGTTCGAAATCTGGAAGAATGTTCTCGCTTTCGTGAAGCAAACTGATCGCTTTCAAAGGAGAGATGAAACTTGGAGAGAGAAAAAATGTACATTCCATTCCTTGCCGTGCCTTCCACATAACTTTTTTCTGTGTCATCATGAACCCGGACTTCCTGTTATTGAAAAACCATTAGTACTTCTATATCCCATTTAACGGAACCGACCATCACCCCCTGCTGACACATAGCCAATTTTTCTTCCCCAACCCACCGAGACAAGATGTCAAGTGTATCACGAAACGTCCGGCCCTTGGTGGCCGTGCGGTCGTGACCTCTAACACGACGTGCCTCCAGAGCCCGTTTTTCGGCGTCCGACCGTTTTGAAACCCGATCTCTTGCAGAATTGCTGCCATTTACATGGAATTTTTGAATGTGGGTGTTGCCGACCCGACAATTCGACCGACTCGGCAGTTTCTCTTATTGCACTCGAGTTTGTGATTGCTGGTTCATGCTTTCGGCTCGCTGCGAACATCGAAAAAGGCAGGGCACTTTTGGAGTACAAAATGCTTACTCATTAGTAGATTCCTTCAACGTAATTTTAATAAGAAAGGAATGAAAACCCAATGAAACGATAACAGAAATATAGAAAAATTTAGAATATGTGAAACGTTCAAATCATATCCCCTTATTGTGTAGGGTTTTTATAATACATTAGATATATTAAATGTATTGCAATATTCCATTCATATACAGAGTTGGCCAAATTGGACACTTTTAAAAAGAAACTTTTTTTCAAACTAAATAGATGAAAGCTCACAATTTTTTATACATAAATGTCATTACGAAACATCTTCAATCAAATTTTTTCTCTATGCACCTTTCCAGATCATTGGAAATATAGCTTCCTGAAACAAATACATAAACTAGGAGATGAAAAAATATTAGGAATTATAGAGCAGTTTGCAATCAGTCAGAGATATGGCTAAGATGTTTGATTCTGTGCTTACAAAGAAACTTTCCTGGGACTGTAAGTCTTTACTCAATTCCCAACAACACGGTTTTTCAAAAGGTAAACTCACTTGTACCAACCTTGCTCTTTACACAAACTACCTAACTGAAAATCTTGAGAGTCGGCTACAAGTTGACTCAGTCTATACTGACTTTTCCAAAGCCTTTGATAGAGTCAACCACGGCCTACTTATATCTAAAATTCAAGCGCTTGGTATAGGCGGGACTGTTTTGCAAGTAATCAATAGCTTCTTAATTGGTAGAACTCTGTCTGTAAAATACGGAGATCAACATCTACGCCCATTCAGGTTCCATCAGGGATACCGTAGGGATCCCATACGGGCCCACTGCTGTTCAACTTGTTTGTATCGGACATAGAGTTTGTTTTCAAATATTCAGAATTTCTCATGTTTGCTAATGATCTCAAACTTTATCGAGCAATTACTTGCCGGGAAGATACTGAATTAGTTCAAAAAGTTCTCGAAGCCTTTTTCATGTGGTGTAGAAATAATTTGTTAGAAGTAAACATTGATAAGTGTCAAATCATCACGTTCGCTAAATTTAGAAGTCCAGTATTCTTTGAATATACATTGAATAATAGAGCTCTTGAAAGAGAAACATTTATTCGCGATCTGGGAGTTAAATTTGCTAGCGAAATTAATTTTAATCTTCAAGTATCAGAAATTGTGGCAAAATGTCGCATAATGCATAATGTTTTGTGTTGAAAATTTCTACTGATTTTTTCAAATGAAACAAAAAAGATTTTATATTGTGTATTTTCGAAAAGTTGCTGTAACTTTTTTCCTGTCACAAATTTCTTGTTTCTATGAAAACATTTCCATAACATTTTTTACGTAGAATACAGTGGTGTAAATGAGATATCAGTAGTTATTGATTGAAAACTATTTTTTCAATGAGACACCCTGTATATTCCTGCATATTTCAACAGGACTTGAAACTTTGCTGGTCATCTTTAAAATACAGATCTTTTGGGTTTTTTTCATGTAAACACGGCAGTAATTAAAACGTATAATTTCAATGAAACTGATAAAAATTTATTCTATATTTACTACTAATAAATGAAACTTCAACAATGATAATAATAATAATAAAGAACAATGAAACATATTTCTTCAGAGAAGATGTTCGAAATGTCTACCAGCTTCTCCTACACACAGGCGACACCTTCTCTGAACGTTTTTTGCCGAATTTATTAGTTCAATAGGAGTGAGAAAAACAAAACTTTACATCACTGCCGCTTCCAATTCGTGTCTAGAATTGTTCGGAAATTCAAAATAAGATCTTTTAACCTTCCCCAGAGGTAAAAGTCTATAAAAGCGTTAGGTCCGGTGACCTGGCCGGCCAAGGGTTGAGTCCTTGGTTGGCTATCCAAATATTAACAAAATTTGGAGCCAAAAAATTGGTGACAATTGCAGTGTTGTGAGGCGAAACCCCGTCTTGTTGAAAATAATTTTTTCTGAGCCCCATTAGTGGCAATTCATCAACAAGCGGTTCAATATTGTCCCTTAAAATTTCTAAATACAATTGAGATGTGAGAGTGCCATTATAAATGAACGGGCCGATAATTCTACCCCTAAAACACCTGCTGCCCGCCCAAATACTAAATCCAAATCTTCCTTGACTTCTCTGCTCCACAATAGAAGATTTTGTTGTGCCCAAGTATAAGAATTGTAGCAGTTGAAAATGCCGGCACTGCTCACATAAGCTTCGTCTGTTCAAATACAATTTAACGAAAAACCACGTGCTCGGTTACAACTTTGCAGAAACCAATGGCAAAAAGCCATGCGGCGTTCAAAATCTCCTGGTCCAAGTTGATGAACTCTTCTGGTCCTGTGTGGCTTGAATTTGTGTTTTTTCAACATCCTCCTAACGTTAGTTCTAGGTAGGCCTGTTGATAATTCCATATATCGCGCTGACGTTCTGGGATTATTTTCAGCAGCTCCTGAAACGACTATTTCTTCCAACTACTCATTCCTATTGGATTCATATAATGTTGGCCTTTTCTTTTCAAATTAACCACCATCAATTAGGTTGTGTCGCAATCTTGCGAAAATATCTCTCTCTTTACCTCTCGTTCAAAAATAAATAAGAGTTTCCTTTTAAAAGTGTCCAATTTGGCCCACTCTGTACAAACTTAACCCAGTCTTTCATATTTCTGGCTATTTTTTGACTCTGTACATCTTAGTTCTTTATTTTATTCTTTTGCAATATTTCACCTAAGACTGTGTCTCGTCTTCCCTGGTCTTCCTCTTACCTTCATTTTTTTGTGTTTTTTTTCCCATATCTGTTTAGTTGTCTCGTGGTATTCATTTTTTGTAAGTATTCTCAGGTTTCTAAGTATATCTTTCTCTCTCAATCATTACAACTATCTCTCACCACATGTAGGTTTTTATTTTTAGGTGCTCATTTATTCATTACTTCATATATGTATATTGTGAATAATTTGAGACTTGAACCATCAACTTGACCAAGACCTTTTTTTTGCTATAAACGCCCCTGATTGAATTTTCCTCTGTGGTAGTGATTTCTTGATTACTTATTTTGCTATAAAAATGTATGATGTTGTGTACACACCTTTCTAAATCCGCTATGTGATTCTCTATTACTGGTGTAATGTTCATATATTTTCATTTTGCATATTTTAACGTACTTATGTTACAACCTGTATATTGGGTGCTATTAGTGCCGTTTGCCAGTCTTCAGGTGTTTGTTGTTATTTATTTTAATGCCAGGAATGTCTTGAAAATAATTCTAATAGTACTAGAATATTCTGGAGCGCTATTTGAATTTCGAGAAGAATTTTAACACAAGTACATATTAAAAGTGCGGAAAGAATTGTTCTATATTTTAATTTCGAATACACCTAATCAATCGTGTCATCGTTTCTTCATCGATAAGGTGTTATATAATAGTCTAATCGTGTCATAAACACTTGAAACCTCGAATAATGTAGGCAGCTGTTATTTTAAACCTATTCAACGAAAATCGAGGTTGCTCTTATCTTTAAATAGTTTCCTTCCAAGTAAAGTGCTGTAGTGACAGTGACAGGCTTATTGAATCACATTATCAACACTTGAATAATATATAGGAGAATGGGTTCTCTCAAAATTTAGTAAACATTACGGTAAAACGTACGTCGGTAAAACACTCCCAATATCGCAAATGGTTTGCAAATATAAATGTTTTGTTGAAACGTACAAAAAATAATTCCCAATTTGTTTACAAATTATGAAAAAACTAGCAGCAGATGAAGAATAATTCATCTTTTCAATAATAATCACACACTATTCTTTTTAAAGAAAAAATTGCTAATATTTTTGTTATTTATTTAAATAAGCCACTGCACTTGTGCAAAAAAATAGGGTAAAAATTCAATGAAATCATTCATAACCGATAAAATGTAACAGTTACATCATGAAATGAAATTAACGAAATGTCATAGAAACGGGAAAATACTACGACTGTTTATATTCGTTGCTATTATCCTCTCCTTTGATTTTTTCCATGTTCGCCTATACTGCAGTTTAGTGGTGTCTTAAAGTCTTCGATTTCTTTTATTTCAAGGTCCACTGAGATATTAAGTAAAGACAACATATCGATTATAACCAAAATTGAATTTATTTCAACAAAACATTTCTGTAAAAATTTAATTCGAAATTAGTTCGCAGTGATTCAATATACTTAATAATCGACTTTATTCATCACAAGATATGAAGGATATCTTATTTGTATTTACATTAATTGAAGAAAACCTTATGACGAATGAGCGAAGCTAAAGCTGTTTTTCAACTCAACTCTTCTCAACTCAATCTACTTCTCATTTCGATATCTCTGAAAAAATATCCGGACTCCCGTATTATTAATTTACTGTTAATTATCATTAGTTCAATATAATACATATACACACACACACACACATATATATATATATATATATATATATATATATATATATATATATATATATGTGTGTTTTTCAAAACATTTCTTGGAATGCAAGTTCCAGAATCTAAACGATACGGAAATTTTGCACTATGGAAGCAAAGGTTGGATAGTTTACCCACCAGTTTTCAAATTATCGTATCCACATTGTCACAGGTATACGAATTTTAGGTTTTCAATTAAGTTGAGGACCTCTATTATAACGCAAGAGTAGAATGGCCATGTTACGATTGCGCACGGCCGGTGTAAACCTCGAAGTAGGAATGGGTCAATTGAGGCTGAGCCAATGGCGAGAAGCGCTCACTGCGCAACCTCTGCTGCATGCAACCAGTGATGCAATTGAACCCAGGTTTGTGTTTAATAAACCCTACAAAATACAAATAAAACAAAACACAAGTCAGATGCTACAAATACAATACACATATATACAGACGGCTCATGAATCAAAGAAGGCTCAGTAGGATGTGGAGTGTACTCCATATCACTAAGCCTAAGATTTAGTGGGGAATGGGAAAAAATACCAGTGTGGTTCAAACAGAACTAGCTGGTATCTCAATCGCCACAAAAGAAATCACCAGGAAAGGAATTTCTGGCGCAAAAACGTAACAATCTGCACTGATAGCAGACAAGCCCTATTAGTCTTGAACAGACAACGTGTCATCTCAGGGCTAGTACTAGAGTGCCACCAAGATTTCGCCAAAGCCTCGGTAGACAATAACATTTTTCTGAGGTGGATTGAAGGGCAAGACAGGACTATCGGTAATCGCATTGCCGACTCTTTAGCCAAGAAAGCGGCTGGACTAAGAATTTTAGGACCCAGTGGCACCTACGGTCTGATGACTTCGACAATTGCGGAACTAGCCAAACGTTACACCCATGCTCAATCACTAAAGATATGGAATGAAATCAAAGGATGCAATCATGTCAGAATCACCCTGGGCGACCCCGGGTGATTCTGACATAATATGGGGCTAGTGGACACACCTCTATGCAGGATGTGTGAACAGGAAGATGAGACTATCAGGCATGTCCTATGCGAGAGCCCGGAGTTATCGTCAATAAGAGAGTGTGTGTTCGCCGAGTCTTGGCCTATACATTCCTTTATAAAGGAGATGTCTCCTAGTGACCTGTCCACCTTCCTGGAAAGGACAGGATGGACGATGACCTAGGAGGACAACTCCTCGGGAGGATGTACAATGGGTCACATGTGGCCTAAGTGCTGTGGGCATACACCAGTGTTTCTCAAAGTGGCGCCCTGGGGCGCCGTGGAACCTTTACTGGGGCGCCGTGGGACACGGGTGAGTCTCAAGGTACAACGTTTTACGACATAGATAACTGAGAGTAAAGGTAATACTTCGGTACCTATTAATAAAAATCCTCTGATAATATCGGTAATTACAAAATGCAATCCGTTCAGACAGTCACCTACCTACTTTTGTCAATTAAATATCGCGGGGCGCCGCGATAACCTTCAAAAAACATAAGAGAGCCATGAATTCAAAGAGTTTGAGAAACACTGGCCTACACTCACCCTCCCTACTCTACAGATACAAATACCTAAAGTAGATTATGATTTATTTTCAGTTCACTTGCGAACAAAAGTGGTAAAAAAAACATTTCTCATGCAAACAAACATATTTTGAAATTTTTAACAATAAAATTCATTCATATCTTTTCTAAATTTGTCTTCAGTAAGTCTTGATATAGAGCATTATTTTTGCGATTATTCGATCATTCGAAAAACATTCTGTGCTATTGGGAAAAAAATATTCATGGAAAAGTTCATGAATGTGAGTCGTATACATGAAATGTTTCTATATTTATGATTAGTAATTGTAGATATTATGACGATTTTAACTCTCAACAAATTAAAAATAAAGCTCTTGCTTGGTCTCGGTAGTCAGAAAAGTTTGCTTTTATTGTCTCTTAACTTCCTTAAAGGACCCCTAAAATTCTCATTAATATTACAAGTACCTACTACCACACATTTCTTATATCGTTTATCACAGTTCAACCGTCATATGTTCAACTATTTATGTTTTCATTTCTCATTCCATAATAGGTATTGTAGAAAACATATTGTACAAAATAATTTATTGACTTGTCCTATATTCGATTTTCTAAAATCGGCGCCAATGTCATCTGTCAGATGGTGCCAGATGGTGCGAAACAACCTGTTCGGAGAAGTCTGGGTTTTATTAGACTAACTCCCTATTTCTTTGAATAGAATATGACGACACCTCTTCAACATGTTTACTACGAATTCGTTACTTGTTAACTTTGACGATAGAGTCGATTCTTGGGTCCGTTCAAGAAGTCACGTTGTAGCGTTTTGGGAGCGGGGTAGATTTGTGAATAGTGCATTTTTTCGGGCAGCCTACCATAACAACGTTGCTCGAAACAATTGCACCTGCTTCCTATGAATGTCTACCTGCGTAGATCCTGGGTTCGCTGATCAAATCGAAATTACGAGGTAAACCGAATTTGAATTGAGAAACTTGTCTTTGCATGGAGAAAAACTTGCGTGACTCTCGAAATCAAACAATGAAATGAAGTATTCAGTGTTCAGATTGATTTTATGTTCTGAATTCAAGTCAACAAAGATAATTGTGAAGCTACGAGAAATTACAGAAGGTCAAAGGTCGCGAAAATGTTGCAAATGGAAAAATCTATTTTACTCACGAGTAATTCTGGCAGAATGCATATCAAATATGGGAGTTATTTCCTCAAAATGCATATTCTGAATAAAAAATGAGAACTAAATTTTCTACATTCTTAAAAAAAATTGATTCACCCCTTTACAGTCCTTTACTCAAATCATCCGCATATTTTTTTGGATATAGTATTAAATATTACAGTTATTTTCTCAAAATTTGTATTCTTACTAGATGACAAAAAATAAATATTCTGAATTGAAAGGGTTATATTTTTAGGAGTGATTAATTTTTGGAAGATTCTCACATTTTTTTGTATCAAGATGGAGTAGTAGAAAGTCAAAACTGTTTTCCCAATAAATGTTCTATAAAGATAAAAATTTGATTCACATTTTTACCCTTCACTTCATTTCTATCATTTTCCGGAAACTTCTGACAAATAAGAAATTCTCATTCCGCAAAACTTTACGAAAAATGACGAGGGTAAAGTGGGGTTATAACGGTGTGAATAAAACTTTTTTATGTAAAGTTTTTAATTTAAATTTTCTATTCAGAATGTGCATTTCGGGAAAATGATTTTTTATACAGAATATGCATTCTTACAAATTAATGCCAATATTTAACGCCCATGTCCGTCGTGAAATTATTTTTGTTTAACTTTAATTGCAAATTGAAAGTGGTAAGTTTTCAGTAGAGGTTAGTTTGAGGTTAGTTTTTGGGAAAATGCTTTTTTCCTTACACTTTTCTATCTTTATACAAAGAAAAATATGGGAAACTTCCACATGAACAAATAAGCAATCAAGTCCAGAATAAACTCTTCACAAAGAAGATTATGCATAGAAATTACTTTAAGATAAAAAACTGGAAGAATAAGCCATTATGAAACAACTACTATCGCATGAACATTGAGTTACATGAAAATCACTGTGTACTACAAAATTCATCAACACCATTATGGATGATGAAATAATATAAAGATGGAGAAGTGACAGCCAAAAATTCTTTTCGCAAAAACTTTTATTTTAGGTACTGTAAATCAATATAATACTCAGAACTTGAGGTAGAACCGGAATTCACATAAATAATTCTAATTTCATGGTTTACATATGTGTTTTAATTGTTCTGAATAATTGAGAACCTATCCATTATCATCCATTATTATTCATTATTGGAAAACTATTCTTTATGGCCGAACAAAATACATTACGAACTAATGACTTCAGGTCACCATAAGTCATTTCGTTGTGAAACCTAATGAACCATTTCAATATGTATAGTTAAAAAATATTGAATTTCAACAAGGCATGTGCTAGGTAGGAATATAATCTTTTAATCTCGGGAGCATTTCTGGTGTATTGTAACTGAAAACATAAAAGTGAACATGTTTAGTTTGAAATGCATTTCAATTGATTTTGCTAGTTTTGCCAATTGAGGACTGGAAACAATACACCGGTTAGTTAGAATCGTATCTGTAAAGGGGTTGTTTTTTTTTCTGTTTGGATAATAGCTAATGTGATAATTGAACAGTGGCATGCAGCCCTATTTATAAAAATTTCCAATTACCTCCAAAGATGTATCTATAAGGAGTATATCAGAAAATACATAGTTTGTCTCGCTAAATTCCGAATAGCCATATTGTTCAAGTAATAGGTCTACTACATGGAAAAGCTTCTGCATGATACCTTCTGTATGGTACCTATACTTACTTAATATTGAAACTTTGGAGTAGAATGAATCGGAGAATAATTAATCCACACCAGAATCGCAAAAATTTTATTAACTCAAATTTTGAAAAATGAGTTAGCAACTTGAGCCGATACTCATGATGGCTTATGATGCTTAATTGTGGACCTTTCCTGTATTTCACTATTTTTTAGTTCATAAAGAAATTCATGACTAGTCACTTAAATTCTAAAAAGTTCTGAATGTTCATCCTTTTTATTTCTGTAACCAGCACCTCAGATGTAGAAGGAAGAAATGATTATTGACTCATTATTTCTATTTAATTTTTTTAATACTTTGAAGAAGGTATATTTAAAAAAAATATATTCAAATAACATAATTACGCTAACGATAGATAACAGCCAGAGTGGTTTTACTTCATCTCTACAAATTGAAAAAAAAAACTCTTTCCTCGCGTCTGTCTGTGTGTTCGAACGCGATAAACTTATAACTACCGAAAGGATTTTCATACGGTTTTGATCGATCGATGGATGGATTGATTCGAAACAATGTTTTATGTTTTATGTGAATAGTTTATCAACATTTTGTGATAATTGAAATATGACGATGCTTCCCGAACAAAGCCGGAGCGTTTATTGTATAAATTTCTTGAATTGATTTCACTTTTTCAGATTGTGAAATCAGTTCGAAAAGTTATGAAATGTTTTACACGATTCACATCAGTTTATAGAATTCTACAAAACAAACAAGTTTAACCGATATAACAAATTTTTCCCTTTGTTTGTAAATCAGTGGTAGTCATTATGAAAAGAGAGATGTGTGTTATATTCTATCAAGAAGCTGTTCCCTATAATGAAAATTACTTGAAGGAACATAGAAATTGATATATCTATACAAATAACGCCATACTGTGCTATATCTGCCAAATAATCGATTTTTCTAAAAATACGAATTTAAACTGTTACGGAATGGCTCTGAATTTCATCGATATTCTCTCAATGCCATGCACCATTGTTTATTCTCAAATCATATTCAATTGGTTTAACCTCGCGAATGTTTCGAACAGAATGGGTTTCGACAATTAAAGGCGTGGAATCAGTAGTTATTTTGCTTAAAAAAAAGGTAAAGTAACAGTTTGTCAAATATATTATTGAAGTACACTTCTTTACGTGCGCTTGACTTGGGGAGTAAGCTGGTGAATGCGTGACGAGCGTTACGAAAAGTGTGATCGGACGAAGCAAACGGAAGTTGAAGGGGGGGTATAAGTTAGTAAAGATAGAGAGACAGTTACGTTTCTTATATTACTGTAGGGTCAAGAGAGAGAGAGAGAGAGGTGCGAGCACACATTTACGATCAAATAGGCTCTGAAGAATACGTTTAGCAGGAGATTTCAATGTTAATTTCGCGTCCTAAAAGGACATCTCCTGGTAAACTTTCTACAAGATAAATTAGAAGCACACCGATTCGGAGCCTACTACAGGACATGGAACAACAATCGATGCAGTTTTCTCTAGATATGTTTCTAATGTTCATTCGAAAACATATGTATCTTATTTCCCATACCATAAGCCTATTGTCTTGGTTTTACAATCAACCACAGTAATTACTGAATTATCGGATAATGACAATAATAAATCTATTCAAAAATGTTAATTCATCAATGAAAACCCATAATAAATTTAAATATCTGTACAAAACTAATATATGTAAATACATGTGTATATTATACATATATAACTTTAGACTACACTCAAACACGCTCGCTTTTTTTTTAGTTTCAGTTCTAGACCCAAAGATGCAATGAAAGTTTTATTATTTATGTAAATTATCAAAGAAATTTGAAAACTAACAACTGATTTATTCATATTTTCATTCAGATCTCCAATATGTAAAATTTGCCTAAAGGATATTTTTGACTGCGAATATATTTTCCTTTTTTAAGATTATTTGCAAATGAAGAAATATATATCATCTTTTCTATATTCCCAAGAACTTCTCAAAAGGAAACGATGATATTCAACAGAGACTCTCTGCTTCATAATTGAAAATCTATCAGAAAAATAAAATTAATTACCTTAGGAGTATAACATATTTTTGTTATATCGAATTCAATGAACCAGTTTTTTCTAGCAAAATATGCGAATTTTTTTATTTTTGTTTTGCAAAACAGTTTCAGAAACATTCATTATTCAAATAGAAAGGCGTTATATTTTCGGAAAAAAATAGTTTTTGGGAAAAACGTTCTCATAAGAAGTTTATTTGAACTGAATTTTTTTTTTCCTTCAGAAGTTTCCCACAGTTTTGTTTAAAGATAGAGAAGTAGAAAGCCGAAAGCATTTTTTTGACAAAACTAATCACTCCTAAAAAATATATTTCTGTCAATTTGAACAAGATTCCTATCGGAATCAAATAAGCGAATGACTGTCTGTGCATACTGTCATCATGACAGGCGTAGATTTGTATATTCCGTGACATAAAGTAATGTTATTGATGAAATGAGTGTTTTATTTTGAAATGTTATCCAGAACGGTGCTGATGAGTTAATGGGGAAAGTGTCTCATTCCGAAACTTCAATGTCCGCCATTGAGTATGATAGTGTTCCATGTAAGTGAATCGTAAATCTTTCATGTATTATATTGTGTAGCATTCCTATGAATGATATCTGTTTCAATTCCATAACAAATGTTTCGAGCACGAACTGAATAGGAAAAAGTAATTTGTGTTTTCAAACCATTCCTCAAAAGTATTAGCTTTCATGTTTTTATGATAGTCAACATTTTACAGACCTCAAGTTTTTTCCACATAATTTCAAAGAATTCGAAAGCCATCGTTTACTTCCTCGGCAATACACAATAATTAGTCGCGATCCTTTGTTTGCAGGCATGTTAGCGTACACATTATCGAACCATCAGTCCACCGTTTCATAACTGTGTCGTGAGTGTCATACCAAGTTTCGTCCAAATAGATAATTTGCCGTTGTTCTTGTTTATATTTAGTTATTTGTTCTGAATATTTGGTTGGCAATTTCATTATTCTTCTGCTTTCCATAACTGCTTGACGTTTGTTTATTATTTTAAATCTAAATCCTAGTTTCTTTATCCAATTCTGAAGAGTTTTGTAACAGCAGCTCACGTTATGGCCGGAAGTATTCAATTTCTTCCTTATGATTTCAATTGTAGGAATCTCATTGCTTTTGTAACAGTCGTATATTGTTTTTTTAAACGATTTCATTAGATTCACATCTAAAGGTTTTGGTAATCCCGCATTAAATCGCGTCTTGCGTTCATAAGGTTTGTTTTTGACTATTTTACGTACTGTTGAGAAAGGAATTTCTGCCAAATCTGATGTTGCTTGTAATAGTTTTTTTTTCCTCGAAACCAAACTTGATATGTAGATTATTATATACATTGAAACATACTCTCTGTGTTTCAATATTCAAATGCATCCGAATCTTATTCATTGGTATCTCTTTTTCACATTCTGCACCATCGCTATTGGAATCACTAAACAGAAAATAGTCTGCGGTGTTATCACACTCGTATTACTATTAATACTTGTCCAAGGACACCACATTTTAAACAAATAACAAAAATTTTAAGTAATAACTTCACCAATATCGAATTTAAACACTCAAATCGCTATCAGTTCGCTATCAGTTGACAACATGCCTCTTCTAACCATCCTCACATTCTATTAGTCACCGTAACATGACATCAAATTTAATTTTATGACTCTTTAGCCAATCATAAAACTCGGCTAGTAAAAATTATCCAATATGAACCGCCAATTCTTCAGTCCACGTGGACTGATTCGTAGCGGCATTATTTCTTTGTATTGATTTTTTGGCCTTTGAGTTCGCCGAAACGTTAAGAATTACTATATCGGTTACTTCGATATACTCTAATGTGCAAGACTGCCAAGACGGGTCAAGCGACCTCTTGACAGCAGATTGTATAAAGTGTTCAAAAGGTCATATTTTACACCTGTTAATTACCATTAATTCAACCATGAAATATAATTAATTTGATTGAGTTTCAAATTTAATTTCCCTATTGAATAGTCTATGAAGGGGATTATAGCAGCTGTCAAATGAGTTTACAAATATAATCCAAATTTCCCTGAGTTTCATATCTGAAAAATTGTTGAAATATTCTTGGAAATATTTCATTAAGCTATTCAAACTAGGGCAAGCTGTATCAACAAACATATAACTCATCTGTTAACCCACTGATTCAATTTTGCAGGAAATCAGTCATCATTTGCGTTTAAAGAATGATTCTTATCTAGACCAACCTTCAAAACTTGATAATGAATTGAATAATTAATTGCTAATCGTGGGAACCACATTTAAGTTTATTGAAATATTTCTTCCTCAAACAGGCACGAATAATTTTCGTAGGCAATAGTTGAATTCTTAGTGAAACAACAATAACAATTTTGATGAATATCACCTTGCATTTGAAAGAACTGAAGACATCGGGCTAACAAAAAAAACAATTGTTAACATTACAACCTGTTTTTTGACATTACTTCTTTTTAAACATTCGCATTATGTTTTTTCTTTCATTTGTTCTTCCATAGATTCAGAATCTATAGATTTTTAACAAACGATTTTATCTGCAGAATATGTCTTGGCAAAATCATGTCGCTGAAATTACAAAGGCTGCTTCTCAAAAGATTGATGTTTTATAAAGCTCAGATCAGACCTTCTGTGGAGTATTGTTCTCATGTAAGGAGTCCTGCCCCCAAACATATCCTGAAGTTGCTGGATTCCATCCAGAAAAGAGCCATCCTGATTGGAGACGCAAACATCACGTGCAAACTTGATAGCCTGGAACATCGAAGAAGGGTTGTCTCTACTTTCTCGGGAGGTGGTCAAGTGACTTGGCACATTTGATTCCACCAAGAGCGGTACATATATAAAATACGCGACGGACTGTTGCTGCTCATCGTTTTAAGGTTCAACTCAGTACACCTCGAACTTCCACTGTTCAAGAACTCTTTCATCTGGAGAACTATGTTTATGTGAAATAAACTTCCTTAGAAAGTTTTTCCAAATGAATTTAATCTCCAGCGATGCAAATCCAATGTGAATCGTTTCTTTCGCAGTAGTTGAAATAAATTTGTACTGGTACACCTGAGGCAATTCCGATATCATTTTATAAAGCTTTCAATTTAACAGAATTTTATCAAAAACAATATTTCATTGTTTTAATTTTTTTATTATTGCATTATTTGGTAATTGTTTGAAAGTTTGATTTTTGTTGTACTGAAATATATTGTAACTAAAGTTACTGCAGTCTCGTCCTATACGGACGAAACTGCAGTAACAGTAACTATACGGACGTATACAAGTTTATTGTATACGTCCGTATAGGACGAAACTGCAGTAACGTTAGTTACAAATGAAAGTGGTAAAAACATAGAAAGCTCCATTTCTCTTTTCTTAATTATGATTTCCTACCATTTAGTAACGGCTACATCCATCAATTTATCATCAAAAAATATTTTCCGAAACGTCGGCATCATGGCAGTTAACAATTAGGAAAATAATGTAGACGAATTTGTTAATATATTCGTTAAGATATTAATTATTATGAGCTACTGGCCTAATTGTAATTTTAGTTTTATCGTGAAATATATATCAAATTCACGGCTTTTTATAACTGTCGTGACGTCGAAACGAAATAATTTGAATAATTTTGAGAGGAATTCACATGAAAATCACCAACTTCGTACCAATTTTAACAAAAAGCGGTTATTATGTCTTAAATCTCGGACCAATTTGTGGGTAATGATGACCTATCTATTGGTGAAAGAATTTTTAATAACGGTCAAGTACTTTTTGGGTTTATCCAATAACAATCTCTATGAAAAATTCAAAACATCCTGCCATAAGTTACAATTTCTCAGTGCCAAACGTTCGTCTTGAATCCCTTCAAACCTCACTAGCACAATAAGGAATCTTTAGCTATATATCACGTGAATATCAATTATTCTTTTTCTTAAATAACATTTTAAAATCTATCCGCCACTCACCGAAAAACAAATCGCAATCACCTAGATTTTCATTCTTGTATGTAAACTGTTATTGCTAGCGATTTCATTAGTTCAGACTTCCATTATCTAATATAATATAAAACATCCCTCTCCATTGTGAAAGTGAAGTACGTTGTTGATGTGCTTCAGGAAGGTGTCTAGTTCTATATTTCCACGGCTCCACCATCAATCGACTAAGAGAGAAATCATCAAGACTCTATTAGACCGTGCTTTCGTGCTCTGTAATACGAAGGAAGGTCTCGAGAAGGAACTAGGCATCATCGAAAATGACCTTCAACAATATTATTACTCCAAAGTGATGATGGAACAGACTTTGGCTAGAAGACAGCAAGAGCCTCACAAGGAAGAGAAGCCGCCACAACCAGTACTTGTACTTCCCTACATCAGAGGATTGTCGGAATGAATAAGAAGAATGTGGTCCAAGTATAACATCAGACCCTGCTACAGATCCGGAAACACTATCCGTAGCAGCCTCACGAAAACCAGGCCACCAGACGCGGACTGCGATTCCAAGAATTGCATTTACCGAATACCCTGCGAGTGTGTAGAGTCATAAATCGGTGAAACTAAGAGGCCACTGAAAGTTCGCATTGGCGAGCACAAAAAACACACACAGCGGGGAGAAACCAGCAAATTAGGAATAGCAGACTCATCAACATAATATCATCCACAAGGAGGAACACTGGTTTTGGAAAAAATTCAAAGAAGCCGCATATATGTTGTCCAACAGCGCCAAGTTAACGTAGAAACCTATAATCCTATAATCAAGCGGAACACGACCAACTCCCGCCAAATGGTTAGCTCCCGCGAAAACCGTTGAAGCAGAGAGAGGGAATGACCTATAAATAGTCAGCTCTCGGAAGAATACGTCCAGTTATCGTCACCCGAAGATGATTATGGATACTAACAATCGAAACGTCGTGAAGTAACTTGGCTTGAAATATTTTGATTTTTGATTTTAATTTCTTGTTAATGGTTCAATTTTCAATTGTTGCTTGTATTTTATTTCATTGTAATTTCAGTTTTCTTGCTTGATTTAATTTTTTACTTATTTTGGCCAATCTTTTTAATTTTATTGATTATTTCAGGGATTGCAAATCATTTTATATCATATTAGACAATGGAAGTCGGCACTAATGAATGCACCGTGAAACATTGTCAACCACCTTCAAACAAACATTGCTAGTGATATTGTACAGTTGGTGGTAAATTATATCCATCGCCTATCACTTTGGTGTGATTCAACTATTTTATGAGAAAATAAGTCAGATAACTTTATCTTAATGTAAATATAAATAAACACCTACTTAAAAGCCCATGCCATGTTAGGAATGATTAATCAGATAATCAACGTAATTCATAGTTGAATAATTTCAACTTACCACGAAATAAATTGATTGCTGCTTATAGAAAGCTCGCTATCACATTAAATCAATGTTTTTTATTATGGAGGAGCAGTTACTTACTGAAAATTCATTGAAATTAACCGTAAATGTTTATATTATCAACGCCCACAGAAATAATTTATCTGTACTTGTGTAATAATAAAAAAAATCAAGATATCAGATTTACTCAGAATAGAATGAGAATTTCGAAAATAATGTTTACTTCAAGTTGAAGCAGTAGCGTACCAGTTTTTTTTTTTGATCATTCAATGCAGATGACCCGCACGGAAGCCACTGGAAAGAATAAAGCATGACGTTCTAGTAGAAAATGCCTTTCGACGCATGGGAGATAAATTAATAATCTGCAGTTCATGATACGTGCGTAGTTTTTTTGGCAAAATGGATCCAAAATAAGTTCCTTAAACATTATATCATTAAAAATCACCCCGTACATTTTTTATTTGTTAATCGAATTTAAATATGATTTTATTTTTTATAATGTTTTGAATTAATGTTCAAATTTGAAGGGTTCATTCAGTATCGCTATGATATTCATAATCTGCCGATTCTCACAATTCTCTGTCCTTGTTGACAAAAATCCTAAGACGTTTTTCATTGTTTTAAAACGAGTTAACCCCTTCTGACAATTTTCTAATTGTAAATAAAGTCAATTACAAAAATGTCAATAAGGACGGTTAGAAATATTTTAAAATCTCATAGAAAATGAAGCTACGGAAAAAAACATCATTTCAAATTGTGTAATAATTTACAAAACTCTCAAATAATTTTTTCATTCATTTTCAATTTCCATAAAATATGACGGTATAACATGCTGCCATGTTGAATTGTTTACTTCATTGTGTAGGGAGTAAACTTCAGTAAAGAAGCAAAAAAAATTGCAAGGAGGTTGTTTAGTGCCCCCACAGGGGCGGTGGGTGCTCACTGCATATCGTCTAATTCATACTAGGAAGACCACGTTAATCCTTGAATAGTGTGAGTTTCAATTTTTGAAGGTTGATGTTCGTATGGAGACGGCAGATGATTGATGGAAAACCCTTTGATTTCCATTCAGCCAATCTTTTTAAGCTTTGGTTTTATTTTTGTATTAGAAAATTTCGTTCCGAATTCACCAGACGATGTTTTACATTTTTTTTGTTTTGGATGGCACGAGGTATCTAATATGGAAAAGAATACAAGTATATCTATGCATTTTACAGAAAACATTGTATATTAGTATTCTGATAGCTACTAAAAATCTAAATAGTATTTAGTAAACACTAATTTATTTTATTTCACCCATGTTTTTGTTTAATAGCGAGAATTGTTATGTATCTATCTAAATTGCTGGATGAATTGATAACATTTATTGAATAGAACTAGCCGATACTTGATGAAAATCCATATTAAAAAACTAATCAATACGGGTTATTGTATGATTTTCACTATAAGGGTTTACACGTGTTTCGCTATACTTCAAGCAGTTGTGCTTGAAGAAGCTATTGTATAGCGAAACACGTGTCGCGGTTTTTGTAAAACCCTTATAGTGAAAATCATACAATAAGCTGTATTGATTAGTTTTTTTTATGACATTTATCAATTTTTAAAATAATTCCATATTATAACATTTCAGTAGGTTTTAATATTTGTTCTGAACCTGTATTTCTATTAGTGCTATATCCTCTACAAAGAAGTAATATTTACTAATCAATTAAACGAAGAAAAGAGAAATGAAACTTTCTATGTCTTTTACCACTTTTATTTGTAACTAACGTTACTGCAGTTTCGTCCTCTACGGACATTTTCAAATTCATACAATAAACTCATTGAGTTTATTGAGTTTATTGTATAAGTTTGAAAATGTCCTTATAGGACGAAACTGCAGTAACGTTAGTAACAAATAAAAGTGGTAAAAAACATAGAAAGTTTCATTTCTCTTTTCTTCATTATGATTTCCTACCACGTAGTAACGGCTACATCCATTAATTTACCAAAATTAAATTTCAGTGAGAAAATCGAAATCAAAATCGAATTTTATTGAACTCAAATTCATTATATCTACGAGCATAATTAACTATCACCGAATCCCCTGCGAGTGCGTAGTCATAACGGAAGCAAGAAACTCTTTGGAAGGTTCGAAATAGATGAACATTTCAACCTATATAGCAGACCACTGTTATAATATTCATGCAGTCATTGTTCACTGTGGTTCTGGCGTTGAATTTGGTCATTATTACGCCTTGGTCAAAGAAGAAAAGGACTGGTTTAAGTTTGACGATAGTCGTGTCACGAAGTGTTCTGGCGATGCATTGAATTTATTGGAGCCTCTGGAGACACCCTACATTTTGTTTTATGAGAGAGAGAGGACATTGTTAGATCAAGATCTTCAGATGATGTGGTGCTGCAGGTTTTTTCCGGGTTTTCCTGCAGCTAAAAAAGCAAATGCGCCACTGGAATCAATGAAGTCGCCCCGGAGCGCCAATTAATTTTTATTGTTGTATTTATTTTATTTCTATCGTTGTTTTAACACATTGTAATAATTTTATAAATATATACTGTCACCCACTAAAGACGATCTTGAAAATATTTTTGATATGAATTATATTCGGAAGTACAGGCTGCCGGACTGAGTCATGGCCGGTGAGAAGCCCGAATTTGTCTCTACATAAACTGCTATTTTATATATCTACAAGAACCCAAATGGCATTTTAATGCCCATTCATTGTTTACCCCTTAATCCATACTACGTAAAATTGCAAACAAAAGTTTCTATTCGTTTTTTCCTAATACTTTATTTGTCTTACACCGACTAAAACTTTACGCATATACGATTTCTTCCACCGGCCATGACTCAGTCTGGTAGTTTGTACATTGTTTTTTGAAATTGAAAACATTGTTATTATATAGTTACTGCATGGATAACTCTTCACTTTGATTTTATCATGTTTTACTACTCGTATCTATTTTAGTTCCAGGTCAGACGACGACGGTCATATTTTCATATTTTGCTTCCCCTTTCAGCTTCCTTCACTAAGGTTTTCGGATTTTTGGGGACTTCAGCCTAAAAGCCGCCTCTAGTATATTCATCTGCTCATTTTTCGAAACATTATTACAAAAAAAAAAACAACATTCGACATTGTGTCGAAGTTCAATGAGTTAGAGAAAAATCAATGTCGCGCCTGTACTGAATTGGGTTCAATTCTGAAATATTTCATTACTTTTCAATTCTTATCTACCTACAATGTTTTACTGTTATCAGCTGGCAATGCGCGGCGAGGTGAACCATTTTAAATGAATGAATGACTCATAAACCGCAGAAGTGTTTTTGTTTACAACGGTTATCTTCGGTTACTAGACTCCTTTTATTTCTCATCGGTGCTCGAAGTCTGAGGATAGACAGCTACACCAACACCGCTTTGTTAAACTGGTTGCCTGTCTACGATTTCGCATCTGTTTATAGTGATCCGACATCAGCAACAGTAATAGCATTGATATGCGTTACAGGTTGCCTAGATAATGTTCATGGTACTTGAAAGAAAAGTGCCGGTTTCTCACAAGTGCCCAGAAAAGAATATTTCTTTATGTGAAGTCAAGAAAACAACATAGTTTTTGTTCTGAATCCGGTGAACTAAATGATTATGTTTCTTTAAATGTAATATAATCTGTTAGCAGACGATTACGTCTTGCTGTCTAGTTTTTAAAACGATCCGTTTGCGGATCGCGAAAGGTCGAACCTCGGACTGCCAAATATTGTAATGTGTTTTATACCAACTATAAACTAATACGTAGATAAGGTATATCATACCTTTAATAACAATTGAAATATCATTTTTATGTTAAATACATTTTGAAATATTCAAATGCGCTCAACCTAGAGTTACAAGGAAATGGAAAATCAATATGTGATCTGATACAAAACGTGTCTGATTTTCATCGCAAGCTGGATATCTTTGAGAAAGATATTGCAAAACAAGAATTTATTTATTTTCCGACAATTCTTGAGTATCAAAGGAACTCTGAAGGAGACAATACAGTTTATGTAATATTTCTGGCCGATCTTAGGAACGAATTTGCTATAGGATTCCTAGACTTTGCAGAGATGGACAAGCTATTTCCGTTCCTTAAATCGCCTTTTGAAGTTGATGTAGCGGCAAAATGGGCAGCCAAGTTGTTAATTCTGTGAGGTGAAGCATTAAGACAAGCATACCAATTACACTGGCCGCAAGCTAAAGAATACTGCAACCAAGCTTTTCTGCATCCACATCGCGAACCACAACCATTGTCAAGCAATTCATCCGGAGCTGGTGGATTCATTGTCATAACAGGTTCCACGAATTCATCGCCCATTATCTAATCCCGAACTCTGGGGTTCTAAATCATGCTCTAACCAAGTCTCTACTTGATAATGAATAAGATTGAAATAGTAAATGAAAAATGCAAATACGGCTTGTTTTTAATCGGGACTATAGGTTGACCTCGAATGATACTCTATCTGGAAAATAATTTATAAAAAAAACGTTTAAATGAAAGTTGTAGAGAATTTAATCATCTACAATATTTAGGAAACGAGATATTTGCAATTATTGTGTGAGAAATCTATTTTTTGACATTTGACCTTGGAATATCTGTAGTCGCGGACACCCTGCGATAAGTAGGTTTTTAGACATGTTTGGGGGTGTCAAAATAAAGGTTTATGCAACTTTTCTGCTGACTATCTTTCATTCCGAGATTTTTTTCAAGGACAAAACACAAGCACTACTGGAAAATCTTCAAGGCGCTTTCAGAGCAGTGCCTGTGCGAAAGTAGCGATTCACATTGGATTTGAATCGCTGGAGATTATACCTATTTGGAAAAACGTTCTCAGGAAGTTTATTCTATATAAACGCAGTGTTCCAGATGAAAGAATTCTTAAACACTGAAGTTCGAAGTGTACTGAGTTGAACATCAAAACGATGAGCAGCAACAGTCCGTTGCTCTTGATGGAATCAAATGTGCCAAGTCACTTGAACACCTCCCATGAAAGTATCTACAGAAGAGAGACAAATCTCCAACATTTCTTCGATGTTCCGGGCTATCAAGGTTGCAAGTGATGTTCGCGTCTCCAATCAGGCGGATGGCTCTTTTCTGGATGGAATCCAGCAGCTTCAGGGTATGCTTAGGGGCGGAGCTCCATACATGAGAACAATACTCCAAAGATGGTTTGATCTGAGCTTTGTAAAGCATCAAAAGTTGCTGAGGTGTGTACAGTTTTCTGGTTCGGAACAGTGTTCCAAGCTTTTGAGAAGCAGCCTTTGCAATTCCAGCGACATGATTGTGCCAAGACATATTGGTGTCCATTTTAAACCCCAACAAACTTATCGAAGAAGAAAGCGGAATTGTCTGACCTGACATTATTATATCCGGTTCGGAGACATTTATCTTCTTGGAGAAAACCGATGCCTGGGTTTTTGTGGCATTGAATTGAAACTGGTTACTTTCACACCAATTCGAAATCAATTCGAGATCCTCATTAAAATATGTAACCTCCTGCTGCCGCTGTAGATGTGCCTCCGTAGCCGATGTTCTGGAATCTAAGTGGAATGACGAGACAAGTGTGCTGTCGTCAGCAAAACAATATATTGGATTCTTGGTTTTTTCCCAATAAGTCGTTGACATACAATAAAAAGAGGGTTGGAGACAATATGGATCCCAGGGGAACACCATCGTTGATGGTGAAAGTATTCAAGAGATTTCCATCGACGGCCACTTTCAGGGAACTTTCTTTTAGGAAGCTGAAGAGCCATACACAAAAATGATTCGACAAGCCATAGCATCGAAGTTTGGCCAGCAAATGTAGGTCGGTAGTCGGGCGTACGACGTGGGTGCTTTGTTCACTCTCTCAATCTACCGATGTGGAAGTTGGTAGTTCAAGCCGAACGATCGATTTTCACTTGCTATCGTCCAACCACACGTTAAAAGATAAGACCTCGTTAGTCCTTAACTCGCACAAGTTTCGACTTCTACCTGTATACATCAAATCCAGAATCCTCTAGGATATAAGTAAGATATCCAAATGTGTTAACTTGTTTTTTTCTGAAAACTATTGAAATTTCATTTATATGATTGTCTTTCGTAAAAATTTCCGTTAATAATTCAACGACTAACAATACTACACTGAAAATGTGTCGAATACTTGCAAACAGGTAGGTGAACAAAAACAAAGCAGTGTGGCATTTTACAAAAGAAAAACTGAATATAAGAACATAGGCTTTCACGGCCAGAGACACGATTAAATAGGACAAAATTCGGGCTAGTGGGCCTTAGTCGAATGGAACCTAAAGTACCAAACGTTTCGTCTGTGGCAGACATCACCAGCAGTATGTGTGTTCACTGCGAGGACGAAAGTTATATTTCGAAGTAGGTTCGGATAACTCGTTCGTAGGTTTATTGAACACAATACTCCACATATCAAAACATCACTAAATCATGTGTTAACTACATACTGTGCATTGTACTCGGAATAAATTACTGTTGTAAATAATGCCCTAAAGAAAGCATCGCCGGCCGCCGCTGTTAGCCAAAATTCAATTGTGACTTGACCAAGATCACGCTTAATTCGACGTGCACTAGTGGCCGTTCCAGGCGTGGCGTTGCTTCGAAAATAATCCTCTCGATATGTCGCGGATGTTCGATGTTCGCGCCGCTTCGATAGAATTCCGAAGAATTTTCCAGCGCCTTCGATTGCCAAATATAAGCGCCATCCACTCGCCTATCGAGACAGTCAAGTGGAAGTGACAGTGCGGTACGCGGAGCGATCTAATAAGGTGATGGTCATTTGAATAATGGTTGAAGTTTTAAGTTGAAGTATTTCGCTATATTAAAAGTGAAATGAAGTTGAGTTTGATTTAGTGTCCTACCGAAACTGCATTCGGGAGTACTCGCGCTGTGATCGGTCGTGTTCGGCGCGTTGAATTTCATACAAGCGACATTTTGGCGCGTCCACGTGCCTAATCATGTCGTGACTCACTTTGTGATTTACTTTGTTTATTACGTAAATATTAAGTACCTATTGTGATATTAGGTAACAACTTAAATAAGTAATTTTATGTTTACTACTTTTGAAAAACCATTAATAATATTCAAAAGAAGAATCTACACTTGCTCAAATAAACACCTCACCTATTTTAAATATTTTTAAGGTGCAAATAATAATTTTTCTTGAATAAGGGTTTGTTATGTTAATTTGTTGATTATCAATAAGTGAAAATAACGTTGTGATGAAGACTGACTGATTATAATGAAGTTTTCTTTATTTTTCCCTCAAAACATAATCCTTGTAAGGAAGTTTCGGTTTCGGTCGTAAAAACCAGTTTCGGTCGGACACTAGTTTGATTATTTTTCAGTGTAGTCAATTATAGTTAAACTCACGAAAAAAACGTAACATTCTCCTTATTCGAGTTTGTTAATGCATGTTGTAGTATAGAAGTTGGTAAGTTTGAACTAAATAATTTTATTTCAGTGTCATTGGGTTGAGGTTTAATAATATTCACAATAATAAGCATTTTTCAGTTTCCGATAAACATAACGTCCACTATCAGTAATTGAAACAAGCAAACAGCTTTAAAAAAAGGGCATGAAGTTAAAACTAATCATAAGTTTCGATTTCGGGAAAAATAATAAATAGTCTAGCAGTATACAACTAATTGGAAGTCGTCAGGGAAAGTAAATAAAATAATGTACAATTCTGTTTTTTGAAAACGATTGAATGATTCATTTATTGAATAAATCGGTTAATTTATCAATACATACATCAAATACATACTTTCTGACGAAAATGATATGGTAAAACTGGTGAATCATTAAAGGATTTCAAAAAAATAGAGAAACGAGTTAAACACTTAGTGAACAAGTACGGAGGAGATTTATTGAAGATTATTGTTGCTATACGAGAGTAGTAATTTTCGTATCCATTTAGCACCAGCTAGTTGGTGGGAGACCCTGTTAAATTTACGATATACGTAAATATGGATTATAGTATTCACATAATGACAAAAATCAGACTTGGTCTCTCTGAATTCCTACTATAGGACTAAAAGTAATCGTTTCTTTGGAAGCGTGATCATTTTATAAAAGGGTTGAAGAAGTTTCAGTTTCAGCTTCGACTATAAAAATGGTTTCACGAAAAACAATATGAGGTTGCGTTTATGAAGCAAGCCAATTAAAATTAGTAAGTTTTGCCTCTTTCAGATGTAGTTGATGGGATAGTGAATGGTTTTGCTTACATCTTCATTAAACTGTATGTGAAACACTTCACTAACCAAACAAAACTAGTATAGAATATTTCAACTCTAGTCCGCACCTGTGTTTTACTTTATGATGAAATGAACCACTTATTCTCGTTGAGTGTCAAAGCATACAATAATTGAATTTAAATGAAAATTTCAACTACTGCGGTCGCTATCTTCAAGCAAGATAAAATAAAAAGGTCTTTTGAAATCCAAGACAATACCTGTCCTATAGAATGAAAACACACTCATGAGCAATCCCTTCTAATCTCGAATGACAATAAAGATTTTTTCATCCTCAGATTAGAAACCTAATATGCTTGGAATTGTTCCACGAAACATCATCTGTACTCTCAATAACTATCTTAATACAATCTTTAGAGAGGCGTCTTTGTTTTGGTTTTGGAGAATATCAATTACATTAGCATATACTGGGTGTTTCCAATAGCATAATAGGTATCGGAGTCCTTGAGTAGAGCAAACCAACCTTTATTATGCAAATTAAAATTTGACTTCGATGATTTCTAAGAAGACAAATGAATAATTGTCGAGTTTGAAGATTTTCCAAAATTCTGCAATATTTCTAAAATGATATTGTGGAACAGTTTTTTTTGACTGCTGGATTTTGTAATAGTTAAAAATTCAAATTTTTTCATTTTATTGACTATGTAATTATTCTTGACAAAGTATATATTAAAGAAACCAACATGAAAATTCAACCATTTCATTAAAAATATTTTCAACTGCGAATATGAAGTCTGGGAAATAGTAATGTGGCTAGAAAATCTGCGGATTTACTCAGTTTTAAGAGTAAAACAAACGTTTTTCAACAATTTCGAGATCCATACCATACTAACTTGTTCTTCTCTCAATTATTGCACCTGGCAAAAGTATGATAGATTGTCCAGAGAAGCAACTTGCATAAAATTCTTTATTTCTGGCTACTAGGAATATATGCAAAGTAATATATATGATGAGCACTGTCATGAGCACTATGAAATCATGTTTGTTGTTTGTGTAGTATTGAAAAAATAAGTAATTCTTAAGTTAAAGGTACTGTTTCAAGTTGCCTTCTTTGAAATGAAAGGAAGAACTGAAAAAATTCTGGAGTAGAGGAGATGAAAAAGAGTATTTCATCTCCTGAAGACGCCAACTTGGTTGATGAAACGCGCGTAAAGAAAAGTGTTACAGTTCTGGTGTTTCCACTTCTAAAAGTGGTAATATCACTACAGTGGTAGCTGAACATTATTCAATATTTCTTCTCCTATAAACGAAATAATATTCAGAAGATGAAATTGGAGCAAAAGTGTTAACGAAGAATAGTGTTTTTATAAGGTATGGAAAAAAACAAAAAAAATTATTAAAGGTCGTTAACATATAGGCATATGTTTGTATGACGCAGATTTTATTTAACAATTCCTTTTCATATTTGCCAGAGTAGACAAAATATAGTCCCGTATATTTCCCAAAAAATGTCTCAAAGTCGTAAAGATCTGAAACAGACGTCACTTTTTGTGAGTTAGAACAAGATGGTCCACTTCCTTTCCTTGATGTAATGTTGAAAAAGTATGAAATCATATAGATACAAATGTTTTTCAAAAAAAAAAAACGCATACTAATAAATACCTCCACTATATTTCAAACCATCACGCAAATTTTAAAAAGATATAATATAGTGTTTGTGAGGATGAATAAATGTGTGTATGTATGTTTGTGGCTCTTTCACGCCTGAACGACTGAACGGATTTAGATGAAACTTTACATTAAAACAGGGTGGAAATTTCTGATTTCCTATCTTGATGCTTATTTACGCTATACAAATAACCTACCTGCATATTTCAAGATTCTATGTTCAGTAGCTTCGGCTGTACGTTAATATAAGGGTGTCAGTCAATCAATAGATACCAACTTATACAATACTAGCTGTTCCCCGTTGATTCACTCGCTTTACCATAGGAACCTAACCTATGTGTTATTCCGAATCATGATCAATCTGTATACTAACTTACATGTGAACCCGTTGAGCTGTTTAGGTGTGAAAAAGTAAAAAACCTAAACATATACATTACATTCATCCATTCTCACAAACTTTACGCATTCATAACATTAGTAGGAGTAGGATTACTAATGTATTTCATTCTAATAATCCTTTCAGTTTTTTTGGTGATGATATTCAAAATTGTATAAGTGGGTACCTATTAATTGACACTCTTATATTAACAAACAGCCGAAGCTATTGGACCTAGGAACTTTGTATAGCGTAAATAAGCATCAATAAAGGCAATCATGATTTTCCAGCCCAACAGGGAAATATATAGGTTTAAAGATTGTATTGAATTTCGTTAGTTTTGAAATTAGAAACCTGTAGTTTTGGTTTAATAAAAAATATTGTTACTATTTGTTCAAAATGGTCTGTCACGAAACTTAAGGTAACAAACCAAACTCTACGCGGGCAAAGCCACGGGCAACAACTGATACATACAATTCATTCGTAAACTATACAATGGTTGCAGTAGAAAGCATTGAAGAACCAAAAGACTCCACAAACGGCCACACCATTCTAATAACCACCAACTCAACAATAACCCATTCTAATATCATACCTTGTTTCAGGACTATCTGAAAGACAAAAAGAATTGAAAATAGATACTTAGAACATAGAAGAAAAAATTGAAAAATACATTTACAACGTACCTTAATTCTTGTGGTAAAATGTATATTGGTTATATTAGAAACTTCGAAGCTATTAAAATCACTTGAGAAAGAACAACATGAATACATCAGAAATAGATTATTAAAAGAATCAAAAGAGGCAGACTTTGGCTTCCAAAACGTATCAGTGCAATTCTTGGCTCTTTTTTTAATAGAAAAAATAATAAAATACGAGAGTTACTGATAAATAGCAGATTTGTGAAAAACACAATAAATATACGCAGTAACTTTCTACTTGTATAAAGTTCTCCATCACAATTTTTTTCTCAGTTTGTGAAAGGTGATCATTGTAAATGTTTTAATTTAGGATTAACTTACGATCATCCCTCTTCCTCCTCTGAAAAGCCCAATAAATACTGAACTTGGAGGGCAAGCTGAATTGTTCGAGAACATTACATCTGTCAAACAAAACTAGGATTCAATAATGGCATATTATTCGAATCTGTTTCAGTTTGAACATATCAGATTGAGACGAATGGTAATTTATATAATTCATGAATATAATCATAAGGTTGTTTCAGACCTTCAAGGTTGAAAATACATCCAAAGATTTACCCTCTACTCTGCATACAATATAAAGCGAGCGAAATACCATTGAAAATGCCATATACGCACAACTTTATCAACTTTATTATTAGTGAGGACTTGGAGGTTGTCAATGGTACATAATGCATGTTTTTACCACTCCCAGAGCACATTGTTGCACGGCCATTTTGATTTTTTCCGCCGCGGGATTAGTTGTTTAGTTATTCAAATCATAGGTACTTATGGAATTCTCAGACGGGCGGTATTTTTAATTGCAAATAACAATGGGATGAAAAATGAAGTGGTGCTGAAAAAATATGATGATTTTTATGTAGTGATAATTCATACCAGAACAAAAACAAGAATTAATTATGTGTGTTTGTGTTTTATGTTTTTTCCATTAACCAGCTGTCACACCCTTACGAACGAAAACTCTCAGAAGTCGTGTCGTTGTGTGAGCTAAGAACTAACGAGGTCTCACCTTTTAACGTGTGATTCCTAACACGGGTTGGACGATAGGAAGTGAAAATCGATCGTTCAGGCTGGGGCTTGAACCACCGACCAACAGGTCAGTCGATTTGAGTGAGTGAACAAAGCACCAAGTCGAACCGACCGGCTACCGACCTAGGCTGAAATTATGTATGTAGGTTTCCCGGCGCGGGGGAAAATATCCATTAAACAAAATTATCTTTTCATCACTGTTTCGTCATGCCCTTGAATTTCCGGTGGGTGAATTTATATTTAGTATCAGTATTTCACTCGTGCGAACCCGGGGCGGTTCGCTAGTTATGTATAATAATCAAATTTACTGTCAAGTAGGTGAATAAATAATCATTCAATCTCTAGCTTTGTATGAGGGATTGTGTCCTGAGAGACGTCAGCCATCCAAAAGATATTTTCAACGTATTGATAGGAGTTCACGAAATCATGATTTATTTGAAAAGCCCTCGAATAAGAGATGTGGTGATACTGAAATTGATGTTTTGGGTAAAATCAGAAGACGTTCTCAATGATAATAAAGTGATGTTTAGATTCAGGATTTTGGGATACCAAAAAATTGAGAACAGAGAAGTATCATTCAGAAAGATTGCGTATCATAGTGCTATATCGTCTACGTTAGTTAGCAACATTTTAGGAAGAAATAAATTTAGTCCTTACATACTAGGAGAAAAATATTTTATAGATGGTTGCTCAAACAACGTCGTCAGGATAATGAAATCTGTGATGAAATTTTATGATGTGATTCACTAATTCACTAGATTCACTAATAGCGTATGGCTTAACAGAAATATTCATTATCACTGGCGACGAAAAATTTCCCTCCTACATTGAGGTACAAATTTACAAAAAAAATGGAGTTAACGTTTGGCTTGGTGTGCTAGACACCAAGAATATTGGTTTCTACTTTTTGAGATATCTTTGACATGGGAATTATATTTGGAGACTCCAGTTAAGTTGTCGGAAGATTTGCCTTTGAATATTCTGAGAATATATCAGTATTTCTAGCATGATGGAGCTCCGCCACATGGCAGAACTATTTTTGCGATGGCTATACCACGTCGGAAATAATGGTCCGAATAAATGGTCTTCTGGACTTTTCATTGTGGGGTTTCATTAAAGACAAGGTATTTGGCTCAACTTTTGACAATATTGATAATATGAAAGAAAAATAAGGAGGGTTTGCATGGTATAACTATTGGTATACTATTGCAAGAGCGACGAGCGATGAACGGCAATTTGAACATTTAATGAGATATCGTGAATATATATATATATATATATATATATTGTGATATTTATTGTTTATAAGAATCTTGACCAATGAGACTAGTTAATAAGTTTGTTCGTTTGAAATATAGGTTAGATACGTTAAGTTAGTTAGAAATTTCTTATCTTTTGTTCTCAGTAAAATGTTTACGCACACAATGTAACAACTAAATCATTCCTTAGTTGGTTTCCATTGAAATTCAAATGTCACAATCCAGTATTGAAAAGATCAGTCACCAGATATATATTTTCCTGAAACACAAAAACAAATTAATAAAACCATTTAGCTCAATATTAGAAAACAAAACAACATTACAATTTATTCAAATTATCCAAATCAATATTTTGAAAGAGTTTCAATTTGTGAAACGAAAAACACTCAGTATATGAAAAAACCATGTAGCTAAAATATTGTCTAGCCTACTAGGTGAGAGAATTGGAGAGGAGCTCATGAATTTTGCCAAATGCAAATTTTAAAAATTAATTTTGTAAAATACAGAACATGAATTGTTATAAGACAACCAATATTGTAAATATTAGATATTAGAGTTTGTTTATGAGTACAAATGGTTAATAAACTAAGTGTAGTTTGAGTGAAGTGCCAAAATTTTCAAAGTAGAAGGTTTTGACAGCATCTAGAATTTTCCAAAATTGGTTGCCAAGGAGATTGGGAGTTTGTTGAAAGGGGAAACCAAAGGAGTCGATGATCAACGCTGGAACGAGAAGCACGTACAATTTTTGAAAGCGTTGAAAATTGAATTAAAATTGAGAATTGATGAATCAAACCTATTAAAATACATATAGATTCAATTATAAATAAATATATATAGTGGAAAGCATACAATTGAACTTACCCATAGTACCAATTGGAAAAATTACAGTCGAAAGAAGAAACATACAGATCAATTCACCGCACCAAAAGGAAAAGTTCAAGATATGAAGACGATTAAATAGGCATAAAGTAACTGTCATCGGGAACAAAACAATGGTCGAAGACCATTGGACTCTCGCCCTTCTCGAGTTATACGGGGAAAACCAAAAATGCTGTTTTTTGGTTTTTTTCGAATAGAATTGTTATTTTGGAGAATACCAAAAAATGGAAAAGGAAAATGTTATCGTGTACTATGACAATGTAATAATAAATATTCGATAAAACGTTTCGTATCAACATGGCTATCATCAACTTTTTTTTTCAAATACAAACCTGTTTTTTTATTACAGATATTGATAAGGCAATAAATTCACAATCCAAGGCTGTATCACATTTGATATTTTTATAGCGTTTCATTTGAAGTGACTACCATCATCAGTGACAACAATTTTAAATTACGGTCTTGTCGTTACTTCTTTTGTGAATTATTTAGATTTTTTCAAAATTTAATTCAGACAACCCAATAAATTCGACAGGAAGGTCCCCTTTTACATAATGAAAATTCTACTTTTTTGTTTTGGAAATTTTTGTATTGCCGTAATCAGTTATAATTCATATTATTTTTATAATTCTCAATATATATATATATATTTCGTATATAGTTTATCTTCTAGGCACTCTTCAAACTGAGGAGTGCCTGTCGCAGATTATTAATAGAAGATATAAAGCTTCAAATGCTTTTTGTAAAAATTTAATAAAATATATGTATATATATATATATATATATATATATATATATATATATATATATATATATATATATATATATATTTCTTTTTTTATTGACTAAAGGTAGTTTATGGAAGGTAGGGACTAACGGGACTTTCAGTCAGACACGTTCAAAAAACATACTCTATTTTATAAATCGCCAAGCTTTCGTCTCCGACTTCGTCAGGATGAGTTAATTATTAATTCAAAAAATTTACAAAATTGGAGCATTGACGGTAATAGTGTCATAATTTTCAGGTATCTGATATCTATAATAATTAATTTTCAATTGTGAAACTCAGTTTACTTCGTCCTGATGAAGTCTCAACCAAAAACTTCCGAAAGTGAAATGCACCGCAGATTGTGACAGTACTTCCTGACCCATCCTCGTACGCGCAAATAGAAACTCATTCCCACCATATCGGACGAAACGCAAAAGTTCCCCGTGCACAGCCGACTCAGTCGATTCTCGTTCACGTAGGTGTAGATTAAGAAAACGGGGCTGTACCTCGTCAGGTGCGCCGATTTTCGAAAAAAGTCCGCGAACCGGGCTACACAGAGTGTCCGCAAACACTTGTCCTCATTGTTTTTGTGCGTTCGATTGCCGTTTCCGAGAGAAGAAGATAGAAAGTTGTAGAGAATCGCGTATGGTATGTTCGACGATAAATGTCAAGCTTTGGTATTTTGCGAAATTATGATTGTTTATTGTTTTGAATTATGCAAGCCGGTTGCGGTATTTTCTATGAGGGATTCATTATACGGGTTTAGTTGCGTAAAAATTGCTATATCTTTTGTATGTCCAAGGCAAGGAATCTTTACTGTCGGATAACAAAATTTCATTTTAATGTAAACGAGGACGAATTCGATTTCTGACAGACTTGATGGAAGTATAGATTCAATGAGGAAATCTAGATAAAGCACATGATATTTGAACACAAGCGAAGAAAAGTAGACAACCGTAACGTGTGGCCATTCACCTTTTCTAATATATTATTTTGTTAAATGAACTTTTGGTGTTCCTATAATAACCTGTATGTAACTATGATAATTCTAGAATTTCCTCAACATCGACTTTGAACCATGTCAACTATCAATTCCATTATGTTATTTGTTGAAACTATGAAAATTCACATTAATTTTTCAACATTTGTTAATATCTTGAGTGAAGAATAGAAAGTTCAAAACAGGTAAATAACTAAAAAGTAATTGAAAAACAATTTTTAGGCAATCATTATATTATAAATGCATAATTTACAAGCTCATTAGCGCTCATAAATGGAAGTTCGTGTAAATGTTTTATGACTATATTTTGTCTAGCTCGTTAATGTTCCTGGATTTATTTTTTGTAAAAAATTTCATGTGATAAAAGGTAGAATGAGAACCTCTGAATTTGAATGAATTTTAGAAAGAATCCGATAGAAACACTTTATCCACGCACATATATTCTAATTTTTTGATGAGGTATTGAAAAGTGTCAATGGCGGCACTAGAAACATTTCAAATAAAATAAATAATTAATAAATACTTAAACTGATTCGACAGACCTTTTTGGATAGCATGATTTTCGTTTTTGTAATCTATTAAAATTATTGAATGTACTTTGTCTGCCGTCATTTTTATGAACACCACATGCTATTTGGAGATTTGAATGCTACTTTATTCATCTGATAGCAGTTGAAATATCAATTGCAATTTTGAAAACTCAGAACTCGTGTTTAATGTATCTTAGTCGCGTTATGACAATTCCTTTCTCAGAATTGATGTGTCTTTAATAATTTCACCATACCGTTATGCAACTACTAAATAAATCGAACAAAAATGAAAAATGTGTCAAATGGCAGAATCAGAGGCCATCAACGTAAGATTTCGATTCTGTTGGGCAGCTGCACAATAATAATAATAATAATATGGCATTTATCAACGCTAGGTAGCTAGGTTAGGTTAGGTCCAAAGTGAGTGGGTCTATTCGACCCTCCACCGCAACCCATAAGGGTTTATTGTGGCTCACACCTATTCACACTCGACCAAATAAACCCAGCTTCTTAACGAAGCCGATTAGTTTGTATGGTGAGTGGTCTTTCAGGCCAGATGGTAAGAGTACGGCTCTGCTGAACTCTGAAATCCTGATTCAGTCCCCAGCGGGGCAGGCACAAAGTATGTGCTCTGCTGTTTCATCATTTTCCAAACAGAGGCGATTTGCACATTTTAGAACATTTGCTATTTTACCTGCTCTGAATACAATTACAGATATATGAGCAGCCCAATTAACACACCAAAGTCTTCGAAATGGAACAAGGCTTGAGCTCAATAAATCGGTTTTTTCATGAGTTGAACCGATTGACTCATTTTTCAGCTATCTGGTAACTTTGGCCAAATGTTGACAATGTCAAATAAATGTCAATAAACAAATGTCAATAAAAATATATCCAAGTCATCTGATTTTTTTCAAATTCAATTCGAATATCATGAATTAGAATAGAATATCTTTAGCATTTCCATTTCCATAACTGTGCGTATCCTCATCAAATCACACTAAACATTACTTCTCAAGAATTTCAAACAATTAAGATAAGATATATTCCATAGTTGCAGCTTCGAATCACAACTTTCAAGTGAATTATAGAAAACAATAAAAATAGCTTAATGGCTACTTGTATTGAAATACGATATTTCAATATATCTTAGTTTCAATAAATACCATTTATAATATTTCAAGAATGATGAATGTTCAGATAAAAGGAAGCGAATTTTTAAAGGTTTTCAGACTTTTTACAGTTACTTGAACAACCTTGCCTTTCAATGTAGTTATAAATTCAACGAGCCAGTGAAAGTTGAGTAATTTCAACGGATCTGTTCAAGGGGCGTTCTGTCTAATGGAAGATGAATGATAATATGTCATTGAATGAACTGATTTTTTTTGTAACGAATTGAAAAAAGTTCAGTAATTCATTTTCTTTTATGGATGCCAGTATTATTTCCACTCTATTCTCAGTTCATACTGTACAAAATTGGTTAATAATGCAAGAAGCCTATAAAAGTTATAAGAATTGTGAAACTGAAGAATAAATCAATTGTTGAATTTGAATACTTCATTAGTCCTAAAGATGTGAAACCCGCGTATATTGGGGAACGTTCAAAAGTACCAACTGAAATAAACAAAGGTCTACAACCTCAACAAATTAAAGCTGAATGAAAAATATAGATACCATTGAAAATTTGTATTACCTTTCCACCAAATCATTCGTAGATGAGTCTTTGAAAAGTTGATAAAAACAATGAATAATGAACGATTCTTTACTTTTATGAGATTCATAGATTGTCAATATTTGAACAGTATATACGTCAAGTTGGAATGGAACATTATCAAAAGATTTAGAATGTTATACAGTATAACTCAGATTTATCATTTCTAAGGACACCACAAATTGAAGTAGTTAAATAGAACTGAATTTCTTGCTCTTTGAAGAAATTCACATGTCATACTCCTACTTACAAAGTGTTCCTCTGCTCCTTGGATCGTTCACTTTTGGAAATGCATCTATGATCTAGAATCCGTACTTTAAAGTTTATAATGACGCCACTTGAAGGAGGTCACGTTAAATTATTGATGAGTCGACAAGGTTGACGATGTTTAATGTAGGATTTTCATAAAACATTTTACAAAACTGAATATAACTGAACCTTTATCCCAACACCAAAATGTTATTTTTAACACCTAGACACGTGTTTCAATCACCAGATGATCATCTTCAAGAGGAATATTATACTTAGAAAACTGTTTCATTATTTTTTGGGAAAGAAACTTTTTGGCTTTCTACTACTCCATCTTGATTCAAAAAAAGGGATGAGAGAATCTTCCAAAGAAAGGAAGGAAGTAATCAATTTGAAACTCTATACATGAATGTGTAGATCATGCAAAGAAGTAACTTTCAGACACAACTGAAAGAAAGTCCTCCTGAAACAGCTACTTTCATATAAACATTCAATTACACGAAAGAAAATAATTCTTTCGAAACAAATACTTCTGAATTATACAGAAGATACTTTTCACTACTCAGTTTGTATTTCAAACATTTGTTGTGGAGTAAAAATCAGATATCATTCACATGAGTTCTACTTTGAATGAATGGTAATAAATTGCACTTATATGGAACACTGTCACCCTCACTGGTATACCCCGATGTTTCGCCTTAAGACACTTGCCCTAAGTATTCAGTACCAAATTGGATAACATTATAGAAAATACACACACTTCATTCATGAATGACGATTTTTTAATGTCACGGAATAAGCTTGATCTGCTTATGTCATCGATGACATCGTAATGACATTCATTCACCTATTTGATTTAATCCCAGCCAAGAGGTATCTTTTTTGAATTGAAGGGGTTATATTTTTAGCCTCTGAGTCTTTTTTTTTAAAGAAATGTGAAAGCAATAGGGTTCTCAGAACATAGTTGAATATGGAAAAATAAATGAAATCAATCTCGTTGAAAATAATTTCTCATGGAATAGAATCCAAACATCCGAGCAAACAACTTAATGAATATGGAAAAATAAATAAAATTTAAGTCGTTGAAAATAATCTCTCAATTAATAGAATCCAAACATTCGACCATTTCTGAAAAAATTATATAAATATATTAATACGACAGTTTAATAAGTTTTTTTTATATCATTAACGATGTACAGAAAATATTCTGACAACCCCAGGTGTCATACATCACAATCTACACAGACTAATATTAATTAACAAATATACCAGGAGTACCATTGAATATTAAAATCATACAACAAATACTATTTTTTTTCATCTGTATATCTTAAGGTATTGCCTGCGGAGTTTTAGAATTTTCCAAGATACCTTCACATCCTTGTGGTGCGCTTTCTTCTCCTTCCATAAACGATAACTATAACGTATTTCAGCCATATTTGGAATAACGCAATCGAGAAACATGGAGAATCAAGTGCTGTTGCGCTTGATATATATCTAGATAGATATCTCTTGATATCTTTCGGAAAAAACAAGAATCCAATCCAATATATTGCTTTCCTGACGACAGCACACTTGCCTCGTCATTCCAATTGGATTCCAGGACATCGGCTGCAGATGCCCATTTTCACCGTCAGCATCAGGAGGTTGCATGCCTTAATGAGGAATTAGAAGTTATTTCGAATTGGCTTGAAAGTAACCAGGTTCAATTCAATGCTACGAAAACTCAGGCATCGGTTTTTTTCAAAAAGATAAATGTCTCCGAACTGGATATAATAATTCCGATTTCTGCTTCGATAAATTTGTTGGGGGTTAAAATGAACACCAATATGTCTTGGCACAATCATGTCGCTGGAATTGCGAAGGCTGCTTCTCAAAAGCTTAGAACATTGTTCCGAACCAGAAAACTGTACGCACCTCAGCAACTTTTGACGCTTTATAAAGCTCGGGTCAGACCTTCTTTGGAGTATTGTTCTCATGTGTGGAGCTCCGCCTGATTGGAGACTCCTTGCAACCTTGATATTCTGGAACATCGAAAAAAGGTTGGAGATTTGTATCTCTTTTATAAGATACTTTCACGGGAGGTGTTCATTGACTTGGCACATTTGATTCTATCAAGAGCGGTACATATTTGAAATACGCGACGGACTGCTCATCGTTTTGAGGTTCAACCCAGTACACCTCAAACTTCACTGCTCAAGAACTTTTTCATTTGGAGAACTGCGTGTATGTGAAATAAACTTCCTGAGAACATTTTTCAAATGAATTCAATCTCCAGCGATTCAGATTCATCGAGAATCGCTACTTTCGCACAGGCTCCGCTTTTAGAGCGCCTCAACGATTTTCCTGTAGTGTTTGTGTTCTGTCCTTAAAAAAATCTCCTTGACAAACGTTCACCAACCTAGTTGATGTCTTCACAAAATGACCCAAACCTATTACAGACTCTTACTGAGGGCTAATAAAATGTTCTTCCATAAAATTCGGAGATTCATGTTATTGGTTTCACCACTCAGTATATGAACTTTCAGATCCATTACTCAAGTAACAGAAAACATTGATTTATTTTGTTATACCTGTTTTCGTATCTTGCCATTCCGGTGCAAGTGATTGGATAAATTATCGCAAGTGATATTCGTTAATGGCTCGGAAAATTTATGCTGAAGTATTGCGTTTGATTTGATAAAATACAGATAGTGATTAATCGATAGTATTTTTATTAACTGAACGTAATTCAATGGACTGATAAAATTGTTTTTGGAATCATTTCAGGGAATGTGGCATTCATCATTGAATGATGCACATTTAATAATTCTTTTGAAAGGGAACATTTTCCTTGATCCGTAAATAGTGAAATGGTCGGTCGGTAGCCGGTCGGTTCGATGTGGGTGGTTTGTTCACTCACTCGAATTGACAAGCCCCAGCCTGAACGATCGATTTCCACTTGCTATCGTCCAACCCGTGTTAGGAATCACACGTTGAAAGGTAAAACCTCGTTAATCCTTAGCTCGCACAAGTTTCGACTTCTGAAGCGATGCGATAGCTGGTTAACTAAAAACACAGAAATGATGGAAGTTGTTACCAAAACTGGTTGGAGATTCAAAGGAGGCTGAGGACTTGTCTCTATTCTATAGTTACTTTCACCGGAAGTGTTCTCTGACTTGACCCATTCGATTTCACCGAGATTGATACATGTCAGAAGTACGCCAAAAACTATAGCATCCCTTCACTTCAAGGTTCAACTCAGTTGTTTTCAAAGTACCCTTTTGAAAACTCTTCCATTCGGAAAACAACATCCTTGTAGAATAAACTTCCCGGGACCGTTTTTCCAAATGGATATAATATACGGTGATTTCAATCCAACGTGAATCGCCACTTTGGCACAGACACCGCTCTTCTTCATAAGAAAGGATGTTCCATATTTTCTATTATAAATCACCACGTGTCATTTATCAATCGTTTTAGACTATTCCATTCGTGGAATGCTGCTGATTTTCAATCTCAATCAACGAATTATTTACTTCATCAGTTCGAACTTCCATTGTCTAATATAATATAAATTGATTTGAAATCTCTGAAAAAAATGAAAGATTAACCGAAAATAACAATTTTAATAAAACAAAAAACTGAAATTACAAGGAAATAACATACAAGCTACAACCCGAAAGTAAAAAATTGAAATATTAATAAAAACTGAAAATAAAAAAATATTATTACCAAAAATGAAAATGAAGAAATTAAAAGATTCCAAACCAAGTTACGTCACGACGTTTCGATTGTTAGTATCCACAATCGTCTTCGGGTGATAACTGGACTTATTCCTCCGAGATCTGACTATTTAAAGGTCATTCGGGTGCTTTCACCTTTCACCTATCCCCTCTTTCTTCTTTCCGCTTCATTGGTTTTAGCGGGAGACGACTGTTTGGCGGGAGTTGGTCGTTTTTCGCTTGATAAGAGGTTTCCATATGTTACGTATCTCTACGCTAGCTTGACTAAATGCGTTGTTAGACAACATATACGCGACTTCCTTGAATTTTTTCCTTTTATTTTTTTTCAGGGATTTCAAATCAATTTATATTATATTAGACAATGGAAGTCCGAACTGATGAAATACACCACGAAACATTGTCAACCACCTTCAAACAACGAATTATTTGATTATTAACAGACTTAGTTCGTTCCTGCTTACCTCAGATATTCAATTTTATGACTTACTCAACCTATGAAGGTAGCATGGCTACTATAACGACTTCCACAGGTGAATGACTAACGATCTGAATCCGTTTCCTGTCTATTATTATTTTACAGTATTTCTCCTGGACTTTTAAGCCGATTTCCGCTATGTTTCGGACTTATAGGGAGCCTTACCGGGTTGTGCGATGTGTTATGTATGTGTGAGTACAGTATTGTTCTTCCTAGTGGTATTATTTCAATAATTATTAAATATCAGTCCCGTTTAATGAATATTCGACAATGACTCAAACTACTATATTTTTTAAAGCACTGAAATCTACTCCAAATTTCATCTTGAATACTGATCAACTTGTATTAACGTAAAAGTTAAATAAAATTAAGTTTTAATCTCAGAAAGTTTTATCTCTCTGATACCCGTAATATTGTTTAATCACTCTTTGAAAGTAACTGAAATTAAAAAAAATGGTAACTTCACATTTTCCAAAATGTTCATAGTAACTGAAACAGGATAATCCATTCGATTAATTATCGTATCAAGAATACACTGAGCCGTTACTTGATGAAAAATAATGACACTATTCCTGATAATAATCATATAATTTTTACACGTTGAATTTCATTCAACCAGTCCTGCATATCGGTTGAAAAGTTGAAGAAGGTTTTCTTTTTAAAATGAATTTTTCTTTTCTATGTTGAAAAATATAGTTTATGATCAGAGGGAATGTCAAAATATTGAGGACCTTTAACACAGCATTGTTAAAGAGTTCGGAAGATTGAGGAAGAGGGAAATTAATCGTGCAGTGGATAATATTCACAGGGCACAGTTGTGTTATCATGTACAAGGCAATCATTTTGAGCATTTACTTTTGTTTTTACATTTAAGTTAATTATTGTTATTTGTTCAAAGATCTATTTTCATTCAAAAGGGCACAATGTCTAATTTACCTCATACACGCCTCAGTTATCAAATTTTCTATAGTTTCCTGGTCCGTATTTTTCCTCGGATTTTTGAATGAAGAACCAAACTCGGTGAGATTTTGTTCCAATAACTTGAACATAGTTCGATGTGGTTGTCGTCTTTCGGGATACAAGTTTAAATACATTTCCGATGTCCTAACACTGTTTCTATCGTATTTGTAATAAATTTGTATCATATTTTTTTTTTCATTCTTGAAAGCCATTTTTAGCCAAAAATTCAATGACTTGTACAATAACAAAATGTCATTGAGTGTAACATATTGAAAGTTAAATTTAAAAACATCAAAGTCAAAACCTATTATGATAAGAATTGATATTTTTCAATATCTCCAATTTTTCGAAAAAGAATGATAACTTATGATAGGTACATCATTGAAAAGGTAAAATCTGGTTATATTCAAAACAGAATTAATCCAATGTATCGCCCATAAGAAAAAATAAAGTTGATGATGATGGCCGGAAGATGAAACGTCGGATAGCAAATCTGAAAACACCATTATGTAGCAGGGAAAAAGGGGCAATGTGGAAGTCCAATTTATTTTCGAATCCTTCGAAAAATAAGCCAGAAAAAAACCCTTTTCCGAAATTTCTGTTTTTCCGGATATCTCCGGATATACTTGGAATTTCAGAACTTTCTCAACGGAATATTGTTAGTCAGGTAAATGCCCAAGTTTGCCACAATTTAACCATAGTTTCCGAGATCCCAATGATGAGGATCGAATTTGAAACACCCTGTATAATTACCAATTTGAATCATATGACCTTCTATATCTACTTAATGACTAATAGTTTTACCACTGTTTAGGGATAAACTAATTAGGTAAAAAACTTGAAAAAAGAATAAGCAATATAAAAAAACTACCTACTCAATGAATAATAATTTTAGCCGAGTTTAGGTGTAAACCAATTGAAAATTATAAAAAAAGATTATAAACTCATTAAATGGACATGTAATAAACTAATTAACAATTTCCACATTAGACAACAGATCCACCATAGGGAATGATATTTTGTCATTCAAATAATTTTCCGAATTCTTAAATCTATCAGGTTCCAAGGATTCCAAAAAATTGAGTTTCAAACCTTTCTGCTCAAAGTTGGATACGAAAAGAATTTGCAAATGTGGAATTGGTCTTCCCATTCAAAAACTATTTCTATGTTATTTCATTCTATGGAGAAATGTTCTCCACGTTTAGCTAATATAAATTTTTGGGCAAGAAACATAAGTCAACTTGTATATTATTGTGTCTTGAAGTGAGATATACCTGGTAAATGGTTTGTTTCTATAGTTTTTTGTAAAAAATAGGGTCAGTAATATCTACCTTGTATCCGTTGTTGACAGCAATTCGTTTGATGAAACTCTAATTCCATAGAACAGTGAAAGATCAAGTGATCAGATATCTGTTGAAAAAAATCTGTTTTTCCGTTAACCAGCTGTCGCACCCCTACGAACAACAAACCTCATAAGTCGAAACTTGTGCGAGCTAAGGATTAACGAGGTCTTAGCTTTTAACGTGTGATAATACGGATACATCTGGAACTCTGAGTCAGAAATATGTGAAAGGCAAACGTCAAATCATTTAGTATGAAGAAATTGTTAGTGATTCTTGTAAGTTGACAGATTTATAAAATTATTACGAACAAGACAAATTACGAGAATATAATCAAAAATTACCATTAAAGCTGATCGCATTTACATCTATCTCCGCTGTAATGATGGATATTTCCTACTCTTCTTGAATTTCACTTGAGATTATTTTAGTACAAAATTGCTATCGTATCATCTCGTATATATTTTTGCAACTTGTTTTTCTTACATCAACTGCTGCGTCGAATCCCCCCCATCAAAGATTGATAAGGTAGTAACTATAGAGTTCGAATGGAATAATGAAGTTTTATTATCTTGTACCCGATTATGCTGATAATCAGTGAATGTGGAAACAGTTAGTGTAATGGAAGGCAGAATAGCAAGGAATCGATTAAATTGAGCGTGGAATCGATTTAATCGAAATCTTGTATTGAAAAGTTTTCAATCAATGCGGAAGCTATTTATCGGAATTTACAATTTGCTAAAACGGCTACATTTTCACTTCACATTCAGATACGTGCCCTCACAGCTAAGCTCATTTATGAAAGAATTGTATTATTATTCATTTAGAATGTTATCTTGCCGGCTTACATTCTCTTGATTCAAACTTTTAGTTGGATGGCTAATACGAAATGCTCACTATCTTTCGAGAAAAGATATGGAGGTAGACTCATGATTCATTGTTTTCAATCATAAGTAGATAATCATATTTACATCAACATCGGGCTTATCGGTCCACAAAAATTCTCCACAACAATCATATATCGATTTTATAGTGTGTCACAGTAAGTTAGAGCCATATAGAAGACTTTGTTATTATTGATTTCAGATAAGAAGTTATTCTTTATAGGAAGTTCAGCATAAACTGTATATATGTATATAAAGTTGAGAATCTTAGCGACTGGAGAAATGTACAGTAAAATGGATAAACGGGGTCTCTCAGTCAAAAAATCTAAAATCAAAACTCTCTTCTACTTTGTCAAGCTTTCGCTTTCAGTGGGAAGCTTCTTCAGGGCAAAGCTTGGCAAAGTAAAGCAGAGTTTTGATTTTTTATTTTTGACTGAGAGACCAGTTTACTGTATATGCATATGGGTAGTCGTTGCTGACTAGTTAAGAATGGAACTAACAAATATAAATTGTTTCCATCATCAGGAATGCTACAAATTGTGGGTGTAAGTAATATTAATATATAAATGAATGGTTAGAATTACAACTTTTTGAGGATGTCTAATACGATGGTTATATAAAATATTGGACACAACATGTTAGATGAGCATTGATACAATACATTTATAAAAATGAGGAAAAGATGTCTAATATTGGATTTAATATTTGATGGAAAACGTTACAGTTTAAAATTGTTTTGAAAGAAGAATAATGTCACATGCCAGAATTTCACAAAACGTTTCTTTTGGTTAGGATTGGCAGATAGTTGACATGACCTATGTCCGTGATAAAAGCTGCTGCCAACTTTGAATTGTAAAGAATTCTTTGGAAATTTCTACCTGTGCAGATTTTAATAATAACATTTGGATTAAAAATATAAAATACATTATTCTATTGATGCTAGATTTGATAAATTCATTGAAACATTGTTGTATGATTTTTTTATCCAACGTCAAAAGATAGGAATGTATCTCACTGAGATGATTCATATTTGTTTTTTTATTAATGTAATTTTTATTTTCAGCAATGAGGCCATTTCAGGAATGGACCTTTTTGTTAAATGTGTTTCACTATCTAAGACCTTAGTGGCAACGAAATTCATATGGTGGTCAAACTTGTTGACATACTCAGCTAGAGCACATATTTCAGAATGGTGTCTACAGTCACTTTTGTGAGAGGTTATTCTGGAGCTTGAAGTTCTTGACGTTTGACCAACATAGTTCTTGTTGCACGATTGACATGGAATACTATGTATCACATTCGTTCGAGAAGTGAGGGGGGTTTATCTTTGACTCTGGTGTTTAAAGTTATAATTGTGAGAACTGTTTTGGTGGCTATTTTAATATTAGGTATTTCGTTGAAAATTCTAGGGAGTTAGGGGGTGATCTCCCTAATGAAGGGTTAAAGTACTGTAAAAAACTTGAGTTGGAGCAATATTATTTTCATTGTTTCCAATTATATTTGGGTTTGGTGAAAAAGTTACAGTAATGTCTGATATGGATGAGGAATTAAACAAAATATTTTTCAACATACTTAAAGGATATGAGTTATCAAGAAAAAGTTTAAGCAAAATACCAAGATTTTTTTTGTGAAATTAGATGTCAGAGATTTTCAACACTCTATTTTTCATTTGTTTCACTAGATTCACTTTCATCGAGTATTTGTGATATGAGCAATAGTTAATATATATTTCTGAACTACAAGGTTTTCTGTACCAATCTATCTGAATATTGTTGTTGGTAGTTCTTATGAACCTTGTGTCAAAAAATTGTACGGAGTGGTCAGTGTCTTCTGCTTCCATAGTGAATTGAATGTACAGATCATAGCTGTACGGATCATACAATTTAAAGTTGACAACAGCTTTTATCACTGGAATCACGGACATAGGTCATGTCAACTATCTGTCAACCTAACCAAAAGAAACGTTTTTGTGAAATTTCGACATATGACATTATTTTTCTTTCAAAACAATTTTAAACTGTAACGTTTTTTATCAAATATTAAATCCAATATTAGACATCCTTTCCCCATTTTTATAAATGTATTGTATCAATGCTCATCCAACATGTTGTGTCCAATATTTTACATAACCATCGTATGAAACATCCTCAAAAAGTTGTAAGTCTAACCATTCATTTATATATTGATATTACTTACACCCACAATTTATAAAATTTCCGAAAGCTTGGACATACTTTAAAGAGTACTCTTTCATTTGCTGCTAAGCCCCACTATTTGTTAGTTCTATACATATATATATATATATATATATATATATATATATATATATATATATATATATATATATATATATAGTAAAATGGATTAACAGGGTCTCTCAGTCAAAAAATTAAAAATCAAACTCTGCTTTACTTTGCCAAGCTTTCGCTTCTAATGGGAAGCTTCTTCAGGGCAGTAAAAATGAGTGAAAAACAATAAATTGAAGATATAAATTGACGTAAAAGTTAACATGTATACGATTTTTTTGTGGTTTTTGTGAAATTTCTCCAGTCGCTAACATATATATATATATATATATATATATATATATATATATATATATATATATATATATATATTATGATGCAACAAATTTTCCTTTATTTTCAGTATTTTAATATTAATATAAGTCACAAAAAGGATTTGAAGCTTTATAACTCCTATTTAATTATATGCGAGCGCTTTCGACAGCTGGTCGTGCTGTCATCATCTAGGCTCTACTAAAAGAGTTTACGGTAATAGGAAAATTAAACACCTAATCACAAAGTCTCCACTCCATTGTCAACCAGTTTATTGGCTATATTACTCTCTAGCTTGGATAGTTGATTCATGCCCCCTAATGCCACAAAAAACTAACAAAGTTGTTAGTTTAGTGTTTTTTTTTCAGTCACATATTACCCCTTTATTGATGATGATTATATGAAGATTGTACCTGCTTGCGAATAACGTTAGAATTTTTCCCTTCAGAAAAAAGTTGAAAATATCCATCTACATGTATATATTTTTTGACCTAAACATCTCTTATACTTATCGATTTTGTACCGATTCAGTGATCGTTAAATTCTTCAATTATAATACATGCATCATGAAATATTATTCAAAGTTTTAATTTGGTCTCCTTGCATTTCTTTCTATGAATTTTAAATCCTTTCAAAATTATGTTAGTGTCGAAATATCCTCACAAACAAAAATCTAGGTGATTTAAATCTGAAGATCTGATGGGCCATTCCACTGGTCTTCCTCTTCCCACGTGCTAGGAATCCCACGTTAAAAGATAAATCGTCGTTGATCTTTAGCTCGCACAAGTTCCGATTTTTGAGGGTTGTCGTTCGTAGGGGAGGTGTGAAGGTAATATAATATTATCACTTCGAGATTATCCGAAAGCTGCACACTGCCAATATAAAAATGTTCACCAGCTCAGTTTTTTTATTGAATACTATCTCATCTCAAGAAAATGTTACATGTGTTACTTTTCCATAAACTGACAGTATTTTGCAACTATCTGGAGTTTTTGAAGATACTCGCGAAGGCACGTTCGCACACTCAAATTAATTATGTGAAGAATGATGGCAGAATGCAGAAAATCGCCTAGTGTGCAGTTAGTCGGGGAAACGCCCCGGGTAGTAATTTACGATCAAGATTTCAATAGGCAGCGATGTTAAGTTTGCGGAACGCCAGTGCTCCTAGATTTCATACGAATCGTTTGAACTCTTGGCGAATATTAAGTAGAAGGTACCGTATCTGAAACTAATGATGTCGCGGTAGTAATATATACCGATGAATGAGATATTTTTGAGAGATCTCGGAATGAAGATGTTTACTTTGATGTAAGTGATATAGTAAAAATAATGTAGGGCAGATCAAGTTACATATAGGAAAACCGATCAACGAACAGTAAACATACCAAAACATAATAATACAGTTTATTGTTATTTTCACTACAAAAGGTTTACAAAACCGCGTCACGTCTTTTGTCATGCAATAGCTTCCTCAAGCAGACCTGACAGTATTTCATACTTTTGAGGACTATCAGTCCTGTTTGAGGAAGCTATAGTGTAGCGAAACACGTGTCGCGATTTTGTAAACCTTCCGTAGTGAACATCACTATAAAAGTTATTTGTATGTTTTGATATGTGTATTTTTGTTAGGTATAGGCCAATTGTATTCAAATAATTAAAGTAACTGTACCAACAACTTTTTTTATCTGACTACAATTTAATTTTTTTTTGTATCACCTCTACAAACAAAATAACACTCTTTGTGGAACTCATTGAGTTGGACGAAAATATTTACTGAGATTTTTTTTTTTCATTTTCACACTCCTTTATTCGAAAAGAAACATAAATTTCCTGAATAAAATAAAATTCAATAACTTTTTCGTTGTACTTTCAAAGACAAAGTATATCATAATGTAATTTTGGCATATGTAGTGGTTCCAGAATTTATATATGAATACCGTAAAATTTTCAATGTTTTCGTCACATCCTGAACTATAAAAATTAAAGAAGACATTTTATTGGGGTTTCACTGAATTTTTTCAAGTTATATAAAAGTATTTTTGGCTCAATCTATTGTTTTGGCAGATATAGGTTATATATAAATTTACTTTTAATTCAATATTCGGTCGGTAGCCAAGCGGTTCGGCGTGGGTGATTTGTTCACTCACTCGAATTGCTGCCGTATTGGTCGGTGGTTCAAGCCCTAGTCTGAACGATCGATCTTCACTTGCTATCGTCCAACCCGTGTTAGGAATCACACGTTAAAAGGTAAGACCTCGTTAATCCTTAGCTCGCACAAGTTTCGACTTCTGAGGGTTGTCGTTCGTAGAGGTGCGACAGCTGGTTAACGGAAAAACAGATTTAAACAGATATATATTGAAGTTCTGAAATCATGCGTCATAATTTGTAGAATTCAATGCTCTGAGTAAATTAGGTCTTTATATTTTCCAACGTTTTGCAAGTATTTGAAAGAACACCTTTTTTTTGTTTTCATATTTATGGAATGAGTAATGTTTAAAAATTTAGACAAAATATGTTGTATTTTTTCTGCCCCATAATATGCTAAATAATACTTTTCTGGAATTTTATATAAGAAATACGATTTATTTTTTTCTTTCCTCCATTTTCAAAAAACAATCAAAGCCAATGCAAAATGGTTTCAACAGTTTTCACTAATAATTCACCAATTCAGAAAACACTTTACTGTGAGATTTTTATTAAATAGTTTTACAAAAACAGAACACGTGTTTCGCCATACAATGACTTCTTCAGGTGTGTCGTCACTAACTAAAACTACATATAAGTACCTGAGTTTTACCTAGCCGATTTATGTTAAATATGTACCTGAGTTTGTAATGAATAAAATGACCTGAGCTTATGTACCAGTGTCCACATTTGAGAAAATATTCAGTAACAGGTGATTAGGTGATTCAGTAAATTACCCGAATTCTTAAATATATTAATTTCTAAACATTCTAAAAAATTGAGTTACAAACTTTTCTCTTCTAAATGAAACACGTCATATTCATGATTTGACTCATGTCCTTCTGTTAAAAGATGGATTCCAAATATGGAATTGGTCTTTCCATTCAAGAAACTACTTCTATGCTCTTTAATTCTTTGGGGCAAAATCTCCCTATTTGGCCAATATAAAGTTTTGGGCAAGAGTCAGAAGTCGACTTATATACTCAACACGTGGTGCGTTTTTGTGTGTTTTTTGAATACGTTAGTTATGGATTTTTATCAAATATCGATCGATTCTATCCAATAGTTTTCATTAAAAAAGACCGTCTATTGAAAAAAGTCTACAACTTTTGTACGGACTATATTTTCACGTAACCTTTTTTTGTTTTACTAAATACGATGGATTTCATCATTCATAATATTCAGTGCAACATTTCATTTTGAATTTAAATTTGAAAAATCATCTCATCCTAAACCTAAAATACACATTTGTTGAAATATTTTTTTCTTCAAATTGAATAGTGCTGTTTTTTTTAATTATTGACTTCAAGATGGGGAAGAACAAAAGTAACATTACCTACTATGAAAAAATTAACAGAAAATACGAATAACTGAAAAATCGTGAGTTGAAAAATCATTTCTAAAATGATTGAATTTGTCATCATTTACAGAAACTTTCAGTTCGAATCAATGAAAAATGTAATGTTGAATTAATAAATGAAGTAATTTCAAATATTTCCAATATGAGATGTAATGAAACACAAGCAAAAATAATATTTTCTAAATATTGAAACTAGATTTGTGTGATTTTTATAATCGAACGTTTTATACCAGAAAACTAGTTCTTTTGTATTCACATTTGAATGAAAAGAAAATAAGAAATGAATACATTTTTGAATGAATGAAATTCGAATAAATGAATATCGAAGTCCGTTAACTTTTTTGGCGTGAATATCACGATTTCATCAACGATATGTAATTAATGGAAAACAATTCGGTGTATGAAGAAAAGAAAAATGAAACTTTCTATGTTTTTACCACTTTTATTTGTAACTAACGTTACTGGTTTTCGTTATATACGGACATTTTCAAACTCATACAATCCGTATAGAACGAAACTGCAGTAACGTCAGTTACAAATAAAAGTGGTAAAAAACATAGAAAGTTTCATTTTTCTTCTCTTCATTATGATTTCCTACCACGTAGTAACGGCTACATCCATCAATTTATTAATTCGATATATTCTTAAAACTACATAATGAATCTCATTGTACATCCCAACTTATACAGTAATAAAAATTACTTGTTGAAATGTCTACATAATAAGTTACTTCTATCAGCAGATTGTCTCCAATTTCAGCATTCGAAGTACATTTGCATGAGTAATCAAAGGATATCTTATTTCGGAATTTCTGCGAATAATAAAGAACCGTTGATCGAAGAGGATACATCCGCTTAGAATGTTATGTTATTCTTAAGAAAAATCTTGAAGTATGTAATTACACATGAGCACAATGTTTCTTCATTTGCTGACTCAAACTGATGGATATAATAGGTATGGAGACAGCGATCAACATGAGTTGAACTTCTTACAATAAATCAGTGAGCAAATATGCTTTTACCATCTGGTTCACAGATGGATCAAAAACATCTTCCGGTAATGATTCAGGAATTTTCAGTCGCAGACCCAGGACAGAGTTATCTACCTGCCTAGGAACTTATGCGACTGTATCTCAAGCGGAAATTTACGCTACTGAATTGTGTGCGGAGAGATTGGAAGAATCCAATAGGAAGACTCAACAGGTCGTCTCTGGTCTGGATTCCTGACCATACTGGCCAGGAAGGCAATGAGGCTGCTGACTCCCTTGCAAAGAAGGGTGCTGCAAGCAACTTCATCGGACCAGAACCTGTCATTGGCATCGATTTAGGCTTTGCCAAACAAAGATTGAACACCTGGATGGCAAGAAGACTTATGGACTTCTGGCAGAATCTTCCAGGATTGGCTCACTCCAAACCGTTTATTCACCCTTCGAAGCTTGATACCAAGCAGATGTTGGACTACAGTAGAGATGAACTACGATGTATAACAGACCTTCGTACAGGTCACTGTCATTTAAATCATCATATGCAGAGACTCGGACTGTGGGAAGACAGTGTGTGTCGCCTCTGTTTGGAAAGTGATGAAACAGCAGAGCACATACTTTGTGCCTGCCCCGCTGGGGACCGAATCAGGTTTTTAGAGTTCGGCAGAGCCGTACTCTTACCATCTGTCCTGAAAGACCACTCACCATACAAACTAATCGGCTTCGTTAAGAAGCTGGGTTTATTTGGTCGAGTGTGAATATGTGTGAGCCACAATAAACCCTTGCAGTTTGCGGTGGATGTTCGAATGGACCCATTCATTTTGGACCTGACCTAACCTAACCATGTACGATAGAAAATAATTGAATTATTTTGCGTGTCTATACTATTTTGTTCAAAAAATGAGGTGAATTTTTTCCAAAAAATATTTTTCATTCAACAGTTTCTATTTTGTCCCCTTCAAAATAGTCCCTCTCAAATATAATACACTTTTGCCAGCGTTTTTTCCAATCCCCGAAGCAGTTCTGATATGCACTTTTTGGTATGTCCTTGAGCTCTCTTAGTGATTCGGCTTTTACCTTCTCAATCGTCGCAGAACGCCGCCCCAATCTTGGGAACAGGAAAGAGTCGCAGGTGGCCAAATCTGGGGAATACGATAACTGAGGCATGATTACGGTGTTATTTTTGGCAAAAAATTGCGAATAAGCAATTATCATGTTGCAGAAGCCATGAATTGTTTTTCCACAATACCTTCCTTTCTTTGGAAGATTCCCACATTTTGTGTATCAAGATGGAGAAGTTAAAGACTAAAAAAACCATGTGCGGTTACGAACGATCCCCTTGGTGAACTGGGCGAAACCTCATTGTAATCAGTCTACCTAGGGTAATGCGGGGCTCTGCCAGAGGTGACCAACTCTTGCCTTGCTACTCATGGTAATACACATGAATAAAACAAACACAAAAACAAACAACAAAAACCAATCCCTATACTGGACAGAAGTGTTCATCTCAATCTAAGGCGTTGGCTGGGGATGAACATAAATATCCACCCCAATCTACCGCTTGGAATAATGCTGGACATAGTAGATCACCTCGTGATGTAATACAAAGGCCAAGGCGTAAGCGCATTTGCGGCGCTGAGGCCAAAAGGAGAAAGAGAGCGAAGGAGGCAGGAGTGGTAGCAACTGTAAGTGCACCCTCCTCCTTCCCCACTCCACCTCCAACAGTAACGACACTTCCTGCGGCGGGCGCCAAGAGCTCCGCCTTGAATAAAGGCAAGGAACCGGCTGCCCCTGCAGGGAAGCTCCCTCACTTGTGCACCTCCACGGAGGGAACTCCAAGAAGGTTGAAGAAGCCTCCGCGAAGACCACCATGAGCCACCTCAAGGTTACCAAAGATAGTGTGTGTTCGGCGAGTCTTGGCCTACACCTGCCAATATACAGGAGATGTCTCTTAGTGACATGTCCACCTTCCTGGAAAGGACACGACGGACGATTACCTAGGATGACAACTCTTCGTGAGGATGTACGCCACTAAGGCACGGTAATAAAAAAAGTGAGCCTTGACATTTGATTGAACTTGACGTGCGTTTTCTGGTCATCGCTCTTCCACTGGGACGATTGAACTTTGGTTTCGATGTCACAAGGATTCGTCACCAATTATGACCCTTCTGAGCAAATCTGGATCGTCGTTGACGTCGTTCAATAATTCCTGAGCGATGCTCATGTGACGGTTTTTTTTTGTCAAAATTCAGCTATTTTGGAGTGAACTTTGCTGCCACACGCTTCATGTCCAAAATATACGAAATAAATTGTATGGTATGAGCCAACGGATATGCCGACATCGTCAGAAGTGATTCGAAGATTCTCTTCACTTTCCTCATCATTTTCATCGGTTTTTGATGTGCTGGGGCGCCAAGGGCGAGTGTGGTCATTCATATCTCGACCTTCTTTGATCCAATTTTTTCAATAGCAGACAATCGCCGAACACGCAAAACACTCTAACTTTTATGCCTCTCACCAACAAACTAAACATACTTAACAGCAAGAAACTGCGAACATATAATCGAAAGAAGAAGTGTACCAACTTAAAAATAAATAAAAAATCTCTAATCAAATGCCCGCAATATTTGAACATTCACCTCATTTTTTGAACAGCCCACTATTTTCTCAGATTTATCAACCTCTCGGCACTTCCAGTGTATGTTCACTGAATGCCTTATACTGTTTTAGGAAAAGTAACTTTCGAGTCGAACGAGGTTAATGTTTGGATCAAATATTTTCTTCAGATGAGGCGAATATTATTTAATGTTCTCTTGGTTTAACTTTACGGTAGTTTGACTTCAAAACGGTGATCCATTTATGCATTTCATTACATTCTCTATATCTAATTAATATACAGTGCGGACGTAATAGTCCCCCCCTCTTAACTTTTTAACTGAACAAGTTATGAAGGTCCGACAAAACTTACGTAAAAAGGTATCATTTTTAGTACTTTTTGATAAGAAACACAAATATGCCCAAGAGGGCACTACCAACTTTTTTTCAAGTGGAAAGAGGAGTCATGTGATACCTCGTTTCATAGGTACTTCAATTCTCTATCCAACACTTTTTTATTTTTCGAAATCGAATGAGCTCTTCCTGAACAATTAGCGGTTTTCTATTCGTTTCAAGGAGTTATTTAAGAAAAAATGTATTCGATGTCAGTTAAAAACTCAATTATACAAATCAGTAAGTAGACAGGTAGGCGCAAACGTAAAAGAGCGCACTCACCTGATATGATGCCGCAGTTTTTTTCTGAACTTGTGGATAGAAAAAAATGTGCTTGCAACAAAATTAAATACCTTGAAAATTTACGAATATAGAACTGCCCATCACTTAAGAACGTTAAGAAAGCCTCATCCAATTTCCAATAATAAAAAAGTGTTGGATAGAGGAATAAAATACCTCTTAAAAATGTTGGTAGCGCCCTCTAGGCGGCGAGTGATGCAACACTATTGCCTCTCTTACCGAAAAGAACTAAATATGGTCCGATCTTTATATATTGTCCTGTTCAAAAGTAAAAAGGGGGGATTATTTACAGTGGGGTCGTAGATAAATTTGATCACTTTAGCAGTAGAAGTGAAAAATAAAAGCGTAATTTACAAAATACATGTGTAAATCTAGATTGCTCTGTTTTTTTCAACTCAACTCCTGCATATTCCGTTGTAGTTTAAAAACAGTATTGGAAAAGGATTTACTTTTGCAATTTTTTATGATTTCACAAGGAATAATTCAAGTTCAAATAATTTTTGGAGTTTTTTTCCAACACTATACCGTTATTTTAACACCTCGACACGTGTTTCGATCACCAAGTTATCATCTTCAAGAGAAAGGTCAAACTGATTAGTTTGAAGAACAAACTGATCAGTTTGATCTTCCTCTTGAAAATGATCAAACGGATCAGCTGGATCTTCCTCTAGAAGATGATCACTTGGTGATCGAAAACGTGTCGAGGTTTTAAAATAACGGTTTGGTGTTGGGAAAAAACTCCAGTAATATACATTGAAATGAGTGTGTCTGCATGGAGGCGTTACATTGAAATGAGTTTGTGCGCATGGGGACGGGCTCGCCATCACGTTTGGCGCTTGCTGTACCTTACTCTTTGTTGTTTGTTTGAATGAATATTATGTACGTTTAAGTCCTCTATCCTGAATCTATCTTCTCATTTCTAGAAATATAACTGCTGCTCATAAATCAATAAAAAACAGAATACATTAAAATAAAAATGCTTATAACAATGTTTTTGTGAGCATGGGAGGGGGGGTAAGAGCTTTGCTCACTTCTGCTGACAAGGGGGATGGGGGGTTAAATAATTGTAATGAATCTGAACGGCCCCTTACTGATTCTTCTGAAAAGATGTCTTTGTATTTCGCTCAATATTTCGAACTGTATATAAAAAAGCAAATTGTATTTTAGTAAAAAGGAAAGGGTTAGGTTAGGATCAAAGTTGGTGGTTTATTCAACCCTCCAACGCAACCCGCAATGGATCATTGGGGCTTATCTCGTAAAAGAGCTGTAGCAGAAAAAAAAACAGAAGTCTGAAGAAGACTATTTTTGTTTTATAATTTGATGTGAATCGCTGGACTAGTAGAAATTGGACTCATATCAGATTCACGGATCAATTCCCATCCACATCACCATATTCATGAAATAATTGTACTTCGGATGAACTTTGATTGCTTTCCAATTTTAAAATAAACAAGGTTTGCTATTAAGACAGACATGTTGTGCCTTTGTTTTACGATGGATAACAATTAAAATTATAATAAACATATATTATCCTTTCGATAAGAATAAATTGTTTAATCGATTTTAAAAATTTTGTTTATTCTTTCAAGGTTTCCATGGTGAAATATCCAAAACTTCGTTTGATTCTTTTTTTTACCTCTGCAGTGATCTTTTATGCCCGGTATAAGACTCGATCATCTATATCAGGGGTCTCCAAACTTTGAAGCCTTCGGGCCATAATGATTTTTTCAGTTTGTTCCAAGGGCCAATTTCTGCCCTTGACTATATTTCTAGACTAGGATAGTCGCAAAGTGCGTGACCTAAGCAAACTTACGCTTTTTTTGCATTTTAATGATTATTGTGTATTATGACACTCAACGACATCTAGTGGCGAGTAATGGTACTATGTACTATCTTTTTCAGCTACCCGCTAGGTGGCATTAGGCGTAATTAAATATTTGGAATTATCGCGTTGATTCGAGAAAGTTCTGGTTTGAGCTAGTGTATTCCGATCACCTCGAGATGGCAGTAATAATTGCATATAAAAAGGCTAGCGGCGCAACTGCGAGTTAGTCTGCGTAGGAAAGGCGAAGGAAGCGAAAATGTCTATTGTGAAATAAAGTAACACCCGTCAATAAAAGTATTTTGCTTTGACTTATTATTTTTATGAGTAATTTGTTAGTATGGAAAAGAAGCGAAAAATCGACAGTGAATGCAGAACGTTCCAAGAAAAATGGAACTTTCAGTATTTTGTGATTGAGTCCAGTAATAAGGCGCTATGTTTAATTTGTATTGAAACCATAGCTGTTCTCAAAGACTATAACATTAAACGACACTATGAATCGAAACATCTTCAAAGTTACTCCAAGTATACAGGAAGTTTGCGGAAGGAAAAATTTTAAGCTTTGAATCGCGGACTCAAATCGCAGCAATCTTTGTTTACCAAAGCGAATACTGAACAAGAGTCTGCAACTCGCGTCAGCTTTCGTGTGTCTCTTGAAATCGGAAAACGTGGCAAACCATTCACCGATGGAGAAATGATATAAGAATGCTTGATTGCAGTAGCCGAAGAAATATGCCCCGAAAAGGTAAATTTATTTAAAAGTGTCAGTTTGTCAGCAAACACCGTGGCTCGGAGGGTGCAAGACATCGCAGAAAATATATCATCTCAGCTGTCTGACAAAAATGGACATCATGAGTGGTTTTCTCTATCATTGGATGAGTCAACGGATGTGTCAGATACTGCTCATGTGTTGATTTTTATTCGCGGAGTAGATAAAAGCTATATATGAAGTGTATGAAGAACTTCTTGATATTGATAGTATTTACGGCACGACAACTGGGGCAGATATTTTTAAGGGAGTTGAAAATGCCATTAATAAAAAGAACCTTTGATATAGAAATTTAAAATCTATGACAACTGATGGAGGCAAAAATATGTATGGTAAAAATAAAGGAGTGGTTGCACTTGTGTCAAAGGCTGTAGAAAATTATGGTTGTTCAAAACCATCAGTCTTACATTGTATCATTCATCAAGAGTCCTTGTGCGGAAAATGTTTGGATATGTCTGAAGTTCTGAAACCAGTCATATCAGTTGTTAACTTCATCAGATCCACTGGGCTGAATCACCGACAATTCCGCGAGTTTATTCAACAGATTGGAGAAAATGATTTACCATATCATACTGCCGTACGCTGGCTTAGTTGCGGAAAAGTCCTTAAGCACTTTTTTGAACTTCGAGCAGAGATCAATTTTTTTTTTAATGAGAAGCAGCGCCCATTTGCCGATTTAGAAAATAGTGAATGAATGTGGAAGTTAGCCTTCTATGTCGATTTGACAAATCATATGAACGAACTGAATTTGAGATTGCAAGGAGAAAATCAGCTTCTCCCTGATTTATACACCAATATCAAATCCTTCAGGCAAAAAATAATACTCTTTCTATCGCAATTACGTAAAAAATGTTTCACACATTTTGAAACATGTGAAATATTCAGTCACACTACAGAGACTGAATTTCCCGTCAATTTTGCAATCGAGACTTTGAGTGCTTTGAAGATAAACTTTGAGTGCTTTGAAGATAAACTTTGAGACTCGTTTTTCAGATTTTGATGTCATTGCGAATGAAATTAAGCTTTTTCAAAATCCTTTTGATTCTGACATTAAAACCCTGGCTCCGAAAGTCCAAATGGAAATTATTGATTTACGGTGCAGGGATATGCTTAAGAACAAATATCAAAATTCATCTTTGTTGGAATTTTATAAGAGTCTTCCACTGGAACAATTTGATAATTTGCATAAATTTGCCCGTGGGTTGTTTTCTGTTTTTGGTACTACTTACTTGTGTGAGATGAAGTACACAAAGAATGTTTACAGATCTCAATTAACCGATGATCATCTTAAATCTCTTCTGATAATTGGTACAAGTAAAATTGATACACAACTACAAAGTATTGTCGGTGGAAAATCACAATTACATAAATCTCATTAGTGTTTTTGTTTTACTGTTTTTCATTTCAAGTATTTGTTAGTTATTAATATGCTTAAACTTAGATACTTCAGTTAAGTTTTCTTTGTCATCATGTCTGTCGTTAAGTTTTACCTTGCAAGTGAATAAACCCGAGTAATTATCATTCTGTGTTTTCTTCTTCAACTTATCACAGCAATAGTAACAACAATTAGGTAATCATTGGCTGTCGCGGGCCAGATTGTAAATCATTGGCTGTCGCGAGTCGGATTGATGACACTGGCGGGCCGGATTTGGCCCGCGGGCCGTAGTTTGGAGACCCTGATCTATATGGTCTTCGTCTGGTGAAATAGGTAGAAGCCTGTCATAATAAAATATAAATTAGAGATAAAAAAATGCATTATCCATTGACTTTTAACCTTTTTCAGGACAGAAATCCAAAGTTATGTTGCGTATCCTACTTTATTATATTCTCTATCATTGCTATTTCAGATAGATCAACTTGGATTCTGTACCTCACCTCAGTTAAAAAAAACTGTATTGGTACCTTTTATCAGTACTGGACAAATTAGAAAAATTGAGAAATAGCCAGATTAAGTGATTACACACTCTTCAATAGTACAAGCTGGTCAATTTAGTCCACTTTCCTATACCATATACATAAATAAAACTTTCGAGGCTGTAAAACTCATAATCAAGTGTACTCTAAAGTAATACGAATCAACTTGTAGAACGACTTCTCCATATAGGTGTGGATTATCACGGCTTCACTGTCCGGAAACTGAGCGATCGCTTATACAGCCTATCAATTATTTATGCTTAATTAATATGGAAAACAATATACCTATCGTGTGAATTATATTTCCTCCGCATTCTGAAAATAAATTAGTGATAATTTCTGCGCGCTGATATAGCGTAATATCTCCATATACGTATTAGATCGGTATCTCGAGAATATAATGATTGGAACCCATTATAATTTTCCATCTCGTGAAAGAATGCTATGTTTCAAGTAGGTAACAGGTGCGAACTGCGATCCGTTTGATTATGGTCGATTATGAAGGGAGACAGTCGATGTTCTTTATTTCTTTCGTGAAGCGAACAGCTCATTTGCCCTACAAACTTGTTTGATTTCAATTTAAGTCATTATCAACGTTGAACTGAAACGGTTCGCGCTTTGAGAAAATTGTCAATAACAAGTCTTGAAACATATTTAAGTTTCTATTGATTGAAAATGTTGGAAACCTGACGGATAATTTTTCAAATTTACTGAACAATTCTGAATCGAAATGAATCTTGTTCAGAAATTGTTCTCACAGTAACTAGAACTGTATCACCTGAAAAGGTTATGATTCATTTCCAGAAATGAAATGTTAATGAGTTCGTAAACAACATAAACTTTGTTCCTGGTAATTCCTACCTACTTAGAACCTCACCAACACTGACGATATCACTTCTGAAAAATAATAATATTATTAACAGTATTATAGTCTTATAAGTATTGGATAGTGTCAGAGAATCGGTGGTAGTAGGTAACATATAATTGATAAGACAGTTTGCGTGTACTCGTATGTCTGAATTCAAACGGACGTGTAGTCCTACCCCAGGGGAATATTAATAACAGCGAAAAAATACGATTTTCATTTCGATTGGCAACCATTCTGAGCAAACATGATTATTCAGTTTTTCAGCCAGAGCACAATTTTAACTGTCAGAATAATTTGAGCCTAATTCTCAATTTGACATCATCAATGACTGCAAGTACAAAGGTGGATATATCTCGAACTCAAACGTATGATATCTGCCGCAGTAATAGACGAAACGTTTGATACTTCTGATTGTATTCGACCATGCCAGCTGTAGCACCCCTACGAAAGACAACTCTCAAAAGTCGAAACTTGTGCGACTAACGAGGTCTTAACTCAACGTTTGAATCCTAGCACGGGGGGCGACGATAGGAAACACATCCATAATTGTTAGGTAGGGTCAATGTGGTGGCCATTCCACTCTTGAATACTATCTTGATAGAAATTCAGTTACGAATATGTTGAAAATCTGAGTATTCTTATGAATACACTGACAAGTGATTCTTGATGAAAATTATTTACACTATCCATGATAATGATTATATCTACAATTTCCACACTATACACGGGAGATTCGAACAGTGAACTATAATCTCAATTAATAATGTATATATAATATGACAGAATTCATAAAAAATGGGCGAGATTGAAAAAAAAATTAAAATTCACACTATTGAAAGTATTATTTACTTGTAATGCACTGTTTGGAACCTTTGGTGTATTAATGAATATTCCTGAGGCTTTATACCAACACAAAAGTAATATTCAAAAGTATTAATAACAATTTGCGTAAACTAAACGTAGGATGTCGAAGCTTGACTTTGAAACTGACCGCCTTGGGGAGCCCCGTTTATCATTGAGGAGATGTCGTCCTTGTTTTCTCAGGCTGATTCTTGAAGGACGGTTGAGTCAGTAATGCCATTTTGGTTCGGCCTAGCACCACTAATGAGACGTATGGCGGGTTGACACACGCTGTTTGGTGTTGCATTACAAATGCGTTGTTTTTGGGTTCTACATTTTAAGTAAAAGCAAAATATTTGAGCAAAATTTGTCGAATGTGCATCAATTATTATTTATTCATACGTAGCTAATGATATTCTTTAGTTACATCTTCAAGTATTCATACGTTGTAAATAATATTTATAAATGTACCAGTCAGTAACCATATGGTTGTCATTTCCACAAAAGTATGTTGTGGAATTGAAGAGTACATTTTTCCGATACTAGAAATAGAATTTTCACAAAATCTTCTTTTCGACATTTCACAAACACGAAGAGTTTTAAGGTTATTTTCGTTTACTAGTGTGTGTATATTTTTGATAATTTATTCGTAGTTTATAAGTACATATTTGAATATTAAAAGTGTTGTTATTTGAAATTTTTCTCGTAGTTTGTTCTCAATTCAGTATTTATTCAACAACCAGTTATTCTTTTACTTTTTTGAGTAAATCTTCCATAACTGGCTTATGGTCTTCCCAGTATCGCAAAATTTTTGGGTAAAAAATAATGATAATATTAATTAGGTGAGTTTGAAAAAATAATGCTGAATATAAGCTCACTGTTCAAACAGAATTACTGGGAGCTTTGTTAGTTTTCAATTTTCAAATTCTACTTTCGAATGGGAATTCACCGGCCGAAACTGTTTCAAAGAAGTCAAACTGGCGACTTGTAGATGTGTTCTAGATGTCTCAGAATGAAAAATGAAGATGTTTTATAACTTCAATCTGGCAAAAAATTCAATCAGCGCAGAGAATAGTTACAACTGAACATACCGTTGATATATTTGATGAATTCGAGTTTTTGCCACCATATACAGAGTATTGAATGGCACCGGATACACGCTGTCGTGCATTCTTTTTGTTTAGACTTGAATGGCATATAAAAAACGGTCTGCATTTCGCTATTCTACACGTAGTAAATATCGATTTCAGCGACCTACAGAATATGTGTCCCGCATGAAACTAAATCCTGTTAGAGAAGCAATATTCGTTGAAACTCGTTCATTACAAAAAAAAAAGGAAAATTCAAATAGTACTTCAATACTTCTTAGAGTCTGAGAATATACATATAGATTCATTTCACATATGTATTGCACTTTTTTTTCAATATTTGGACTATTATTTTTGTCTATAATTAATTTTCCGCAAGGAAAGGCGAAAATGCACAAAGCACAAGTTTCCCCATATTTTAGTAATTAATTTCAAAAGATTACCTCCAACGGAAAAAATTAGAGGCAAATTGAATGATGTCATCGAATTTCCTCTAGAAGGATTGGATATGGACAATTTTGCAGCAGAAACTGTGGCTACTTGTTGTTATAATCTAGATGCACTATTAAATCACAGTGGGACATTCACAGTGTTATTTTGTTATTGATATTTTTGAAAAATACCAGTAGATAAAAATAAATATGTATTGTTATATGCAATTAAAATTATATTTGCAAAATTCTATAATTTTCCACACATCTGTTGGGATTACTCATGTTATATTTTCAAAATTATGAAAGTGTAGGTATTCTCTAACTACTTAATCTGTGAATATAGTTAACATTTTTATAAAAAAATTAAACTAAATTATTGGACAACTTACCTTAAAGAGATCCAAAGTAACTCAAATTTTCTCATGATTATAAAAGATACAGTGACAATGGTTTCAATAAATAAATAAAATACATCAATAACCAAAACTTCTTCCTGGATTTCAACAGAAGTAAAGTAAATATAAAATCGCATAGGTTTTTTGTATCAAATTACTGATCAAATTATTCGATTAATTATAATGTGCTTTTGAGAGTAATTACGAAACCGTCAATGCAATCACATATAAAGAATTAATGACAAAAATTGAGAAATAGTCAATAATTTTTAAATATTACATTAAATGAATGGACCGATTTTCTTATAAATAATAATATATGTAAATGTTGAAAAACTTGAAGCAGAATTAAAATTAATTTCTATTATAATTCAAATAATACCTAATAAAAATTGATTATCTTCTATAATTATTACGGGAGGTGAAATAAATTGGAAGATTCAATAAAAACTATCAAACTGAACGATGACAATGTCGTGAAAAATGAGAAGTTACATTGATATCTGTTTGTCATCACTGAACTGTCAAAATAAAATTTAATGAAAACTTTTCAAACGAAATTTTCAATTCAAAACTTTTGTTACCAAGATAGAAACGAACAGTGTTGTTTTTTTATTTCTAGATTTGTTTAGTAGCCATCTAATTATTTATACTTACTATATGTTTTTGAAATATTCAATTTTATCAGTGCCACTTAGTCTTTAAATATATATGTATAATTATATTTCACTACTTGAATGAAAATAATACTCTCCAAATCTGCATTTCAGTATGTGGAAATATATATTGAATTGGATCAATTTTGTTTAAATCTAAGTATTTGATACCTAAATGAAACTAAATTAATTTGCTTCTTTTAACTATAAGTCAACAAAATAAAAGAGTACGTCAGAAAGTGATGAATCCTTTTTCTTTCATTTTCATAAAAATGGCGAGAGCTACATGAATGGTGCATTCAATTTATTTTTCATTAGTCACGTCCGATTCGTCATGGCCTACTATTTTCAAGAATGAGAGTGAAATGTTCTTCAAAAAGTACGTGCAGTTAATTAGTTAACGAATATACATTAAAAAGTCAATAAATATAGATGAAAATAACGTTGTGAACTTGAATGGTTCTTCTCAAGTTACACTTTTCAAAGAAGGTGCAGATTTGGGATGCACTGTTTGAGACCTTTGGTATAGTAATGAATATTACTGAAGTTTTATCCCAACACCAAACCGATCACTTGGTGATCGAAACACGTGTCGAGGTGTCAAAATAACGGTTTGGTGTTGGGATAAAACTCCAGTAATATTCAAGGTGCAACTTGATGAATATTCGAAAACAGTAGTTATTAAATGTCTGTTCCAACAAAACTATTCATTCGTGTGTCTCATTTGGCAATTATTGAAGCTCAAGTATTGAAGCAATTGCCCCAAACTCCCTTAAATTAATATTTTTTAAATACTTCTAATCATCAATGGTTTCCGATAGTAAATTAATAATTCTCATTACTTCACGGCTTGTAAAATGCTGGAATTCATGTATTTTATTACAAAACTACCGGTATGGTATATGCAATTATTTTAGAAACTTTAATTGTACATTGTTTCGTTGATGAAATCTTACATTCTTAAGTTATGAAATGTATCTAGGATGAATGAAAAAATAGGCAAATGTGAATCTGTCTGGAGGAGTGTTTTTGATCGATATATGTTCTATTATAATATATATGAAGTCGTTTACTGAATGATTTTGGTCGATGGCCTACTGGTAAACCACCGATACTTCTGAAAGATGATTGGGTACCAGAGTATCTTTAAATCCTAACTGCCATAAGGAGCTTTTAAGAGAATAACCACAGCAGCGTTTCTTGGTGGCAGGATAATGGTCGGCATTTTCAAGCATTCTGGTCAGTGGCGGACAGTTTTCTGAACACATTTTGATCAGTACATCTAGCCTTTCGATTTGTGTTTTCATTTTTCCTCGTGCTTGAATATTCAAGCACGATCCTTGATTGAAGAAAAATACTTATTAAAAATAACTGCGTAAACTCAAGCGAGACATAAGTGGAACCACCTATTGGTGTGACACCCAAGTCAACTTACCAAGTTTTTATGTCAGTGTTGATGGTTTGACCAATTAACCAAGCACTGCGGTAGCAGAAATTTGGGAAGCTATTCTGGAATGCCGTTGGAAAACGAATCCACATATTTCTAGAAATGATATTGAATCGAGAAAGGTTAATGCAAACTGCTGAAAAATAATAGATAAGTACTTTTCTGAACTTTCCCATATTGGTTTGAATTTAAAAGCCACCAGTAGACAGCTGTTTCACACTGTTGGGCATCGTCAGTACCGGGCAGGCGGTCCTCGATCGAAGACAAAATGTGAGTAACCATGAAAAGTACTTAATGAAAATAACTGCGTAAACGCCATGTCGATATTAAGTAGTTCAACTTGGATTAGTTTATGTTATCACTTCGGTGGGGCGTCTCGAGACGCACACGTTTTTTATTCTGTACATTTCACTGTACTTGGACTACTGCGATCAGAGACCATCAAATCAACCTTGATAATGTTATTTCCAACATTAGGAAGAAGCAAAACAATTTTTTGATGGTGGTATTTCTGAGCCTTCTCATATATAGTTTTGCAGAACATTTGAGGTTCACTTGCTGCATTATGAACAATTCCAGTATCTCACAAACTGAAACAGTGAATACTTAATACTTTTACAACCATGTTTACCATACGAACATTTTACTAGTGTTAACGGTACTTACGCAGATGACACTCTTAAAAATGCATTTCAGGTTCCAGCAGTTTCCGTATATGTATCCCACAATTTGTCACAAAATAATAGCGTTATTCAAGCAGTATGGCATGGAGCCATAACGGTTTCAATTCAATTTTCACGTAACTTATGCTAATACAGCAATGAGTGTGTTCAGAAACCAGTGGCTGCGTGAATTAAATTGTACAATAATAACTCTTATTAATAATGCATCGTTAATAATTAAAATTCTTATTCGTTACGCAGCGATGAGATATGATTAAATCTCCGGGATATATTTCTTGAGTAATAGAACTCATCACTACGGTATGGATGCAGCTAATGATCAGTTGTAACTGCAATAAATCACTAGCTTCAATTATGAGATGAACTTTCCTGAAGATAAACGTGAGTTATTAGGGTTACTTCAGTTGTTTGCAGCTTTATATATTTTAGAACACAGTGTTGTGTTTTCATCAAATTCATTTTATGCCAGAGGTTCCAATTCAACCTATCAACTTCATATCGATGTATACCCATTTGCAGAATAGGTATATCAAAATTAATATAATATAATGAAACTATGAAAACAATTCAGTTGAGTTGAATATGGGTATATATAAACTTGACGATTTGCTAAGAAAACCTAAAAAATTAATTTTATAAAAATTACTGCCAAAAATAAACTAGCCATAACAGAATATAGTTCAAAAGTAACAGTTTTCAACAGCTAATTCACTAATAGTGCCAGAAGTATGTTTATTTGTTCGCTTGTTTGTATCTGATGAGCAAACTCAAAAGCTACCTTACCGATTTCAAAAATTATTTCAAATACAGAAAGCTACATTATCAACGGGTAACAAGAGGTGTATTCTATCAGACATTTGCCTATGAAAGTCATTATTTCGAGTGCACCGTGAAAACTATTGGTAATACATAAAACCGTATAATACACGTGTATAGTACAGTCATAGTAAAAATCAACCAGTAAGTCCACTCCCACTACTTTTATTCATAAATTCACAAAGTTCTCGATGACCTCGAAACGAAGTGCGGAGCCAATTTGGTTCTTTTACCATAGGCGTGCGCTCATATAAAAACGAAATTTACGGTTATTATAGAATATTTTGTGGTAAATTACTACAAAAACTAAAAACAATGATAACAACAGCGAATAAACTAAACACAGTATCAATTTTCGACCGTTTATTTAACTAATCCGATGTTCGTGGTACCGTCAAATCCTTCGATACTACAGCACTGAACGCGTTGGATGAGAATCTCATTCTAAGAGCTTCCAAGAATTTTTTTCCACTTTTTAGCTTGACCACAGCGTTTCTTCCACTGTTCACCACTGAATTTGTCAAAAAAAATTGCAAATAATTGTTGGACATTGTTAACATGAAAATATTTCATTTTGTCGCACGTATTGTTTTAGTGATGCCCATACTAATTCAATAGGATTCAAATCTGGGTGGCAGGGCAGTCTAGAAGAAATCTCTACTGAAACCACAAGTCATATAGTGTATTTTCGACTTTGGATGGCAATGGAGAATTTATGTATGAACTGGTAAACTGACATTTCGGAATTCTTCATTGCTCAATCATGATATGCTGTATAAATAATCAGTTAACGAGTTTAGTGTTAATTTTTCTGAATAAAGGTTGGTTGAGTAACAGGAACAATTTTTTTCTTAAATAAACCAATTGTTTTCTTGCCGACGTGTCGAATTCAATTAAATTCTTCTTCAGGGCTCTGTAACAATGAATTTTCATAAACATACCTTCCACAAAACTTATACGATTATTATCGTTTCTGTTTCACAAGAAATAATGACTCACCGAAAAGTAGTTTTTTCGTGTTGATGATATTACTATTTTAAAAACCATCAGACATATTATTTAGATACATATTAAAAATAAAATAAAAAACATTGCAAAACAATCAAAATTTCCGAGACAACACCAACACAAAACGATATGAAACAAACGAATGGCTCTATCTGAGATTCTGATAAGGTGGTGTCTGTTTAATCAATGAAAGAAAAAGAATGAAAAAAAGGGTAAATTATTCCGGTATTTTACTTATCAAATTGAAATATGCAGTATTAAGGCCATCATCATCTCTTCTAGTGTTAACACTATCGCATTTGAGGATATGTATCATTCTGTATAAATAATGTTTCATTTACAGTACACCGTTAGAAATCATTAACTGTTATTTTGCAATGTTGTACTCAAAGTGTCTGTTAAGTTCATTACAAATATTTGATATGAAAAAATTAATAATAATTCTTCAATGTTCACTCACACCCAAAGAAAATTGCAAAATGTGCTGAACCTGAATAAGATTCTTTGTTTTATTACTGCGAATACGTAACAAGTAAAGTCCATTACAATTATCAACTTCGTTTTGTTCTTACTGGGATAATTCAAACTTGACCCAAATACCGGTCGCAATTTTTACGCAATTGTTTTCTAATAATTTCGCATTGCTCGAAGTGCATTGACATTTATCTCAAACATAAATTGAAAGCTCATGCTTGTTTTGTAAATTTATAATGGATTGAAATTTCTCACGTGTTCATAAACATTTTCACGTCTGAAGTGTCTTTGCATGTCTGTGCATATTTTTTGTATCGTAACTTTGTTTAAAAATTTGAAATTGCCGTTGAGATGTTTGGGAGAATCTTTATTGAAAATAGATATTGTTTCCCTCACTTTCAAATTTATCTCCAACTTCATTCGGGAGGAAATTCTGGAAAAAGATGTATTTTGTTTGCTTGTTTCAAAACGGCATTTCAAAACGGCAAATGTAATCGATGTTTTTATAATACTCGGTATTTAAAGAAAGATCAGAGTGAATAACAAATTTCTCAATAATTAAAAAAATTTTTACTCATTTTTCTCAACAGTGTTTACATCTGAAATTCTATAAAACAAAGTTTTTATCCAGACTGACAAATTTTAAATTGTGAGTTCCTAAAACAACGTGATGTGAAATGTTCGAAACCTGCCAAACCATAAATGGTGGACCAAAGTGTACGGAAGTAGCTGAAAAAATAGTTCAATTGTTCGGGTGGAGACAGACTTACAATGTTGAAAAATTGCAAAGAAATGTTCCTGGAAGAGCTACCACAAGAATATCTATCACAAGACCTTCTTCTACAAGAGAAAATATTGGTAAACACAAGGTAAGATTATATCTATAGAATGTAAGGATTTAATTCGAAGATCAATCAGAAACGAAGGTCTGGGAAAATTATGCAGTTATGTAGTTATTGAAACGCTTATATTTGCAAATACATCTCCGTTCTATCAACTTATTACAATTCTCGATGGAACGTCAACAGGTAAGACCTCGATAATCCTTCGCTCGTACAAGTTTCGAGTTTTAATGGTTGTCGTTGGTTCTTTATCAAGTTTTCAGTTTTTTAAAGACTTGCGGTGTTGAAAGCAACGTCTAAATTGGTAGAAAATTGCCAAAAACGACTCTCCTCGGTAGGAAGACTACACAGATTGTCTCTGGTCTGGATTCCTGGCCATACTGGCCTGTCTCTGGTCTGGCATACTTCCATACTTCCAGGCCATACTGGCCTGGAAGGCAATGAGGCTGCTGACTCCTTTGCAAAGGATGGTGCTGCAAGCAGCTTCATCGGACCAGAACCTGTCATTAGCATCGCTTTAGGCTTTGCCAAACAAAGATTGATCAGCTGAATGGCAAGATTTATGGACTTCTGGCAGAATCTTCCAGGATTGGCTCAATCCAAGCCGTTTATTCACCCTTCGAAGCTTGATACCAAACAGTTGTTGGACTACAATAGGGATCAACTACGATGCCTAACAGGCCTTCTTACAGGTCATTGTCATTTGAATCAATATGCAGAGACTCGGACTGTCGGAAGACAGTGTGTGTCCTCTGTTTGGAAAATGATGAAACAGCAGACCACATACTTTGTGCCTGCCCCGCTGTGGACTGAATCAGGTTTTTAGAGTTCGGCAGAGCCATACTCTCACCATCTGACCTGAAAGACCACTCGCCATACAAACTAAGAAGCTGGGTTTATTTGGTCGAATGTGAATAGGTGTGAGATACAATAAACCCTTGCGAATTGCGCAAGGACCTAACCTAACCTAGAATTAGTTGAACTCATCAAAAATTCTACTGCTTGTGATTCATTAGAACTGTTGATTTCCACTAATAACTGCGGAATCCACATGCTTTTCATCATAGTTCAAAGACGATATCTTGTAAATCTACTTTTAGAGCATATAATAACCTCACAGTAAAATTTTCATTATGGAACCAAATGAAACCTAGCCAACAGTAAATGCAGATGTAACAAACACTGAGCGATGAAATGACACAAGTTGTAGTGCGTCAGATCCAGAGATCGTGGGTTCGATCCCAAATTCGACCAAATATTTTTCTTGAGAGATTTTTTGTGGTTAAAGTTGCGTTGATTCCGATTGTCTACCCAGAGCATGTGGCTAATGACCATAGCAATCGACGCCTATGACACCGAAAAAAAACCAAAAAGGATATCATACAAGTCATTTGAAAAAATAAAAAGAAAAATTGAGGTGTCACCAATTGAACGAAAGACCTCTAGGTTACAAAGCCTTTCGCTAATCATTCTTCTTCGCCCAGGGTAGATCGAAAAATGCAATATTTTGATGCTGACGTTTTGCTATTCAAGTTTTTGAACGTTTTGTCTAAAATACATTTTCCTCTTCATAACTTTTTAGGCTATTCGACATTTCTGAGCGGGTCAAATATTGTACTCATTCTAAACATTCTTGATTCATTTCAGAACAGAATATCTTTGAATATAATTATACTAATATATTATTGGTATTATGATCTTTCCGATATGATTCAGTAGCAAAACGCATTATTCAAAATCTCACACGTTCGGTCCTTAACAACATGTAATTTAATTCAATTTCTTGTTATTATGGAACAATACAATCCGGAATGAAAGAAAAAATTCAAATTGAATTTATGATGGCGTGAGATGTTAGAGAACAATTATCCAATTTCGAAAATTTTGTAAATGAACCACGTCAGACTAATCGTGGGAAAAAGTCAGCATTTATCCTCGTCAAAAGAGACTTTGGATCATTTGAGGAATTGTTCATGAAGTAGAGCAATATTTTTTCAATGAACTTTTATCATTATATAAATGAAAATATTTTTTTAATAATATCGTTTCATTTTTGATGTGTTGTTGACTTTTCAACTTGCTTAAGGCTTTCTATACTACTACCTTTGGTATTTTTCAGTCGTCAGAGTGAACCCAGGCTTACTTATTTGACGAAATAGATGGTTTCTGTGGGGAAAATTTTCGGAATTGACTTTTTTCCATTCATGTATTCTGTTTGTTTGTCATTCCATCTGTCCGTTTGTGTAGACTCTATGAGATACATTTAAATAAGATATCGATCTGTTGTTTTCACCGAACGATAAATATCAACATTAGTTTAGAGTGCAGTGAAAATTTGAAGATATTGACGATGTCCCATGATTCTATATTCTTTCATCCAATTGAAAATTATGAAATAGTTTTGAAATTAGATCGAGTTTCGGAGGTCTATTGCTTTTAAAAGAGACATCAAAATGGGAATGGTATTTTTCCGGTGATTTTCTATAGAATATCTAATAAAGCTACATGAGAAATAGTAATAATTTATTCACATTCATATAAATTTGCCTACAAAAAGGATTTTATGTGCTGTATTATAATTAAATTTAAGGAAACCACAGAGATTAACCTGTACGTGAGAAATCAGGAAAATATTATCAGCAAATCAGCAACAAACATGTCAACGTAAAATATTGTTATGTATAATATGTACGGGATGTATTGACAAAAACTTGTCCTATTGTCTCCGAAGTATATGAAAAACATCAAAAATTGTTATTGAACCAACTTCATTTATTATTAAAACTATATTTCAATTTTATTTTTGAAACTAGGTAAGGAACTCGTAAGTTTCAATATCAGATTATGAAACCTCTTTAACTAGCTGTCATCAATATTTCATTTTCAGTTCAAACGCTTTCATATCACATTGGAAAATTAATGATTTCTTTTAGAGATATTGCAGGATTTTTTACAGAAAAATATAATAAAAAACCATATGAAAATCGAAACAAATGAACTGTATTTTACTTCAAGGGAAAGACTGCATTTGACACTTTCCATTGATGAACTCAGATCCGTATTTAATTAATTTGTTATTTCTCAATATTTTCTGCTCTTTTGTTTTCCCGGCGGATGTTAACAAAATTGTTTGGTCACCATTGTTATATCTGGTTTCATCACGTATTATTAGCATTACGACTTTCTTCATTCGCAGTTTTTCTCAAAGATTCACCTGATTCATAGCTTTTCTGAACTTATTACTCATTTATAATTACCTTTGTGATTGACACAGTACTCGAACTGACGATATTTTCCTTTGAAACTTTGGATTCGTTTCAGTGGAAGTCATGTTCTAGAAACCTAGATATATTTAAGTTTTTGTGTTAATGTAGTGTGATTTTCTGTTAAAACGAAGTGTTTAATTACGAAATCATTGTTGACCTCATTGTAGATATTAATGAAATTTTGGTTGGTAGAATTAGGGGCTCCTTTTATGAGTCTTTTGTAGGTGAAAGTTATGTTCGTTCTGTCACTTCGTTGTTCACTATTTGTTGTGCGGACTACTTTCTTAGTGTAAGGCTACGCTATTGCCGTAAAAGGATATGTTTCCTATGGGAATTTTCTTTTCAGACATGACTCAATATGGGTAATGAACTGTGAAATTCAGAAGTGAGTGGGTCTATTCAACCCTCCACCGCAACCCATAAAGGTTTATTGTGGCTCCCGAACTATGTTCCACAAATATTTAGTGTTTTTATTAGTTCCTATATGTAGTAAGTAAGTTTTGTATATTTTCAGGTCAGTATTATCAAGGTTCAACCACCTTAAGTAAATGCAATAAATCGAGAGAAATAAAATTTTTAATCACATTTTAACAATTGATTTTAGTCTCTTATTTATTCACATATAATGATATCATAAAAACAATTTAAAAGTAATTCGATAACCTGAATTTTACTTGGTGTAATCGTTTAAACGAAAAATGTTTGTGGTTATCGATTTTGGTGTAATGGATTGGTCATTCTTGAGACAATTTTGTATTTTCTTCTGCTTTCAAATTTATATTCTCAATTATTCATTGAATTTTTGGATAATTGATATAATTCTCTGTTTATAACCGCCGATTTATGTGTGCCGATTTGTAACATGTTTTCAATCAGTTCTTAATATTCTTTTTATTATAGGGGGTTAGATTAGGAATTTTTGTTCGGCGATATTGTCGACTTTTGATTCAAGAGAAATAAGAGCAAGACATGCTTCTCCTGTAATTGATAGATAGTCATAGCTATTATACTACAAGATTATGTTCGTAATATGTTGATTATTGAAGTGATAACTTTTTATGGGACGGTAAACCGCTGGCTTCCCTTTCTCCTCACTCTAACCCAGGCGCTGGTCATATCTCGGACAAACGGTTCTCTCGCCTCTCTGCGCATGGCTTAGTGTGCGACATATACTGTTGACAGTGAGTATTTAACGTAAAACTATCACTGCTTTTGAAAGCGATTATAAAAATTTGATGAAACAGGCAGAAGATGACAATTCTAAATAGCAGGTGTACCTGTAAATACATTTTGGAAAGACACAACTGACAATAGCAAAATGTAAAATAGTTTAATAAAATGTAAAATCTAAATTCCAAATATAAATTAACCAATGAGAACAGCAATTTCTGTAAAATGTTCTATGCTACACCGAACTAAGAAATGTGAATTTCGGAACTGTCAGTTATTATATAACTTTGTAGTATTCTGCTCAAATGAAATTCATGAATTTTGATTTCTATTCAATTGTCAAGTGTTTCGTTTTTGGACAAACTATTTATATATGCATACATTTTTTTATGTTCAATATAGAAAGAGGTAAATACCTGGTTTTTCTTCTGTGGATTTTGTGCAGTAAAAATTGTGTCTTCCCCACCGGATTCTTCTCTCGTCTGCTTGAAATTCTTCAAGTAATGAAAATCTTCATGAGTTCCTCGGTTTTAACTGGCTTATACAGGTTAATATTATTATCACTTCTTCCAATTATTATTTTTCTATATAACTATTTAATATAACTTTTCTATAAATTTTAATTTAATTCTGGGAAAAACAATTTTGCGTGGCGTATCCTTTCGTCGCCTTGAGAAAAATCATTTGTTGATAAAAAAATTGAAAAACTTCTACTTTCCTTAGTTACCAACTATACATTTTTATAACTTCAAATTTCCTTTTTTAATATCTCAAAAATATCTTAAAACTATTTCCTCTACAAGTTTGCTACTTATTTCTAAACTAAGTTACATCGTTCCTTAACATTTATGTAAATACATGTTTAACCTCACTTATGTCTAAACATATACATTTTTCGATAGCATCATTTCATGCCCTTAACTAGGGAAACGGTTTACAACAATAATTTTGAATTTTTCCGTCATTTCTAAATATTTATAACAAGTTTATTATGTATCTTTCAATTTTTTCACAGATATTATTTTGTTTTCATTTGACATTAATTAACATCCTCCACTGGTTGTTCATTTTATGAAAATGTTCAGTATACAAAACTAAGCTTTCCTCAAGTTAAACAATTTCCATATTGAATAGTTCAACTCATATTAGTTGGAGTTATTACTTCTGTTGGGTGTCCCTAAAAGTATACGTTTAATCATTATAATTTGATGAATAAACTGTATTGTTTTCAACATTGAAAGTATTGTCATTATTATTATTGTTATCACTATTTTTGTTGATATTCAAGCTGTTATTCAGAACAAAGAAATATCCTATATATTTTATTCTACTCCAGTTAATTAGTCATTTTTGGGTTGAGTCAGACACATGTTTTTTTTTTGTGTTTGGATTCTTATATAAACCTAAGTAATCGAACGAGTTACTAAAAAATATATTTGAAGACAGAATAAAGTATACTTTTTAGCAGTAAACATCCTTTAATTTATTTTATGGTGTTACCTATTCCAACTATAATTTGATTATATGATGTTTATAATTCTTCAATTAAAATTCGTCTCTAATCTAAAGAAACTGACTCCGTAATCCTTACAGAAAACATTTCCTTCATTAATTCAAAAACGAAGTTGCAACCAAACATTAATACCGAACGAAACCAAATGCAGGCATAAATACCATGATATTGGCGACAACAAACCTTGCGAAATACTCGCGAACATTTAGAATATGTGCAATCACCGTGATTCTAATTTATTTTTCTATAGCTAATATTTGAAGATATCTGTATATAATGCAATAATGCTATAAAAACAAAAAATACATTATCTGATAAAATCTAGTTTTACAACTTGAAAAATACTTTACGAACAGGTTTACCTCTGAAGGTTGGAATCGCTATATGCTTATATGGTTTCATTTATTTCCTTGTCGATTTTAAATAGTTTTAAACATAATTACTGCTGATTATATAGATAGGTAATAAGAAATATGGTTTATCTCTCAGTTTTGAGTTTTATTGGCAAAGGGGCAAAAATGTATTGAAAATAAAAAACACACATTTTTTCATTTAATGTAGTACAAGATCTTCAGATGATGTGGTGCTGCAGGTTTTTACGGGTTTTCCTGCAGCTGAAAAAGCAAATGCGCCACTGGAATCAATGAAGTCGCCCTGAATATGATAAATTACCTAGTGAAATCAGATCGAAAGGAATAAACGTATTTGAATATATTTTTACCGTAGAACCATATGAGATTCCGAAAAACCATAAATGGAACCACAAATGTATGTAGAGATGTAAAATTGAATTCAATGAAACAAATGCGATGTTGCTGTTTACCAAAACATTTTAAACGAATCGTGAACTCATCAAATTTGTATCACTATATTTATTAGTCAATATAATAAAACGAAATACAAAAAAATTAAGTTATTGAAAAAACAAATGATGTTCAGCCTTCCCAAATTATTTTATCAAATTCTCAATTGAAATAATTATGACTCATTATACTAATCAGTAGGAGTTATTTTTTTCATATGGTGCCTATTACATTAGTGAAGCAGGCAATATCAAAGCATGTAACGATAACTATGCAGACCGTAACAACAGCTTCATAATATGAGATAAGAATTTTAACAAAGACCGGAAGTCAACTGGCGACAATTTCGAGTCTAGTCTAGTTTTTTGTAAGGAAGTGAAAAGACAAAAGTACCATGATTCATGGAGGATATTCGGATTTGAAAATCATTTTTGGAGACAATATAAAAGTATGCACAATAAGTAATCATAATATGTGACGTGAAGAATATTAATTGAAACAAGTAAATTTGTAAATTTGAAAGAAATAGTGGCTACATAAAAAAGAAGAAACATTCTCTGAAAGAATTAACTTTTAGATTTCAAATCTGTCATTTCCTTTACACAAGGGAATTCCAAACCGCTAAATTCAAGTACTTTTAAGGCAATATTTCTCACAGTCATCAATGACTGACCTGCAGATATACTGCTTAGATGCTGATGATGTTTCAGTTGTTATATACCAATGGCAAAAATCAGGCGGAACTTGATAATGGGATAAGTACACCCTACGAGTTTAACTATCGTTGTACAAAAAATCAATCGTGTTAGGAATCACACGTTAAAAGGTAAGACCTCTTTAGTCCTTAGCTCGCACAAGTTTGTCAACTTCTGAGAGTTGTCGTTCGTATGGAGGTGACAGCTGATTAACGGAAAAACAGATGTTTAAACAGTTGATAGGAAAAAACTGTCTATATGTAATATTCAATACGAATATGAAACTTTCCATATTTCTATATAAACAACAGTGAAAAAGTGGAACCAGCTTTTTCAAAATATTTTTGGGCATATTTCTTGATCCTACGTTATCATTCAAAATTTGAAATGATCTAATTAGTAATTGGATGAACGACTGAGTTTGTGCCATTCTGGGATTGAACCACAAATTGATTGATAAGAATCAGCTGTTAAATATAGGTATATTACGCTCTGATGTACCCTCATCTTAACTTATCTTAACTACTTCGCAATTCTTATCCAAGTTTATTATGCATTAGTATATTCTGCACTATCATTTCACATCACGTTATGGGGAATGGTACAGAAATAAATAGGATATTTGTTACACAAAAACGAATTGTTAGATTGATGTTCAACATGAAGCCACGTGATTTTTGCAGGGAAATTTTCAAGAGTAAAAAGATTATGACAGTTTGCTGCATTTATATATATATATATATATATATATATATATATATATATATATATATATATATATATATATACTAACATTTCAATCTTTGTAGTCAAAAGGAAACCAAGAACATAACAAGTAATTTAAAATCCACAAGCCGTGCGAGGGTGAATTTCCGCTCCCATGCAGTAGAGCGAAACGAATATATTTATCTGTTATTTTATCTCATATGCTGTCTGCGTGTTTCAAGTTGTAGTGCTTGAGTATATTTTTTCGAATACATTAACAGGTGCAGTGGTGGAGGAAAAACTGAGTGTGAATATTTTGATCATTTTGAAAAGACCTCGTCAATTATCATGATAATAAATAGTACTCACAAATTATTTTCAATCCTACTTTCATACTTTTACGAATTCAACACATTTTTAAAGAAGTGTAAGTACGTCTGATATTGCTTTGAATAATTTATAACTTTCATATTTTGTTTTCAGCTAGTTTCACTCAGAACAAAAATATTTACAAAATTATGAAATGAGTTAGATATCAGTTAGATATCAGATATCATTGAAAATATAATTTGATTTTGTAATAACCGTGTTTTATTTTTGTAATTGATAATAATTGAATTTTGGTACATTGTGGAAGTTAGTTGAATAAATATTGGGTATGTCCCATATCAATCATACCTTTTAGGAAATTTATTAAACCATTCAATGAACAATAAACAAAATAAACAACTAAACATTGAAGCTACAATAAACATTAAACATATAAAACTAATAGATAATAAGCACCTTACTTCAACAGTAGTTTTATTCTCACCCGAATAACTAGATGTGGAATTATTAGTCTGTTCAAATAAGCTATACCTTTTTCACCAGTGGTAGGAATCGCATGCTAAAATGGTCAGACCTCGTTAATTCGTAGCTCATCACAAGCTGGAAACAGCTGGTTTACTGAAGAACATATTTTGAACCGAATTTTTTAAACATTAAAAATTACTACGAAGATAATTTTACCAAATCAATCTGTGACAAATTGTGGAAGTTTATTGGTTCAATAATAAAATTATGTCATCTAACAATAATAATGTTGATAGTGGCAAAGCAAGTGATAATTGAAATTTTAGGAAACAATTTATTTAGTCATTACAGAGTTGTTCGTCGGTCGGTAGCCAAGCGTGGGTGCTTTGTTCACTCACTCGAATTGACTGCCGTGTTGGTCGGTGGTTCAAGCCCTAGTCTGAACGATCAATCTTCACTTGCTATCGTCCAACCCGTGTTAGGAATCACACGTTAAAAGGTAAGACCTCGTTAATCCTTGGCTTGCACAAGTTTCGACTTCTGGGGGTTGTCGTTCGTAGGGGTGCGACAGCTGGTTAACGGAAAAACAGATTTTAGACAGACAGACCTGAAAGGCAAGGATTTGTTTTTGATCAAAATCGTCAATTGCCACATGAAAATTTATGTTGGAAGTGCATTTTGTACGAGACAAATGTATTCTTGAGAAAAAGTATGGAAAATGTACCAGGTAACGATATCCATGAGGTTTGAATGCGGATTTTGTTGGATCACGAAAAAAAGTGTATATGATATTTGTCCACCCTGATAATCTTGCACCAGCATCTGATTTGTATTACAGGGTTTTTGACCTGGATTTCTTCCACGTTCAAAATGATACTCAAACTGAAATAGCTGTATCTGCCATAGATGTTAATTGTTTACCGCTTATCAAAGAAAGCTGGGATATTGTTGTCTCTAAACACATATTGTGTATGTGTGTTTTACCAGTTCATCTTGAAACTACAGAAACCATATTGTTTTTCCATCACCATAAAAAATATTTGAAAAACGAATATAGTCAACGAACAGCAAGTTTTTGCTGTTACACAGGTCGTATAGAAAATTCCACTATGAATTGAAAGATTACTAACAAACTAGTTCAAGCCACTAATATATGAAACAATTCGGAAAACAGCTGAAATGAAAAAGGTACTTGTGAGGAGTCTAGATATTTTCTTGTTTCCTCAACTGGTCAATAAACTTAACATACTGATAAAAGTTCTTTGTGGTTCCCAGTGTAATTTTTCAATTCTATGTTCTTCTCACAGACATTGAGGAATTTATTTCTTACTTATTGGAGTTACAAGAGAATTGTAATAGAGTTCAACAGAAACAATATTTTCGGTTTTACACGTTGGAAAGCCAAGAACAAATGGTGAATAGTAAATACCTTGTTCCATTTCCTTCGCACATATATGGGTTTTTTCATTACTTAACAGTTTTATATGTATGACCTTCAAGCGACCTTCAGAAGTCAAATTCAGAGTCACTCAAGGTCGTAGCTGTACGTAAATAATCTCAGCTTTTTAAACAAAAAACGTTTCTGCTGATATTTGGTTAAGATCAAATCTAAGTAGTCAAGATGAAAACGTGCACATTGGTAAATTCTCTTTATTTTAAAATTTAGTTATAAATGACCTGCAAAGTTCAGACTTTAAGTCACTCAAGGAAGCTATTGTTCAGTTAAACACGTTTTGCAGTCTTGTGAACTGTTCAGTGAAAATCTCTTGAAGTGTTTTTCTTTTCAATGAAACATATTGGTTCCCATTTAAAAAAAAACTGACATTGATCTTCAAATAATTTTCTAGATATTGTCAGTCAATTCTTTGGACACCATCGGATAGTCATAAAAACTCCTGAATACAGTCTGGTAACTATCTAGCAAAAGTTCTTGTTTTTTCTTCATAGTATATTTACGAACAGATGTAATAATCGGATAACTTCAAATTGAAGTGAAAATTTTAAGGAAAGAAGTAGTTTACTACATCTTTATTTGTTGCAACAAAAACATTAGGTGTATAAGTTTATATAGTTTCAAAAGTACCTAACGTTCCTAGTTTACATCAAAAACCTTGATCTCTGGAAGAGACAGCACCATTAATAGTCGGGTTATTAAGTCGAAACAATTGACATTTTAACTCGATCTGTTATTATAAATTTTATATCGTATCGTAAATTATTTTAATTGAACGTTGATTATTCTCCTTTTGGTTCATTGGAATGATAAATGAAACATAAATAATCATTGTAAAGGTATTTTATTAGAAGAATCAAAGTATTTACGGCTGTTTCGCAATTACTACTCCAATAATATCGGTTTTTTTTTTCAATAGAATCATTGTTTTGGAGAATAAAGCACATATAATTTTCTACGCAGTTTTTTAGTTTCATCAAAAACCTTATCCACCGTGAATTTATTGAAGGGAAGTTGATAGGCGATCCGACTGACTGAAGAAATATTCAGATCTAGCAGAAAGAATATTGATTCTCTCTGCCTGAGAACCACAGAAAATAATTAAATTAAAAAATGTTCAGCACTAACGAGACCCGTAACTTTGCGTTTGTGCATAATGAAAAGTCACCAAAATTTTTTATGCGAAACATCTATAGACGTACGTAAAACCAATTGCTGGCATGGTGACGCTTGCCGTGGCGACGGGTAGCCATGCGTAAGCGACTGTACGATTTTCTTCGGCGTATGCTATCTCTCGCCACACTGAGCTTGGTAACTATAGTGTGTACTACAATATACATAACCTGTATTCTACTAAATAATTCTCAAATAATTAAAAATTAAATATGTCTGACACTGATAATTTGGAAAGTGAAATTGAGCAACCTCCTGCATCGGTAAGTTAATTACATTTTTATATTTTATATTTAAAGTGTGCATTTATCAGTGCATTAAGCTCGAGTAGATATATTTGGTCTATCTCAAGGGTCAGTAAAAGTAAAATCTACTTGTTAGGTTAAAATTTACGCAATATTCATGACTGCATAGTCTGTCTGTTCTTATGTATGCTCATATCTTCAAAACTACGAAAAGGATTTTGATGTGGGTTTTTTGATGAAATAATTCAAGAGGAAGGTTTAAATGCATATAGCACGCATAATATATTAGAAAAACTGATAATTTTATAGGTTTCTAATGTGATGTCGTAAAAAACACTTTTTTGCGCGTACATTGCAAATCTTGGTTGAACACTACGAGATAGATCAAAATAATGTACTACAGTATTATATACCTTGAGAAGGTTTCTAGCCATTATTGCATGAAAATTCAAACACACCCCTACTTTACCGTACAATACAAATTCATCATAAATTTGGCAACATCATTGACAGAAACTCAAAATCACCAAAAATCACCATTAAGTGAATAGGTGACAAATTGGCATGATCGTTATTGATACTGACAGATATTGTCTCACACACTCGTGATTCAGAATTAATTATTAGTTTAAAAATAATATATGCTATGAAAATGGTGTAAATTTTAATCTACTAAGAGATTATATTTTAAATTTACTGACCCTTGAAACAGACCAAATATACACACCAATGGTGCTAGGCAGAACCACGAATGCAATGTATTCCTGTCATCACAATTTTTTTTCAGTTTTCTAGTTCATAGAAAAAATGAGCTCAACATTCTTGACATCGAGCTTGACATGTCAAATATAGAGCAAGTAGTTGAGTCTGTTATGTTGGCGACGATGGAAGTAGAGTTTAATAAATATGTATGTAGTTTATGTGTGGAGATCTATGGAGATAATTTTCAAATAGTGAATATCAATCCTCAATTGTTATTATAACAGAAATTGTATGTTCGTGTAAGCAAATCTGTTTGAAATCTGTTTTTCCGTTAACCAGCTATCGCACCCCTACGAACTATAACCCTCAGAAGTCGAAACTTGTGTGAGCTAAGGACTAACGAGGTCTTACCTTTTAACGTGTGATTCCTAACACGAGTTGGACGATAGCAAGTGAAAATCGATCGTTCAGCCTGAGGCTTGAACCCCCGACAAACACGGCGGTCGATTTGAGTCAGTGAACAAAGCACCCACGTCGAACCAACCGGCTACCAACCAACCTAAACGTAGCCATACGTCATTTAAGACATCCAAACATCCGAACAATATTTAGAACAAGTTCAATTTTATGTCGTTTCTATCTTTATCTGAAACTATCTTAGCTATTTCTGGGTAGTGACCGCCAAGTATAGTCGAAAGTTAAAAATGTGGTCAGGAGCGTTACTCATAATAGTTGAATATTTCAGCCGCAACACTATTTGGGGCTCTTGACTGATAAAGGCATATTTTTACCATTCTCCTCATAAGTACCTCGTTTATCTTAATTACTTTTAGTTGGGTTCGATTAGTCGTTTGAAAATAATTATCAGACATGCTGAGTGCCATTATGATAGATTTTATAAATGGTGTCAAGTATTCGATAAATTTTGTTTTTTCTGAGATGATATAATTTGTTTGAGAGGCTCTGGTAAATGTGGAATTTCAAAGTAATTTGTTAAATGGGTTTTTTTTACCTAGAAGGAAAAAAGACTATAGAAAACTGATTCTGAAGTTATCATTATGAATTTTAAAATAACTTTGAGATAGAGACAGTAACTTTACATTAATTAACCCATATTGTGAACTAGTCGAGTGTGTCGAGAGCTGAACTACTTTACAATAAAATAGACCTCAAAACCTAACATACCAGGTGGAAACGGCGCAGATTTTCCAGCGAACAGCTCTTCATAGAAAGTAAAATGCTCGAGTTAAAACATCTGTATATTTTTCATATTGCGAAATTCATGTATAAAAATAGAATGCAATACCAAGAGATTTCCCACAATCACAGTACAAGACAAAAAGTTCTGAAACATTTAAATAATATTCCCCGTCCTAATTCTACCCTTTATAAGAAATATATAGCATTCAATGGCCCTAAAATTTACAATTACATCCCAGAGTCCATCAAAAATATTCATAGTTATAAACAGTTCTGCAAAAAGCTGATGTCCTTCATTCTCATGAACTCTAGAGCTCTTGAAGTACTCATACAATGAATGCCAATATATAATTCTCCCAGTTCCTCAATTTCTTATAATATTAGTTTGGTCTCTTAGCTCCTGATAATTTTAGATTATTTTCTATATTTTTATATTATTTAGGCTTATAATATATCACATATCAAATGTTCAAACCAGCGGCGGCTCGTCAGAGGAGGCAAGGGAGGCTTAGCCTCCCAATAACATTTGAGGCTCTTCATCGCAATAAATTAAAAGATATTGACAAATAATTATGATTATTTTTCTCTAAAAATGCTTGGGTATCATTACTTTACCATTAATTTATAATATGAATACCTAATATGCCCGAAAAAACACTATCACTCACTACGTAGTACGTACCACACTGTATCCTGCATCAACAAACCTCAAACGATCAACGAATAATGAATAAACCATCAACCCGAAATAATAAATGCCGTACGTTGCAAGGCAGCCAGGCCTCCGACCGTTTTAAAAAACACAAGTTCCGCGAGACGGATCCAACTAGCGACATACGTCCCGATTTGTAATTTTAGTTGCAGAAATTATAGCGTTAGAGGAGGCTAGCCTCCAATTGGTCTCCGTTAGTGTACGACTGCGTTTGTTTTTTATTCAATTATTCGGACGGGATGCCGTGACGGACCGGGACTGAAAAATATTTCTGTAAATCGTTTTAGTGTTTCTTGATAATATTTGTTATTTGTGTATAAAACAGGCAGTATTGTATTATAGCAGTACTTTTTGGTAATATTTTTAATGTGTTTTTAAAGTGTTGTCTTTCAATTTTAAGGTGTTTTCAGGTTTTCACTTTTCGGTAAGTTTTTTTTTCATTTATTATGGATAAGTTGGACGAAATTGAAAAATCTGACATTATAGTCGATTGATTGCTGACAAATAATTTTAAATCTTTATCTAATGATGATAAATTTTACATTATTGAAACTCTGGGAAGGCCTCAACCAAATTTGATTTCAATTAAAGTGTCAGATAATCGACAAAATCGAGGATTTAATTTTAGTTGGTACGATAAATGCGATTGGTTAACTGGCTCCATTAAACGAGAAAAACTTTTTTGTTGGCCCTGTGTTTCATTTTCCGTACAAACTGAATACCAAACGTGGTCTAAAATAGGATACTCCGATTTAAAAAAATTACCTTGTTCTACAGAAAGACATTTTAAATCTAAGGAGCATATATTTTCGTGTTGTGAATTAAAATTGTTTAGCAAACAAAATATATAAGCAGCTATATCGTCTTGGTTGAGAACGAATATTATGTTTACTTTTAGTTTTTTTTTTATTGTTTTCCTTCCTATCCAAAATTACAAAATGCATCTTTCAATTCACCTTTCAAAATGCAGGACCCTCGCAGACTATATTGAACTTGAATGCGGGTGCCTTGTGAATTCACTTAAACAAACCAGATTTAACCTTCTTTCCTACCCCATCTTTCCTTTCCTTTCCTGGCAAGACACGACTCTCACTTTCCCGTTGATTCTTGCTGGACAATAAAATGTACTTTTAGACATGTTTTTATAAGCATAATTAAGTACTTGTTCTCTTACAAAATATTTGTAGCAATTTTTAATAAAACTATTATATTAGAAGAGAAAAGTATTATTTATTGACTGAGAAGAGTTCATTAATAATAAATAACTCAAAAGACCACCCTTTTAATAGTCAGTTTTATACGTATAATTTTCGGCAATACACAATTTTTGTTTGCATTTATGCAAATATCACGTATTTTGTTTCAAATAGGTGCGGTACCCCAAAAAATGTTCGCGCCTCGGGTGGGCTTTTCTGTGTGTATATAGTCTATATGCTTTTAGCCTCCCCTGTTCTTCAATGCACGAGCCGTCACTGGTTCAAACACTAATTAATTATAGTCCGTTCATAATTTGTCGATAGCACAAAATGAGGGCCCAAGTCATAAAACGGTCGTAAAACTCGTAAAATCATAGGCGGAGGTTCCTGAGGTGTTTATTCATTTAATATAAAGCTTCAGTTTATATTCGAAACTTGCCTTGAAAGGGTGAAGTTGTTACGAACGAAAATAATTTTTGGTTTAGTACATTTTTTAATCGCATTTAATTTACGGCTCGTTGGTGTTTCGGCGTCTACGTCAGTAATTAACGTCCCTAATATTTATTTTGCGAATTTTGTGCAGTGCGTGAGTAACTTTTTTTCATATTCCTACAAAGATATACGTACCTTTCGTTCCTGCTTGTTTTGTTTGATTGCTTGCGATGGCTTCGTCATCATCATCAACATCATCAAGTTTTACACCGGTACTGTTGCGTACAGTCAGTAAGTCTGTCTATTCACCAAGAGAGAAGACTATTGTTTTGAACGTTCACGATGCTCTGGTTTCTCAGAATCCCACAAACACTGTTCAGAACATAATCAAGAGTTGTGCCAACATGACGGGCGTAGGGGAGTCAACAATATATAGGTTCCTATCAGAAAGAAAAAAAAAAAGGTATAGCTAACCCAAATACAAACGAATACTTAAAGAGGGGGAGAAAACCTATTGAAATTGATGAATTTGCCAAAAATGGTATTCGAAGGAAAATTCACGAATTTTTTTACAAAAAAGAAATACCCAACTTAAACAAAATTTTATAAGAAGTTAGAGACGACCCGGATTTGCCTCATGTCGGACGAACCAAATTGTGGCAAGTTTTAAAAGAATTAAATTTCCGGTGGGAGAAATCAGACCGAAAATCACTTTTGATTGACCGGGAAGAGATAATATGTTGGAGAAGAAAGTATCTAAGATCTATACGAAAATTTCGGGCTGAAGGAAGGCCAATTTACTATCAGGACGAAACGTGGGTAAATGCAGGTCATACTCTCACAAAAATTTGGACAGATAAAAATATATCAAGCTCCAGGCAAGCCTTTATGGAAGGTTGGTTTACTGGTATTTCCCCACCCTCTGGTAAAGGCAGTAGATTAATAGTTTCTCACATTGGCAGTGAAAAAGGATTTGCTAAGCATGGTTTGTTGGAATTTGAATCCAAAAGCACAAAAGACTATCACGAGGAGATGACAGCTGATGTTTTCGAAGAGTATTTTGAGCAGATGATTGAACATATACCACCAAACTCAATTATAGTATTAGATAATGCACCTTATCATTCACGACTAGTTGAAAGACTTCCAACGACTGCGTGGAAGAAACAGGATATCATTGACTGGCTGCGGAATAAGTCCCTGCCTTACGAAGATGGAATGGTTAAAGCAGAACTTTTAAAATTGCCCGGCAACACAAATCTAAGGTCAAGAAATACGTAGTTGACAAAATGGCGGAAAGACGAAACATCACAGTCCTTAGACTTCCACCCTACCACTGCGAATTAAATCCAATTGAACTCATTTGGGCACGAATGAAAAGCTATGTGGCTAGAAAAAATACGTCATATAAAATACAAGCTGTAGGTGAATTGTTATATGAGTCTTTACAACATATTACAGAACAAAATTGGCGAGATGCAGTAAGACATGCAATAGAAGAAGAACAAAAAATGTGGGATCTTGACAATATAATTGATGCGACTGTAGAGACACAACCGCTAATTATTAACCTGCAAGACGACTCGGATTCCGAAGATGATCCTGTTTATTTTGAATTTGAATAGTTTTGTAAGTAATCGTAGTTTATATCATTTAAAAATAGGTATTAATTAAATAAATGTATCTTTTACAAACTGCAAGTAACTCATTATTTTTGAATAAAATAAAGAAATTTTTTTAAAATAAAAATACAGTTTACAATACCTACAGTTTGAGAATATTAATATATTTATTTATTTAAAGTAACTAATGTTTTAATCATATACTCTACGACACTGGTCACTCATTTCCACTCAAAATACCTGCATAATCGGATTAAAAGTTTTATAGCTGTATTGTATTTCTTCAGATACAAGGTGGGTTAGTCGAAAACATCTTAAACTACCAGTTTTAGTTTGGTTTTTGTTATTATATCACATTAGCTGTCCTCTCTGTATTTCAGTTCTCTAATGAGGGTCAAACTTGCAGTGAGCTATCAACAAATTATGAACGGACTATAGTACTATTTAGGCACAACACGATCTCATTATGAGATCAGGTGCACTCAATTTGTAAAAAAACTGTAATATAATGAAATTGTAATTGTGTTATTATTGCCGGTGAAGATATGCATCTGCAGCCGATATCTTGGAATATAATGAAATGACGAGACAATTATTCTGTTGACAGCAAAACAATATATTGGTTTCATCGTTTGATATACAACAAAGCGGGTTGGAGACAATATGGATCCCTGGGGTACACCAGCGTTGATGGTGAAAGTATTCGAGAGGTATCCATCGACGGCCACTTGGAGGGAACGTTCTTTCAGGAGTCTGAAGAACCATACACAAAAATGATTCGACAAGCCATAGCATTGAAGTTTGGCCAGCAAACCCTCATGCCACACACGGTCAAAGGCCTTAGAAACATCAAGCGCAACAGCTTGATTCTCCATGGTTCCCGATTGCGTTATTCCAAATATGGGTGACATATGGTAGGTCGCTTGATGATGTTGTTTCCGAAAGCCATATTGATGATCGCTCCCTTCAAATATTTGAGGATATGGTGGTTTACGACTTTCTCCATGATTTTTGATATCACTGGTAGCAAAGCGACTGGTATATAGTTATTTGGAAGATTTTTCTTGCCCTTTTCGGGAATAGGATGAACGCGAGCAATCTTCCAACAAGAAGGAAAACCCCCTTTCTTATAAGACAGGTTGAAAAGTCTGCAAAACACTAGTGCGAGTACATTTGCGCACTTCTTAAGTAGGATGACGGTCACTTCATCAGGGCCAGACGCCTTTGTTGATATTGAGCTACTTCAAAATTCGCCTAACTAGTCGAAAAGTAATTTTCGGCATTTTGGATTGAGTAATTTCATTTCGTGATATTCCAGATTTCGTAATAAATGACTAATCCTAATAACATATCTCTCTTATAAATTCCATGCAAGAAAATTGGAACAAGTAGATTATGGTACCGTTCAAAAAAATTTATCCGACATAGAAGTCAGACATTAATGATACAAAATCAATCTCTGACATCCGGCCTCCATATTCTAGCCCTCTGGGAGTCACGAAAGGGCCTAACAGGTAAAAATATTTAACGACAGGCTAATGGGAATTCCTTAGGTGAAATAAAATTTCTAAGAAAGTAAAATGTATCTAATAATCAAGAAGGGGCACGTCCCTCAGTTTATTTGAGTCACTGCGAGATAGCGCACCAACAGTGAAAATGGTTATTTATAAAATTTTGGATTATGTTTCTCCTAAAAAGTTTGAAAAGTGTAAAAAATACCAGTTGGATAGTGATGATTATCAAGTGAGTGCATGATAAATGTTACTAAATTCATGACGAAAGTGTAGTTGGATAATTAACCACAGTATTAATGATAATTACCGTTATATATATATATATATATATATATATATATATATATATATATATATATATATATATATATATATGATTCTGATTCTGATCGAAAACTAGACTCCTCGGTTTCTAATTCTTTCTTTGGAAGATTCTCTCATCCCTTTTTTTGTATCAGATGGAGTAGTAAAAAGCCAAAAACTTTCTTTCCCAAAAATTAATCACTCCTAAAAATATAACCCCTTCAATTCAAATAAGATTCCTCTTGACTGGGATCAAATCAAATAGGTGAATGAATGTCATTACGATGTCATCGATGACATAAGCAGATCAAGCTTATTCCGTGACATTCAAAATCGTAATTCATGAATGAAGTGTGTGTATTTTCTATAATGTTATCCAATTTGGTACTGAAGAGCCTTAGGGCAAGTATCTTAGGGCGAAACATCGGTGTATACCAGTGAGGGTGACAGTGTTCTATGTGAGTACAATTTATTACCATTCATTCAAAGTAGAACTCATGTGAATGATATCTGATTCTTATTCCACAACAAATGTTTGAAATACAAACTGAGTAGAGAAAAGTATCTTCTGTATAATTCAGTGTTCATATAGAAGTATTTGTTTCGAAAGAATCTTTTTCTTTCGTGTAATTCAATGTTTATGTGAAAGTAGCTGTTTCAGGAGGACTTTCTTTCAGTTTGTGTCTGAAAGTTACTTCTTTGCATGATCTACACATCCATGTATAGAGTTACTTATTTTCAAATTGATTACTTCCTTCCTTTCTTTGGAAGATTCTCTCATCCTTTTTTTTGTATCAGATGGAGTAGTAGAAAGCCAAAAACTTTCTTTCCCAAAAATTAATCACTCCTAAAAATATAACCCCTTCAATTCAAATATTTATAAGTATTCGGATCCGAATTGTTACTTTTTCCTAAAGTTTTTGTGAAAATCTTAAGTCGACATATAAATTTCACATTTTCGTACCTTTTTCTTGAACTATATTTGTCATTATTCATGAACATTCAGTTATATTTTCAAATGGATGTGACTAGGTAATAAACGATATCTGAAACAACTGATTTGCTTTTGAACTCATCACTTAAATATATTTCGTATCTAATACTTTATTTGGGTTAGAAATAATGTTTTCCACGTTTAATTCGATACGATTGTTCGTTTTTTATTTCTGTCTTAGATCAAACAAAAATATAATATTTGACACTCATATATGATGGAATTGGCCGATACAATGAAACACGTATTGCGTTTTTGTAAAACTGTGTAGTGATAATCTCACAATAAAGTGTTTTTTGAATACGTTAGTGATTTATAACAAAATTTATTTATTATATGAAATGTATATGAATAATGAAATATGCTGTGGTTTATTGTAAATAATTTATTAGTTGGGACGAATTTTTCTTGTTACTGTTTGTTACTGTAGGTCAGAAAAAGAAAAAGTTCAAAAGGCATGTATTATAGTTTCCTTAGAAAAATTTTCAATGCGAACTATTGAAACTAATTTTATTATAACTTGTTACATGATGAAAAATAATTGTTTTTCAAGTTGAATTTATTTTTATATATCCTTATACATCATTGTTGTGTGTATTTTCATTATCGGCATTAAACATTTACTTTTCTATTGTCAAGTACTGCATTGTTAGCAAGTAGGCAAGAGATACTTTGTGTTTCACATTAACATATCTAAATTGCTTTTTACTTTATCTTATTGTACTTTCGTGACAAATGCATCAACACCTTCCTGTTTCAAAACTAGGTTCAACAGTTTTTATTTTGTGTCGTATCTGCTCATTTGGCCGCGCATTTTAACCTGGATTCTAGTTCAACAACTGAAATTATTAATTGCTATTTTCATAGTGTTCGTTTTGTGTTCGCAATATACAGCTCATTAACCTGCTACCTACCTTGCCAGATTTGAGAGAAAGTCACGTATTATTAGTGAGAACGGCCCTATTAGCATTTTTTAAGGCCGGAAAGTTATAAAATAAGCAAACAGGTCCAATGTATCGGGTGCAATGAATTGATTGTAAATATTTTGTTCTTTGCCTGGGAAGGTTCAATAAACTCGGTTCCTTGGAAAAGGTATCACTATTATAAAATTTAAAACATTTTTGGGGTAGGAAAAATAGAACGTGTGTTCCGTTTTTACTGTTTTCCACCGTCCACTCCATTGACAGACTTCCTTAAAAAACCCTACTGCCCGAGAGCCTGTGATAAAAATCCTTGACTTGTTTTGTATTCCAAGTGAACTATGATACGTCTATGCCTGGATTCCCAATAGTAATAAACTGTTAATAACAGCAATTTAATTAACCAAAATTCCAACTGAACACTTTATTTCAACTATACGCGTTCGCTGGTCACTTTCTCTCCTGCTGATCCAAGTTCTTAACTAATGTAATCTGTCTCTGCAGATCTGTATAGTTCAAGTGAAAGATATAAGGCAATCTTCCTTCCAACAACTCCCTTTTAATAATATAGTTAGGAAGCTAACTAATTTCGTTATTCGCTTCAAAAACACTTCCCTAACTTTCTTCGAAAGCTTCTGATAATTCCTTTTCCATATTCTCTGTTTCACTGTCACTATCGTCATTTAAATCAATAATGAATTGATTTCCACCATTAATATGGAAGTGTCCAATATCCATATAGTCTTGAAATGACTTTTTAAACCTGTTCTGCCAGTCTTCTTCGGTAATATTAGATACTTCTTTAATTCGCTCTATTACCTTATTATCAAATTTTGGAAAATTATTTTTACGTCTAATGCTTTGTTTCAGTTTTTCCCAAATCAACTCGATGGAATTGAAAACACAAAAATAGGGGGGAAGTCTCAGTATGGTGTGTCCTTACTTTTCAGCAATACTCTCAAGGGCAGACACTTTTTTAAATATTTTTGTCTTTACAACTTCAAGTAGTTGGTTTTTGGTAGAGTAATCCTAAAAATACAAATTGTTATCCATAAAAAACTTTGTATTTCATCTTTACTCGAATTTTTATTCGGCACTTTGATGAGTTGTCGCGAATGATAGGAAGCTTTGTCAAGAATTATTACACTATTCGCATCCAAATTTGGGATTAATATGTTTTCAAATTATTCCTACAAAATATTAGCTTCCATGTTCTTATGATAGTCAACATTGCAGTCCTCAAGGTTTTTCCACATAATTTCAAAGAATTCGGAACCCATCTTTTACTTCCTCCGCAATGCACAATGATTAGTCGCGATCCTTTGTTTGCAGGCATGTTAGGCGTACACATTCTCGAACTATCAGTCCACCCTTTCCTAACTGTGTCATGATTGTCATACCAAGTTGTGTCCAAATAGAAAATTTGCCGTTGTTCTTGTCTATATTTAGTTATTTGTTCTAAGTACATGTTCACTAGTCTTCTGCTTTCCATAACTGCTTGACGTTTGTTTATTATTTTAAATATAAATCCTAGTTTCTTTATCCAATTCTGAAAAGAGTTTTGTCACAACAGCTCACGTTATGGCCGGAAGTATTCAAGTTCTTCCTTATGATTTCAATTGTAGAAATATCATTGTTTTTGTAACAATCGTATATTATTTTTTTCATTGTTTTTATGAGATGAACATCCAAAGGTTTTGGTAATCCTGTATCACATCGCGTCATGAGGTTTGTTTTTGACTATTTTACTTACAGTTGAGAAAGAAATTTAGGTCAAATCGGATGTTTCTTGTAATAGTTTGTTTCCCTCGAAACCAAACCTGAGATTCAGGCTCTTACATACATTGAAACATACTCTCTGTGTTTCAATATTCAAAGGCATCCGAATCTTATTTACTGATATCTCTTTTTCGCATTGTTTACCATCGCTATTGGAATCACTACACTGGGAAAAGTCTGCGTTGTTATCACACTCGTTATTACTATTAGTACTTGTCCAAGGACGCCATTTTAAACAGATAACAGGAATTTTAGGTAATTATAACTCCGTCAATATCGAATTTCAACACTCAAATCGCGATCAGTTCCTGAACTGAACACGATGGCGATAACCTTCCCCGATTTCTATTCGTCACCGTAATATGAATTCAAATTGAATTTTTTGACTCTTCAACCAATCATAAAACTCGGTTAGTAAAAATTATCCAACACGAACCGCCAAGTCCACAGTCCACGTGGACTAGTTCGGCTTTCTATGTATTGGTTTTTATGACCTTTTAGAGTGCCGACATCTTTAAATATGCACTATATCGTTTACTTCGACTATACTCGCTTATGTTCGTACCACATTCGAACGTGCTTGTATGTTCGTAAATTCATTCCGATGCGCTCAGCATGCCGATGTGACATTAGGCTATATTGTCGGACTTCTTTCAGATGTGATTTTTTTCACTTGTTTACCTCATTAGCTAATATGAGGTAAACTAATATCATGAGAAAAAAAGTGTTATGGCGAAAACCTATCTTAAAAATTCTTTTACCTAGATAAAACTATATCATCAGTGAGTAACATGGACTGTATTTCACCTAAATGAAAAAAACTAGGGTAATGCACACGAGAATTTTTTTTGATAGATTCATATTTTCTACTATCGTTAAGAAATTTGTATTTTATTAATATAACACAAGGCATCAGCAATTTGTATATCAAATTCAATTATTTTGGTGTGCGTCTCAGGAAAAACCGTTAGTGTGCAAATATACAGTGAAATTTTGCTTTCTGACTCACTAAATAGATATATTTCTGAACTTTTCTAGTAATATAAGAAGAACATAGGCTTTTACAGCCGGAATCATGATCAAAGAGAACAAAATCCGGGGTGATAGGCCGTTGTCAAATGGAACCTTAAGTACCAAACGTTTCGTCTGCTACTGCGGCAGACATCATCCGTGGATGTGCGCTGATTGCGTGGACGAAGTCTCAGCAACGACGACAATAGTTGATTTCATTTCATTAAAATATTTTCAGATGAAAATGAAATGGCGTAAGTTCAGTTCATTTGTCGTGGGAACGATTACCAGAAATTTCCAAACGAAAGTAGGAAATATAAATCTATCAAATAGAACTCCACGCGAATAAGTGAATCAGTTTTGCATTACCCGAGCAACTTTAATAAGGATATGATTCACTATCTAAGTTATTCCAAACCGATCACAATGGAAACGTCAGGCGCTAATCACCTTTTCCTTTCTCACGCTGCGGCAGGATATAATGAAAGTATTATAATTTCACATCATCTTAATGTCTGGTGAATATCTATTAAAAACAAGTGTTTGTTCTCGAATATCGAAACTGAACGTGTCTAATTCATTATCGGCTATTTTCAACGAATGGCAATTTTCACCTGAAGAATATTGACCGCAAAATGACGAGAAATATAGAAATTGACAACTAATTAACTTTCCACTAAATCATTATCGTGTACCACTAACATAATTTGAATAATTAATACTGATATAAATTTTATACTTACTACTGAAAAATAAAGTTCTGTTTCCGTTATCTTTCTCTTCAAGGACTTCTTCACTCTACTAAATTCAAGAATCATTCAGAAGATATTTTTGAATTTTTTTAATTTTGCTCTTGTTCAAACTGGTAAATCCATTGACTGGATGGTTAATAATTTTTCTGTGCAATGTAATCCATCTTGGTGTTGAGTGAATATTTTTTTCCAATCACTTTAATTTATGAAATTTGGTTTCTGATGTTTAACGTTGATTTGTATTGATATTTTTATGCTTTCTCGGTTGCAATTGATTATTTTGAGCTTTAGATGAGTAAATTTGAAGTAATGCAAATTTGTTCAAGGTGAAACCTGTTTGTTGTAGGTTTTTCAATTATATAAAATGGTTGAAGTAGTAGAAATAATTTTTTAATTTTCAGAACTTTCATCTAAATATTATTTCAATCCTTCAAGAATAAGTTCGGGCGACTGGTTTAAAATCCATACCTTGAACTTCTTTTTAAATGGGATTTTCTGTAAATTATCGGGCATAGATAAAAGAGGAATCTTTGGTTTTTTGTAGTTCCAACCTTTGGTATTCTGATTGTTTCGTTTTTCAGTCGAGTATTGTATGGGTGGTCTATTTGGGGCAGTTCATACTTGTGCTGGTGATAGTAAGATGCAAAATTAAGGAAGTACAGTTGATGGATTGTAAATAGCTAAGATTGTTGGAAGAGTTTATCTGAAATCTGTAGCTTTTATTATACATTATCTTTATGAGCCATGATCGTGTCACTTCTAGGTTTTTAATGTAATTATTAGTTATCACACCCCAAACAAGTATGCCATAGTTTATATGAGTTTGGGCTAGGCTTGCATAAAGTATGTTCATTTGTGTCGAGTCGAATAATTTTTGAAACAGTTTGAATTTTGTTAACAATGATCTCAATTTTTTTGTAACGTTTTCAGTGTGTTTGTGCCATCTAAGATTTTGGTCTATAATGAGGTCTAGATATTTAAATGTTCTCTCCTTTCAATATCAATGATATTGCTATTTATAGTAACTGTAATTTTACTAGATGTGGGTAAGTTGTTATAAATTGAAAAAGCAAAAAAGTGGGTCTTACAAAAGTTTACTGTTAGTAGGCTACTGTCGAACCAATGAAACAAAGTTTCCAATTCCCTTTCTTGATAAATTTCAGAATGTTCCAATTCTTGCCACGAAATGGAAGGTTGGGTCGTCGGCAAAGATGATAATATTCGCTTCCACACCAATATTGTAGAGATCATTGATATACATATTGAATAATATAGGTCCAAGCACCGTTCCTTGGGCCACTCCACACTCAATTACTTGATCTGAACTGAATGAACTATTGATTTTAACTCTTCTGTTCGATAAGTAACTAGTGAGAAGTTTCAATGGTTCACCTCTTAAACCTATATTTTCTAATACTCTTAGTAATTTGTGGTGACACACTATGTCGAATACCTTTGCCAAGTCAACGAAGACACATTATGAGGTTTATCCTATGTCCATCGCCTCATAATTTTTTTTTGTAAAATAAACCATTGCATCTTGTGTTGACTTGGCTTGGCAAAATCCATAGATACTGATTATCCGAGAGTATATGATATTTTTTTATATATTTCTCTCCGACATGGCTTTTAAGGAAATTGCTCTGTAATTAGTTTGTTTTGTTTTATCTCCAGATTTATGTAAAGGTTTTATAACTGTGTGTTTGAGGGCATCCGGAAATATTCCTTCACAAATGCATACGTTTATGATGAGTGTTTTTTATCTAAATTGAATAATTGTCTTATTTTCTTGAAGTTTTGTGAATTAGTGAAGTGTGGCAATCCGTTTTTCATTTGAGTCCTTGTATCTGTTCATTTTATAGGTGAGTTTTATTTGATTACATAGTCATTTGAGTTGTTTCAGTAGAGTTTAATTATACATCATAGTCATTATCAGAGTCATTGTGAAATATTCTCAGCTCAATGCAGCCATGTAAGATAAAAATATTCAAATTAAATCAATTTTATGACTTCATGACATATTAATTTTTTGGCTGTCAATTTAATCGTTATCTAGAAGGAGCGTTTCATAGCTGTAAAACTCTTGTTTTGGTGGCCTAACCTTCATGTTTTCATAATTTTCTCGCTTTGAAGGATAAAATTGCAGTAAAACTTTTCAAATTTTTCATAATTTTTATGCATTGAGGGAAATAATCTGTCATAATGGAAATAAATGATTTCATTAGATTTCATTCTATTCATTTTTATGGCAACCAAGATTTCAGAATGTTCTCCATAACAATTATTTGAAATGTACCAAACATGAATGTAAAAAAAGTGTCAATGTGAAATGCTGAAGTCAAGGGTATGCTTAATTGACACATTTATCTTCTGCTCTTGACAAGCCCACTCAAAAGCGGCTCATTAAAATACATAAACAAACGATGTTCTATAATTTCGGCCATCTGTTTTCGCTCGATCAGGTGAAGAACCTTGAAAAGAAAGCTCATCGTACACTCCCATCTCGTCTGGTTATTATAATTTTTTTCGCATCTCAGTCGTTGGTGAAGCTGAGATCACTTTCACATCGACCTTGATTTCGGTCATTATTTTGAGAGGACATCGAACGTTGACTTTTACTCAAATCGCTTATAATTCCGTATTGTTATTTTGAAAGTGGAGTTGCATCATCCGGAGATTTTGCTTTTGCTCTCGATTTATCAATGAGCGAGTATCGACGCGTTTATTGGAATAAAAGGGAAAGGAGACTATCCCTTTTACATGCCGAAATACGCCTCGGTGTATCTAGATTATGTATCACAGATTTTCAACATGTAATTATATTGGGAGATCCAAGGCTTCAATTCATATACTTTCTTCAAGACCTAAAATCGAGATTTGTGAATTAGTGTGAATCATTGATGAAAGAGGATTTTTTGTGGGTTTGACAAATGTCAAACCTTCACATAAATGTCATTTCTCAATGGGTATGATGATTTTATAATTTTTGACTCTAAAGAAAGAGTTATTGATTGATACAATTTTCATCATTTTTATGGTTCTGATGTAGTTTCAGTAAGTTACTGTATATACATTTTTACTGTAAGTATGATTTGTAATGTTATTCAATGGCGAAAAAATTCACAACTCATTAAATTATAGGCCCTGAAGAAGCTTCCCAATAGAAGCGAAAGCTTGGCTTGGCTCCAGTCGCTAAGATTATCCACTTTATATATCTCAAATTTCAGTCTACTTGAAAGCGTCACGAAGGAAAGACACCTTTACTCATTCCAGTCCAATGTCACTGATGAAATCTGACAAATCAAAACTGCACTATTTGGTACTGGATTAATAAGGAAACTCTTCTGGGCTCTGTTATAATATTTTATCGGTACAAGTATCGTTCTGTGAATCTGAGAAAGTTATCGAATACGGTTTTTGTTGTCAAAACTATTATTAAGTTGAAAACTTGTTCGATTGATGACCTATTTATTTTGTAGAAATTCATCTAGAATGAAGAAAATAATTTTTATGCACGACCGGGCGTAAAGTAGCACTTTATCGCCCCGCGGGCAATGAAATCGTTGAGCAGGCGCTTAAGTGAATTTCAATCTCATATCGATAAAAATCTATATATATATATATATATATATATATATATATATATATATATATATATATATATATATATATATATATATATATAAAAATGAATAGATTAGTACTCTTTGATCATTCCCATATTGATTTCAATTTAAGAGCCACCGGTATACAGCTGTTTCAGCCTATTGGGCATCGTCAGTACCGGGCAGGCGGTCCTCGATTGAAGACAAAATGAGAAAAAACCAAGAAAGTACTTGATAAAAATAGCTGCGTAAATGCAAGCGAAACATAAGTGGAACCACCTATTGGTGTGACACCCAAGTCAACTTGCCAAGTTTTTATGTCAGTGTTGGTGGTTTGACCAATCAAACCGACAACTGCGGTAGCAGAAATTTGGGAAGCTAACCTGAAATGCCATCGGAAAACGAATCCACATGTTTCTAGAAATGATATGAAATCTAGAAAGGTTAATGCAGTCAAGCTGCTGGAAAATAATTCCATGAAAATCAAAAAATAAATAGATTAGTACTCTTTGATCATTCCCATATTGATTTCAATTTAAGAGCCACCGGTATACAGCTGTTTCAGCCTATTGGGCATCGTCAGTACCGGGCAGGCGGTCCTCGATTGAAGACAAAATGAGAAAAAACCAAGAAAGTACTTGATAAAAATAGCTGCGTAAATGGGTGTCACACCAATAGGTGGTTCCACTTATGTTTCGCTTGCATTAAATACAGCTATTTTTATCAAGTACTTTCTTGGTTTTTTCTCATTTTGTCTTCAATCGAGGACCGCCTGCCCGGTACTGACGATGCCCAATAGGCTGAAACAGCTGTATACCGGTGGCTCTTAAATTGAAATCAATATGGGAATGATCAAAGAGTACTAATCTATTCATTTTTTGATTTTCATGGAATTATTTTCCAGCAGCTTGACTGCATTAACCTTTCTAGATTTCATATCATTTCTAGAAACATGTGGATTCGTTTTCCGATGGCATTTCAGGTTAGCTTCCCAAATTTCTGCTACCGCAGTTGTCGGTTTGATTGGTCAAACCACCAACACTGACATAAAAACTTGGCAAGTTGACTTGGGTGTCACACCAATAGGTGGTTCCACTTATGTTTCGCTTGCATTTACGCAGCTATTTTTATCAAGTACTTTCTTGGTTTTTTCTCATTTTGTCTTCAATCGAGGACCGCCTGCCCGGTACTGACGATGCCCAATAGGCTGAAACAGCTGTATACCGGTGGCTCTTAAATTGAAATCAATATGGGAATGATCAAAGAGTACTAATCTATTCATTTTTTGATTTTCATGGAATTATTTTCCAGCAGCTTGACTGCATTAACCTTTCTAGATTTTATATATATATATATATATATATATATATATATATATATATATATATATATATATATAGTTAGAATTACAGATTTTTGACACACCTACATTTAGTAATTTAGTAACTTCATATTTTTTATAACTGATGTCACTCTTTGCAATCAACTTCCTTTCCTTGTTTAATGTTGAACTTATTTCGTAACCCCTTCTAAATTGTAAACCCTGTGAGAAAATATCATATTCAAATTGTGAAGATCAACGTTTCACACAAAAGTAGAGCAGGCTCTTTGTAATAAGTTACTTATACGTTTATCAAATCTGAGATTTGTGTCAAATATGATACCTAGACTTTCGACTTCAATAACCAACTAAAGTTCAACACAATCCACCATAATATTGATATCAGAGCAAATAACACGATGATCCTTATGTCGAAATACAATAATATCGTTTTTGCCAGCATACATTATCAGACTGTGTTCAGAAGCTAACTTAACGAATAAATTCAGTTCTTTATTGAGTTGAATACTAGTTTGTGATGCACTATTTGGAACCTTTGGTGTAGTCGTAATGAATATTACTGGTGTTGGGAAAAAAAAATTCAATAATATTGAGTACTACCTATTCGGGTGTCGTCCGCGTACAGATGAATATAACATTCATCAAGATACGTTATAAGATAAGAAGTGTATATAGTGAACAGCAGTGGGTCCAGAGTGGATCCTTGTAGAACTCTCGACTGAAGTTCCGTGAATCTCCACTGCTTGTCATCAGCACGCACTCTTGAAGAGCGAAAGCGCGGAGTCGCATAATCCAATGTAAAGTGTTTGAAAGTAAATCGTGAATCGTGATTTATTGTGTCTAGCCCCCTAATGAAATTAAAAGTATTAGTGCTGTGCAATATCCCTTATCATTCGAACTCAAAATATCATTTTTGACGTTTAGGGGCTGTAGTAGTACGAGTACAGCTGTGCCCCTAACGGAAGTCTGACGGAACTTTTGAAAGCAAGGAGTATCTGGTTAGATACTCCCTAAGCTGTAAGTCAATTGCTCTTTCCGAAACATTTTCCAGGGTTGGGGGGATGCTGATTGCACTCAAGTGCAGAAGGAGACACTTTTTTAGGTATAAACCTATCACACAAAGTTTCAACAATTCAACGTTCAAATCATCACATATGGTTGGTTTTTTGTGGCATTGAATTGAACTCCATTCGAAATCACTTCTACATCCTCATTAAGATATGCAACCTCCTGCTGCCTGTTTAAACCAATATTATTGTTTACATTAGTTGTAAAGCAGTTTAGAAGATTTCCAGGTGGTTTCAAAACTTAAAGAGAATCAATAAGTAAATCATTGATATTATCTGGGTTTTTCAACTCCAGAGTTATTTTGGAGTATCCCAGAAAACCCCATAATTGTATTTCATCAAAACTGTTCTATGTAAAGAAATAGGATTATTTAGTCTACCCAAAGTATGAACAACAGGGGTATTTTATGGATCCAATGGAACTTATCCGTCAAACAAAATGAAATTATTCAATTTTACTTTTATTCTCTAATATTTAAAAATCGATTCAATTAAATGAGTTATATACATGTACCTCAAAACTTTATTCTAACTTCGTGAATCGTAAATATAAATACATATTTTGTGTGATGTTTTCTATTTTCTTTTTTGTCAAGGCAATTACGAAAAATAATGTACTTTGTAGCTAATGGTGTACTTTGTAACTAATGATTCATAATAATAATTATCCTAATAAACATTTATATTTATGCGAAGATGTGCGCTAGTAAAAACCTGCAAATTGTGCACCTGCCATAAAAATGTCAAGATGCTCGTGTTATGAGGTAGAACAAGGATGTTGTCTGAAAAACTGGTATGAAAGACGTAAGAAACTCATCCAAGGACATGCGTACCAGACCAGAACAGATTTCATGCCAAATTGCTTTTGATTCCACTTTTTTCGCTTAACGAATGTTACATAAGGAATTGTTCCGATGATAATAGGAAATGAAGTGAGAATGCTGCATGTTCGATTTTTAACATTGTGGGAGGTTCGATACTTGTGCCTACAACTTCCACATAGAACTTTGTCCTGAAACTTCTCAAGATATTTTTATGAAAAAGTATTTTTGATTAACTCTCATGAAGTTTTCTTGGTTTCAACTTTTTTTATTTTGATATGGAACAACGGGTTTTGGCTGAAATATAAATTAATTTATATTTTATCGGTGAATGATGGAGGTGTTGATTTATATAATAATCAAATGAAAAATGAATACAAATACTAAAAATACCAGAACCGACTTAATCGCAAGAGTTATATAAAGAAAGAAAATATTATCAAAAGAATGAGAAAAAGAAAATAATAAGTGAAATTCCAATTATGTGCAAACAATTGGAATAAAAAAATCGTGAAGATGAATGATAATATAAAAAAGTATAATATGAAAATATAATGTAAAAAAAGATTCAAACCAAGTTACCTACTCTATGACGTTTAGATTTATAAGTATATACAGTCGTATTTGGGTTATACCTAATAGTTATCATCCGTTTGAAACATTTTCTTTTTTGTTTGAATGATATAAAGGTAGAAAAGTAGAAAGCCGAAACCTTTCTTTCTCATTTTCTTTATTATATTTTTTTACACATTTTTACGGAAGCGTTGAAGGGTCACATATTTTTATTATTTCGTTATTGGAAATAGCGACTTTAAAACTCGAAATTTCGACATTAATCTCGAAAGTCATTTAGTAGATATATATTTATTCTTAGAGGGAGCACAATTATTTGGTCCAACAGAATACAAAAGTGTGTACATTTGAGCAAAGTTGAATCAGAAGAAATCAATTGAATATTTTGATCATTTGTTCATTGGGATTTACGAATTTAAAACTCGAAATCTTTAACACTCGAACCTTTAACACTCATCAAACACGTTGTCAACCACATTCATTCCAACGTTCTCTTCAATCCAGATTTTCCAAAATATTCGAAACCCCAATACATGTAACTCCCAATAAATGTATTTCTCATATTTTCAATAGATTATTTTTACGTTTAAAAATACGTCTAAAGTATTAAACTTATTGCAAAGCTAAAATTTTATACCAAAACATTTCCTATTTGGCACTCAAACCATCATTCACCTATTTTCAAATATGCCTTCTATAATTTGCTTTGCTATACAGTATGTTCCACTTTCAATAGCCACACTCGCTAAGACTACACACAAATTCCCACGTAGGCACACATATTTGTAATAACGCAATCGAGAAACATGGAGAGTCAAGTGCTGTGGCGCTTTATATTTCTAAGGTCTTTGGCCGGGTGAAGCACGAGGGTTTGCTAGCCAAACTTCCATGATATGGCTTATCGGATCATTTTTGTTTATGGCTCTTCAGCTTCCCAAAAGAACGTTCCCTGCAAGTAGCCGTCAATGGATATCTCTCATCGAACACCATCAACGCTGGTGTTCTCCAGGGATCTGTATTGTCTCCAACCCTATTTTTATTGTATATCAACGACTTATTAGAAAAAAACAAGAATCCAATATATTGCTTTGCTGACGAAAGCACACTTGTCTCGTCATTACATTTGGATTTCAGTACATGGACTACGGAAGCAGGAGGTTGCATATCTAAATGAGGATCTAGAAGTGATTTCGAATTGGGATGAAAGTAACCAGGTTCAATTCAATGCCACAAAAACCCAGGCATCGGTGTTCTCCGAAATTGCAAAGGCTGCTTCTCAAAAGCTTGGAACACTGTTCCAAACCAGAAAACAGTACACACCTCAGCAACTTTTGATGTTTTATAAAGCTCAGATCAGTCTTTCTTTGGAGTATTGTTCTCATGTATGAAGCTCTGCCCCCAAACATACCCTGAATTTGATGGATTCCATCCAGAAAAGAGCCATCCGCCTGATTGAAGACGCGAACATCACGTGCAACCTTGATAGCCTGGAACATCGGGAGGTGTTCAAGTGACTTGGAACATTTGATTCCACCAAGAGTGGTACATATCAGAAACACGCAACGGACTGTTGCTGCTCATCGTTTTAAGGTTCAACTCAGTACACCTCGAACTTCACTGTTTAAGAACTCTTTCATCTGGAGAACTGCGTTTATGTGGAAGAAACTTCCTGAGAACGGTTTTTCTAATGGATTTAACCTCCAGCGATTCAAATCCAATGTGAATCGCACCACTCTGCGAGCGCCTTAATGATTTTCCTGTAGTGCTTGTGTTTTGTGCTTGAAAAAAACATACACAACTATGCACAAATATCTATTCCATCAAAATCTTGCATATAAGATCAAAATCAACTCTAGCCCAACACCTTTGACCTTTGACAAAGAATGGCCAACAAACTGGCCATTTAGGCCTAGCACCCATATACATTCAGTAGGAAATTTATGAAATGCAGCATATCGAAATTTCAGCCTATTCGCCTGGAATGTATTTTTCATATGATTTGCGCAGCATCCATTTGTCTATACGCTAAATGTAACTGAAATGTAACTGAAATGTCTTTTTTTTATAAAAGACACTCCGTGTTTCGAAAAATTAAAAAAAATTGAATTGACGTAGCCTAATATTAATTTTTTACATAAAATATGTTAAGGAATCGTTCCGGGGTTAAAGTCATTATTTAAAATACATTTCATATATTCAAATTTTAGTGGCATACGGGACCTCATGCATGAGGATCTCTTAAACAGCAAGGAAGTGAAATTAGTGGTACTGAATACTTGGTATTTTAGTATAGAATACTTAGATTACTGGGTTAAGTTAGGTTAGGTTCAAATTAAGTGAGTCTATTCCACCTCCAACTGCTATCCAAATTAATTAATCCTAATAATTATAATTCAATACTTCCGAAAATATGAAGAAATTGATAGTGAATACTTCATAAGTAAGAGTTCGTCGTTGGAAAAATGTAGAGTATTTGGTAGTGATACCTAGTACCTTTGAAATGTACTCACTCATACTGAATACATAAGTAGGAACATCGATACTGGTTATACAGCTCTGCTAGTTGTACAATGGAAAAGTAACTCTTTCTTTCTTTTTCAGGGCGCCGACTCGTGGGTATCTGTCCATAATTTGCAATCTCAAGGAGGAGGTATTTTGGATCCCGATGACAGGTTGAGCGACGTTGCCGATGATAGGGAACAAATCTTGGCGAGTTTTGAAGATGGGGATGGTGCTCATCTTCACGGAGGGGGAGACGGTGCAAGCGGCAGCTCTGTTGGTACGGGGAGCCCGGATATTTTTCACGTGAGTTATTTTTTGTGTAAATTTGGGATAACGTGTAATTGAATATTCTTTAATTGCTTACTGGTTAATAATAATAATAACTTCATTATGCTGAAGCCTTTTCACTCACAAAGATAATAGTGTGAGCCATCCGAGTTATTTACCTTCCTTACCTCCTGCCTTCGGTAGTTTCCCACATTTTTATTATGAAGATAGAGAAGTAGAAACCCAAAATCTTTCTTAATCATATAAAGATAATAAAATATTTAAATATTTAGGAAACAAATATATGGTAATAATTATGCTACCTATAATAAAATTTTCGTTTGAATATAAACATGAGATGCGTCTGTGCAGGACCTAGCATAAAAAATGTTAAGCTAGTGAAGTATACAAAAGAAATAATTTTGAGGTTCGCTGGGTGAATATCAGACTGCTGAGAATAAAGAACACACAGAATTGTATTCTTGGGAACCTCTGCCGCAAATTGGCGCTGCAAAACTAAAGGATAACAAATAAAATGTTATTTTGCTTTGAGAAAACTGCAAGATTTTCCGTTTTCATTTATAATAATCATTCCATTGTTCCTAAAATGGATGACTCGTTTGTTCAATCATACCAACTTCTCATCAATTGTATCTAGATACCACTGATAACTAGACCTTTCACTACTCGCTCTCAAATGCTTGACATTACTGCTCACACCGGGTCTAACAGATCCGTCCCTGAATGGAGTATTGTAGAAATCAATCGAAAAACTTGTAAAGAGACATATTTTCATGTATATTCTACAAATTAATAAATAAGCGATTGTTGCTTTTTTCAATAAAAAAGATAAAACATATGTAATCTTGAGAACTGAATCCTTATTTGAAATTTTTAAATAAAAATTAACTGGTAAAAACAACTTTGATGTAATTTCAGAGAAATCAAATGCAAAATTTGATACAGCAATTGGGATGCAGCATTTGGGCATGAGTGTGCCATACGAATTTTGCATATTTTTGAAAGTGATATTTGAATTTATAATCATTCTTGTGTAAGAAACATTGTTTTGTTACTTTAGTTGTGTTTTGCAACGATTGTATTTAAGTTTGCTGCTTCCTTCCTGGAACTCCTCTTGTTAAATTTGTTAGTTGTGCTCAGCGCTTTTTTGCAGTTGAACGTATACATTTTCAGCTATTGCTTCTATCTATATTCATCAAATTGAAGAAAATCACCATTTGTCAAACCCAAATGTTTATTGTTACATCGTATGTAGTAGAAAGTTTGTCATAATCCATATCTCACCATATACTTCCAATAGATGATCATTCATGTCTCAATCTTGATCCGAGTCACATTACATTGCTGCTTCTTACTAAAATTTCTCCTCTAAATCTGATTAGTCAATAGGAGCATCATCAAAAAGACGCTGAAGATTTTTTGGTTCTTTCTCAAAATACATCTAACATTTATTGAAATAAACATTTCCCCTTTATATTAACTAATAATGCCTTTAAAATTTATGTATATCGACAAAAAAGTACAAGTCAAAAAACAAAACACAAGTAGGTACTCATCGCACTGTACTGTGAAAACATACTTCATTTCAGTTATTTAACACCGATATCTGGCAATTTGAATGTCCCAGCATGCGGAGCATCAAACAGAGCGTTTCCAAATTTAAGGTTAATATTTTCAATCGTGTTATAGAATTTTGTTACAGAGAAGTATGAAGTGCTTATAGTTCATTAGTTATGAAAACAATTCTCAATGTAGTATAAAAGAATTAAAATCGTAGAAACTTTTCAATCAATAAAATGTAAGTAATATAAACTGTCAAAAGATCTGCAAATCAAAGAAATTGTTCGACTTGTGTACTGAGTGCAATGTGTGATCTAAATGAGAACTCTATATGATCAAACACAAACTTTAACTGTTTTGTTTTTCTTTCTCAATTGTAGAAGACTATATAGAATTATGTATTTTAGCGCGTATTTTGTTGATGACTCATGTGCATTCTTTAATCGTCCTACATTTGCTAATAGGTTTACCTATTAATTCAGAGAGTTTTTTGAAGTCATTTTTATTTTCAATATTGTGGAAAGTTGGACAGAAACAACGATTTGAATATTTGTAATTACGTTTTCTCATGTTGTCGCCCACTTTGTTCTAGAAAAAAATACCTCAGGAGCGGTTAGTGTACTAAATGTACGCCGTCTGTTCAAAAAATAAGGTGAATTTTCAGTTTTTCAAAAAATAATAGTTAATCATCAATTTCTATTTTGTCTCCTACAAAGTAGTCCCCCTCAGATGTAAAACACTTGTGACCGCATTTTTTTTCAACCCTCGAAGCAGTTCTGATATACACTTTTTGGTATGTCCTTGAGCTTTTTCAGCGATTCGGTTTTTATCCCCTCAATCGTCGTAAATCGCCGTTCTTTTATGGGTCTCTTCAATCTTGGGAACAGAAAAGAGTCGCAGGGGGGCAAATCTGGTGAATTCGGTGGCTGAGTGATGATTACGGTGTTGTTTTTGGACAAAAAATTACGAACAAGCAATATATAGTGAGCAGGTGCAAAAGCCATGAATTGTTTTTCCCCCACAATACCGGACGTTTTCTTTGTATTGTTTCTCACAAGAGGCGCATAACTTCAAAATAATACACCTTACTTACCGTACGAGCAAGAGCTCCTGATGCACTTCGCCACGGTAATCGAAGAAAACCGTGAGCAAAACCTTGACATTTGATTGGACTTTGCGTGCTTTTTTGTTCTTGGCTCTCCTGGGCTCTTCCATTGGGACGATTGGACTTTGGTGGCATGAGCCAATCAATATGCCAATATTCTCAGCAACTTCTCTCCATAACAATTTTATTTATTTTATTTCTACGGTTGTTAATGTGTTGGGGCGTCCAGGGCGAGCATCGTCATTCACATCTTCTCGACCATCTGTGAAAGGCCTGTACCACTTATAAACATTTTTCTGACTCAGAGTACAATCACCGTATGCCACTGAAAACATTTCAAGTGTTTTTGAGCACTTAATTCCATTCTTTTACACGTTTTCTATTAGCTTCACCTGTATGAATGTTTGTTTGCTTGTAACTCCCAAGCTCGGGATCTGTATTGACAGAATTATCGACATTATGCAACCTCCTTGATGGGTTGTTCAAAAGAAAATCAAAATAAAAAATGGATTTTAAGAATTATAAGTGTTAGCGAAATTTTTTACTACAGTTGAAATATTTAGATATTTAAATATTTTCAATTACCCGTGATATGAATTTCAACAATGAAAACGTTATCGTAAATTGTACACCTAAAAAATTCAGTTATTTAAATATTTCAAAAAATCAAAAATTATTATTAAGGTGCTTGAAATACATATCAAATCAAAAGATCAATTTGAAAAATAAAATTATTCAATGAAAAAATATTCTAAGTCCATTAGTTTTGAATGAAACTTCAAATCAAAACATCAAGACTGGATTGTTTTTTGAAATTATCTCTTTACTTCGAAACAAATATTACAACCGTCCGCCCTCTGTTGGAGACTTACTATACCACCTGCATCTCAGTATTACTATAGAATTCAAGACCTCAAACTTTATTATGTTGTTAAGATTTATATTACTAGTGACTAGAACTTGAAAAAAAATTATTTTTGACAATAAATTGGACTAAAAAGTGAAAAATAAATATAGTTTGAAAAACTAAGAAACACGCTTTTATAGCATATGAAACCAAAAAGTAAAAAATATAGTTTTAAAAAAGTAAAAAACAACTTTTAAAGAACATTGAACTAATTTTTTTTTTGATAAGCTCAAAACAATAACAATCGAAAAATACTAGTAGTATTGTGAAAAAAGCGTGGGCGCTAGATATACAAAAAATATGGCACAAAGCGTCCACGCTTTTTTACAATAATAGGTACTAGTATTTTTCGATCGTTATTTACATAAAATTTGATGCACATTCTTTAGTCCATTTTTTTCAGTAGCAGAAAATTGCAGAACACTTTCTTACTTTTATGCCTTTCACCAACAAACTAAAGTCGCGAAATTGCTGATACATATGTTCGAGACCAGTATACCAAAATAAAAAAAATGATGTGGCTTTTTTCATTATTTATTGATTACAAAGTTACCTCTATATTTTTGCCAAAGCTCTTTAGGAACTCATGAATTTCCTCATAGGGTATTTCTAAAGCATTTTAATTGAAACAATAATGAAAACAAGACGACTTATGTCGTGTTAAAATCTCTCATGTAACATTTTGATAATTGGTCATAATAACTTCTCTGACACGTATCTGCCATTATAATTGACACTTACATGTAAGATTTCTCCAAAATAATCTACATTTCGTGATGAAATTCATTATTCTAATATTATCTTGTATGTATTATGCAAGATATATTATGGTAATTTTACTGGTACATTGTGAAAACATGCCGAATTGTAATTATCGATAGGTGGACAGCTGAATAAAGATTCGATAGGTGTGAACACTATTTCATTGTAGTGTTCGTGAAAATAAAAAATTTACATTACTCATTTCATTTAATGCATCTTTCTATGTTTGTTGAATAAACAATAGATATCCTCATACACCCAATGCCAATGTTAATTTTCATTCAAAAATTATAATAAAAATACTTTGCTTTACTCTGAACTCATCACCTTTGCTGAACACGCGGTATTCTGTGTTCGTAGTAGTTTTTTTCAACGAATAAGTTACGAAAAAACTATTCATTACAACATGATCCTGTGATTATTATCTTTTGAAACAAGTACAACTGCGATAGTGAATTGCATTTCCAATGTGTATATTCGTTTTCACACGAGGGTGTTTCTAAAAAAAATTATAGTTCCTGTATATCATTCCTTAAGTGCTAAAGCACAGAGGAATAATATAACGAGTTGCCATGGACCGTCAACCGCTCTTAGGATGATATTCTCATCCAACGCGTTCAGTGCTGTAGTATCGAAGGATTCGACGGTTCCACGAACATCGGATTAGTTATAGTAAACGGTCGAATATTGATATTGTGTTCAGTTTATTCCCTGTTGTTATTATTGTTTTTAGTTTTTGTAGTTAGTTATTGTTGTTTGTTTTATTATTAAGTGATTAGAAAATGGGAGATTTCAAAAAGACATTATTATATGAACGCACGCCAATAGAAAAAGAACGAAATTGGCCCTGCACTTCGTTTCGAGGTCACCACAAACTTTGTGCATTTATGAATGAAAGTAGTGGGAGTGGACTTACTGGTTGATTTTACTGTGGCTGAAGCATGTAGATTTTCCAACTGTAGACTTTCAAAGTGACAAAGTGAAAATTATATTTTTATAAAGCGTGACAATTTCCATCATGAAAATTTAAAGCCTTCTCTAGGCCTCCTAGGTCATATTATGCCACCAGTTTCTTAGACATTTTCTTGCATTGTGACTTCAACCGAAGAAAATGTTGAGGAAGTGAAAAAAATCATTGTGGAAAATTGTCGAATCACAACTAGAGAAGTTGCTGAGCCCTATCGAAATCAGAATCAGAATGGAAAATCATCAACAAAATAGTCCGAACTCGGTTGATATTTTTATTTTTTCTTTAAGTTTCCTAATTTTGCTAGCTTGAAACTGATTTTTTTTCTCGAATGAAAAGAGCTGTGAATTTTCTGCCAAATTGATAGTACTTAAAGATATACATGATGAACCAACATCAAAAGAATCGGCCGATCAAGGCCAACTATTTTGTTGCTGGTTCTCGTAGTGTATTTGAGTACCCTCCTGATGAGCAACAAATTTAAAACACTTTTCCTTTCCAGGAAAACCAGTTTCAAGATAGCAAGAACGAGGAAAATGAAAAAAAAATATCGAAATCGGCCAATCGGTTTCAACTATTTTGTTGCTGATACTCAAGGTGTATTTAAGTTTACTCTTGGTGAGCAACAAATTTAGAACATCTTTAATTCCAGGAAAAACCAGTTTCAAGATAGCAAGATCAGAAAAAATGAAAAAAATTTTTAAATGTAACTCAATCTTCTGTAAAGATCAAAGGAAAAGTATATAATTTATTGAGTTACCTTGCTACCTTTATATCACAATAGCATTATTTGCGATTTCTAGGGATCGGCACAAGCAACAAAATCATTGTTTTGGCAACTAATTAGCAACTACATATTTAGCTACAAATTGATGTATTTTTTTTGTAATTTTGCTGGATTCGCCATGCTAGCTGATAGGGCTAAGTTGCTGAGGATGTCTGCATATCGGTTGGCTTATTACATGCAGTTTTTCGGAAATTTAGGTCATGCATCGTGTGACAGCAAAGTTCGTTCCAAAATTGCTGAATTTTTACTAAAAATACCTTCGTATGAACATCGCTTGGGAATTGTTGAAAGACGTCAACGGCGATACAGATTTGCTTTAAAAAGGGTCATAACTGGTGACGAATCATGGATATGTAGTTATGACATCGAAATCAAAGTTCAGTCGTCCCAAGAACCAAGAACAAAAAAAGCACCCCAAGTCCGATCAAATGTCAAGGTTTTGCTCACTGTTTTTTTCGATTACCGTGGCGCAATGCATCAGGAATTCTTGCTACGTGGTCGTACGGTCAATAAGGAGAACTTGTATTATATTGAAAATTTGCGCCGCTTGCGAGAAGCAATACGAAGAAAATGTCCGGTATTGTGGAAAAACAGTTCATGACTTTTGCATCAAGATATATGCATCTGCTCACTTGTAATTGCTTGCTCGTAATTTTTTGACCAAAAATATTGTATTCACCAGATTCACCAGATTTGGTCCCTTGTTCCCAAAATTGAAGAGACACATGAAAGGACGGACATACTTAAAGTGCATTATCAGAATGATTCGAGGATTGGAAAAAATGCTGGCACAAGTAGATTATATATGTGGGGGATTACTTTGAAGCAGACAAAATAGAAATTGATGAAAATTTTTTGAGACATCGTATAAAGCTTTCGGCAACCAAGTGTTGTCCATCTTCATACCTGGCTACACCGCAGTGATGAAGTCTATAGCCAGAAACACGTGTCTGCGGTTCAGCCCTTTTTTGAGTGTTAAGTCCGCGAGTTCTCTTTTTGTTTTAGATCAAACACACTCGTTAACATTTTTCAGTATACTGTTATAAATACTCTTACCACTGTCTAGTATTGGAAAATGTCTGCAACGTTTCTGGTTTCATGTATCAACTACTAATCAAAATTATATACTTCATGAATTACTCCTGAAATTAGAGTATTCTTCCTTTTCTGATACATATATTTAGTGACACATTGAAAAAGCATTTCTTTCGTCACCTCACACTTGTCGAAACACCTAACTTGTTTCGTTAACGTTGGTAACGAACGATTTGAAAATTGTTCTCGTTTGAAGCCCCTAGCCTGCCTCACTATTTAGATATAATTAATCTTGTAGACAAAAAGTGTAAACGATCTCCTGTCATCTAAGAATTCTTCATATTTATTAGAAGGTATGCGGAACACTTCAAAAACCATGTTATCCATTACAAATATTCCACAAGAAGCAAAATTAAGTCTAATTTTCCAAGACTTCTCTCGGTTATAAATTACTTTCAACTCAACATACTGGAAATAGAAAAACAGAAAAATGCGAAGTGAAAGGAATGGGTTATGGGATCGTCACTGTGTGAACTATATTATAATACAAACATATTTCCCAATAATGACAAATTTAATGAGTTTTCCTACGTTTCCGGGTTTATTGTTAGCCGAGGTCTGCCGATTTTTATACCTGACGTTTCATCTAATACTGCGGCAGGTACTATCAAAGCTATTTTAGTATTAAAATTCAAAATTTTATGATGAATGATGAATAAGGTTTGGACAAGTAAAACAAGTAACTCATCGTTACATGTTAAATTGGGAAAGCAGGATTTGACACGACCAAAATATGTTGATGAAAGTTCAACAAAAGCTTACAAACTATTCATTCATTTCATTCTGTCAGTGAATCAACTTAGCCTTTAATAATTTGCGGCCGATAAATTGAACATTGCGTTACCTGATACTGCAATGTTGCCAATCAACTTTTTTTAAAGCAATGACGGTTTTTTCGACTTCTGAGCAGTTCTCACTCGACATGATATTTTACCATACATATACTCAACTATTCAAATCGTCTAAAGGAACAATTCGTTCAGGCCAGTCTCAACTCCCTACACTGACTCCCTACATGAACTGACACCTATCAGAAAATAACTATTCCCCTGGCTAATACCAAGAAGGGCGTTGGATTATATTCGACAGTCGTCAGTGCGGGATTATGCACTGAATTTATTCCTGCATATACTGTTGTCGATACGATACAACTGCCGCAATAGATTTTCAATTATTGGAACACACTTGCAGACCGGTTTCGGACTGTTTGGCCACTCATCAGTGCAAGATAGTGTCTATCATCAACATAAAGTCGATGATTTCCGATATTTGAAAATCCAATTCCTTCAGAGTATCATTCCTCGAACTAAGCTGAAGCTTACAACAAACGACAGGTTTGTCGTCGCCCCATCTGCCTGTGAACGAGGTAACCAACTGCATATCCGAAATTTGCCCAATTTCTCGTATATGGAAAGAAAACTTTTCACATTTAGTCAGTGGGCATATGTGAAACTTAACTTTTCTTCAACCAAACCTATAGTCTATTTCAAAAGAGTGTAGAGTAATAAATCATGAAGTGTCATAAAATTTGCCTGAATTTCGTTGTCGTCCATGGGCGTAGGCAAATCTTAGGATTATTAAACTTAATAATTAAAGTAAATTAAAAATTACAGACATAGATAATAATAAAAGGCCATTTTTGGGAAGTAATTTGGTCTAAAACTAAGTACCTACATGTATTTAGGTAAGTAAAATTTCTTAAAAAAAGATTAAGATTAATTTTAGTGGTTCTTGTAAACTTATTTAATATGCAATTTGGGTTCATATACTTGAGCATGATTTCTCAAAAAAGGGTTAACACTTAGTTCCGAGGTGCCATGTCATTATAATAATCCCTTTTTGACCCTGCCCACCAATCATGCAATACCTATTAAACCCAGGTAATTAAGAAAAAGGGTTTAAATATGTTGTAATGGTGTCTTAAACATTCGAGTTATAATAGTAATTGTTACTACACCAATTAAACGTACAGTGATATTGTGATATAGAAATAGTGAAAAAGTTATAAAATGGGGACATTTACTCCAAAGAAAAGAAGTGTACAAAATTCTCCGCTATCTGTTTGCGAAAAAGTTATAATTTTAAATGTATATGATTGCATAAAACACGATCACCCTAGTTTGTCTGTGCAAGAAAGTGTTGAGCGATGTGCCCGAATGACTGGAATTGGACAGTCCACGATTTTTAAATTATTGCGAGAAAGAAAGATATCAGGCCAGGTAAGTCCATGCAAGAGAAAATCAGGAAGAACAATAAAAATCTTAGATGAAGACACCAAATGTGACATTCGAAGGAAAGTTCATTCGTTTTATTTTAAAAAGGAAATACCCACTCTTGAAAAAATATTTATCGAGATAAGCCAAGATAACGATATTCCTTTGATATCCAGAAAACTTTTATGGAAAACTTTAAAAAGTATGAATTTTGCCTGGGAAAAGCACAATCGAAAGGCACTATTACTGGAAAGTGATGAAATTGTTTGCTGGAGACGAAAATATTTGACAACTATAAAGCAGTACCGCAGAGAGCAAAAGAAAATTTTTTATCTTGATGAGACGTGGATAAACGAAGGTTATATAGTCAAAAAAATGTGGCAAGATAAAAATATAACAAGTTCTCGCCAAGCTTTCATAGAAGGCCTTTCGACGGGTATTAAAGTGCCTTCGGGAAAAGGGAAGATGCTTATAATTGCTCACATTGGAAGCGAAGACGGATTTTTAAAAGAAGGTTTGTTAAGCTTTGAGTCGTGCCGGACGGGAGATTATCATGAGGACATGAATTCGGATGTCTTCGAAGACTACTTCGGGGAAATGTTAAAATTTCTTTTAGCTGATTCGGTCGTGGTTATGGATAATGCAAGCTACCATTCAAGGCGCTTAGAGAAGGTACCAACTTCAGCTTGGAGAAAGCAAGAAATTATTAACTGGCTGTCAAATAAAGGTATTCAGTTTGAGACGAATTCAGTTAAGAAGGAACTACTAGCCATAGTAAAACAACATAAATCTCGCTTCATGAAATATGCCGTAGAAGATGTAGCAGAAAAGTATAAAGTAACTGTGCTGCGCCTACCGCCATATCATTGCCAATTAAATCCTATAGAACTTATATGGGCACAAGTTAAAGGATATGTTGCAAGGCACAATACCACATTTAAAATGAAAGATGTCAAGGTATTGTTTGATCAAGCCATTATGGAAATCACATCAGAAAACTGGCAAAAAGCAATCCAGCATGTTTTAAAAGAGGAAGATAAAATGTGGGAACTGGACAACTTGGTCGATCAGGTGGTTGACCCTATAATTATAACACCAGGGGATGATGACAGTTCCTCGGATGAAGACTATACTGATGTAGAATAATTTAATTGAATTGTAAATATACTGTAGCGGGATAAGCAATCTGGACAGAGACCAGTGTATCAGTGACAGTGACACTTTTGCTTAGGTTAGGGTTTAGAATTAAGGGTAGTCTGAATAATTATTTTCTCGGAAGGTTCTCGAAAATTGTACCTAGTAATCTCTAGAACATTCAATTAGGGTATAAATAGAGTGTTGTTAAACGTTAAGGGAAGTTCACAGTTTTAGTATTGTTCAAGTGTCAAATTGTAATAACGTATCCAGTAAAGTTCTTGTCGTTTTTGTGAATAAATTGATTTAAAGTCCCCACAAGTGTTTCAATACGTAAAGTTCGTTCGTGTGTGTTTGTGAGTATTTCCCGATTTCGGTTCGTATATATTTTATTGTTACATTTTATATTTTTTTAATAACACTGTTCTGCTGTATTAAATTTTTATTTCCTTTAATATAATTTTTATGAATGCATATTCTTTTGGCAATTATCCCACTAGCGCGCCTCTGGCTCAGTATTTATCCGTCGATAACAATGGACAAATCCCTTAAAACAGGGTGATACCTACCTGCTCTTTATGAAACGACATAATTTTGCAATGCGGACTAGGGAAGTGACAGAATTTATTGACGGATCACCCTGTAGCGCTTTTGAATACTTAATGAGATTTTATTACTCTACACTCTTTTGAAATAGACTATAGTAAATAAAGAGTATCATGTTATTTCTCAAAATTAGTTTTTCATGCTATTCAAAACCTAGCTCGTTCAATATTCTGAGACAGCTGTATCCTAGTCGTGATTTGTTATCTACTAAAATGAAACTTGAGTTGTGCGAATCGTTGGTGATTTCTAAATTATACTATTGTGATAGTATATATGGTCCAGCACTTCTACAGGCTGATGCAGCTAGATTATAAATGATCCAAAATTCCTGCTTACATTTTTCTCATGGAATACGGAAATTTGATCAAATTAGTATGAAATTTGAAGAAACAGAATGGCTCAAATTATAAGGAGAACACAAGAAAATATAATATGCTAGTTATTCCCAAACACTCAAGTGTTCTTTAGCGTATTCAGCACCCAAATTTTATAACACTCTTCCTAAGAAGTTCTGGAACATCTTTTTTCAATAAGAAATTGAAAATTTTATATCAGTCACTGTAGATTTGCTTTTAAGACGGACCTGTATATGATAATTATTTACGCTATAGTTACAAATATGATGAAAAATATATTTGAGAAAGTCAGGCACCAATTTAATTTAATTTTTATACTTTATAATTACACTAGTATAAATTGTTCTGAAATAAGTATATTGAGTATTTTCAAGTATTTTTCATTTTATATACCCTGATTCTCAAATAGTACTCGTATAGTTGTCTCTAAATTGAAAAGCAGCCTAGGCTGATTCTTCACCTTTTCGTCGACATTTAATTATTGTTCTGAAATTTGGTATTTTATAATTTTTTTTCATACCGAAGTATGCGCTGGTCAGGTCCTATCCCCCGAAGCCCCGATACATTCGGGGGGTGCGCCAGCATTATCAACCAACGATCACTCCCCACACCGTGGGGTAAGTGATCATTGGGTCCGAGAATCATGTGCCTTGAGCAATCGCAGTGAGCCAAGAATGACAGCCTTCAGCATCTGTCCGGCTAAGATTTCTGCGTTAGTGCGGCAAGCCGGTATGATTTTAAGATTCAAGAGTAGAGAGTGTATCATTCCACATAGGACTCCTATAATCAGAAGAGTGATCTGGATAGAGTCTGCGTAATTCGAAGAGAAAATCTTGATATTTTATCCTCCTCTTTTCTGACTATATTCGTCTCGCCAGGAGTTGAAAACTCCACGACAAATATCATTTTGCTCTTGTGGTCAAGAAGGACTACATCAGGCTTATTCGCTTGTATGAGCCTGAGGGCGGGGAACGAATAGTTCCAGTAAATTCGGCACTTCTCGTTCCCACAACGGATGCAATATCCCCCGGAGCGTAGAGCAACACCGGTGTCTCGTCAAAACCGTAAGAGTGCCGTAGATGGTAATATAGCACTCTTAGGGCCGCGTTATGTCGATGGATATAGGCCGAAACCGCGTATGCTGGACATGCTGATAGCAAGTGCATTAGGGTCTCGGGCGCCTCGCGGCAGGATCTGCACCTTGTGTCAGAAATCTCTATACCCAACACGCGACTGCGGTAGACTAAGGTGTTGAAGACACCATCCTGGCAAGCCATGATGAATCCCTCAGTTTCCGAAATGAGTCCACTCGACCTGAGAAAAGCGAACGTCAGGCGCTTTGATAAGCCAAGGTCTCCAATGTTATTGAAGAATATCCATGCATTGGTTTATCCTTGTGTTTTCGCAGAAGTAAGGTGATCTCTGCGGCTTTTATCTGAGCTTTTGATGAACGGGTTCCAACTTGGTGAGGTGACAGAGTTGTGAGCAGTTAGCTCTAGTTTTTTTTTTAATTTCATCTTAACCTACAGTTTAGTCACTTTTATTTTAAACTGTCAAATGGAATTTGTATTTCTCAATAGTTCAGTAAGAATCTTTACTGGTTCCTTTGTGTTGAGCATATGTTCTTTTTGTTACTGCCATATATAATTATTTATAGTTTGACGAAATATGAATCATTATAATTGAACTATTAGGTTCATTTGTGTAATTACACAATATGGATCATTGTTAATTCTGAAGCATCTAGACCTAACAAAAACGTCTTGCACTCAGGATGGAGAGCACAAGTATGGCCCAAACTACCTCCGAACGGACATCGAAGTCACCGGAGAACAGATAGCGTCGGGCGTTCCTCTGCTCCAGGTCCGCCGAGGGAGCGAACCCAGTCTCAACCAACTTCCTGCTGGCCCTCCTGCTCCTGCGGAACACACGAAGCGATGGAGCGCTGCCCCTTTGATACTGGAACCTCCTAGTTCAGGGTACATCAGTCCGGACTGGATGGATGACTCCAAAGAAGAAGAAGAACCATGTTTCAGAAGAATCGCTAGGGATGGGAGCAATAGGCTGTCGATGCAGTTTTTGGGCGCCGACAGTGCAGGGTAAGTGAATTAAAAAATCTTTGCAACTTCAATTGTAATATGTGTTCAGAAAATAACAAGAATTTAAATTTTTTTTTATATATTTTCGTCTACATTAATTTTGTTGCCTTCAAAAAAGTACCCACTAGATATTATGCACTTGTGCCGATGCTTCTTCCAATCCTCGAAACACGTCTCAAACTCGATCTGCAGCATTTTCAGCGAGGCATTTTAAATATCGTCCATGCTTGTGACGGCAGAGAGATTCTCTCTATTTTTGGAAATAGGAAAAAGTCACCCGGAGCCATGTCTGGCGAATATGGGGGCTGGGGCATCATTACAATATTGTTTTTGGCCAAAAGTTCACGAACAACAATGTGAGCGGTGCATTATCATGATACAAAAGCCACGAATTGTTTTTACCTCAAACCTGGCTATTTCGAATTCCAAAGGCAACGGATAGCAATATTTTCCAGTATGAAATGTATGTGTATGAGTATGTACTGTCGTGTACTGTGTGTACTGTTTTTAGCAAATAAGTAGGTAAGTAGGTAGTTTATTTCTACCCGTGATGTGAGTTACATTCATGGCAGGTAACAAAAACATATTGATACTATAATCATAGTCTAAAGACACACATATAAAATGAGTGAAAAAATTAACTCAATTCGTGCACAGATTTACATAGGTACACAGAGAATAAAATTAGAATAGTTATATGAAAATCAAGACAAGTAACATAAAAAAAACATATCTAAGAACATCAGGAACATATGATGAGGAAATATGCACATATCTCAAACTATCCAGGAGTTTGCAATATCAACATAACCATTTACATAATAAAAGAGTTGTGAAACAGGAAGTGTTTCTTATAAAACTAAAAATATACAATGTTGATAATGGCATCATACCAAGTTTGACGAAATTTTCACGAAAATGATCTCTATAACCTATGCCTGCCAGAATTGTAATAGCCTTTTTCTGACATCTAAAGACATCCAGCGAATGAGATTAATTTACCCAGAGCAAATTTCCATAAGAAAGCCTCGAATGGAATGAGTAGTAGGCCATTTTCATAGCATGCAGATTCGTGAGATAATAGTTGTCTAAATAATGCACTGAATAATTTATATACTGCTTGATTTACACGACTGGACAAATTTATTCTGTCATCTATAGTGATCAAAAACAAATTCAAAATTCATTTATTGGTCTTCAGGTCAAGTTATTGACAATAGACAAGACAGATAATTAAGTATACTTAGATGCTAGTGTAAGTCGAATGACAAAATAACTGTATAATAGTTAGTAACAAGATGTAGAGCTAATAATAATAATGAATATTTGATGTGGAGATTGTGTTCTGATTGAAAAAAGATTTGGGCAGTTGCTAACAAGTTAACATTATTATGTACTACATTGTATGATGTGCACAGTTCATTAAAATTATCAAAAGAACTGTCATTTAAGAATTCCTTCAATAGTTTCTTGAAATTGTTGAGTAATATAACTACTACAGTAATTTTTCGTAGAATCTGCTTCGATGTCTGGGAACCACTAATTAATTTCTGGTTCTTGTTCTGTAATCGTGAAACACCCTATTTTGTGTGTATATATATATATATATATATATATATATATATATATATATATATATTATATGGAATTATTTTCCAGCAGCTTGACTGCAAAATGAATTAATATTTTGTAAGCTTTTGTTGAACTTTCATCAACATATTTTGGTCAAGTATCAAATCCTGCTGTTCCAGTTTATAGATCGATGTTAATGTGAGGACCTTTTCTTTAGAAGCATATCTGCATATTTCCTGTGACTTTATTCCAAATATGAGACTTTTTTATGGTATAAACTCTGTTACTTCCACTGTCTGTCCCCATAATATGATATTATAGCAGATATGTGGGTATACAAGGGCGTAGTAAGATGTTATGAAATGTTGTAGTGCTTTAGTTTTAATAGGGAGAAGAATGATCTGTCAGTAATTTGCATAAGTGGTCCAGTTGAGGTTCCAAGAAATTTTGAAGTCTATATGCGTTCCCAGAAATTTTGTCGATGTTGTGAAAGTATCTATGTTTAGGTTGGGTTTGTTTTTTCTTTATTTAATATTAGACGATTAGCAAAACACTATGTTTTCATATGTTCATATACCTCTGCAATTTTAATTATGGTCTCTTCTTCGTTTTTACCGGATATGGCTGCCGACGTATCGTCATCTAATGTTATCGTTGTTCTTGGTAGATTTAGGTCGTTGATGAATAGTAAGAATATTAGTGGTGCCATTACTATAGTGGTTTTATTCTGTCTAAAAATTGAATGTTTTTCCACATGTCATCTAAATAAACATAAAGTTTTTACATCTATATACGCGTAAAAAAACTCCGAGAATTGGAAATTTCTAAGAATGATACTTTTTACCAGTTTCATTAAATGTTTTTTTTGGTTCAGGTATTTTATTTCATCTAAAATTCCAATTTGGTTATATTAATAGAGTAGAATGCTTATTATTATTAACGAAGTGAGAACTGCATGTGCATGTGAGATTATTTGTTTTCAATAACTCTATAGGAAAGACTTACGTCACTAACAAGTTACCATCAATCTTCGATACGGCTTTTGCCATTCAAGTATAATATAAATAAAAAAAGAGGTCCCAAAACTGTACTCTTCGAAACACCTGGAGTTCCTTTTATTTAAAAAAATAATTGGTACATTTTAGCCTATTTAATAAATATCTTGAACCAGTTTATCGTTGTCAACTTTTAAGTAATGAGTTTGTTTCATTTATTTGGAAAGGCAACTGCTGTTTGTTTATATCATCCTAAACTAACTTCCAGTTGAATATTGTTGATTGTAAAGCGCCCTATACACATGGGAATTGGGTTCGCCAAACTTGGTTCGCACGAACCATTTGTTCCGGTGTGGGTGGTGTTTGACGAACCAAGATCGCCACAATTTCTCACGAAATTGGCCTTTCATCGGATTGGAAAACATTTATTCGGTTCACCGGCAGGGCGCACCAAGTTCCTCTGTGTGTGGAGGAGGGGAACCGTTTTTCGCCATTCTTCCCAGTGTTTGTGGTAATATGGCGCACAAAAACTTCAAGTCCTCCAAGTTTCTTCCACTAGCTGGGTAGCAAAGTGTAGAAACGAGGCGATTTTCGGCCAATATCGACTTTCTCATGTGAGTTGTTTTGATATGTAGGGTGTCAAAAGTTCCAATAAATAATTGAATTGAGTTGAGTTGAGACCACTTCTCTCTCACAGTGCTTGGTCCATTGCGATGTTTTTTTCTTTTTTCTTGTAAACCCCCAAATTCACATAATTAAACAATAAGAGCTGCCATCTTCGAAGAACTCATCCCAACTGCTGGAATGAAACTGGTGAAGTAGCGAACCGTTGTTCACATTCCCCCAATGTGTGTCGGAAGTGACGAACCAAGAACTTAGTTCGCGGAACCAAGTTCAGCGAACAAAGGTTCCTATGTGTGTAGGCTGCTTAATACTGTTTCTCAGGAACACATTGAAAAGTGAAACACCTCATTTGTGCACTATCTCAAGATTTTTTTGTTTTCAGCTATCGTTGGGCCGAAGCTGCTGAACGGGCGGTCACCTCCAGAAACCATTTAACCACCTCATTGCCAAGAGAAGCGAGACGGAAGGAACCCCTTGGACAAGCCAACAACTCAACGAGTCCTCTTCCATCTGCCGTTGATGTAGGGGAAGTTATCGTGATAAGGAATGAGCCCGGTCCTCTTGGCATCCACGTAATTCCCGATTATGATACCTTGGGGAGGGAAAGGGGGCTACTTGTTAAAGGTATCGAGCCCGGAGGGAGGATCGACAGAGATGGAAGATTGGCGATTTACGATAGGGTCGTCGAAATCAATGGAGAGAATTTGATCAATATGCCCTTTCAAAGGTGAGATATTTTGATTGTTTCGTCATATGCAAACCATTGAACAAAAGTAATTTTTTTGTAGAGGAATTCTTCTACTGACCTTTCTGGTGATTTTCACCTGAATCTGAAAAAAGACTGTAATGGAGAACTCCTCTGCCAATAATTTCATATACTTCATTGCTTGATTATAAATCATCAAAAATTGCCTTCTGCTCACAATATTTTTCAATGTTTCAAATCTGAAAAAAAATTATCTCAACCTTTTTCATCAAATGAGTTGCATAATAATGATAATTAAAGATATTCGTTGTTATCTACCCTTGGTATGTTATTAGCACAAATACATGAAAACAATGAAGCCATTCAATTAATTTCCCAGATATATCTGTTTATGAATGATCAGTTATTTTCTGTTCTGTCTGTTTAGAATATGTTTTTCCGTTAATCAGCTGTCGCCCCCCATACGAAAGACAACTCTCAGAAGTTGAGAAACTTGTGCGAGCTAAGAACTAACGAGGTCTTACCTTTCAACGTGTGATTCCTAACATTCCTAAATTGAAAATTAAATATGGTTTCTTGAAATGTTCCCAATTGTGAAAATGGTAAATAATTTCCGCTTTATACACTAAACAAAATTGTAGATAATCATGATTAGTACTAAAATAAGATGTTATGACAATATTAATCGTAAACAAAAGAAGATGTATGCATCTCCACTCACAAGCAATTTAGGTGAAATTGGTTACACGTGTGAATCATTGTATTCGTGCCACGTGCCAGTATAAGGATGTCTGCAGAATGCTGTATAATGTCCGCTGTAGATAGATCCACTGTGACTAGAAAGTGCATCTAGATTATAACGACAAGGAGTCACATTGTCTAATCCATCTAGAAGAAATTCGATGGCAACATTTAACTTGCCTCTAAATCTTTTAAATTATCTGCTTAGTTACTCGTTTGAGAAATAAGTAATGAAATCAGATTCCTCGAAGTTGAGAGTGAACTTTAGTACTCATTGAGTCATTCGTGTACCTAGATACTATTTCTTGTGTAACTCAACACTTAATAATATTTTTGGAACCTAAATGACTCGATTTTAACAAGTTATTTCCGTATCATTTTTTCGTATATAGGAATTATAATGGGACTTTTTGGAAAATATTCCACCCCTGAAACTCAAATTACAAATATAGTAATAATACTATTTTTAAATAGCATTCAACAATTAGATGCAAGATACATACAAACTACTTTTGAAGGTAAAGCAATAACTTTCGTTGTATCATGGACAATTTATATTACTACATAGTATAAAACAAAGTCGCTTCCTGCTGTCTGTGGCTGAACCCTACGAGATAGATTAAAAAATGTACTTCATTATTGTACACCTTAAAAATGTCTACAAAAAACTCTCAGCGATAGGGATGACCCACAATAACCATTTTTCATCCTTGAGAAATAATGGATTATTTATGAAGCGATTTTGAGCAATACAGAATTAATCCTTATCCAATTGAGTACCTTAAAGAGATTGTGCATTTAATATCATTTTGCATCAATATGGCCCTTCACAGCATGTAATTTAAATGAATATTTTCGAAGATATTACAGATTTAAAATGCAGAGATATAGCGGTTGCGGTGGTATCGACCGGGGGGGCGACGGCGCGTGCCTATAAATAGCTCATCGAAGGCCGCGCTTAGTTCTATAGCACTTTATGATCAGCAGCGATCGCACGTGTTTATATGTATCTTTAGTATCAGCATTGCACCCGTGCGGAGCTGGGGCGGTTCGCTAGTTCTTTATAAATTATGAGTTCCGTTGATAATATTTTAAGTTTTTCCAATATACTTGTGATGCACTGTTTGGAACCTTTGGTGTAGTAATGAATATTACTGGAGTTTTTTCCCAGCATCAAATCGTTATTTTTTAACACCTCGACACAAACTCCAGTAATATTCATTTTTTTCAATATTTCCATTCGCGGTTGTTGAGTATAGCTGAGCCAGATAAATATGAGAATGAACCTACTAAACTGTTTTTTTTTTATTTCATCTCATGTTAGTTCACTCAGCGACATAATTATTATTTTGGTAGATTTACTTTTGACATACATTAGTCTGAAGATAACTGTTTCATTATCACTTTGTATGCTAGCTTTACTGGGATTTTTATCATCTGCGTCATAGAGAGAATCCAAATAAAAATTTAATTTGCAAGTTTATGGTATGATATCGTAAATGATAAATAACTGAATAAAAGTTACGTTGGAACAGCAAAACACAATTGTAAATCAGGCTGATTGGTACCACCAATTTTTATTGTAATTTACTAGGTGTTATCTTATTCATGACTTTCAGTAGAGCAAATAATCATTTTACAATTAAATAAAAGGTTAAACTAAAACCTCCGATGCAGAATAAATTCAAAGCAAGCAGTTTTTCAATCGCCAGAAATGCAATACTCTTCTCGATGTGCGTTACTCCAACCAAGTTGGCCCTTCGGGAGATAAAGAAAACTGGTAATTGAAAAAACTGTTAGTTTCGGATTTTTATTTTTGCAAATCTTCGCCATTTCTAACATTTTTTATCAGGATTTCAGGTGAATTCAGAATTGTTTTGGTTCTGCAATTATATTGTACATTCACTCAACTCCATGCACTCAACTTCGTAACAATTTTAAAAACTATTTATAGCTGTAGATTATAATATTGAAAAATGATATATATGTGAATACTGTTTTGGGTGAGTCTCGTTTGTATTCCTTCTATATAAATAAATAAAAAAAGGAATTATTCATTGCTCAAACTCATGTCATTTCATATTCTACTCATTGCTAAAAAAATAGTGATTGTCCTAGAAAGTTGAGTTTTTTTGGGATTATTTCGAACCTCATAAATATTCACGCGTGACAGACTCTTTGCCATTTCTGATTGATTAAGAATTTTTTTATTCTTCAAAACAAGGTATTTTTTGAGATTATTTCGAACAATCTCATGAATACTCTTTGCCATTTCTGATTGGTTACTCTGAAAAAATCTTAGTTGAATGAATAACTTTATTATTGAAAATCACATTTTACAAATAACAATTAATTAATTTATTGTATTATATTAAACCACAGAAGTGAAAAATTAAGAAAAATTGTTTTCACCACAACAAGGTAGAATTTGATAAGTATGAGAACTTGTAGATTTAGTGAAATATGATATCTGGGCATGAGATGCCATTAGGTGCTTCCTCACTGCAAGTGAAGTATTCATTATCCAAAAAAAAGATAATGAGAGCTTAGAAAAAGTTGATTCCAGAAACCATGCCAAACCAATCTTTATAAAATGGGTCATACTTACATTACCTTCCATGTATATTCTAGAAGCAATATTGTTTGTACATGAAAATAAAAATAAATATAATATTGGCTCCAGGATTCACAATTATGATACAAAACACAAAGATATCGTCAGGCTACCGAAGATGCATTATCAAAACACAGCCAAACAACGGAGTTTCTTCCCATAAAAATATATAACACTGCCTAGTGAGTGGAAAGACCTTCATATAAAAGAATTGAAGTTCAAAGTGAAGAATTCACTTGTCACCCAAGCTTTCTATAAGATTGATGAGGTATTCAATTGTCAGTGGTCCTAATATATGTATAAGTGCGTGTATTTATGTGTATTTATATTGTGAGTTATAACTATTGTATTGTGAGATTTTTCCTTATGTACTGTATGTATATTTTTTTATATTTTTAGTAAGACGTACCTAAGCAAATTTTGTTATTGCAGATATTTTGGAATGTAACAGAAATTGTAATTTGAGGTCAATAAAATTTCTTTCTTTCTATGATCACCTATGAAGTATCAAGGTAATGCATATTTAAAGTATACCTATGCAAATAAGCATTCAGTACTACCAAATAGTTCTATTGATATATTTGAAATATTTCTAAATTTTTTACTATTGTTCATTTTGAGACTACAAGTTAATCGACTTCTTCTTCGTCTCCTGAAGATAAGTGCTTGTTTTAGTTTGGTTTTCAAGTTATCGATAAATTTAATGGGATGCCCCTGTAGATTCTGATAAATGGTCAGTTACTTTATAAGTGAAATAATCTGAAAGTTGTTCCGACAAGTCATGACTTACTTTACTTACCTTCTAGAATGACCCTCACAAACTTTGTACTTATCTAACTATATATTCCTCAGAATGTGAAATTGGTTGTCAAAATTCAGTCTATTGTTTTTGTTATCATTGGGAAAATTATTTCACTTGGAAAATTATTCCTATCAAGAAATGGATAAAATAAATTGTATCCTGCATCTACTACATTGTCTGTAAAATCATTCTCTTGATATCCTGGATATCCTACTATCGCCGATGCATTTTTAGGATTCACCAAGAAGGCGGGTCCGTTTTTAATTTTTCCTGTTCGGTAATCACGATTTTGTTCACAACTGAAAAAACCTACTTCTCGTCTATTTTTCTGGTCTTTCAGATCATTGACATTTATCCTTCCATACTTGAATTGGTTCTAGTTCTATAATGAAGTGTAGTTGCATTAGACCTGGCACTGTTCCGTAATCAGTATCAGCCTTTGTGTGTGTTTTCTTTTTTTTGGTTGCCTGCAATTGGTTGCTAAGTTGTAATATAACGGAATCTGATTAGATTCTTGAAACCTTAAGGACACCTTATTTCAATTATCTATCTGAGTGTGAGAGTTTTATTCAAAGAAAAAATCGTCAAATTTTCAAAAGTTTGAATTGTCCCAATATTTAACTGAAATATGGACACAGTTTTAATTACTTGTGATGCACTGTTTGGAACCTTTTTTGTAGTAATGCATATTACTGGAGTTTTATCCCAACACCAAACTGTTATTTTAACACCTTGACATATGTTTCGATTACCAAATGATGTTCCTCTTGAAGATGATCATTTGGTGATCGAAACACGTGTCGAGGTGTTGAAATAACGGTTTGAAAGATCAGGTAGGAGTTCGATGATCAACCAGAAAAACAAAGAAACTCTAAGTTTAATAAGATATTGGTGGTCACCACATGTCAAGAAATTATTATCTTTCAGTAAAGGAGGCATATTTTGGCCTGCAAAACAGTAATAATTAGTATACATGCAATGCTTAGCTTATGTAACTGAGTTTCAGTAAGGATATGTTCCAGATATGTAGGTATTATTCTGTACAACCAAGACAAAATAAACGTAATAAGAGAAGTATTATTTTTTACGTTTCTTCAGTTGTTAAGTTTCATTTTCGATTCCTAGACAGATAAGGTGTGGTGCTTTTTGCTAATTCTTTTAAGCTGATAGTTGGTATATTTTTGGCTACCGTATTAGTGAATCATAGATAACAAAGATCACTTGGAAAAAACGAGTAGTTCATTTTTTGCCAAAAAATTCAATTTTGTCCCCGTTTATATTGAGCAACCACCAAATGAAGCGATGGCGAGATCACTGCCATTATATTTAGTAGTAAAGTTTGACAAATAATAACTGTATGTAAGGAGACAATGAAACCGCTTCTTGAAAACAAAATAACTGATGGATGGACTATAAAATGAAGGAATTTATGTTGAAAAATTGCAATTGAAAATTTTCATAAAATGGAGTTGATTGAATCTATATCAGTAAATTCATTTCAGGGTTCAAGAGTTGTTCAAACTTTCTCTTACTTCACCAGAATTAAGACTGAAAGTTATCAAAACCTCAGGACTAGAAGGACTTCGAAAACCTCCAGCTCCTATTTATCCTTCTTATCCCGAAGATAAGGAAAACGTGTCCATGGTCGAGTGTGAACAGAAACGTAAGTTCGATTCATTACATTTTTCTTTTTTCTTGTTCATTCTAATATACAAAAAAAATGTATTTATGTCTTGTTCCTCTCTTCATGTAACCCAGAAAATACAGATAATTGAACCTAATTCATCAATTTTGACTTATTATTCATTTCATTTCTTGTTAAATTAACTATGTGTGATAAGGATTGAGAAATTCCTATTAGCAATCTTCATGGTTTGTAACACTGTTTTATTTTATTTCTGACAGAAAGTACAAACACTAAGGTAGCTACAGTATCTCCAACCAAAAAAGTTCCAGCAGTTTCAAAAAATCTGAAGGGTTTGCTCACAGCCAACACAAGAAAAATAGGACGCAAAATTGAAATAGAGCTCACAAAAGGACCCCACGGGCTCGGATTCAGTATAACAACCAGAGATAATCCAGCTGGCGGAAAATGCCCCATTTATATTAAAAACATAAATGCAATGGTGAGTGAAGATAATCAAAACCTGAATGAAAAGTATTACATTCTATTTTTAAGAAGTCTAGGTGACTTGACTAATTCAGCATACTTCCAATATGATTGCATTATTCTCATTCAAGTAAAATAATGAAGCACGTTTACATTGGTGGCATCATTTAAATTGTCTTGGAGTTCCAATCTCAATATATTTTTTTATGACAGATAATTTGAATAGTGAAGTCTAAGTGAGGTGCTTCAAGTTATTCCCAAAACTCTTTCTCCTCTTCCTGAAAGTGACTTGTCACTTAATCTTTTCATCATTATTCTTTTTGGTTTTAATGATGTGGTCTACGATATATTAGAATATTTACTTTCAAAATATTTTTACCTCCAAAACATCAATTAATGTGGGTCAATTGTTTGGCTTCCATACTTGAGATTGAAGAGTAATATTATCCACATTATATTTTAGGGTCCTGCTATAGAAGATGGGCGACTCAAAATAGGCGACAGACTTTTAGAAGTAAATAATGTTGAGATGACTGGTAAAACGCAGAGTGAGGCAGTCGCGTTACTCAAAAGTTTGCCCTTGGGAAGTAAAGTAAAAATAGTTGTATCAAGGCAAGAAGACGTTATTGATCCTCCACTTCCTAGGATAATTGTAAGTATTGCATTTGTTATGATTGCTTTATATATTTTGTCTCGTTTTCTTATTGTGAGAGCATGTGACATAGTTTCAAGCACAAAACAGCCGAAAAAGATCACAGATTATTGGAATCAACAATGTTATTTCCATTACTAAATATATTGCCGTTGCAATATATTCAGTAATGTTGTAATATTGTGATATTGCAGAAAAATGTTTTCAATGTTATAGTCGGAAGAAAATGTTTGAATTGTTGAAAAATACTGTTTTATGAAGTTTGCTTCTGAAGCATTTCTCAGTGCTTGATAGTACAACCTACTATCAAACCAATCAAGTTTTTCTTCACATTTTGGTTTGACACAATCACTTTACGAAATTGAGTTTCTTTTTTTCTGTGATCTCTTCTGATTATTGTTAAAACTGTTTCGTAATTTTGTCACAGAATTTATGCACCTCTTAAATGTCATTTATACCTTATTTATGTGCCTTTCCTCCTAGCTTTAGCTTATAACTGCTAGTGTAGTATGTGTCACAATAGTGTGTTGTTTCTTGTGCAGGATGTTGATCTGAAAAACGATAGGGAAGAACGAAATGAAGACATACCCCCCAACATACCACCGTTACCTCAGAGTCATCTCCAAGCTCTTCACAACCGAACACCTGACAAAGGTTCGGTGGCTAAAATCATTTCTCAATTTCAAGAAGCAGCAAACAGCAGTGTAAATATAATTTTATTCTAGAGATTCATAAAATATGTAGGAGCTTTTATATTACTTGTTATTTAGTTCACACCATTTTTTTTTCTGTAGCGTAGAAATTATTTTAATTTTTCTTGATTCTCCTATAAGAAAGTTTTTCAAGATCAATTGCTTCCAAATGTTACAACGTAATATATATTTTATGTATATAGGGTGTTCCAAAATTACTGCTTGAGTATGAAAATTTGTTGTGAAATTTAAAGAATTTCAGTTCTCAAAAATATTTCTCAAGCAGGTGATACATCCTGTATATTCAACCCTGTAATCTGATATACAATATATGTTTATAATTCACAGCCTTCCGATCAAATAGACGAAAGTATGGTATTTCCTTGGAAACATCGTGAAATTTTAACCTTCAACATACCCGTTCATGATTCTGAAAAAGCTGGCTTGGGAATAAGCGTGAAAGGAAAAACTAGCGGCTCCAAGGACCTTGGCATATTCATAAAAGGCGTTATGTTTGGTGGAGCAGCATCTAGGGACAACAGGCTTTGCACCAATGATCAACTTCTCAATGTTAATGGAATTTCCTTACTTCAGCAAACCAACAGCGATGCCATGGAGACTTTAAAAAATGCCATACCACATACTGAAGGGCCTGTACCTGGACACATAACGCTCACAATAGCTAGAAGGGTTTCTTCACCTGGAGTCACCAGTAAAAACCGTTCCAAGGATAGTGTTTTCAGTAATTCCAGCCAAGATTCACAAGAAAAAAATGATTCAGTGGATAATTCTGGAGCTAGTAGTGGGTCTGCGAATACTGTAATTTTTAATCCACAAGGCGGCATTTCAAATATTTCCGAGAAATCTTCAGATAATAGTCAATTAAGTCCAATGCAGACGTGGAATCCAGTATTAGAAAGGCTGACTGGCAGTAATAAACAGCAACAATTGAGAAATGAGAGCTACTACAAGGTGAGTTACAATGTAAAAATCAGTAAATTATCAAGGATTATAAAAAGAGAGAGAGGCAACGAGATATGTTTATCCTCCAAAGAGAAAAGTCCTTTTAACAAAGATTTTTAGTCTTGAGTTAAAATAATATAAGAGTAAACATTAAAACCTTATCTATACAAGGAATACTATATATTACAGCGAAACACACAAGTAATATAACAAATCATAACTTTCTTAAAAATTTGTCACATTCTAGAGATTACTACAAGTATATCTAGAGTGCACCAGATATAAGTTGCCATCTAATTGGTCTTCATTTTTCATTCTCATGAAAATCCGTCAGTTAGGGAAGCTATAGACTATGCTGTTGACGACCCCTCCCGATACAGAAGGCCCCGACACTCTGTCAAATGAGGCCCTCATGTCACCCATTAACAGACGAATAGCTTTTTCATCCATCCCACCCCAGCCAGGTAGGGGTACCCCGTGAAGGGCGGCACTGATGTCTGAGGACTTCATGCCGTCATCATCCCCTCAGTCATGAACTCATTTGTCCTTCTTCGACAAAAATCAGCCAAAAGGGTAAGGGAGCTGGGCTCCGACCTGAACAAAACCAAGACGACCTGCAGTTTATTATCAAAAAATATTTTATCACTATGTATAGATTGGCTGATGTTTAATTTTGTAAAATAGTATAAACATAGTAAATGTGGATAATTTGACATTTTGCTCAAATCTCTCAAAAAAAATATGTGGAGACTTGCTTTTATTCAAACCATTTTTTGTTATCACAAGATAGAAGCCCTACTTCACTATATTTCCAAAAAAAAATGTTTTTTCATTTGTTTGCAAAAACAAATCATAAATATTTTCTGTTGTTGCTCCATTTTTTTTCAATATACATGCAAATTTGAGATCTCAAAGCTTCAATGCTTTTAAGTTTCCAGCAGAAGGATATTGCCTTGCAATAAACAGCCAGCTCAATTGATTAAAATGTATGCACACTTGATTATTATTCATGTATGTATCCCTTTTCAAACTATATTGAAGAGTAAGTCCTGAAAGTCTTGTGAGTTCGGAAACTGATTAGTTTTGAAAACAACTGCTACAGTTGTATCTGTGTTGAGAAAAAAAATTTTTATGCACTCATTTGCTAGAGTTATAATACAGATACTTGATCCTTGGAGTACATCAACAGACAAAAAACCAGAAAAAAATCCATCACATTTGACTTATTGACAAGCAGTAATGAACACATTGATTCAAAACCTTTAAGAGTATGTCCATACCTATGTGGATTATTTAGGAGGATTTCATGATTATTACTGTCGAACGTCTTGGAAAAGTCGATAAATGACTCCAAAGCTGTTTTTCTATTATCCAGTGCTCTTGTAATCTCGTCAACGAGATCACACAATATTCTGTGATTTCATGTGCTGTGTGATTTCATTTTTTACCTTTATTTAAAAAAACTATGCTGACAGTGTAAGAGTTGTCAATTATCCCTAAAAAATTTCAGCGGTTTTTTTCTGGACGATTGATTCAAATATCTTACCAGAGCTCGAACACAAAGTAATAGCTCTGTAACTGTATATTTGTTCCGCGTCAATTTTTTGTAATAATAATAATAGAGAAAATAATTAAGGGTATGTTCAAATTCATCTCATTATGCCTTAGTTTTTACTCTTCTTCATTCACATCATACTTTATTTTTTCCTCAAATGTCAGTCTTGTAAACAATATACTTTATAGTTTTACAGGAAAAAAATAATCATACCCTCAGAATGTATAGTTCTAATCTCGAAAACATGGAGGGCATTAAGAGAATAACTTTACATTTTTAAATTCTACACATATTGTGATTATCGAGATTCATATTTATTAAATGAATTGGTTCTATTTACTGTGACAACCGTTATTCAATATTCTCCTATAGTTAATGAATGAGGCTTTCCATTTGTCAGGTTATTTAAAATTTCAATATGATTTAATGTTGATTAATGGGCAATTTCATTCTCATTCTATTTAGGCTACCCATGATACGTGGACTAGCAGTATGTTAGGCAATAGTTCTTTTGGAAATATGACGAGCACTACTGTAAATATGGCAACAGCTGAACCAATTCTTATAGAAGACGAGTATGGGTCTAGAGTTATGACACATCCTAATCAACAGTAAGTACAATGGTGGATTCAGGCACCCAATCTTAGGTCGTATGTCACAAGTTTCAAATCTTACGAACTTAAATATTTATGTCTGTACGAGATCTGTTCAAAAGATAAGATGAAGGTTCAAATTTCGCGAGCTACGTACATTCGTTTAGCGATTTTTTTATGTTGGTATATTTGTCTCGAACATATGTTTCAGCTATTCAGCGTGTTTAGTTTGTTGGTGAAAGGCATAAAAGTAAGAAAGTGTTTTGCTTGTTCTGCAATTTTCTGCTAGTGAAAAAATGGACCAAAGAATGTGCATCAAATTTTATGTAAAAAACGGAATTAAGTGCTCAACAATACTTGAAATCTTGACAGTGACATACGGTGCTTGTACTCTGAGTCAGAAAAATGTTTACAACTGGTACAAGCTTTTTACAGAAAGTCAAGAAAATGTGAATGACAACGTTCGCCCAACAACCAATGAAAATGTTGAGAAAGTGAAGAAATATGTTATAAAGAGTCAATATTAGAGAGAGGATGTCGGAATATCGGTTGGCTCACGCAATATGCATGCATGCAGTGATTGTAACTGTTGAGTATTGCATCAGGAGTTCTCGTTACATGGTCGTACGGTCAATTAGGGGTATTTTCATGAAGTTATGCGCCGATTGCGAGAAGGAATACACGTCCGGTATTGTGGAAAAGCAATTAAGGGCTTATGCATCACGATAATGCACCTGCTCACTCATCATTGCTTGTTCGCTATTTTTAGCCAAAAACAACACCGCAATCATGCCTCAGCCCCCATATTTACCAGATTTGCCCCGGTGTGACTTTTTCTATTCCTAAGATTGAAGATACCCATGAAAGGACACTGTTTTACGACCATTTTGGAGATAAAAACTGAATCGCTCAGGGAGCTCAAGAACATAACAAAAAGTGCATATCAGAACTGCTTCGAAGGTTGAAAAAAAAAGCTGTCACGAGTTTATTATACCTGAATGGGACTTCTTTGAAAGGGAAAAAATAGAAATTGATGAATAAATAAATAGTTTGTTAGAAAAATGAAAGTTCATCTTATTTTTTGAACAGTCCCCGTATGTTTTTATGTTACTACTAAAAACTTTTAACTAGTGGACACAGCTGTCATAAGTAAGTATATAAAAATAATATCGATGCTCGTGCATGAATGTTTCTACTGAAATTTAATGATTTACTGCTCATAATTTCTTATGACTTACTTCTCAAGACTGGGTCCATGAATCTAATTTGAGTAAAATAGAATAATAGATGTTGGTTTTTCCGTTATATATTAAATTATAGATCTAACACTCAAATGCAAAAAACAAATGAATAGAATGCCAAGTTTCTAAACGATGATATATTTTCAGAATTAATGTACATATTACTAACAAAATGAGCAACAGTTTACCAGAAAACAGGAATGACCATGAACCCGATGGAAAAGCAAGCATATCTGGCAGTAATGGTGACAAAAGCACTGATACATCATCGTCACAAACTACCATACAGGGTATTGATGCCACTTATGCCAGCCAATTGTCTCTCGAAAATCCCAAAGGTTTTAGTAGAGATGCTTTTGGTAGGCAGAGCATGTCAGAAAAGCGACATGCTACTTTAGACGCCAAGAATACAGATACTTATCAGCGTTCCAAAAAATTGAGAGAAGAGAGGATGGGCAAAGATAGTAAGTCTAGATTCAGCTAAATGCTTTTGTGTAGTCTTTCATATTATATTGCAGCAAGTCTTATGAATATACTAATAGGCACTCTTGAATAAATCAACTGAATAGTTTTACAGATTCTTTTAAAAAATTATCTAGTTGACATTTATTTGGCTTTACACATAGATTCATTCATTATATTTTTTTGTTTCGTTAGTTTTGCTGTTTTATAATTTTGTCAATAACAATTCTAGTATGCTAGTTGTGCTAATGTTTATGTTTTCACCTCATCCAACAGCTAGCTTAGTACGAGTTGGTTCAGTGGAATCGGTCATTAGCGTTAATAGATCGTCGGAACATCCTGAGTGTAAGCATTTCTTGTCTTTCATTACCCCATTATTTCAACTTAAAATATTTTCTCTAAAATAAATTTCTCTTATTTTTTGTTGTAGATGCAGATAAACTGGGCCAATTAGGCCCTAGTTTAGGCATGAAGAAGTCTTCTAGTTTGGAATCTTTACAGACGATGGTTCAGGAGGTAAGATTTGAAAAAGTAGTTTATTCTATTTCAGATATTTATGATGTACTGTTTGGAACCTTTGGTGTAGTAATGAATATTACTGGAGTTTTTATCTATAAGATAAGGCTAATTGTAAAATTAATTTAGGGTGGTATACCTGTATGGGTGGTATACCTGTATGGTTTACCTGTATGATATATCTGTATAGTATAAATAGCTTTAATTTTGCGAAGTTTCCAATTTAATCTTCCTCTTGAAGATGATCGCTTGGTGATCGAAATACGTGTCGAGGTGTTAAAAATAACGATTTGGTGTTGGGAAAAAAACTCCTGTAATATTATATTTCAGATAGAATAAATATCTTAATTATCAAACTTTAAATTTCAGATTCAGATGCAGGAAGAAGGTGATCCAGCTTACAGCTATAGAGGACCTTCTGGAGCACTCAAAGTTATAAGAGGAAGGGGCTGTGAGGAAAGTTTTAGAGCTGCTGTCGTAGATCCTAATCACAGAAGTGAAATTGGTGAGTATAAAAATTGAACTGATCCTGTTAATACTGAGTAAATTTTGGAAAAGTTCATCAACTGGAGATCAAAAATTAATTTTATTGGTGGCATAGAGAATCTTGATTTTAATTTCTTGGAGAGTTAGTGTTTCCAAAATGTTTCCATTCCTATTTATAAAAATATATGAATAGCAAATTGTCATGGAGTCATATAATTTTACTATTGAATAATTTACTTATGAAAAGATTCTGCTTCAATAAATTATTCAATCTTTATTAGATTAATCTAGTGACAAAGCTATTGACAAGTTATTTAAATATTATGAAATAACGACAGTACAATACAATATACATATATCTTTTTTTTAATAAGTGATCTTTGTGGATTTTTTTTTCAATTCGAATAAAAAGGTTTGCTGATGAGAGTACGGACCGCCCAAGATTGTGGACTAGTTTTTATGTACTCCCATGATATGGTTATCAATAGAAATTGAGTTATAATTCGGCAAAGGTTCGGGATAATTTTATGGTTCTCAAAAAAATGTTGTTAGAGACATACACACATCGGAAAAGTCTAGGGATATTTTTAAAAATGGCAATAATTTTTTTTAGATCGCTTTAGGGAAAAAAAGTTGACGGGTGATTATTAAACGAATGTAACTTACAACAAAATTTATTAAATGGTCAAAAATACTGAGTGCGCATATAAGCAAAACTAAAAAAAAATATGGCTCTTCTTTGGCACCCCGAAAAAAAATCATAATACAAAAAAAATTGGAATCAGTACAAAGTATGGCCTCCAAGCTAGTTTATTACGGCCCTACATCTATCGTGCATCGACAAAATGAGATTGTCAATGTCTTGTTAAGGTACATTTGCCCATTCAGCGATTAAAAGCTCTCTCAATTGAAACGTTGTGTGAATGTTCCCCATATGCGGAGTAATTCTTCGTTGAAGCATGTCCCACACATGCTCGATGGGATTCAGGTCCGGTGATTGTGCTGGCCATGGCAATACATCAACTCCTTCGTTGGTGAGCCAGTCAGTCACTAGACGCGCGACATGTGGACGAGCATTATCGTGCATTAGGTGGAAGTTTTCACCAACAGCACCAGCAAACGGACGGACGATATGTAGAAGAATGGTGTCGAGGTACTGTCGAGCTGTGAGGGAGCGATTTGGAAAAACGAGATCGGTTTTGCCACCGATCATGATTCCGCCCCATAGCATTACTGTACCACCTCTGTATGTGTGGACTTCCTGGACGTGTCTCAAACGTTCATTATTTCCAGGTCGTCTCCACAGTCTTACTCGACGAGAATCTGGATGAAATCCAAATCTGGATTCGTCTGTAAACAAAACTGTGGCCCAATCATTTGCATCCCAGTTTTGATGTTCTTGACACCACTCTAATCTTCTACCGCGATTGCCTCTCGACAAAGGTGGACATCTAAGTGGCCTTCTGTTGTGGAGATCTGCTTCATGCAGTCGATTTCTGACAGTATCACGACCAATGGTTACCTGGTGCGTCTGCTGCAACACGTTAACCAACTCAGGTGCTGTGATTGTTGGTTGTCTTCTTGCGGTTAAGACCAAAAATCGGTCTTGAACTGCAGTTGTAGCGCGTCCTCGCCCTGGATGTTGTTCGGCTGGACTGCCAGTTTCACGGAAACGCCGCCACAATCGACTGATAACACTTTGGGAGACCCCCAAACGAAGAGCTACATCATTTTGTCGCATGCCACCTTGAAGAAGCCCTACAGCTCTATTCATCTCAGCCAATGGTAAGTGATGGCGTTCCATGTTAAAGCACAATATTTCCAGTTTAATTGCTGAGCAAGAACTGCATAGAATGTACAAACTCGACACTTTCAGATTATTCATTTTAGCCGAAAACCTACAGTTTGTAAAAAACTTGATAAAAGATTAGTTACCGTTTTTGCAGGCTTTGTTCAACCCATAGAAATCTACAGGATGGTCAAGTGTACCAATTTAATCGAAATTAAACGACCTCATGCATTTATTTTTATGATATTTAGTATGTTATAAAAATATCCCTAGACTTTTCCGATGTGTCTATTAAATGATATGAACAGTCTAAGGAATATGTCCAGCGATAACTGAAAAATAAAAAATAATTCAATAGTTGAAAACCAATTTCGAGTGAAAGCTTTTATTCGCCAGCTCTGAAAACCACCTATAAAAACCCTGAATTGTGCATGACATCAATAACATTTTCTTCCGAGATGTCACATTTATGAATTTTATGTAAATCATCAATTCTCATTTAGGTTTAACAATTATTTCAAATAATAGTTTCAATCGTTTAATATTCTAATTTTTGTTTGGTAAGAACGTAAGTAACCCGGCTGTTGATCACAGTTCAAAATAAAACCATTTCAGTTGAGATACCAAAAGAAAAAATTTGGTTGTGGTTCTTTGTGACCCTGGTAATAAATATCTTACTTGTTCAGATCCGAAGACCTGGGGCAACATTTCATTTCACATTGTGGCAAGCAGGTTGGACATTCGCCTTTAAATTTTTCGTTTTGTTAAATATTATTTCATGCTATTTATAATAGCAATATCTTCTATCTAGAGCAGAACAGTTATATTATTTTAAAAACGTGATTGAATTAACAACTTTTTGAAATAATTCACCAGGTTAGTTTAGTACATCTTTCATTTTTAATAATAGAAGCTCAAAGTTAATCAACAAAAATTAATTTGTGAATCACGGAAAAACCTCCAACAACAAATTGGTTTCACATGGAAAGTAGAATTTGGAACCTCTGGCGTAAAAGAATATATTGAAAGGAGGGAAAAGTGTTTTCAATAGACATTGGTTTCATTTTGAGTTATATAAGCTTATAATATCAAAAATGTCTTTTGGAATCACATGTTTATTTCAACTTTGTGGTTATTGAGATAAGCAGTTTTCAAACCATTTCAAAGCTAAAACCCTGATTTAAATTTTTGCAAATGATAACCAGTAAATCAACAAAAAGTATTTTTTCTGTTACAAATTGATTTTTATCACTGGTAGTAGTAGTAGTAGAAAAGAGACTCTGGTGGTTCAAAATCCCTTCCGTTTTACTTCCATAAATGATGGCAACTCATGTTTTCTAAGGGTATTTCCTGGATAATGCAGCTAGACATTCATTATGTAACTTGAAAAACTATATAGGTGCCCATAAATAAATTAAATCGCAAATGAAAATTAATGTCGATCATTCCTTCAACCAAAATTTTGACTTTTGTAGGTGCCAAAAAGCATTGGCTCTTAGATGGACCAATGGAAAATGAAAGAGAAATAGATGGCTTTAATAATGTGAGAGGAGCACCAAGACAATCTTCTTTGAATGCAGCTATTGACAATAAAAGTAAATCGGCTAAGAAGAAACAAGGGATCTTCAAAGGAATTGGCTCCATGTTCAGGTACAGACTAATAAAAATGTGTTATAATTATGTGGAAAAGTAAACAAATCAGTTGAAATAAGGGAGATATTCCATGGAATTATAGATGTATATTACAGATTTTTCAAAGATTGAAAAGACCGAGAAGCTTTTTTATCTTCACAGCACTACGAAAGATTTTTCTACTCAACTTTAAAACTTTCAAGGCCCGGGAGCTGTAGGCTTAAAGGCTAATATCTAGATATCATATGGCAATATTTTTGTTCTTTTTGTAAAAAGGGCACAAACCCACAAAAAAGATATTCTGAAATTTTTGCATATATCTATTCTAAGATTCCACATTAGAGTAACATATCGATGTCACAGATATTGAATTTAATCGAGTTCTCATTGAAACATGTGTTTAATAAATAATTTATGGAATTGAAGTCCCTAGGGTTTCAGTGTCATGTTCTCTATTCAATAGTGAAATAGTTTCTCTGTTTAGTGGGTACTTGTTTGAATATTATTCTGTTATTGATGTATTTTGGAACATGATTCATATCTACAGAGGAGTAACTATTTTGAGCAAAACAAGATAGTTCTAGCTTTGTTTACTACATGGTGATCGATGAAATACATCAATTAGCCATAGAATCCACATTATGGTAATATGATTCTAGTGAACACAAAAAAATGTATCCTCACTATTTATTGATCACCATCAGATGATTCTGATATCTTTATCGATGTGATAATGAAAGTGCTAGAACAAATATTAAAAACAAAATATAATACTTTACTGGCCTCATATGGGCTCAATAGTACAATATAACCGAACACTAAGATAAGTTCATGTAATACCGAGGGAGCTATAGTGTTGGAGACCAGAAACTTGAAAGATATAGAATGTGATTTGAAGACAATAGAGCACTTCTTCTGTCGCCTCTTTACTTTTGATGAGGTCTAACGTAATTGCAGGCAAAACTTCAGACAATTACCCAAGCAGGTTTGAAAAACTGGAAGAATTATTTGAATAATATCGATTGAGACATCATTAATGATGCTGAGATGACAATAAATCAAAAATTTCTTTCTTGCCTTTTAGTTGAAATAATACATTACTGGTGGATTCACTTTCGTAACTTTCCACAATAAAATAGATTTTAAGGAATATAATTTGAAGTTTTTCTTGGCAGGTTTGGAAAACATAGGAAAATAGAATTCCAAAATACGGAGCCTGTACAGCACTATCATCACACAAACGAGTTCGACTCAAATGCTAACATATTACAGCAGCAGCAGCAACAAAATCAAGATCCTGACAATCGAAGCCACAGTAGCCATTCAGATAGATTACAAGATCCACATCATTCATCACAAAAACAGCCGTCCACTTCCAGTTCACAGAACTCCCATCAAAAGCAACCTTTGCCGCATTCCGTCCAAAATTCCCACACATCAAATCAAAATTCTCACACGCAAAATCAGTCCTCCCAGCCAAATTCTCATCAGGCTTCCCAAGTTTATTCCAGTCAAAACTCACATCATTCCAATCAAGGATCTCATCATTCCAGTCAGAGTTCTCATCATTCCAGTCAGGGTTCCCATCATTCCAGTCAAGGTTCACATCATTCCAGTCAAGGCTCTCAGAGGGAACAACAAATTCAGCGGGAACCTCTTTACCAGAGGCATGGGTTCGTACATCGTCATGCAGAGCAAGTACAGGTAACTTTGCATTTATAACTGTATAATAGAAAACAGGACAGAAAATGCTATTTGAGGCACATATATAATATGTACATTGATATTGCAGTAATATACAGGGTGGGCCAGGGAAAGAACTTTTTTGCAAAATTCCAAAAACATGTCCAGTTTGTGTGTAAGGGCGACAAGTTTTGAATTAAAAACTATTTCGAAATCTTTAACCCTTCGAAAGGAGGTGTCATTCCCCACATTTTTCAAATGATACCTCTTTACTGGTTCACTTTTAAAAATTGATCCAATTGTTTATAAAATGAGTTTCCCTAAATACTGATAATATGTTTTCCGAAATATATAAAAATTGAATGAATTCCACAAAAAACTTACCATATTAATCGTGTAAATCCTGGAAATGTTGTCCGCCAAGTGTTATATTTCAAACCATTGTCATATTTTGGAGCATTTGCAATGTCTCTTTGTGACAAACGTTATTGATTCTCCCCCCGGTGAGTCAGGTGGAGCACCTCAATAATAATCTAAAACACTCAAGTCGGATGACCTAGAAGACCATTCAAGTGCATCCCTTCATCGAATGCAGCGACCTTGAAATCTGGTGTTTGAATAAATGCGCATAGTTTGTGAGTAATATGTCCTCTTCGATGTATACAGCATCATTGTCTTTATTAACAAAAGCTGGGTCAACAGTATTTTTGGAATTAATCCAGGTATGTATCACCTGTCGATTTTCTAGGTTTTGAAGAAAAACCACGAGAATATCACTGGAATTCATATTGTACATTAAACGTACATTAAACTGGAAAATATCGTCCCCTCCTCGTATTTAACTCTCAAGAGTTTCAAGTAATGACTTTTATAGTTTGTAAAATAATTTTCATACTTGTTTCTTGGCATATTTTCTAAAATCCCAGTGACAGGCAAATTCAGAAAGTTCAAACAAAGAGTCAGCAATACACAAGGCAAAGAAAAAATCTTATGATAATCTCATACAAAACTCAAATAATAAAAAATCTTCATATTCATCATTTGAGTTTTGTCTCAATGTAATCTCAAATAATGTCAGTTCTATTGAGTTAACCTCCAGTTGACATGTTCATCATAAACAGTAAAATCATCAAAGAACAAAGAAACCATTGATTTCTTAATTGAGCCATTTATCATCTTAATGAATCATTGTTTTACTGAAGGGGTATTCACTGACATTTTTATAGTGTACAAAGTTGTGCCAGATTATAGAAAAAGAGATCAGAATTTTACAGATAACTACAGATCTATCTCTATTATCGCCATTATAGTAAAATTTTTGGAAATTCAATATTGAACAGTGCTAAATGAATTAATTGTGATAAATTCAGCTTTCTTCATAGCCAGGTAATTGAAACTGTTTTCGAAAATGTGGAAAGTGACGAAGTTACTCCAATAACTTTCTGGGATCTGAGCAAAGCATTTGACTGTGTCAAGCATGACAATCTTATCGACAAACTGGAATTTTCTGAAATACTAAGCAAGACCTTAAGTTTCTTCTATTCATATCTAGGATACATGCTCTTTGCTTGAATGAAGAAGAAGTAGTAGTTTTACATGGAATTCCACAGGTGTCTATCTTTAGACCTACTATCTTTTAAAATATATGTGAATGACCTGTTATAGTATTTACCACCAAGTAGTCATTACTTTGCTAGTTTAAAACTTGCCTCCTTCACAAACAAACGACGTATTTTTGGATTACTATGGGAATTTCTTTCCCTGGCAGATCTGCCATACAGTTTCAATGACACGCTTTCCATAACATATCAAATACCATTATTCTGAAACATACTGAGAATAAAACTATAAAATCATACTTTCATGTATTACAAATGAAAATATTTAAATTTGTTAATAATCATGTCTTCCTTTCGAAAATTTGTGAGGTTAATAGGGATGTTTATTATTTTCAAGAAAGTACTTAAATCAAAATTATTAAATACATTTACTACTTTAAAATTATGTATATTAAATTCTGTTTGAAATCTAGTTCCAAAATGACACTACTTGTCATGTGACACTAAAAGTTTTGATAATATTTGTTTATTGTTTATATTAAACTTCATTATTCAATGATGAAAAGTGGTATTTTGAGGTTAGAAAAGGTGACATGTGTTGGGTAATAACTATTTTTACTCGTGTCATTTCGGTTGGTATTAATAGTTGAGTTGCTTTAATAATTGAATTGAGGTCTTCATATTCCTAAATTTGGCAGAGCTGAGGTTACTGTTTGTTTTGAAGAAATTGGTCACCTTTACATCATGGGATTTTTTTGCTTACAGTGTGAGAAACTGTCGTCATAGACTTTGATTGATGTTCCTTGTCACATGTCTTGACGGAGATTTATTAAATAAAATTCAAACTCTTCAAAAATGAAGAAAAATATTTTTCAGAATCTCCATTAAGAAAACCATTTACTTTTTCACAGTAAAATTGTATTTTCAGTTGAATGCAGTACTCAAAATCTCCATCCTTCTGTTTTCGAGTTAAAGTACATCTTTTGTGAACACAAATGATAGTTTGTGTTTCAGTTTTCTACAATATAAAAAATATATAAATGGGTTGATACCACAAATTGTGTCCTTGAATTTTGAAGAATACCAATTTTTATAATTATTATTGACACAATCGTTATATTATTGCGCAAACTTTCTTAATTCAACTTTATCAAATTTCATTGTTTCAGGTTATTCCAGAAAATTCAGTAGCGCCACCACCAATAAAGTATCGACAAAATTCCTCCGAACATAGACGCAGTGACAGAGAACTTCACAAGCAGAGAATGGCTCAAAGGCACACCTATTATCAGAGTGATGATAGAGACGCTCATGATGTCCGGTCGCAACAGGTAAAACTGAATTTTATTCTTCTGAAATGAGTCCTCTCATACATGTTTTTTTCAGAGGGTTGATTCATCTAACCAGTTTATTGAATATGGAAGACCTGGTAGCAGATCGGGTATTACAGAGTCCGTCCCCTTCACACATTACGTTAATTATAATGAACTACAAAATCATTTAAGGTAATTTTATCCCATTTGCAAATAAACCTTCTACGAGAAATCATTGAGGATATTATGAAAAATAATGATTGATCAAAAATTTCTTCGGAAACCATTTCATATCATCCCCAGAATGATTTTTTGTAATTTGTGTACTGAATTGAAGGTAATTGTACCTTTCTCTTTTTTTTATACTCCTTCTCTGTTATGCACATTCCATTTTGTAACTAACACTAATATTTTGCATGACAATATTATTTGAAATTCATCTCAAAAGTGACTTTGAGCTTAGTTTTATGATCTAATGAAAAATGTAAAAAAAAAATTCAGTCAATTGTGTTCTGTTTAAGTGTTATACAGTTAACACAATTTGAAGTCACTGCGTTTTGAGATTTGTTGAACTCTGATTATCTCATTTGGCAAATAGTCATGTTCACAAATCACATCTATTAATTTGATTTTCAAACATAAGTTCCAAATGAAGTAATGAGAGAGATATCTTCGTGAATTTATAAATTTTTGTGTTTTTTATCATTACATGTTTTAATGTTTGTGTTTGTCTTTAATTTGTAACATGCCTGTTTTGTCCTGTTAGCCGTAATAAAGATCCTCTATCTGACAGTCAGATAGTTCAGATGCGACTGCAAGTGCAACAGCAAAGATTAAAGGTGGAGGAGGAAAGGTATGCACCTTGTTTATCATTTTCTTTTCAATTTTCCTACACGCTTCCTCACAGAAACTAACACATTTATATTATTTTTTGTTGAAGTCAATATCGTAGTGTAAGTATCGATTAAGTATCTAGTGAACCTGAAACAGATAGAAATTATGTAAATTATCTGATTTCCATTTCCAGAGTAACAGTAGTAATTCCATAGGACGCCTGATGAAAAATTATTGATGAAAATGCTCTACAGGAAACATGATTATTCAGCGAACAACCTTCTCTTTGTTGAAGTAACCTTCCTAGGTTCTAACATATATTTCCCACTGTCCCAATTTCCTTTTTAAACAAGTGCATAATCAATTCTGAAATTTCGTTAATGGGGGTTTTTGAAAGCACTGAGTTGATATTTCAAATCATTTTGGCCATATAACGAAAATGGATAAAGGAAAGGAAACTCAGACAATGTTTTATGGGAAAGGAGACAAAATCCAAAATTTTCAAATGTATAATGAAAGATATATTATTATATAAATTGAATGGAGTATACTTTCAGTTGAGATTACATGTAGTTTTTGTGAAAAAAGATTTTTGGCTTTTACTTCAAAGAAAAACTTTCAAAGGAAGGAAGAAATCAACTGAATTTAAAATAAACTCTTTACAAAAATGTGTAGGTCATGCATAGAAACTACTTTCAGATACAAACTGTACGAAAATCCCTCCCGAAACAATTCTTTGATGTGAACATTGAATTACAGAAAACAAAAAGTACTTGTGTAACAACTATTTTTCCTATTCAGTGTGTACTCCAAACAATCGTTATGAAATTGAATCAGATATCATTCATAGGAACGCTGTTCAATATAATATATGAAAGAGTTACGTTATAAAAGTTCACTCACATGAAACAGTATCATCTTCAATGGCGGACTTTTAGGGTGTTGGGAGTTGGTGTTCCAAATTCCTATTTCAGTTTTTTATTCAAAACTCCCATTTTGCTAAGAAATAGATTTCCAGCGCCTGTCTTTCTAAGTTATTATTTTCAAACATTATTTATAAATATACAATCATTTTTCAAAATTACAAATTGATATTGTAATCTTCATTGCTTTATCTTTCAAGTTTTTTGTGTCTATTGTAATTTTAAACTTCAAATGAGTCTGAATCATCTTTATTGTCACCTTTTACATCCTATCATCACTACATATTTATACCATATTTCTAATATGTAGAGAATTATAAAAAAATCGGCTTCAACTTCATGTTCACTTATAACGAATGTTCTACTTGGGATTTTAAGAATTAAAGACCTTATTTTTTTTTCAGTCCTTGAGGTTTATTAAAAATGTCACGTTATACATAAAGTCAATGTAACTTTATATTCAGGAAGGGTGTAGAGGGCAAATATTTAGCACACATTACATGAATTACATGATTCCTAAATATTCATTTACTGAGCTAATAAAATGATAAAAGAAGGGTATACACAATCGCATTCAGATATATCATTCTTTTCATCAGACTTTCTTCTAGGGTTACTTTTGAGATTACTTTTCAAACAGCCCTCATATATAACTGTTAAGTAAAACAAAACATTAAAAAAAGTTCTGTTTATAGGTCCATGAAGATTTTATTTGAGTAAAAAGGTATATAAATGTGTTGGTTGCTATTTTCTTGCATGCTTCTCCATGCTTCTGTATCGTTAATAATGACTTGGGTTGGTAGTCTTCCTTGTTGAAAAGTTGAGAATAACTTACTTTTATACACCAATAATTTCTAACATGTTTGACAACCTGTAACACAAGCACAGCTTTTTTCCTTTGTTAATAATTTTGAAAATCATATATTTTTGCTAAGTTAGATATGTACTCACTTATTCATTATTTTTTATTGTCACAAATATTTCAAATTATAAACGTGCATAGTGCAGTAATTGATTGAAGTATCTCATAGGGTTCCATTCTAAACCCACTATTAGATATAGTAATTTGCATATATTATCAATACCTATATGCAGTAGTACACATCACTGCATATGCTGATGATGTAAATACAAGCTTCACTGGGTAAAGTAAAGTAGTACTTGTTGAAACACAATGTTATTCAGTAACAATTATAATTTTATAAATTATATGACAGAGTGATGATGTAGGCTGACATATATCACTAAATCCTTTATTCCAGTAAAACAGCCTTGTTTTTATTTAGAATAATTTCAAAAATATGAAAATAACCAATTGGAGGTACTCTTAATAATACTTGGTGTTACTCTAGTTCATAAACTTTACTGGTATCCTCTTTTCGACACACTTTGTGATAAACTATGATAAAACTGTTACTCATCAAGAGATATTTCTAATCATTTTTCTGATAACATATTGATTAGTTACCCTTTATCAAAAAAGACTGATATTATTCAACAAATAATAACACTTCAATAAATAATATTAAAACCCTTATTCAAATGAAGTCTTAAAAAGTTTCTCATAGATGAAAATTGTATATTCATTTTATAATGTATGAGAGTTTTAAATTTAATTTCAACAAGCCATAATAGTATCCTGTTTTTACCTATATTTTAATTTCACTCAAGTTATTCTTACGTCTTCCTTGTTTTGATATGAGAATATTTCAAAATAATTTCATAGTTTTCAAGAAGAAACATAAATATTTTCATTATACCATAGCCGTAAACAACACCAGTACCATTCTCAACGTCAGAGTCGTCCCGACAACCAACTGAGGCCTGTTTCAAATTATTATGAATACGAAAGCATCCAGTCCGTCCTAAACAGCCGAACACGTCAGAACGTTCCACATGTCACTTCTGTCTCTTCCCAGCAACCACCAGGATACCAAGATGCCAACTCAAATTCATTATCACGTAACCAGCCTGTTCAAGGGAGACATCCTAGTGGAAGGGGTAGTCACTCCAGAGGACCATTCGTTACTCAAGTTACTATAGGAGACCATCAAAAGAACGGAACCAAAGTGTGATAGTAGCTTTCCTATTGCTCTACTTGGTTTTTGGTAGTCGGTGAGCTCAGTCTCAATTACAGTTGAAGAGTTGTGTTTTTTCTAGTTGACTGGTTAAAACAACCACATTTCTTAATCTGTTAGTTTCAATTGGCATATCCAAATACAGTTTTTTCTTGAATATGTTTAATTCGTTTTCATTGTCAGTATACTTTTATCTATAGTTTTTCAAAAGCTGATTTTATTTATATACAAATTTCTCCTAAAATAATTTCCATTCTATGATAAAATGTAGAGTTTTATACTCAATAATGTCCAAAATATTCTTCATTATTTACTAAAACTAAGAACACTGAAATAAAAGATTATTGAAAACAGATTCGAATACTTAATGTCTAATATGATGGAAATGAGCCTTAGAAAATATTTCAATTAGAATTTCATTGAACTTTTTTACATTTTGGATATTTGAAAATGTGGGGGAAACTTCCCCAGTTTCACTTCCTTTCTGTATTCTATTTTGAATGATTTTATTTTTACAGATTTTTTTTGTTTGTACTTATTATGTGCTCATAACTTTATATATGAATTTATTGAATTCAGGCTATTGCCATTTTAAAATCAATTATATATTCGATTTTATTATGTATATAAACTATATTTTATATTGTACATAATATATTATTTTATAGAATGAAATCATGATTTTAATTTATATTTCCACTTCATAAAAAGGTTTTTGTGGGAAAGTTTTTAAAGTGTCGAAATACAAAGAGTAAATTCAGCAAGAATGAAACTTTCACATTTGTTACGAAATAAGTATTTTGGAAACAACTTTTGAAACCATAGCAAGTCCGTTGGGTTTAAATATGGAAATTCTAAGCTGCAGTTGCTTTAGAAGGCCTACATATTACACTCTCAATTGTTTTTTATACAGTGTCAAACAGAAAAATTGACACAAACATAATAAATGAAAAATATAAATTTAAACAAGATGAATAAAGACAAACATTTTAAATTAAACTTCCACTGGAACAAATGATAGTATTTCAGTGTGATATTTAATTTATAATGTGTATCAAAATATATATTTTCCCAATTCAGTTAAATATTACTATCTAGGAATACTTTAATTCATATGAAATTCAAATGTATTTTCTGAAAAAAGTCATTCAACTCACAGGTTAATGGGTTTAATGAAAGATTGGCAACTTAGTTTCGTCTGAAGGGGGTATTCTACAGTATTTTTGTTTACGATTGCTTTTGTGATATCAAGAATGCCTTTGACTTGACTAAGAGATATAACAATATGGAATTCAGTATGAAAAATTCTAATGGCTCACCACCATTTGTTTCAATTACATCAACATTATTGATATATGATATTCGTATCTAACAAAATCTACTCAAACATAATAAATAGTGGTCAAATGTGACCTCCATTTTGAAATGCTAAAAAAAAGTAAAGTAACTGTAGATAGTGTTTCATATTTGTTATAATCTGACGTAACCCTATTAGCAATGTGAAGTTTTGTTCATTAGATTTCATCATAAACTATTTTTTCAAATACGAATTTATACTATCTATATATATATATATATATATATATATATATATATATATATATATATATATATATGTATCAAGCTATTTCGCAAAAAGTAGAAATAAAGTGAAATATTTATGTTTTTAAAAACTGTATCAACTTTGCATCATTTTTGGCATAATTTTTTCTGGTGTTTTAAATTTTTGCAAAATAAGTTGTATTTAGAATTGCAATTGGTAATAAAAATGCGTTGGAAAGATAAGTTAGGCATAAAGCACTAACTTTGTTAAGGTTTGGCTAAATTTGAGAAATCGGCAAATGTCAAATTTTCGAAAAACTGTAAAAAAACTAAATTTGTACTAGAGAGCTGAAAATTGGTATATGGGTAAAAAATAAAAAAACAATCATCTTTTCTCTTTACCGATTTTCGAAATTTCGAGCAATAACTGCTTTTCTGAACATTTTTTGAAAAAAATGTCAAATTGGACAGGGAAGAAAAATCACTTGATCGGTCATATGCATGTCATTTGGCATCATTTTTAAAGCAAAACCTAATGGAGATATCAAAAGTTGCTTGAAGAGATGAACAAAAAAAAATCCCATTTGATGCGGACTTTATGTGTGACACTGTATATATTATATATATATATATATGATGTGTTGACGTTTCGCCATCATCTCAGATGGCATTATCAAGACGAGTTACTGCTTCGCTTCGAGAGGTGTAACTGATGTTAGGTTCTTCTTGTGGTGTTTTTATATGGCTTCGCTTGTGTAAGTTGTATGGATTTGTTACCTGTTTTTCCACCTGAGGGTTGTTGAGATGTAAGGGTGCAGGGTCTGGCTCAGTTGTATATGTAATTGATATGTTTCCTTCTCTGTAGCTGCTAAAGTTTTGCGCTTCTCTCTTATGTGTTCTCTTAGAAGTGACAAGCTTGCCTTTTTCAGGATCTCGCTACTTCTTCTTGTTTTCAGGTGGTAGGATAGTCTCGTGCATGTTGGTGTTATATGGTTGTCTCTGCATCGTATCAAAAAGATGATGTCGCAAGCGAGTGTTGATGTTTTTGATCGGAGCTTTTCAAAATGTTTGAAATTTCTCAATGTCTCCTCCCTGTAGAGGTGTGAAATATTACAATGTAGGTTTTCACGGATGGTAGAATATGATGTGTTGTTTTTCCGGGTGTTCATCCGTTGTGTACTATTCGATAGTCGACGTTTCGCCATCATCTCAGATGGCATTATCAAGACGAGTTACTGCTTGGCTTCGAGAGGTGAAACTGATGTTAGGTTCTTCTTGTGGTGTTTTTATATGGCTTCGCTTGCGTAAGTTGTATGGATTTGGATATATATATATATATATATATATATATATATATATATATATATATATATATATATATATATATATAAAAGAGAAGGTATTATCGGGTGTCTATGATTTAATTCAAAAAGGAAAATATTCGTCGGAACAGCACTCAAGAAAAATTATTGGCAAACCGCGGACACGTGTTTCTGGCTATTGGCCTCATCAGCGCGGTGTAGCCAAGTGCAAAGATGGGCAACACTTGGTTGGTGAGCGCCTTGTTCATCTTTGATTATACTGAATGAGTCTTCTGTCAACCCCCCATATATGATGTCATTTACTTAATTTTTTACCTACTTTTACTTAGAGCTCAGTTATTCACTGCTGTTAACATCAATCATACTTTCGAGGACCTGCACAGAAGTATATTAGGAATGTGAAACAGTTTCATTTAGGCTCTTAGAAGGGCAATATACAGTGTGTCAATTTGAAAACTTCCCACCCTCAATATCTCCCTTCCAGTACATAATATGAAAAAATGGTCAGACAGGTCAACTTTATTTGCAAGGGGGACACTCTGAATGAATATTTTCAACCCTTGGGGTTCAACCCCCTAGGAGGGGTGGATGTTACCCTCAGAATTTCAAATGGAAAGGGGGGTCAAGTGGCACATCATTTTGAAGGGCATTCAATTCGCTTGCCGACGGTGCCCTCATTTATTATTTTCCGATCAGCAGTATCCGAAAATGTAGTTCTAAACTAATAGAAGTAATTAGAATTGGCCTATACTAAAATGCCTGGTTATCAAGTTAGTATGCAAAGAAATACAATTTATTGACTCTCTTATAAGTAAAACTTGTGATGACGGGTCAGCTTTTCAACTTTCCATCAGGGGTAAAATTAGACAAGCCTCAAAAAATTTACATTAATTACTTATCTGATTTCGGTGACTTTCATTTGGGTTTATTATCGGATTTAAAACTCTTATCCCTTTTTTGTTACTTCTGCTATAAAAAGTATCGTTTTTTGAGCAAAAAAGGTGTTCATCGCATTCAAGCCATTTGGTAGTACTATCATTTCAGTTTCATTTGTTGAGCTGATCAGCGATACCTTAGAAAGTGTATAAATTGTAAGAATGGTTACACTATCCAAGACCGAATTGAAATAATTTTTATTTATGGAGAGGTAGGCAAGTGCGCACGAAGGGCGGCATCTCTTTTTAATGAAAGAAATCCAAATCTTAATATAAGTCACCGGTATGTGCTTGATTTGGTGACAAAGTTTTCCGAAACTGGTTCGGTGAAGAATAAAAAAAGGAATAACCCCAGAGTACTGAATGAGGATGCTCAAATTGAGGTGTTGGGAACATTTGCTGCAGAGCCGACTAGCTCCTTACGATCAGTAGCAGAACAGACGGGAATGTCACACGAGACTGTAAGGAAAGCACTGAAAATGCACAAATTTCATCCATATAAAATGCAGATTCTCCACGAGCTCCATGAGGATGATTATGACAGAAGAATAGAATTCTGTGAAATCATGACTCTTCGAATCAATGCTTTACCTAATCTTCTGTTCAATATCTGTTTCAGTGATGAATGTTCATTTTTCCTGAATGGCAATGTTAATAGGCAAAATTGTCGCTATTGGAGTGACGAAAACCCTCACAATTTTCGAGAAGGACATACACAACACCCACAAAAAGTTAATGTTTGGGCTGGTATTCTTGGAAATGCCATTATCGGACCTTTATTTTTTGAAGAAAACTTGAATGGTGATCTGTACCTAGATATGCTTCAAGCACCTATCGATCCACTTATAACTCACGAGCTCGAAACTCAAATTGATGCACACGGTAATTTACTGTTGCAGGAAGATTTGTTACATTTCCAACAGGACGGTGCGCCACCTCATTATTTTCGCCCCGTCCGACAATGGTTGAACGAGCGATTCCGGGAGAGATGGATTGGCAGAAGGGGATCAATTGAGTGGCCACCGAGATCACCGGATTTGACTCCATTAGATTTTTTTCTTTGGGGATATCTCAAATCTGTCGTTTATAAAACACAGCCCACTGATATGGATGACCTCAAAGGACGAATTACAGCAGCATGCCGGTCAATTAGTGGTGAAGTTTTCTAAAATGTTCGAGAGGAGTTCGAAAACAGACTGTATTACTGTTTAGAGCAGAATGGACAACATTTTGAACATATTATCAGATAAAGCGTAACAAGATGGTTGAAATTTGTTTTTTGCAATTTAGTATTTTTTGTTTGCACTCGATGCGTATTTCGTTAACTAAGTAGTTCTACATTCCTCTCACATCCACGAATTCGAATATTACTCAAGGGTTGGAACGATGCTACCTAGTACGATGCTCACCTTTTCCAATAGTCCATTACAATCATTTGTTTTGAATACCAACCTGAATACCAAACATCTAGTGCGGGCGAGTTTTAATCATTTATTCTTATTCACTTCTAATCACCGTTCGTTTGGAACGTTATTGTTCAAAAACTGCTCATCAAAAACTAATGAAAAAGGTATCATTGGCAAGAGAATTGAATGCCCTTCAAAATGATGTGCCACTTGACCCCCCTTTCCATTTGAAATTCTGAGGGTAACATCCACCCCTCCTAGGGGGTTGAACCCCGAGGGTTGAAAATATTCATTCAGAGTGTCCCCCTTGCAAATAAAGTTGACCTGTCTGACCATTTTTTCATATTATGTACTAGAAGGGAGATATTGAGGGTGGGAAGTTTTCAAATTGACACACTGTATGTTCTTGAACTTATCTATTTATTTGAGATAGTTCTTTTGATCATTTCTTAAATATTGTTAAATGAGCTATAATGCTTCCTCGTTTGAACTTTCTACTCAGTTTTTTAAAACTGCTTTCAATTATTATTTTTAATAATCAAGAAATCGAAAAATATTCTTCATTTTGATCTTTTGTCTAGACGAAATGAATGATCCTTTTGCTGATAGACCAAGTTTGGTGGAGAATTCGATTTGAAGGACCACATACATATTTTTTTGTAATTGAATATTACATAAACGAAAGTGACAAGTTAAATGATTTTTTTCAGTAGGAGTAATTATTTTTCTCAAAGATGATTCCACAAAAAACAAGCTTTGAAACTAGAGGAGATATAAAAGGCTAAGGTGTGAAAATCATACTGTAATAAGGATAGTTTGTGAAAATATTTATTAATCAAGTTATATACAAAACACTGATAATACACAACAATATAATTACAAACATATGATGATCTTACTTTCAATAGATAGAAAAAGCCTTAATAAGAAATTTCATAGAACAGTTTACATCAACATCACCTATATTTAATCAAAATCGTTAATGTAAGGCGCTCAATCGAAAAAATACAAAGTCAAAAAATCTTGTAGGAAAAACTAAAAAAATCAGTGCCGTGATTAATCACAAGGACTAGAAATATTCAGCAACTCGACAAATGAGAGCTCTCAATTCCGAAAATTACAAGGCACCTTTTTTATATACACTTTTGGGCATTTACAATTTATCAACATAAATACATAGCCTAATCACAGATACATCATTAAAATTACTTCTGAAATAATCAAATTCATTGAATTAAATTAAAATATTCATTCATCATCTTCATTATGCCTTTATTTCTTGAGAAATATTGTTTTGTGCACTAATAGGTTCCAGGTCTAGTAATATAATAGATTCTCATTGTCCTCAGTCCTTTTCAAGTAATAATTGAAGAATATTGTTGTTTTGTAAAGTATGTTTTTCTTGAATACAATGTATAAAACTGAATTAAAAGTATATAATCACATAAATGAAAATGTTCATATTAGAAAGTCTATTGAATGTCTTTCATTCATTTAGTATTTATTTTCAATCTTTTCAAATGAAAGGTCCCTTATTTATTAGTTTTATAAATTGTATTTCCCAGGAAAATACTTTATCAAATATAGACCCAATATGAATCAACTTTTCTGGAAAGGACAATAGACATCAATAATCCAGAATTTATCAACACAAAATGAATATTCAAGATGGCAATTTCAATTTTTATATAAAAAAAAATTCAATTGATAGTAGAATCTTAAGTACATATTGAAGGCTATTCAAAATGGCAGTATATGCGAGATGTTATGAACAAACAACAAAAATTCCGATAAGACAAATATTAAAAAAATTCAAAACCGTACAAACAACTATTTTTCATTAAGAGGTCTATATTCCAAGTTTTGATTTTAAAATACTGATTACAAAAATTTTGAAATGGAATATATAAGGATTACAGTACACAATTAAAAGCCAAGGAAATATGATATGTCCAAAATCAAACCTCATCACTAATGACAAATTTTTAAATAAAAAAACAGGTTCACTTGAGACACTAGAAACTATTGAATGAATATCTAGTTATTTTAGAATTCAAGAGAGTTGCGAACCACACTATATTTCCTCACTAAAAATATTAAAGTCCATACTGATAAAATATATGGAAACTTTTGTTACAATCACAAAGTTTAAATAAAATCGATAGACTTTGACAAGTCGAAACATCCACCAAAAAGGTAGTCTAATTTCTCTATGAAAAGCCCAAACAGCGGTCAAAAAAGACCTTTTTCTTTCTTGAGGGCTGTTTTCTTCCAAGAAGGGAGTTTTTCGAACTCATCTTTAGACATGGACAATAGTTCTTGGAAATCTTCTTTAGAGAGGTACTTTTCAATGTTGGTGGGATCTACGCCTTCTGGTAGGGGCCTCTGGACGAGATCGGAGAGAGGGTAAGTAGTCCTTGAGAGAAGGGCCAGCTCTTTCTCAAGCGGTAACATGTCTCCTGATTTTTTTCCTTCCTGTAAAGCAACATTATACGATCAGCATTAACAGAAATTCAAATTTTCTACTAGGGAAATAATGTAAGAGTTGAAAAGTGTTTAGTCAAAAGTTCACATAAAAATACTAATCCAACATTTCACAATACAAGTGTGAATTGAGATTTTTACATATTACGTTTTTCCATGCCACCTATATGTTGAATATTATGTTTCACAGTAAAACCATTTTCATTTAAATAACAGAGACTGTCAGACTGTTGGAAAAATAGATATCATTAACAGAAACCTCATAAGACATTCAGTTCAGATATGTATATACTATCAATATTGCATGAGGGAGAAAATGTCTCCAATTATTTCAAATAAAGTTGAAACCAGATTCCAAAACTAATATATTAGTGATACAACACCCAACATACTGAGTAAGAAACGCATGACAACTTCAACAAAAAAATTCAATTCTGATCTAATTGCCTGTTTGCAATGAAACAATGATTTCTCATTTGAAGGTATCTGTATCTGTAGAGTAGGGAGGGTGAGTGTAAGCCCACGCACTTAGGCCACATGTGATCCATTGTACATCCTCCCGAGGAGTTGTCCTCCTAGGTCGTCGTCCATCCTGTCCTTTCCAGGAAGGTGGACAGATCGCTGGGAGACATCTCCTTTATATCGGCAGATGTAGGCCAAGACTCGCCTAACACACACTCTCTTATTGACGATAACTCAGGGGACTCGCACAGGACATGCCTGACAGTCTCATCTTCCTATTCACACATCCTGCATAGAGGTGTGTCCACTAGCCCTATATTATGGAGGTGTTTCCCTTGTTGACAGTGGCCAGTCAGAAATCCTACTATTAAATATAGATTTTTCCTGGTCATCGCCAGATATTTCTTCGGCGCCAGCTTCCCAGGGTCGCCCAAGGTGATCCTGGCAAGATTACATCCTTTGATTTCATCCCATCTCTTTAAAGATTAAGCATGGGTGTAACATTTGACTAGTTCCGCAATTGTCGAAGTCATCAGGCCGTGGGTGCCACTTGGTCCTAAAATTCTTAGTCCAGCCACTTCCTTGGCTAAAGAGTCGGCAATGCGATTACCTTTACTTCTGTCGTGCCCTTTAACCCACCTCAGGATAATGTTATTATCTATTGAGGCTTTGGCTAAATCTTGGTGGTACTCTAGTGCTAGCCCTGAAGTAACACGGTGTCTGTTCAAGGCTAATAGTGCTTGTCTGCTATCAGTGCAGATTGTTATGTTTTTGCCAGAAATTCTTTTCTTGGTTATTTCTTTTGTGGCGATTGAGATACCAGCCAGTTCTGTTTGGACCACGCTGGTATTTCTTCCCATTCCCCACTTAATCCTTAGGCTTAGTGATCTGAAGTACACTCCACATCCTGAGCCTTCCCATTCATTTGAAGGTATATTTCAATGCTTGGTTTTGCAATGTATTGGGGAACAAATTGTTTTGAATAGATAATATTGTATCTCTCAAACAGAAACCATCTATGCCATTTTTCGGGTTTGTTGGCCGTGGTCTGCAGGTGTTTATGCCTGACCTTTAGTCTATTGCAGTAGACATTATCAGAGGCGATGAGGCAAAGGACGCCTCAGACGCTCGGGTTGTTAAGCAACAGCAAAGGTATACTGGATCTCCTGTAGATGTGGATCAGTATACATCAGAACCACGAAAAGAAATATAAGAGGAAATTATTATCAATAAAATTGGGCTACCTGCACTAAATTAGATTCCAAAGGCATTCAATTCGATCAATAGACACATAACCATGCCCACCACTAATACAACGAAACTGGAGACTAGAACCTTGGAATATAGTGTATTTGCTGTGAGAACAGGTTGAGCACTACGTTTGTTGCCTCATCGCCAATGGTAATATCTACCGCAATGATACTGTTCTTTGTAGTTGCACTTAGAAAGCAAACAGTGCTTAATTTTCACGCATTGATGTGTTCCTCTCATGTCATCTTATGGTCTATAATTATTCCCAGAAATTCAATATAATTCAAACGAAACGCCACTACCTAATCCAGGGACATAAAAAACACAATCGAGATTCGACTGTACTATTTTTTATTGGGATTTGGGAAAAACGAATAATCTTATTCATTCATCATTTCTAGATGATAATGAAAAAGCTGAAATCCGAAAACTTTCAGCCACGTCTATATGGCACTAATACCTATTATGAGTGTGATAGGTTCACCTACTTATGAGCTGTACAAACACTGAACGACCCTACTGCAGCCGCTCACTGAAAAAACAGTCGTTCTCTAAAGACTGGAACATTTTATCAAATAAGGTTAGACTCAGGAGACATAATAGTGAGCTTCAACAAAATCTCATTGTATACGATGATTCCGGTCGAAGAAACTGGAAACTAAACTTCTAATTAGTAAAATATTTCCAGTAGACATAACCACTAGGTTTGCTCATTATTCATTATCGATGTACTTCCAGCGGAAGGTGTTTTCTATGAACTAATGAGATTTCACCGCAAAGGGCGGTTTTTGAATTTTTTTGGTGGCAAAATTTTTCACAGAAAAATTGGAACAACAGACCTTTGAGCGAGCGGCGGTGAAACCATATTTTTGGTTGCATTACATTAATGATACGATTAAGGTATGGCAGCACAATGGGGAGCATCTCAACTGAATTCTACTATTTCTGAATTGTTTCAACTCAAAAATACGATCCACAATTAAAAGGGAACAATCGCCTTCTTGAATGTGCCGATGAACAGACGAGAAGAAGGACCATTTGGTCATAGGGTGCACAGAAAATCAATATATACAACAGGTGTCTGAATAAAGTATCCAACCACCAGCCAAGACAGAAGAGGGGGGGTATATTAGATTTTAGCTTTAGCCTTGAAGAGAGCCCAATAAATATGTAAACCTGAAAGTCTTACCAATGAACTCAAAAATTTGAAAAGCTAAATCAAGCAGGCAATACAACCCAAGAGAAGAAATGTCTGAAAGAACACTGTAAAATCGGTATTTAGACCAACGTAATCCATTAGAGAGGCTGAGGTCAGTGAAGGAACCCAGAGAGATTTTAGCAAGACTAGGGGTATAGTGAATCCCTTATAGCTGTGTATCCGTCTATACTGGGATAACGAAGAGAAATAAAACAACCAATTCTCTGAATACAAGAGAAATTGTAGTCTGAAGCAAACCGGCAGTCAGCCGTAGCAAAACATACACTCAGCGAGAGTCTAAAGAGACCCAGGTGCTTGACAGAATTCGGAGCTTTTACCCAAGACTATATAGAGAGGCAATATAAATTCAAAAACAATTTCAATCTGCACTAAATTATATTCGTAAAAAGAGAAAAATTCAATTCAATCAATAGAAAGAAGCCACACCTACTACCAATGAACAAAATTGGAGCCTCCAACTTTGAATATAGTATTTTCTATTCGAACAATTCATGCAAAACTATACAGATAGTATCCAAACTGATTCTGTACAGATTTTTCGTGAAGAACTTTCGTTATACAGAATCAGGTGAAGTCCTAAAACTGTTACGATTTGAGTTTGTATAATAAATCTCATCATATGATCTTATATTCTGCAGTCAAGAACATTAATGTGGTCAATTCTTCACTACCAAAAAAACATCTCTACAAGACTAACATATCAAATACACTACCTTATAGAAACCACTTTACCAATCTGGCCATAATTATACTATATGTTTTGCCTATAATTGTATATATTGTGAATAGAAATGCTCATCTGGCAGCACGAAGGATATTCACACTATCATAACACCCATTAAGTATATTAAAATTAAATCATTAAACTCTTTTCAAGATTGTCAATAGGACAAAAAAACGATGTAAAAAAATATGAAGTAACTTGGTTTGATATCTTTTCAATATTATATGATATTATATTATCTTCTGATATCTTTTTTATTATTATATTATTTATAATAATTGAATTTTTTAAATTTCTTGTTCATTTTCAATTTTTATTCTTTTTTCATTTATCTTTACTCTGTGGTCGTTTTCATCTTTTACCTTGATTATTTTGTTTTATTAATTTTATTGTATTTTCATTTCACGTTTTATTGCTTATACATAATTGATATGTTAGCTATTCATCCTAATTTTCATTTGTTCTTCCATAGATTTCGAATCATATTAGACAATGGAAGTCCGAACTAGTAAAATTCACCTTGAAACATTGTCAACCACTTGCAAACAAACCTTAATATTTAGTTCTGCAATATCTTCCTGATCCTTCCATGTAGGAAACAAGTTTTTGAACCTCAGCGGTTCCAGTCCAGCCCAAACTAAGTAAGCCACTAATGGAATATCATCGCCTTTCGATTTTTTCCAGTAATCTTTCGCTGTCTGCATAGCGGCTCTGCGTTCAGCTTGCCAACGAACAGCTCCCGAACCTGTCTGGTCGCTCAGATCAACGTCATCTTCTTTTTCTGGCCAATAACCTTGCCACAGCCACAGTTCATGATGATTGTCAATTAGGAACAAAGCTTGAATAAACAATTGAATTAAAATCACTCTCTGCTGTAGAAATAAGTAACAAGAGAATAAAAGTATGAATAATATATAAGTATCCGAAAAAATATCACAGTTGTGTGATGAGCAACATCCGAATGTTATTTCAGTTCGATTTTATTTTGATGGGGAAATATTTTTCGCATAATTTCAACTTTGTTTTTTACCCCCTAGGTGACCTCCAAACTTTAAATCTTGCAATAGGTTATGCAATACCTATTTGAAATTCAGCAATTTCAAAATTCTGCAATTTCAAGTCAAGTCAAGAAAAAGTCACTATTTTTAAGAGGGGGCATGAAAAAACTAATATTCGAAGTTTATCTATTTGCAACTTTTTACTTCAACATAAAGAATCCTATCGCTTTTCAACAGTAATAGAAGTTTCGTTTTGAGTTATTTAGGACATTCTACATGAACTTTTTGAACCATGTATGAGTTTTTGTCAGTGTTTTAAGAAAAAATTAATACAGTTTATTGTATTATTTTCGCTATAAAGGGTTTTACAAAAACCGCGACACGTGTTTCGTTATACAATAACTTTATCAAGCATTATAATCATTATTAACGCTTGAGAAAGCTATTTATTGTATAGCGAAACACGTGTCGCGGTTTTTGTTAAACACTTTATAGTGAAAATATAGAAAAAACTGTATCAATGAGTTTGAACAAACAAAAAATTCAGTCTCATTTACTGAATTATCAGTTATTCACCGAGTAACTCACAAAATTGCCAAAGTCAATTAAGTCATTTTCATTTGATTTATTCAAAAAATGGATTTTATATGAATGAAATTTATGTAATGTTAAACCTCTTTGAATGCTCATAAAGTTTGTGCTTTAACCTGTGACATAAAACAGCAACTTCTATAGCTCAGTTTCCCATTATCATTTGACAGATTATCTCAATTTGGCTAAGAATTCACTAATGTATTTAGAGGTTACTTGTTAATTTTGTTATTAGGATTTGGCCATTAAAAAACTTTGCTGTAATAGTAGTGCTCCAACCAATTTGACTTGTTTCAATAAGTGAGACTCATTTAGAAGTTGAATAAAATAGAATTCAAATTATTCAACAGAGATTATATCAATGGAAGATAGTAAAAAATAATTGATTTTATCATTACAATTATCAAATTCCAAATTACAAGTAGTAATTTGTAAATAAGCAAGTAATACAATTCTTTATAAAAATTATGCTTGTTAAATAATGGAACACGCATAATGTTTGTTTATTTGTCAGATTTTGTTCACAATTCAAAAAAGTCTCTAGCATTGAAATAAATAGTTTGAATATCTTGGATTTTTTTGGTGAATAGAAATTTATCGTTCCAGATGGGTTAATTTTTACAATATTTTAAAGGTTTTCAACTGTTTTGGGTGGCAGAGCCCCGAAGGTGAATCATATAATTGAATCTAGAATGAATAAGTGAACAATAAATAATTTTCAAACAAATTACTGGAATATATTTTCTAATATTTAATAAAATAATTGATAGGGGACTCATTTTGACTTTAATTTTCTGTATAAGTACATACTTTATGAATTGAAATTTCATCAATATATGGACCAAATAATTGGGTAGTTAATTTATGGGAAATAATTTTGTCATCAATTTTGTCATATTATTTTTTTTTTAAATAACATAAAATATGAATTACCAAAATTCAAGGTTAATTTATGTGACTGAAGGCATTAATATTACAGTTAAATCATTTTGGACACATATCCATATATGACATCAATAATTTTTCTTAAATGTATCATCAGCAGAAAGTTTGACCAGTCCCTTCAATTTCAAATTTGATGTTGAAATAAAAAAAAAGTGGCGCATTGTATAGAGCTTTTATTATCCTCAGTTTTCACAAATTGTCAGTTGTTGCAATAATTTTAAACCATTCCAAAACTTTTCTCCTAACACCAAAGTTGGATAATTTTTCCACTTAAATTTCATGATTGACTATCAAATACCTTGTAAAGTTCTATTCTATTTTCTTTTGAATATCTGTAGTAATTTCCCAGGCAGCCAATACTGTATTACTAGCATTCGAAACTCTCACTAACCCGAATAAAATTTTTCCTCAAGAAATTTCATCAGTCTAAAATTTATGTTAATCAGAAATTGGCCTATAAATGTTCAAGAAGTATTCTTGACATTTCAAAATGATGTTGAAGCATTTACTATTTCAACTTTTTCTATATCTATACTATCCTCGTATTAAAAAAAAATCAATGTGAGATTTCCACTTGACAGTTCACAAAACCACGACTCGTGTTTCGCTATACAATAGCATCTTCAGGAGTCACAATATATGTCACGGTTTTATAAACTGTCAAATGGAAATCTCACATTAAAGTGTTTTTTCAAACACGTTATATTGGATTCTCATCAGGTATCGGTCAGTTCTATCATATTTTTTTAATAGTATCCGAAATTTGAGAGATTTATCTCACCACTCTGAGGGAGTGGAAGTGACAAAGTTGAAAACGTGTGAAAAAAATTTTCTCTTCGAAATAAAAATCGGTGATTACGATAGTTTTTTTCTTCTAAACAACTATGTTATATCGAGAATTGTTTTCATTGGGTTACGTATTTTTCTATAATTAGATTCGAACTGGCTGATATTGAATATACTAGGTACTTCAATGAAATATCACAAAATATATAATGAAACACTTACCTGGCTGACTAGCAGAGTATAATTCGGATTGTACAAATGGGTATGGACTAGAATGTTCACTTCTATGTGGACATAGAAGCTCGGTAGCATCAAAGTGACCAGTGACACTACTCATTCTGAACAACCTGATTGTATGATCATATTTTTCTGTTGAATTCAACAACGACAGGTAGCTTTCTCTGTTATTGCCCAATACATCAAAGAAATCTTCACTTTCACTCCCCTCTTCCATATTAACAATATCTAAATCCTCTTCGAATACATCCAGCTGCATTTCAACAGGTTTCTTAACCATCAATTTCTTTACGGTCTCCTCAATAACTTTCTTCTTTTGTTTGCTAGATTTTGCTCCATGCCAAATCGTAACCTGTTCATTATTAGTGTCAACAATGACAAAAGAAGACCTGCTTCTCAACGAACTCATGCTCAGAGGTACTTCCATCAGATAGATCTCATTTTCCTTTTCTCCCCTGACCATAAAAAGCCGAGGCCTTTCGGTATCATCAGCTTCATCACGTTTACCTCTATGTATAATCATGTTGCCATCAAAGAGACGTAGGAATGCCGCAGGTTCAGAACCCTGGACTACTCTCACTTGGGGGGCATTTTGTTTATCAAGTTCCACTGTTAGTAGTGCAGCCATACCTTTCTCATTAATGGAAGATTCGCTTCCTTGCCAGCAAAAGAAAACGCATCGGTCTCTCCCTACAGCTGCGTGTTTGGAAGGTTTTCCATTTAATTCTCTTCCCCTGGTAGTTTGTCTGTAGTTCCAACTGTATATGTAACTATCACCTTCAAAGAATTGACCGATAGATTTTTCTTTCAGTTCTTCATAGGTGTTTTCTAGAATACGCCATCCTTGGATCGTTAATGTCTCATAATCAAATAAACGCCGCGTTTCTTCATCAAAATATTGGTCGCCTCTACCTAAATGAATATTTTCTACGACCAAATCGGGGTTGGGGTCTTTTTCTTTGAGCATTTCATTGATATCACATGGCCTTAGGTCAATGGTGGCATTGACTTCTTTAATCTCATCATTCTTCACTTGAATAACCCTTGAGAAATCCGGCCAATCAAGAAACTTTTCTCTGAAAAGTACAGTTTCCCGATGTTGAGTGACTTTGGCAAAAAGAGCCCATTCCGGTCTTTTCGGAGCTTTCAATTGTAAGTCATTACTTTTCCTTTCACCTAAGATGGAAGCTATATTCAAGGGACATATATTACATTCAGAATAGTTATACCCTTCTTCCCACAAATCTTTTGCTAATTTCAAAGAAAGCCTTTTCTTGTCGAGGGGAGCATTTTTACCACTCCACACGTACATTTCAGACCCAAAGTCGAACACTATTATACTGGTATCTTTCAACATCTCGATTTTTGGGATTGTTCCCCAAAATTTCTCATAAGGCACCAATTCATCGTCTTCCAAAGTATATATCATATTCGTATGTAGTATATTTGACTCGTATGTTTCATCTTCATCATAATGTCCAGGTGGAATAGTGACTGGAGCTTCATCTGCACCCAGAAGCCTCCAAAAGTTTATGGCATTCTTTTGACTAGCATTATTAGCAGTGATGGAGTAAATTTTTTCAACTTTACAATTCATATCGCCCGTTTTTCTGATGTGGTTGGCAACATCAACTAATCTGGACTGTTCAATAACATTCGAGTAAGTTCCTGTATAGGTGTAAAGAGCTTGTGGCGTGATTAAGATGTAGTTATCACCTTCATTAATACTGCTTGCAACTGGTTCAACCAGCCTTGTCTGTACATGTCTACGACCTTTAATTTGTAAGAGCATGAGATCTTTCCAGGGAAGGTACCCTGTGGGTCCAGAGGCCTTTTTCAATGCAACTGATTTGAAATCTTCGTTACTTGCTAAACCAGCTAGAACTTCGAGAGCCTTGTTTGAGTTTTTTGCCACTGAAATATAGGAAAGCTCTCATCAATGATTTATTTAGACTACATATCCAAACGTTTTACAGTTATACTACTAAATACCAGCCACACAATGAAGCAAATATTAATGTGAATACGATATAAATGAACATTCTTAAAAGTTCATTGAAAAGTAAATGCCATAAAATAGAAAAAAAGATGCATATAAAGTAGACAGTTTTATTAGGACTATGTATCAGATTCACTTCTTAATACTAGGTGCCAAATTAAAATGTAAATAAAATAATTAAATTCATTTGAATGTTGATGATATAAAATAAATAAAATGATGTTTATAAAAAGTAGATGACCAATGGACAGATGAAATACATAAATTACTATACTTTCACAAAATACACTTAAACGATTTGATCTCCACTAACTTTATTGAAAATAATCATAACATGTTTCGCTAAAACATTAGCTTTTTCAAATAATTAATTAATCATTTGAAAAAGCTAATGTTTTAGCGAAACATGTTATGATTATTTTCAATAAAGTTAGTGGAGATCAAATCGTTTAAGTGTATTTTGTGAAATTACTATGGATCTTCATCAAGTAACGGCCGAATCAATCAGAAAATTACTATACTGATGAGTTAATGAATTTGAAGGGTAACTTGAAAAAATGAAACAAATTCAATGAAATCTGAATCTGCGTAGAATGAATCCAACAAAATCGTACACATATCAACTCTATTTTCGGCACGTGTTTTACCAACCAAGTTGGCATCATAAGGATATAAACCACACTATATATTGTCGATGTAACAGCGACCTATATTAATTTTTATGATAGGTTCAACCTACGTTAATTTTTATGGAATTATACAAATAAAATCAGCCCATGAAAAAAATGTTTAGAACATTTTATCATAGGAGTGATTACCTCCGAGCGGGGGAATTTTGCTATTTATTGTATTTAGTAAGTATCTAGGGTACTTGTAGACAAATAGCTTTGACACGGTTCTCAAGTTTTGTTGATATCCGCTCCAGCAAGATTTCACCAGAAAACTACAAAAGTGGCTATAGCTGCGTATAATGACCTCATACAAATTGTAGGACTTTGCTGGTCTATCTGGTGATGTATTCTGCCTGTTTCATTTTCAAACTACTTCAGATCCTTATACTAAACTTCTAATCTAACAATAAAATGGAGATTAGTTTTCCTTAGTGTTAATTAAATTTATTACTTCCATTTTAGTTTTGAAAAATGCCATCCAAGTGACTCACTTTTTTCATGGACTCACACTCTGTAAAACACATTAAGCTCAACTGATAATGAATATAACATCAACATAAATAACACAGGTACTGAAAATGTTTATCTTTTTTATGGAGCCTGCATTGTTTACATATACAAAATATAAAACTTTTCATGTTAACAATTACTCATGAATGTCAACAATGAAAAAAGTGTACTCAGTACCACCATTTTTCTCTGTTCCTGCTTTGAATATAGGTTCACTATTCTATTTTTGAAATTGTGCAGATCTTTTTATCATGCTGTGGTAGTCATTTTCTTTGAATGAAGTCGAGTATTTTCAAATAATTTATATACCGGGTGTCCCACATTTTATGTGACAGGCAATATCTGGTTTGTTGAAGGAGATACACAAAAATGTTTCATACAAAAGTTTTAGGAGTTCATGAGAGCTTACTTAAAATGTAAAGTCTTGAGAACGACTATTATTTTTAAAAATATCTCATACAATTATTCTCTCTGCATCAGATCACATGAAAATTAGTCAAAATTTTGGGTGTTCAAAGTAATGGTTTCAATTTTGAGTTATGGAATTCAGTCAGGAATCATTTTGAATAGGAAACAATTGCGAAATTGAAAGAGGTGTATTCGAAAACAAATCTTTAATTAATAACAATGTAAATAATATAACTTGATAAATCATTTCATAAGAATGGTAGGTACCTAGAAATAAGTCATAAAAATTGTTCAAAGTGATGCCCATTAGATATTATACAGGCTTCGAAACGTCGAATCACTTCTCTCGTACAAGTCGCTCTTATAATATCAGGCGTAATATCACTGCACGTTAGTCGAATTTTCATTTTCAGACCATCCACATTCAAAGGGGGAGTAGTGAAAACAATATCTTTTAAATAACCCCATAGGAAAGAATCAAGCGGTGATAAATCTGGGGAACGAGCCGGCCACCGAATTGGACCCTTATTACCAATCCATCTATTTGGGTACGTTCTATCCAGATATTCAGTAACAACCTGTGAATTGTGAGGAGGAGCACCATCTTGTTGCCACCAAATTCCTTGTCGTTCTGCTATGGGAATATCTTCCATCAATTGGATCAAATCATTTTCTAGAAAATGTAAATATCGCAATCCATTGAGATTTTCATTAAAAAAGTAAGGTCCTATGATGCGGCCATTGAACAATCCACACCATACATAATACCCCAAGTAGTTTGAAAATTACTTTCGCGGACCCAGCGGGGATTTTCTTGAGACCAATAGTGACTGTTATGTCGATTCACAACTCCATTATTGTGGAATCGTGATTCATCGCTCATCAAAATTTGACTGAATATGTTAGGACTTTCATGTAATATTACCTGAATACAAGCAATGAATTCAAGTCGTCGTTCAAAGTCCGTGGGTTTCAAACCTTGTACCAACTGAATTTTGAATGGGTGGTATTTATTTTCTTTCAGAATTCTCTGTACATTAGATTTACTCACACCGACTTCTTCTGCAAGAGTACGGATAGAAACATGTGGATGAATAATAATATAAGCCAACACATTGATCTCTAAATCTTCAGTTCTAACAGATCTCGTATGATGACGATGCTTTATAGTAGAAGGAAATGACCCAGTTCGCAATTTTTCTACAACTCTCGAAAAAGTCATTCGTGACGGAATGGGTCTGTCTGGAAAACGTTCTTGGTATAGACGTTGTGCTTGACGGCAGTCAAGCAGTGATATCGATATCGTATCGTAGAGGTGAGAATAATAGTTTGTATTCAGTAGTAGTCTAGTTCAATTTAATAAAAGATATAGATTGGATTCGTGTACGAGTAAATAAGTTTTTTTGAAACTTTATATTTAAGGAAAAGTGCAATAACTCAACAACGCTGTAACCGAATTTCAAAAAGCAAACATGAAATGATATCAGAATTTAACGTAGCATCTGAATATGTAATGATATACAGGGCGTTCTATTTTAAAAAATAGAATTTTGGTCTGTAGCACCTACACCAAACACCCTGTATATTTAAAAATTATATCAAAATATAGCTCTCATGAACTCCTAAAACTTTTGTATGAAACATTTTTGTGTATCTCCTTCAACAAACCAGATATTGCCTGTCACATAAAATGTGGGACACCCGGTATAATATAAATATATTGTGTCAGATATTTGAAGTTTTACAACTAGAGTTTCATCAACCATTATTCCCAAAAATTTGATACAGTCAACTTGACATTATGAAATGTGAATTGCCCCCCGTTTATTGGAAGTAAAACAACTGGGTACTTGTGTAGCAGGAAATACTTCAAATCCAAGAACTTTGTGATTTTTTATCTCATATTATTGGCTTTTGGGAAATACAACTTCTCTTAGAACCTTAGTACTTGCTTGAAATTAGGAGAAATAAATCAATTTAAAATATGATTTGAATACTGTGTTAGTTTTCTAAAACACTTATTTGTATTTATCCATTACTGATAAGCGCCCGTGATAATAGTGGTCATCCAACTCTGTGAGAACCGAAATGGGGTAGTACAAAAGGTGAAAGTTATTTTTTAGGCTCAGAGGCTTATAGGATATGAAAAAACCTCAATGGAACTATCTGAAGGTAGTGATGTCAACACATCATAGGTATCTGATGTATTTATTCAAATGAAAATGTAGGGTCAAAACATTCATATACAGTGCGGTCCATATGTAAGGAATAAATTCATTTTTAGCGTTATTATGTAGTAGGTGAAAAAAAACCTGAAACAGGTCGATGTTTATTCTTGAATCGACAATTTACAGTATGAAAATATTATCCCCTCCAGCACCCCTTCTGAATTATAAGCACCCCTCGAAAATTTTAAATAGCAAAGGGGGTCGTGTGGCATCTTGTTGGAAAGGGATTTTAGTCCTCTGTTCAGCAATCTAAAGTTTTTTAAGTTTGGTGCAATCATAACTGAGAAAATTAATTTTTACAAATAAATTAAATGTTCAAAATGACCACCATTATTCACTTCTTGACACTAACCTGATCTATTAAACAGACCGTCTCTGTAACACGCTCCTTACTAACCTTGAATCCTGAAAAAAATCTTTGACGATACTAAAATATTAGACAAAAAGCCAAATAAACAACTGATATGAATCCAGTAGGCAGCTGTCATTTAAGTATTTAAAGTTACTAAAAGAAGTCAGTATAATATTTGTGGGCGTATTAAATTTAATTATGGCTCATTTGTCCGAGACTCAAAGAATAGACATTTTAATTATGATTGGTCGCGGTAATAAAACAAAAACTCGAAAGGAGGTTTGTGAAATTTTTAATAATAAATACCCTGGTCAACACGTGTCGCAGTTTACAGTTAGCAAAATTGAAAAAAAGTTTCGTGAAACTGGACATGTGAAAAATATTGGAAAACCAGGTAGAAATGTTCAATTTACTGATGAAAAAAAGTTAGATGTACTTCTAGAGATTGAGGAAAATCCGCATAAGACAACTCGAGAACTTGCCGCCGACAATGATGTAAGTAAATCATCTATTTTGAGAGTTTTGCATAAAGAAAAATACCACCTTTACAAAGTTCAGTTGGTTCAGGAGTTAAATGAAGATGATCCTGATAGAAGGCAAGAATTCTGTGAATTCATGATGGACAGAATGAACGCAGATTTGCAGTTGATAAACAAAATAGTGTTTTCTGATGAAGCGACGTTTCATTTAAACGGAACAGTTGACAGACAGAACTGTAGATATTGGAGCAGAGAAAATCCTCACTGGATGTCTGCGACTCACACTCAATATCCTAAAAAAGTTAATGTTTGGTCTGGTATCATTAACAATAAAATTATTGGCCCTTATTTTTTTGAAGGCACTGTTAATGGTGAGGTTTATCTAGATTTTTTGATTAACTTTTTAGTGCCTGCATTATAAATACATTTTCTTGATGTTAATCATCCAAATGAGATAAATCGAACTATTTACTACCAACAAGACGGAGCTCCACCACATTTTGCATGTACAGTTAGAAATTTTTAACTGGAAGACGTGGAACGATCGAATGGCCGGCTAGATCCCCCGATTTGACCCCTTCTTACGGGGTTATTTAAAATGTAAAGTATATTTTAATAGACCAAACAATATTGCTGATATATAAGTTAGGATAACGGAAGAAATTAACAAAATAACCCCCAAGGTCATATAAAATGTTGTACGAGAATTCCAAAATCGCTTCGGTTATTGTCAAGAAGTTAATGGTGGTCATTTTGAACATTTAATTTAATTGTAAAGTAGATTGAAAAATACATTGTAAATATTATGTGGCATTATTATCTTCATTCTACGTAAAGTTTTGTGATACCTAGAGACATTATCAAAATTTTACATCCTAAAAATCTATTTTCTCAGTTATGATTGCACCAAACTTAAAAAACTTTATATTGCTGAACAGAGGACTAAAATTCCTTTCCAACAAGGTGCCACACGATCCCCTTTGCTATTTAAATTTTTCGAGAGGGTCCTTATAATTCAGAAGGGGTGCCGTAGGGGGATAATATTTTCCTACTGTACATTGTCAATTTAAGAATAAAAATCGACCTGTTTCAGTTTTTCTTCACATAGTACATAATAAAGCTAAAAATGAATTTATTCCATACATATGGACCGCACTGTATAAGTAAGTATTTCTTCCAATAATTTACTGTTTAAATTGTGAAAGCTGTCAGGAATATGGGATAATGTGAATGACAAGGTCAGAAAATGAATCCTACTATTTGATACGTATATATTTTTAATTTTTCCTTTGTTTCCTAGCGAAAAATTGCAATGAAACTACATATACGTTTTGAAATTTTGAAGTTGAAGGTGGCTCAAGTTAAAAGATACTTTGTGAAATTTTTCGTGGCGGAGTATAAACAAATTTCCAATACCTTTCAGTTGTTGGTAATCATCTATCTCATAAAAATACTCACATTTTTCAATATTCAGTCTTTTCTTTTCTCTCTCCGCAACGCCCGTTATCACTTCCGTATACTCATTACTGATATCACTCCTGGTTGCAAGGGCCTTGATCGGATTCTTGGTAGCACCTCTTCTTCTTTGTACTTGTATGTTCTTTTTAGTTACCAATAGAGAATGTCTTTGAACGGCGTCCAGATCTTCGGAGGACAAAACAATGTGCTCCATGTTACTAGACTTCTCCACACTTTTGAAGAACGATTGGAAGGTGACATCATCTGGATTGTGTACGGAGACTTTTCTACCAGACAACTTTGTTGGTGATGGTGAACCTAAAAATTAGACAATTCTGAAGAGCTTCTATTTCACCAAAATTTACTTTAGTTTTGAAATTCAATGGAAATGTTTACTTCAAAAAACTCAAAGAATAGTTTGGGGCATAAGGAATCAGAGTGTAATATAAAAGGAATAAATATTTAATCAACTGCAAACTGTAAACAGGCAGTGCAAGTTTCTTGTCAGAAGTATTTCTTTTTTCCCAGAACAAAGTACTGACTCTCAATGCGCGTTTCGCTAGCTTTTATATCAGGAGTTTATTAAAAACAGTTTTCAGTCATCTTCTGATGATGCTAACGAAATGCGCATTGAGCACTTTTGTTCTGTTGTGGAAAATGTGTTTTTATAGACTTGTTATGAGATGATAATCTTGAAAAATTTCAAAAATATATATGGAAATATATTGAAAAATATATCTGTTTGAAATATGTTTTTCCATTAACCAGCTGTTGCACCCCCTACGAAAGACAACCCTCAGAAGTCGAAACTTGTGCGAGCTAAGGATTAACGAGATCTTACCTTTTAACGTGTGATTCATAACAAGGGTTGGACGATAGCAAGTGAAAACCGATCGTTCAAACTTGGGCTTGAACCACCGACCAACATGGCAAACCGCCTGGCTACCGACAGACCGACCAAAATGGATAGTAATGAAAGTTCCGGAGTGGTGTACTATATCATCCTTCCATAGGCTTGAATTCGATATATGGACAACGCATTTACAATATTTGCCACAAATAAGTTGTTTATATCCATGGCAAATTCGAAAACCTTTCCAGACACTGAATTAAAATATCCAAATACAACACATTTTAATTACAGACAGCTGGTATGAACACAAGTAATGCACTTAAATTAAAAATGAAAGTATTATGAAGAAGAAATACAAACATGAAGAATATATTGACTACTTGATGGAGATTTTCAAAATTTGAAAACTATATTCAGGCCAACAAAAACTTATGTTTTTTTTCCTGATTGATTCGGCCGTTACTTGATGAAGCTCCATAGTAATTTCAAAAACTACCCCTTACGATTTAATCTCCACAAACTTATGTACCCCGTTATACTTTATTTTCATCAACTCTTATCTGCTGCTATTGATAATATATTATCTAAAAAATATTTTTTCAATGATTATTCAACATGTACTTAATGAAACCCGATTTTTTACATTTGTTATATGTTTATTTCATTTAGAAAGAAAAAAATAAGTGGACTAAGTAAATACATATTACTTATTTTTGCACTCCGTTTAAGCGCTCCTATAATTTTGTTTATCGGACATTATTTTTATAACATTGTATTGTATATTTTTTTTTAAATAACATTGATATGTCCAATCAACTACAAATTAGTTTGCTTAACATCTCCTCGTCGATACGTAATATCTACTCTGTATAATAAACGAATAATATTCATCATTATTACCAATAGTTCCATGTGTGTGTAAAAATGAGTAGTAAAAACTACTATATGAATACTATTATTATTAAAAATAGTTGTAAAAAAATGAGAATTTTACCTGATAAGTCACTATTTGCAATAGGCGGGAAAGGTACGGATTTGCTTCTTGTGAGATCAAAATAGCTATTTTTTTCTGGAGAAGTTGGCGTCGAATCTGGACCTGCAACATAGTTATAACAAAATACTTGGCACTACACCTTCATAACTTTGAGAAAACTGCACAAAATTATAAAACCTACTTCTTATGACATATGACATTATGGTTTATTAAATGTACTGGAAATACAAATCAAATATTTTTCTATGTAAGAAACCTGCTGTCTTAATCTTATCTACGATTTCATATCTATCATAATGTCATACAATTCCTGTTAGTCAGTTATTAACAGATTTATTTTGGTGAAAAGTAAATATTTTGCGGCAACGACTCTCGAAGGTTAAAGCAAGTAAAACATTAATCTTTTTTTACAAGTTTATTGTTTCATCTAGATCAATTCGCAGCACTCGAGTATCATCAATATATCAAGTTATATTATCTCATGGATAACAAGATTTGTATACAGGGCGTCTCCTAACTACGGTACGAAACTTCAGAGGGTGACTTGTTAGGTCGTTTCAAGAAAAACAGTTCTTACGAACATATCTCCGGAGCTGCTTGGTTTCTGAGATACAGGGCGTTGAAGTTGAAAAAACGGTATTTATAAAATATCATAAATATCCTCATACCGATTTGGTTGGAATTTGCAACAGTTATTTGAAGTAATAAGGCGCTCATTGAGCCCTAACTAAATTGAAATTATTAGGTTTAGTGGAGTCTCAGTGGGCATCATAGCCAACAATATTGGGAAAAAAATACGCCACTGATTTGTTGTAGTTTTCAATTTTTCTAGATCAGTAGACTAAAAATGCAATTTTTTCGTCGCCTGTGTTTTCTTCCTATATAGCTTCGTTTATGAAAAAAATAATTGCAAATCATGAACACCTGCTTTGGAGACCAGCTGACAGTGGTAGGAGTTGTCAATTATCAGTGATTCCATAGTGAATAATTTTACTAATGCTGAAATGACTGACTGCACTTTATTTATGGATTAGCAAATGTAAATGCAGAAGAAGAACGGAGAATTCACCAGGACAGATATTCTAACAAAATAATTTTATGTGCTCATTATGTGCTCAAACATTTAGAACGCTACATGTAGGATTAAGTAAAACTGAGAGTTTTATTGAAATTGCAGGTGGTGGAAGATCAGAAACTGTAACAACTACTGAACTAGAAGCTATACTTAATGCGATAGAAGAAGATCCTTCAAATAGTACCAGGAAGACTGCACTGCAGCTTAAAGTCAGCTCAAAAACCGTATGGATAGTTCTATATGCAAAATTAATTACCCGAAATTAATGTTCTGCAGGTGGATGATTCAAATGAAGGTACATAATGATAATTATTTACAAAATATTTCATTGACAGGTGAGGCAAATTTTTCACGAGATGCTATTATTATCTATCACAATGATACTTTTTGTGTTGAACTGGCTGTATAGGGCTCCAACACATTTTAGTGTTCTTGCTTGTCAGCATCTCGACATCACCTATTGAACGTACATGACCTCAAAATTGTTCGCAGTCCTGATATGAATCCTACATATTTCTATTACGAATCGAATGACTGACAACTGCAATGTCAAAAGAATACATACTCCAGGTATTTCTGAACTTATTAGGAACCACATGTTATAAGGTAAGACCTCGTTAATCCTTAGCTCGCACAAGTTTTGACTTCTGAGGGTTGTCGTTCGTAGGGGTGCGACAGCTGGTTAACGGAAAAACAGATTTTAAACAGTTTTTTTTAAACAGATTTTTGAACTTATTAGACAATCAATAACAAATCAATTGCATATTACTAGAGTAAACTCCAGTAATATTCATTACTACACCAAAGGTTCCAAACAGTGCATATTATAAGTAAATCAATTGCAGTCGAGTATTTTTACGTGAACATTTTGCTCATTTATTTTGAGGAACAAACTATTTTATTCATTTTTTTTCAGAAAGAAGCTAGATATGAAAAAATACAAGGGACCAAAAAGATGTATTTTCAGTTGCTTGATCTAAAAAATAATGCAAAAATGCAAAGAATAAGTCAGTGACGTACATTTTTTCCTTTGGTGGGGTCTAGTTAAGGGGTTAACAAGCTTATGTAACTGTACCAAATTCCAACCAAATCGTTTTAGGGCTTTTTGTGATATTTTATAAATACAGTTTTTTTTTCTACAACGCCCTGTTTCTCAGAAACGAAGCTATTTCAGTAACGTGACTATCCGAAGACTTATCGGTGTCCAAGTTGACACCAAAAAAAACTGACGGAGTTAGAGAAATTGTGTTTTCTGACTTAACTAAACAAAATTTTACAAATTTTTTGAAAAATTTATTATACGCACATAAATTTTTGGTATGAGAAGCTTTTGTAATATTCCAGATTCATCAAGTTCCTGTATAACAGAAAGAACTGGGAAATATTTTCATTATACTGAGTGGCAAAGCGAAAAAGAAACAGAGTAATTATCAAAAAAATACGCACCCTTTGATTTCTGATAAAGGGTGGTAAAAATCTGATTAAAAAAATCTGTTTTTCCGTTAATCAGCTGTCGCCCCCATACGAACGACAACTCTCATAAGTTGAGAAACTTGTGCGAGCTAAGGACTAACGAGGTCTTACCTTTTAACGTGTGATTCCTAACACGGTTGCAGAATCATCCCAGCTTCAACCAGATAAATTCTCTCGAGAAAAATATCTGGTCGAGGCAGGAATCGAACCCACGACCTTCCGATCGTCAGTCGGGCGCACTACCACCGCCGCCGCGGTAAGTACATCAACACTATTTCAAGATGTCATTTCGAGAGACTTTGAAATTATCTTTGTGATCTTTAAATTTCGTAATTAAAATAGTTCTGAGAAAATTAAATTTTGAATTGTTTGGCTGCTTACTTCCTTCTCAGTTATTTAAAAGTTTCAATTGATGATCACCCACGTACATGCAATAATAAAGACTGTGTAGATACAAATACTGACGAACATCAAGACAAACTAATATTCTCTATGGGGTTAGATTGTTCTTCAAGGATACCAGACACGTTGTCTCTTGATTTCTTTTTCTGAAGTTACTCAAAAAGTAAACTCTTTATAAATCACTATAGACGATTTCAGTCAATCAACAGAATACCTGTTTCTTACAATTATGAATATTCAGGATATATTCAATATTGCAGTTCATTCAAGAAAAGGGTGACAAATGTGATTTGAATTTACAGTGAAGGTAAATATGAATTGTACGCTGTGGGACTTGAATCGACTTGGGTTTTGAATGGTGTCCAAATACAACGAATTTATGATTCAACACCATATTGCACTATTTCGACTCGCAAACGGTCTCATCAATGCTGATAGATCATCTATGGGATCGACAGAAAACTCTATTTTGGAATATCAAAGATAAATGAGGCTCTACAAGGTGTTTAGTCGCAAAGTCAAGCTTCGATATCGACCGCCGAAAAGATTCGTCCTCTGCCTTTCACTGCGAAGCAACTACTTGGAAACCAGAGCTCAAACACGCACGAGAATTTGCTGAAATATAATAAAGGACAAACTAAAACGTTCACCATGAAAAGTTACTGTGTAATATAAACAATTGAAGCGGAGCATATTTCAAAATCAACCAATGATCAATAAAATGCGAGTGACATGAAAATTGTCGCCAAAGCACCTCACAACAAAACAAAAAAAGTCAAATAATCCATTTATATTCTTTCAGCTAGTAACAAGTGCATTTTTAATAGTTCTGTGGAAATGGATCTTACTGGTTACCATTGATAAGACGAAAAGTTGAAAACGAAAATAAAAAACTAAACTGAACTATCAGAAAACATCCTGTATGTGTTAGACTATCAAAAATGACATCTTAAGATTTCATTCTTTTGACGTTTGTCAAAGGAAATAAACCTGTTTCCATCTGAGGTGCTTCATTACAAGTGAATTTTTTTGGGTTTTGAGTACGTAAAGGGATTACTTTACGAAACGTTAGCCGTTTCAGAACAGGTAAGTATTAAAATGTTACTTGTAGGGAAAACTGGTAAATACAAGTTACTGACAAATTGGACTTTTCAGCGGTAACTTTTCCTTTTTTGCACTTCAGCAGTTCATTGATTTAGCTTTGTTAATTTTTTAGACTGTTGAAGGTTAAACACCCAAAAATATCAACTCCACCACACCAAACTTCTTGAAAAAGTCACATTCTGAAATGTAATGTTTTATAAAATTTTTGAGAAAAATTTAAAATTTTAAAGATCACTTTAAAGACAATTTCAAAATCGTTAAAATCTAACTCGATACCTCATACCAATAAAATATTTTAGGATGAATCTTAACCTCGCTTGGGGGTGCAATACCGATAAAGAGTATCCTCGACGAGTCCCTACTTTTTTCGAAAATGTTGACGTCATACCTTGACGATTCTAAATCGTTTACGCTTTGTCACCCTGTATTTTTCAATCCTAAATTTGATAAATAAATAGTACAAGAAAACGAAAACTCACCATCTTTCAACTTGAACCTTTTTGGCTGTGGTGTCCTCTTCTTATTCTCATCAGCCATCGGAATATTTATGGTCGGAACGGCGTCTCTGAATTTCTCGCCCATTTTTCCAGCAACGGAAAACTTTTCCGCGTCCGATTTCTCCACCCGGGTTTTCCATTGTCTGGCAGAAGCGTCCAACTCATCCTTCTTAGCGGCAAGAAGGGATTTTTCCGATAGTTCGTCCTGCCGATTAGAAGAACGACAAAGTAAATAACACAGTATACACCAAAGAACAGTTAACACCAAAAGGTACATTTCGACAATGCCCAAAACTGTGTATAAATAGTCGGTTCCCGCTCTGCGGGTGAGATACCACCTATTTGGACGTATGCCCGAACCGAACTATTTTGATTCTGTTTGAATGAATAGTGTGCACTTATTCCAAATGGTGAAGCATTATTCACGACATGTGGATGAGTCAACGAAATGCTGATTAGGTCTTTTATCGAAGTTCTCGAGTACAGATAAATTTATATCTCGGTTTTCAAATACCGGATGGGGGGAATTATTAAAACAAAAGTCCTTTTTTCTTCTCATACAGTTTGTCGCAATTACCTCAAATTTCCCATTTCAATTTTTTCAGATTCAATAAAAACATACAACTGTACAACCGCTTATGGTACTACAGAAACGATTTCTCAAAATTATCTATAATTTAAATTTTCGTTTCCCATCGGCACAAATATTCCAATATTGTGAGCTGATGAGTTTGAGATAGATATCTTTATTCAAAAAAAAATAATAATATGTATATTTCACAACAGAAATAAGTTGAAAAATCATCAACATGGATATGAAATCCGACTCAAAGCGAATAATCTAGATATACCGAAAACGAACAAAGCCATTGGACAAAGATCAATTACATATATTGGACCCAAATTATTCAATCTTGCTCCAGATCATATAAAAACGGAATATGTATTTAAGATATTCAAAATTTCAGTTATCAACTGACTCAAAAATGAAAATATAACATTGCTATGAACAAATTCAACTGAATTAATATCTCAATTTTCATATATATTTTTCATCTCTACCTAGCAGTTTTTTTTATATTGTACGTTTCATTTGTTTTACATTATTTACACGTTTTAGATATTTCATACTTTTATATTTTATATTCAATATGTATTTTTTCTAGTATGCTAAGCATATTATTCACTACTTTTTAGGAGAAATAATATCGATATTGTTAAATACTACTAAGAAATATAAGAACTGAAATGTTTTTGCCCGATTATCTCAAAATACCATCTTCAAAGGAAATGATTTCGATATTTATGTTTCGCAGACAAGTTTTCCACAAACTTAAGTGAATCATTAATACCTATGTTTCCTCTAATAAAAATTCAATATGACTCGTTTTGACAAACCTTTCCTTATATCTATATTAATCGCCCATTTTTTCTATTGTAAGCTTTTATAAATACATGTGAATTGGTGATTAATAAACTACTACTACTATATCAATTTTCACAAAACTATATTCGCATCATCACATATATTAAGAGGTAAATTTTCGTGTTTTTTTTTTGTTAATTTGAAAACGGTTGATTTGTTAATTTTTATCAAGTTTCAGAAAAACGCTGCAGCCTTATTTTTTTCTCCCATCTGTTCATGTTAACAACAATCTTGTTTCCTGTATCACTGTACAAATCCTAGATGTTCGTCATTTTCTTCTGGACGTATTTTCGATTGCCTATAAATTGCTTACCTTCCTGTGATCCAGAATCTCATATTCGCATAAAATATGGCAAGCTGTATCTGCGTCTTTGTTGCATTGCCAGTAGCTAAGGTCTCCATTATACAGCCCTATTTTGTTCGAGGTTCCTCTCAATAGACAGTATCCAGTATGTAGCCCTGTAATTATTCTGAGCTGATCTCTTCTCTGTTGAAACAGTTCTTCAGTTCTTTTATCAGACATCCCCTTTATAAAGGTTATCCCGAGTGTGTTCGCAGGAAGATTCACAGAAATACAGCTGGGTCAGTTGATGATCCGTTTTAGTACACTTATCATATTTTTTGTTGTCTCCCGAGTATCTTGGCACCCATTACAGATTCAATCCAGTTTCTTCATTCATTTACGATGTTCCCAGATAAGTCTTGGTCACTCTTGGGTTCCGTAAGAATATTAAAGAGTGTGAAGATTACTGTGTCAAAATCATTTTCCAGATTTGTCCGCCGTGGTCTGTAGGTTTTCATGCCTGACAGTTTGCCAACGATTGCAGTAGACATCATCAAAGACAATGAGGTAACGACCAAAGTGCTCTAGTTGTCCTCTTAGGTTTTATCCTATTGGTGGTGGACGTGGCTTCGTTTCTATTGGTTGCATCAATTGACCTGATACCCATATAATTAAGTACAGGTAGCCAGACTCTATTCATGGCAATTACATCTTTCTTTCGGTTGAAATTGTGTCTGGGTCTCTGTAAAGTCTTGGATATAATAATTCTGAAGTCTATCTTGAGTCCCTTCAAAGGCGATAACGTGCATGTTCTGCCACTGGTGGTATGTATAGTCGAAGTAACCGATACAGTAATTCTTAAAGCTATTGGCGAAGTCGAAGGCCGAAAAAACAATACAAAGAAATAATGCCGCTACGAATTAGACCACGTGGATTGAAGAATTGGCGTTTCGTATTGGATAATTTTTACTAGCCGAGTTTTATGATTGGCTGAATAGTCATAAAATTACATTTGAAGTCATGTTACGGTGACCAATAGAATGTGAGAATGGTTAGAAGAATCGTGTTGTCAATGTTCAGTTCAGGAACTGATCGCGATTTGAGTATAATTACTTAATGTTTAAAATGTGGCGTCCTTGGACAAGTACTAATAGTAATAACGAGTGTGATAAGAACGCAGCCTTTTTTCTGAGTAGTGATTCCAATAGCGCTGGTGAACAATGCGAAAAAGAGATACCAGTGAATAAGATTCGGATACATTTGAATATTGAAACAAAGAGAGTATGTTTCAATGTACATAAGAATGTATATAAGAAAAAAATTATTACAAGCAACATCAGATTTGACTGAAATTCCTTTCTCAACTGTACGTAAAAAAGTCAAAAACAAAACTTATGAACACAAGCGCGATTTGATGCGGGATTACCAAAACCTTCAGATGTTCATCTAATAAAATCATTAAAAAAACAATGGACGACTGTTACAAAAACAATGAGATTCCTACAATTGAAATCATAAGAAAGAAATTGAATACTTCCGTCCATAACGTGAGCTGCTGTGACAAAACTCTTCAGAATTGGATAAAGAAACTAGGATTTAGATTTAAAATAATAAACAAACGTCAAGCAGTTATGGAAAGCAGAAGAATAGTGGAATTGCGTAACAAATACTTAGAACGAATAACTAAATATAGACAAGAACAACGACAAATTTTCTATTTGGACTAACTTGGTACGACACTCACGACACAGTTACGAAAGGGTGGACTGATGGTTCGAGAATGTGTACGTCTCACATGCCTGCAAACAAAGGATCGCGACTAATAATTGTGCATTGCGGAGGAAGTAAAGGATGGGTCCCGAATTCTTTGAAATTATGTGGAAAAATCTTGAGGACTACAATGTTGACTATATCATAAGAACATGGAAACTAATATTTTTCAGGAATTGTTTGAAAACAAATTGATCTCAAATTTGGATGCGAATAGTGTAATAGTTCTTGACAACGCTTCCTATCATTCCCAACAGCTTATCAAAGTACCGAATAAAAATTCGAGGAAATATGAAATACAAAGTTTTTTAATGGATAACAATTTGTATTTTGAAGATAACTATACCAAAAACCAACTACTTGAAGTTTTACAGACAAACACATTTGAAAAAGTGTATGCCCTTGAGAGTATTGCTGAAAAGTATGGAAAAGTATATTGAGACTTCCCCCCTATTTTTGTGTTTTCAATCCCATGGAATTGATTTGGGAAAAATTGAAATAAAGCATCAGGTGTAAAAATGATTTTCCAAAATTTGATAAGATGATAGAGCTAGTTAAAGAAGAAGTATTCTTCTTACCGAAGAAGACTGGCAGAAAACGATTAAAAAAGTAATTTAAGTTGAAAAAGACTATATGGAGATTGGACACTTCCATATCAATGGTAGAAATAAATTCATTATTGATTTAAATGACGACAGTGATAGTGAAACGGAGAATATGGAATATGAATTATCAGAAGCTTTCGAAGAAAATTAGTGAAGTGTTTTTGAAGTGATCGATTGTATATACACGGTGTAACTAAATAAGTGATTCCTCATCGAAAAAAAGATAGGATCTTTCATATAAAGAAATGTCATTGGAGCATCCCTTGTTAAGATACAGCCCCCCTTAAAGAGGGTGCCTACAATTTGTATAACAATTTTTTTCACAAGCACTAAAAAAGTTACAATTTTGAAATTAACCTGACGTTTTGTACTCCCAAAAAGACATTTAGCCAGAAATTTATTTGGTTTACCCCATGGTTGTAAGGGGTGGAAAACGCAACCCCTAAAATTTATTTCCAATGTAACTTTTTGTCTTATTATTTGTTTATCATTTAAAAATTTTTTCAGATAGCCTGTTTCATTCTAAACAAAAAATGTCTCTTGGGTTTTTTTCCAAAATAAACCAGTTCGCAGCAAAAAATTATTTTACGAACAAATACAGAGATACATCGTCATAAATGCGAAAATACGAAACTAATATATCTAGTAGGTCGCTATTAGCGATAGTGACAATTAAATTGGTATGACGCTGTCAGTTTGTGAATTTTCGAAATTGAATTAATACTAATTGTGTGTTGTAGTTCTGTTCTTAATTTGTTACTTTAATAATTTACTTGTTATTAAAATGGCATACACAAATGAGGAAATGGCTGATATGCATTACGTTTACGGTCAGTCGCAGGGGAATGGGTTAGAAGCTTCTAGAAGATATGCTGAAATGTATCCTCAACGGCAGCATCCTTCACATAGAATATTTGCTCGACTTCATCAACGATTACGAGAATATGGTTCATTCGACAAAAGAACGCAGGATTGTGGTCGCCATCGAGAAGTACGAACACCACAGCTTGAGGAAGCAGCACTTAATTTGATTGAAGAACAACTTACTATCAGTACTAGAAAGATTGCTTTCCAGCTAAATGTTGATCATATGACGGTATTTCGAATTTTAAAGGAACACCTCTTATACCCTTACCATCTGCAACGAGTACAGGCAGGAGTACAGGTTACCGCGAGACTTTCCGAACAGTCTTGAATTTTGCAATTGGATGCTGGAAATGATTAGAAGAAAATGTGACTTTCTGAAGACGATAAAATTCACAGACGAATGTAGTTTTTCTCGGGACAAGATTATTAATTTTCATAATTACCATATATGGGCTGATGAAAACCCTCACGCTATTGTCGAAACTAACCATCAAGAACAGTTTTATCTTAACGTGTGGCTCGGAGTTATTGGGGATGATTTAATTGGGCCTCGTGGCCCAAGATTCTTTTGGGTACTATGCTGTATCTAACTCTCTCTAATGGTTTTTGTTGTCATTCATATCAATTTTATGTTCTATTTTCTTATAATTCCTTCAATCCACTTTATAACATTTTCAACAGGCCTATCTCAAATTACCTTGGCAATTTTTTTCTGGGTTGGTATGCCCGCCGCGTATTACCCGCTCGAATTCGGCTTCGCTATAACCATTTCCTTCAAGAGCATTTTTCAGATGATTGAGTTCCTCAACGAGATTCAAAAATACGTCGGGCTCTCTCAACTATAGTTTCAATCAACCCCTTTTTTCAATATTCATCAGTATATCTAAGATAGCGATTGTTTCTTGGAGGCCCCGTTCCATTGTGAATTTGATTTTTGGGTTGACAGAGTTTAGATACGGAAACAATTCGTTTAGTTGCTTTTCACCGGGCTGCCATGCCAAGAAAGTTTCATCAACGTAACGCTGCCAATAATATGGTTTCACGGCCGCTCACTTCTCCATAAACAAGTTTGCTACCACAGGACCCAACGGGCTGTCCATTGCGGTGCCTCCGTTTTATCATATAAAATACCGGACCCACCGTCTAATTGATGAACAATGAGAGAAATACAGAGACAATTTCAACCGAAAGAAAGGTGAATTAACATAAATAAAGTGGATCAATCCACACTTAAAGTACTTTCTTGCCTAATATTATGAGAAATATTTAACTCTTCCGCCAGAGGCAATCCTTCCAAATAATGAGATCGTTTTCTGACTTTCAATTGCTGAATCATTTTGAATACACACAACTGCGAGATATTGTCACGTTTAATTTCTAAACAAAACTGAATCTGAACCGTAACATAACCTAGTGGATAATAAATGCTGGTGATATAGACGAAACATTTAATCTACTGAAAATGTATCAAAAATATAAGATCTTAATACCAAATATAGTAAAACAATCGAGAAGCGCAATAAGTTGATAATGCTTCATTGAAGTGATCCTTTGACTCTGTGATCCTGTAATGATCCTGTATTAGAGGTTTTGGTCACCAGAAACTTCTATCTAGGTGACGGTTAACAAGCGAGGGTAGTTCAACAGCTCAACTATTATCTTTGTATGATTTGTCCTATCCTGATGATGAGAATATACCCCAAAACATGTCTGTAGACGATCACTCGGTCAATTTCAGTGGGTTTCTGATGGTTCAGATTATATTCAAACTACTAGTATCACGATGGCTATAGTTCTCGGCCACATTCCAGACTGCTTTGATTTTTGTTTGCGGCAGAAGGTGTTATGGAGATGGTGCATTAACGTAGTGGACACTCAATTGCTTCAGAACGTCTGAAACAACCTAACAAAACCTCTATTACTGCATCGAAACAGGAAGATAACATTTTGAATATTTAGTGAACTTCAAAATTTTATTTATTTAAATGACCCCTTCTTTGTAAGGTTAAAACCTCAAGCCGTACACTTCATTTATGCTGCCTTGTTTTTCATTTTTATAGTATACTAGCGAAACGCCCGGCTCCCCACGTGTGCAATGCTGATACTGAATATACACTTTGAGTTCATAACAAACAAGTACAATATGCTGGTTGTGCACTCTGCGGAGAGTTACAAGGAATTCTTGAATATAGAAAAATTCTGAAGACTGCAGTTTGTAAAATTTTTGGCCGATCTTAAGAACAAATTTGCTACAAGATTCCAAGACTTTACAGAGATATGCAAGCTAACTCCGTTTCCTAAATCGCCATTCGAAGTTAATGTAGCGGCAGAATGGACAGAAGTCGCTGCCAAGTTGTTAAATCTGTCAAAGCCATCACATCAAATAGAGATAATCGATTAGCAAGAAGATGTGTCTTTGGAAATGTATAAAACGGTATGCAATGAAGAATTTTGGGCCAAACATGTCCCAGAAAAATATGAAAATTGAAAGAAACTAGCTATTAATTTGGCCACTATGTTTAGCTCGACATACGTGTGTGAAACATCTTTCTCAAAAAATTTTTTGAAATACAAATATCGTTCAAGATTAACGGACGCCTACCTAGAATACACACTTCAAATTTGCTGTTCCTCTCGAGAACCAAACTATAAAAAACTGGCTCAAGACCGTCTATGTAGTCATTAAATTTGGATCTTGTGTTTTATAATTCAGAATTTTATTTCAAAACAAAATAATAAATGGGTAGCACTTAATTATTATCAATCTTTTTTTTTCTGGACCTCGTTGAAATTTTTCCACAGTATCCGGACCCCACCTAAAACTACTTTCCGACCCCTGCAACATAGTTTCAATTAGCTACTTTAATACCTGAAGACTATGATTCATGATAAAGCCACTGCGTCTCGATAACCGTTATAAGAAACTTATATTTAGTATGTGAATTAAAATGGCTACTTCAGTTTACTCTTCAGAGAAATTAATGAGCATATGTGCTTTTTCTATTAACGAAAATATTTTTGTTTTTAATGAAAAACAAAATGAAGCTGTGAAATCACCAAAACCATCATTATTAGGAAAAACCGTGCCTGTTGATGAAAACTATATATTTGCAATTAGAAGAACATTACATTCATTTTATTTTAAGAAAGAAATTCCGACCCTCGACAAAATAATGAAGCCTTGAACGTAGACCAAAGTATGTCATCAATGATAGGCAGAAAGAAATTGTGGAAAACTTTGAAAGAATCGAATTTCAGCTGTAAAAAAACACAAAAATTTTCTCAAGGCGGATAAGAGAGTTTCGACATGAGAAATAAAAATATTGTTGCAAATCATGCCCTAAAGAAAATAACGCCGGCCGCCACTGGTAGCCATAAACCAATTGTGACATAGCTAAAGGTGCGTATTCACCAAAAAAGCGAACAAGCGCGAACAAGAGTGAACGAGCATTCTGCATCAATAATCAATAGTGAGCGAACACGAGCAAACATACACGTATGCTCGCTCGAGCAGGATTTTTTGGTGAATACTCACCTACAGACATATTTACCGCGCACGCACTGCTCGCACAAAGTTGATGGATCAACTACTACTACGAACTTGAAAATATTCGCTCTGATGTGGACGAGACATCAATATGTCGAGCAAACACGAGCGAACATGAGCGAACACGAACAAACATACACGAATGCTCGCTCGTGCTCGCTTTTTTGGTGAATACGCACCTTAACAGCGCGCGAATGTACGATGTTCGTTGCCGCTCTAGATGCAGCGAGAATAATGCTACCGATTTCGATGGAATTTCGGCGAACTTTTCTAGCGCGTTCTACGATATATAAACGCTAGCTACGAGCATATCGAGACAGTCAAGTGGAAGTTACAGTGCGGTACGCGAAGCGATCTAGTAAGGCGATAGAGAATAGTTGAAGTTTTAGTTGAAGTGTTTGTTGTGTTCAAAGTGAAATAAAGTTAAGTTTGATTATTCAGTTCAGTGAATGATTGGTCAAGCCACGGGGAAAAACGTAACAATATTAATTATTTGCATGAAACTTGGTTTAACGAAGGATATGGTTGGAAATATGTGGCAAGAAACAAACATTACAAGTTTACGTTAAGCATTTTCAGAAGGCTGGTCCACCGGTTTGAAGTCGTCTTCTGAAAAAGGCAAGCGACTGATTTTTACCCACATTGGAAGTGTGATGCTTTTGTTGAGAGCAGTTTTTTGATGTTTGAGTCGAAACATTTGGGCGATTACCATGAAGACACGAACGGCGATGTTTGAAGAATACTTTTAGCAAATGTTAAACCTCATTCTACATAACTCTGTGATGTGATATCATTTCAGAAGAGTTGAAAGAATATTAACTATGAAGAAAAGCAGATATTGAGTGGCATCGACAAAAAAGCATACCATTTGATGACAGTTTGGTTAAAAAATAACCATAGTATGTTCACGGAATATGTAGTAGACAAGATGGCACACAAACGAAATATTCTACGTCTGCCCTTTATCATTCCAAACGTAATTCCATTGATCTCGTTTAGACTCAAGTAAAGGGTTTCGTTGCAAGAAGAAACAAGACATATAAATAATGTCAAAATAGTCTTCAAGGAATCTTTAGAACATGTCGATTTCGAAAAATGACGAAAATGTATTGAACATGTATTGAAGAAGAGGGAAACATGTGGAAATGAGACCATCTAGTTGAGGAAATTGTCGGATTTATCGGATTTATCTGATAACACCCCATAATTTTTGCTTGCAACTAATATATTCTGGAATAAGCATACCTATTTATTATTATGTGAATATTTCAAATTCAAATGTTATATCATAGTCCGGTCAAATTAGACCAAAAAATAAGAGTAAAGCTACCTAAATTTCCACCAAGCTGAAAATCAGTAAGATTGTTTAAAATATGTTTGAAAATAAAATTCGAAAGTTTCCCATCTTTTCCCTGTATGGAAAAATTTTTATTCAAAGTCAAAGGTCAAAAAATGAGTTTTTCACGATTTTCAGCAAAACGGGAAGATTTATCATAAAAATACTTCAAACAAAAATTGTAGATCATAAAATTATCTACAAAAAATGTATTAATACTTTTTTCCTACGAGTCACCGTTTTTGAGATATAACGACTCAAAAAGTTGTGAACGTTGTAATCGTCTAAGAACAAGAAGAAGAACAAGAAGAAAAATTTGAAAGTAACGACTCGAGCGATTAAAATTCACTACATTTTTTAACTTAAATTTCTTTTATCTTTTCATTCCTGCTAATATCCATTATTTTGCCATAGTTTTTAATTGAACAGGATCACAACTGACCCGTGGAATAGGCCTACTGGGGAAACCACGTTGAAAAAAACGCGCTAAGTACACAACCTCATACGTGGCGTGGAAACGTGTGCATATAATGACGATTACAACTTTTACAACTTTTTGAATCGTTATATCTAAAAAACGGTGGCTCGTAGAAAAAAAAGTATAGATACATTTTTTGTAGATAATTTTATGATCTACAATTTTTTTTGTATGTATGTTTTCCGTACAGGGGAAAGATGGGGAACTTTCAAATTTCATTTTTAATTATATTTTCAACAATCTCACTGATTTTCAGCATGGTGGAAATTTAGGTAGCTTCGAATGTCTAAATTGACCGTTCTATCAATATTATTTGTATACAAATAAATAAAAATAGTTATTAGTTCAGCACTGCAGGTATAAAACGACCCGAAAGCTCATAAAATCTTTTGTTTGCTACCCGTTCGTGATAAAAAAAATGGGGTGGACCTGTTGAAGTATTAAAACTAGCCTATACCAGCTGTGGCAAATCATAACGAAATCATAAAATTTTATTTGAGTATTCTGTTGGCGTTTTGCATTTATAATGAGTATTTATTACTTTTCACTATTGGGAAGCAGAGTATAGTATCTTCATATACATTGTATATGGAAAAAGAAATTGATGACGTTTCAAATGAGATATCACCTGACCTCTAATACCATTTAAGACTCGGGAGTTGGATCTTCCCCGCAGGTATCGGTGGAATTGAAAATATTCAAAATAGTTGCAAAATTTCCCCTCCGAAATATAAAATCGAAGGATCCAATGACTCTTTTTGTAAACGTAAACTATGAGTTCGTTTTCATTTGCTGACCCTGTATGTATATCAAGAAAATTACCCTGACTGAAATCAAATTGACATCAATTTTATATTCCAGAATATCAGTCAATTTGATAACACTTATTTACAGCCAATTTACGACTGTGATGCCAAAGGCAGTTCTTTTTTAGATTTTGGTTCCTAATTGTGAAAATGATAGTCAAAATTTCCTAATACGTAACATTTTTGAATCATGACTTTTTTCACAAAAATTTGATGAACACGACATTCCAAATTTGCTTTTCCCATAAATTGAGGAAATTGTTCAAAATCTGGCAACACAGCGGCTCTGTCCAGTATTCGAATCTGCTTCTTCCGCTGTATATGAGACTTGTAACGCCGCTTCTCGAACTTCCGATACTCGAAGTTTCCAGAGAATACCAGAAATACGAAACCGCTATAAAAGTAGTAGGTTGACAATCGGATCATCAATATTGGTTTAACGCGAAAAGTGGTGAGTTAGTATTAGAGAAGCGAGGTGAGCAAACACGAGATTGGAGGAAGAACACCCCACTTAATCGAACAACCTGAATTAAATGACATAGTTCGGGACCTCCACTTGTCCAAAGAGAATGCTGAACTATTAGGGTCCAGATTATAACAATGGAATCTACTAGCCCCTAAAACCAAAGTTACAATATTTAGGAACCGTAACCATGACCTATCCTCGTTTTTTACTATGCAGGATAAAATGTGTGTTTGTTTAAATCCAAATGGTGTGATGGAAAAATTAGCATTTGCACATAACCCACGCGAATGGCGTTTATTTATAGGTTCACCTAAAACAAGTTTAAAAGCCGTTCTGCTCCATAATGGTAACAAAAGATCCTCTTTTCCTCTTGCACATGCAGTTGCCATGAAGAAAACAAGCGAAAGTATATTACTTATTCTAAATACAATAAGTTATAATACGTATAAGTGGCAAACATGTGGTGACCTAAAAGTCATAGGACTATTACTAGGTTTTCAGGGCGAGTTTACAAAGTTTTGCTGTTTTCTTTGCCTTTGGACAGTAGGGCAATACAGAGCCATTATCAAGTAAAAGAATGGCATCCGAATGATAAATATATTCCAGGTCAAGCTAACGTGAAGAATATACCTTTTGTTAATCACAAAAACGTTTTTTTACCTCCATTACACATTAAACTGTAAAAGTATTAGACAAAGAAGGTGTTGCGTTTAAATATTTCAAACACGTTTTTCCAAAATTAAGTGATGCAAAGCTCAAGGAAGGTATATTTGTTGGATCACAAATTAGAAAACTACTAAGTGATCAACAGTTTGATCAAATATTAAGTAATGTTGAATTAGCTGCGTGGAGTTCTTTCAAAAGAATTGTTTCGGAGTGTTTAGGTAACAATGAAATAGAAAATTACAAAATATTTGAAAACTAATGCAGACTGAGATGTCGCATGTTTCTCAAAATCCATTTCTTGCACTTCTATTTGAATTTTTTCACAGAAAATTTGGCTGCTGTCAGTGACGAACAAAACAAAAGGTTCCACCAAGACATACTAACAATGGGAAACTTTACCAAGGCAGATGGGATGCAGCAATGATGGGGGATTATTGGTGGTTCCTTATGAGGGAAAACGATGAAACATATAAACGAAAGTCAACATTTGCAAAAAGGTTATGCACAAAATACTTCATCTGAATGTTTTTTCATGTGTATTGTAAATAAAGTCTGTTATCCTCAAAATATATTGTTTTTTCTTATTTTGATCTTATATTTCCCTATAATATGTGAAAATTTTTGTATAAAATAAAAATTACTATAACTCTAAATCTTTACGTGATGGAAAATTTTTAATGTTGAAGTCGGAGTCTGGATGCTTTTAACTCTCATGTATAGCCATTATAATATCAGTCGCATTTTTTTTTCTTATTTGTTGACTACTGTAATTCTTTTTTATATACTGTACATTTTTCACAAAATTTTTCGTTTCGTATTTGTCCAATACAAATTTGCAGAATAGATTCCCAGCACTGACTGAAAAGTAATTTAAAACTCCATTGTAATTATGTAAGGAGGTAATTTTGTTCCCTCATAATTTATTGGCATCTCTCAATGCAAGATCAATAGTGTTATCAAAAATTATAAGGAAACATTTCATGTTTTTTTAACGAGATGATTATGCTACAAACGTAGAAAAACCAATATCTCAACGACTGAATCTTCTTTCATGTTTGAGATTCGATTGAGCTATAACAATTTTGCAATTGAAAAAATTATAAGATACTTGGCAATAAATTGCGATTCGGGAGGAAATTGGCTATCGAGAAAATTGTTAATTGTCCCATTAGAGCTATTTGATAACTTTAATTGCTTGCCTTCCTTGGATCGCTGATAATGAGTAATCATACTATCGGATTGAATTATATAATCTAAAATTTCGGAAGAGTCGTGGATACTAATGTTTGTTTCATATTTCTTCTTCTTAGCAGATAATTATTATTTTGGTAGGTAAGAGTACTAGATAATGTTTTCTTCATGACCTTTTTCAGGAGTTACTTGAAATAATCCCGAACATTAAAATTATATCGTACAGATCAATTGTTGTAATTATGTCGCTCAAAAATATATATATACATCTTCATGATGTTATCTGCTCATACGCGTAGGAGAAAGTAAGCATCAAGCATTTTAAAAACTGTGGATGGTCTATTTTAATATGGCTTGCAGATTATCTGAAATCAAAGGTTGGTTAAGTACTTCCAAAACTAGATGTGCCATGAATAAACCTTTACCAAATGTTTTCTTAGAATAGTCGTTAGTCGCAGACTGACCTTCGATCAGATCCTCACTAGATCTGTCAACCTTTAAGTGGATTATTTTTCCCAGGTATATTAAGATCCTGGTAGCAGAGCACATAGTCTGTATCTGTTCTGCAGTGGACCTGATCAGATTTTCATCGTTTGAGTCCTTCTCTTGCCAGCTGACCTTAAAGGTCATTAACATTCAATGATATCTTCAAGAGAATTGGATCAATAAATATTACATTTCTCCATGTTCAAAAATTTCAACACTATTATTCTCGAGATCTCAAATGTTGCAGACAGGACAGGAAGGACAGGATTAGTGCGAAAATATTGGTATCAAAAATTGTGGACACAGACTCGATGAGCTTCTTAACGAAGCCGATTAATTCATTTAGTGAGTGACCTTTCAGGTCAGTCGGCAAGAGTGGGATTCTGCCAAACGCTGAAAACATGACCTAGTGGCAGCAGGGCAGGCACTGATACCAGGTCTTGAATTTCCAATATCCAATACTATTCAAGGTGTCGCTCATTTTCCTCAATCCAGTGAGGTGGTCAGTCTGCGAATATCTTCGTCGAATAGGTAAGTCTCCTGTGACGCTTTTCAGAGAGACGCCATCCCATGACTGCAACGTAATGATTGCACCCATCAGCCAAGAGACGCTCTTCTGATCTTTTCAGAATTCCTATAGCCATCCGGGTCGGAATGTGCAGCTCTAAAAAAGTATCGGTGGACCTTCCTCTTCTTATTTATCGAAATAGGGCATCTGCAAGTCGGTCATATAGGGTTTTTTCCACCTCTGGTCTGGGTGAGTCACCGTTTGAGCGTTGCGTTGGCTAATCTGCTTCCGTTGCAGATTCTACTGCTGCTACTCAAGAATTCAGCGCAACGCAAATTCATAGGATATCCTGCACTTGAGGAGGCGATGAGTCGCTTCCTGGCTGCACCACTTAACCCCCTATGTGGATCAAGTGTGGAAGAACTGAATAAGCTCTTGCTCTAGTTCCACTGTTACAGGCAGGACCTTTGGGACTCAAAGTCGGATTATTTGGTAACTTCATGATCTTTGAAGAGTCCCACGAGTAGCTAGAGTGAGAAGGTCCAAATCCCCGCATTATAGTGATAAGGTTTTCTATGTCGACACAGCGCCCGTATCTTCAAGATTCCGTTAGTGATACTGAGTGGGCTGGATACACACATCTTAGGATGAGACGTCATTTAGGAGGACTCCACGGAAGAGGTATTCTAATCCCGCCTCTGTAGGTCATATAAGTACTGTTAACCCTGAGAGTCAATACGGAAGAAACGGTTTTTGAAATTGAACGTTATTTCTCAAGTACTGTAATCATTTTTAACTATGAAAAAATGTTACCGGGTTCCAGACACTGAAGTTCTTAATGCTCAATATAACTATATCGATTAACTCATTGTGGGGAAGTTTATTTGTGAATGATATTTCGACGACTATAAAGGATGAATAACAATAATAACAGTGGTAATTGCTTTCATTGCCATAAAGGAAAAAACTCATTTTCCATATTCGCACAACAGGAACCTCGCAAATAAATTAATTTCACCGTCGAAGGTGGTGCCTTGAAAGTTGCCTCTGTTAACCTTTTTTGGATTTAGATGGATGCATGTCGTCTTTGATGTATGTCTAGGCTAACGTCGATGATTTAGATGTTAATTGTACACTTCCGCTAATCGCATCAAAAAAGTAGTCCGAGAAAAAAGCATTCAAAGATAAACTAGATAATAGATACGAATTTTTAATTCCATCTTCACTACAGTGGAATCAGAAAATTTGAATTAGACAGATTTTGCATAACTTTGGATAATTGTTGACCTCATCCAGTAGACTAGTAGACCAAGGGATTTATTGTGGCTTGGCTAGGTACTTATCTTTGCATGGTACTCCTGTGATATTATATCCGTTATGGTAAATGGTACAGATAAAAATAGGCAGATACAAACTAATGAATGTGTTTTCCCGATCATCAAAGTTAAAAGCCAGACGATCCAGTCGAAATGATTATTCTGATAAGTCCTTGGTGGAGTCTATACTACCTAATCTCAAAATTATTACAGCTTGCTTCGAAACATTAAAACTCTAGACAGAACAAAGCTTTAACTTTCGTGATATAGTTAAAATTCCAAGTCAATTTTTCATTTTGATTTGTAATGATCTCAAAATGATATAAAGAAATAAAATTTAACCAAGGATCGAGAGGCCTCCTTGAGGAAAAGAACTTTATGATTTTTAATAATAAACATACCATAAAGTAACCCGCAAATTCATAATTGAAAATTCCAGAATTGATTTTTTATTTTAATTTGGTATTAAAGACCAAAATAATAAAAATGGCAATTGCAACGAACATGTTAATCAGAAAAAAAACCTTATTGGTCTCATGAAAATCCACACTTGATGCAAGAATACCATACACAATGATCACAAAAGGTCAATTTGTCTGTTGGCTGGTATTGTATTGTGCCAAATACAATACTAGCCTACAGATATTTAAGATAATGTGACAATTACATTTCGCTGCACTTGTTCGGGGGGAGGTTGGGAACAAAACCTTTGCAGATCTGTGGATAAGAAGAAGGGAAACAGTGAAATGGCTCTCTAGTTCTTAGCCCATGAGACTTTTTTGATGGAGTTACTAACTGCAATATCCCTGACCTCAATTGATCGAATCAGGTGAACAAAAACCCGTTTTCCTACTAAATGTCGGAATTCGAATTCAATGTCACTTTCTAGCGGTCAATGGAGAACACTTTGGACATTTACCGTGAATTTTTGGTAGACAGACAGCGACATAACGACGTAATGCCTTCATTCTTCATGCATAATTTAGCTAAATTATTGCCCGCCGTTGCCCGTCCTGTATGATGTTAAATGTGATCGAAACACACTTTTCATGTATGCTTTGTACACCTTTCATTGGTGGTCTTTGCAACAAGCAATAAGATTCCAAGTAGGATTGACCTTCACTAATTTGATAACTGAGTGAAAATTATATTTCAATAAATAAAACATATTTGTGAACATACCAATAGGATTGCCGTAAAAAATGTCCATGGCTATGAATAATTAAAATTATAATTTTTTTTTTATTTTAGTGTCTTGGTTGCCAACTAACTCATAGTCTAATCGAAAGTATACAACATTCGTTATATGCAGTTGGTCAGTTGCTTCAACTTTTCCTGTTCACTTTGTATATGAATGAAAGGTATATGCAAGATCTACACATCTGTGAAAATGTTGGAATTAATTGCTTTATTTCCTCCCTCGGAAGTTTCCCAAATTTTTGTATAAAGATGGAGAAGTAGAAAGTCATCTCATTGCCCTAATATCAACCCGAAAAATGATGTGAACATTAGGGAAATACTTGCTCTGTACTGAATTTCAAATGAGAGCCAATATTTCCACTTTCAATTTATTTCATTGTTTCGAACAAAACAGATATTTCCTTTTTTAAATGTAAATTTCCTGGAAACTGTATATCTATGCTATGCCAACATTATCGCATAACAATTTATTAAAATCGATTCATGTCACGGAATACCAAATATCAATGCAAAAAACAAATAAACGTGTCCGTTTATTAGTTACAATAAATATTTCAAAAATGTTTTGAATCGAAAGTAATAAATTACCGCTACTAATAAGTAATTATACTGATTGTTGTTGAATACTATATTAATCATAACATTTATTTTCACTTCCTATATTTTATCACTATCAAGGTTATCGCTCGGTGAATTCATCGAATTTAATGAAAATGTTGGCAATACATACATATTTTATCTCAAAACTCAAACTGCATTTACTATGTGAATGAGAAAAATTCATCACAAATATAAGAAACTCCAAATTGAAATTTGTTTTGTCTAAAACACAACAGGCATCACAATTCAACTTATTCATTATTACATCCGGGGTAGCATTTATAATATTTTTGGCAGAAATTTCGAGGTTTGTAGAAACTGAGTTCACAGGTTGAAATTTGTGTTGAATAGACGTGTAGCTCATAAAAATTAGAGCGATATATCAATGGATTCAGAATGAGACATATAGGAATGCATTTCAATGAATTTAGAGCACACAAATCAAAATGAAGAAAAGAAAGATTTAGATATTTTTTTGTAACTTAGAAACTATCATTTTTGAATTGGAAAGGTTATATTTTTGGAAGTGATTAATTTTTGGGAAAGAAAGTTTTGGACTTTCTACTACTCCATCTTGATACAAAAAATGTGGGAGTTTTTCAAAGAAAGGAAGGAAGCAATCAATTTCAAAAAGTAACTCTATACAAAGATGTGTAGATCATGCAAAAAAGTAACTTTCAGATACAAACTGGAAGAAATGAAAGCCCTCTCGAAACAGCTATTTTCATATAAACATTGAATTACACGAAAGAAAAATAAATTCGAAACATATACTTTCATATGAACGTTGAATTATACAAAAAACACTTCTCTACTCAGTTTGTATCACAAACATTCGTTATGGGATCGAATCAGATATCATTCACAGGATTACTACACAATATACTATATGATAGGTAAAAATGTCACTCACATGGAGCACTGTCATCGTAAGACACTTACCTTAGGGCTCCTCAGTACCAATCTGGTTAACATTATAAAAAACACACAAGTCATTCATAAAATTACGATTTTATGTCACGGAATGAGTTTGATCTACTCATGTCATCGATGACATCGTAATGACATTCATTCACCTATTTGATTAAATATCAGCCAAAGGAATCTTGTGTGAATTGAAATTGGGTAATATTTTTAGGCGTGATCCATTCTTGGAAAAGAAAGTTCTTGGCTTTCTACTACTCAAAGGACACAATGGAATAAAGAAATATAGTTTGAAAAAACTAAAAAACACGCTTTTAAAGAATATCGAACTAGAAAGTTAAAAATATTTTTTTTAAATAAGCTTGCAACAATAACGAACGAAAAATACTAGTATAAAAAGCGACAGGCGCCTGATATACAAAAATATGGCACAAAGCGCCCACGCTTTTTTCACAATAATACTATTATTTTTCGTTCGTTATTGTTTTAAGCTTATTTAAAAAAATATTTTCAACTTTTTACTTCGATGTTCTTTAAAAGTGTGCTTTTTAGTTTTTTTAAACTATATTTATTTTTCACTTTTTAGTCCGATTTATTGTAATAAAATTTTTTTTTTTAAGTTCTAGTCACTAGTATTATAAATCTTTAACAGACGGCGCACAAATGTAAAATTCCTCTCAAACAACATAATAAAGTTTGAGATCTCAAATTCTATAGTAATACTGAGATGCAGTGAGTCTCCAACAGAGGGCGGACAGTTGTAAAATTTGTTTCGAAGTAAAGAGAAAATTTGCAGTAATAATTTCAAAAAACAATTCAGTCTTGATGTTTTGATTTGAAGTTTCATTCAAAATATCAATGGACTAAAAATATTTTTTCAGTGAATAATTTTATTTTTGAAATCAATCTTTTGACTTGATATGTATGTCAAGCACCTTAATTCTAATTTTTCGATTTGTTGAAATATTTGAGTAACTGAATTTTTTAGGTGTACAATTTACGATAAAGTTTTCATTGTTGAAATCCATATTCTGGTTTGCTTTCAAATAATCGAATTAGATCCGTTTAGTTCGAAACTTTTTTCTGTACTGAATCACGGGTAATTGTAAATATTTAAATATTTCATCTGTAGTACAAAATTCCGCTAACACTTATAATTCTTAAAATATGTTTTTTATTTTGATTTTCTTTTGAACAAACTATCAATGAGGTTACGTATAGCGGCATCTGCCCGCGAATAACTCAAGCAATACTTGATAATTACGTACAGCGTCATCTGCCCGCAAACAGATTAAGCAATAATTGATAGTTACGTACAGCGCCATCTGCCGGCGAATATATCAAGCAATAATGCCGATAATTCTGTCAATACAGATCCCGAGCTTGTGAGTTACAAACAAACATACATGCAATGATACATACATACATACATACATAGATACATACATACATACATACAGGTGAAGCTAATATAAAGCGTGTAATAAAACTTTTCTTCAAATTGAAAATAATTTTAAGCAAGACAAATAGTAATTTCCTGTTTTACTACAGGATTAAAATGGTTTCTGTCTAAGAGACGCTCAATCAGCTCAACTGGCGGAATACTGGAAAATAAATTTTGTACATCAAACGATATAAATTTGGCGTTATCAGGAAGATTCATGTTTTTAATATAATTCACTCATGCGATTCCTACAACAGCTGCCCTGAAAAAACTCTTTAGAATTTTATAAAGAAACTAGGATTTAGATTTAAAATAATAAACAAATGTCAAGCAGTTATGAAAAGCAGAAGAATAGTGGAATTGTCTAACAAATACTTAAGTATAGACAAGAACCACGGCAAATTTTCTATTTGAGCGAAACTTAGTATGACACTAACGACACAGTTACGACTGAGGGTTCAAGAATATGTACGCCTAACATGCCTGCAAACAAAGGATCGCGACTAATCATTGTGCATTGCGGAGGAAGTAAAGGATGGGTTCCGAATTCTTTGAAATTATGTGAAAAAAAACTTGAGGACTGCAATGTTGACTATCAAAAGAAAATGGAAGCTAATATTTTCGAGGAATGGTTTGAAAACACATTGATCCCAAATTTGAATGCGAATAGTGTAATAGTATTTGACAACGCTTCCTATCATTCGCGACAGCTCTCAAAGTACCGGATAAAAATTTGAAGAAAGATGAAATACCAAGTTTTTTAATTCATAACAATTTGTATTTTGAAGATTACTATACCAAAAGCTAACTACTTGAAGTTTTACTGACAAAAACAATTGAAAACGTGTATGCCCTTGAGAGTATTGTTGGAAAGTATTTACATACCATACTGAGACTTCCCAACTATTTTTGTGTTTTCAATCCCATCGAGTTGATTTGGGAAAAATTGAAACAAAGCATCAGGTGTAAAAATAATTTTCCAAAATTTGATAAGAAAGTAATAGAGCTAATTAAGGAATAAGTATCTAATATTACCGAAGGAAACTGGCAGAAAAGGATTAAAAAACAAATTTTAGTTGAAAAATACTAGATGGAGATTAGACACTTCCATATTATTGTTGGAAATAAATTCATTATTGATTTAAATGATGACAGTGATAGTGATATAGAAGAGGACTTATCAGAAGCTTTCGAAGAAATTTAGTTGAGTGTTTTAGAAGCGATCAATTGTATATATATGGGAGTAACTAGTATTCAGAAGTATTTTCAATTATCACCCTGTTATTTGAATCCCAACTTTCTCACTCACCTATACAAACTATATATATATATATATATATATATATATATATATATATATATATATATATATATATATATATATATATATTATATAGTTATTGTGATTCTTATATAATCAGAAATGATTTTTGAATAATGAAATTAGTTAGCTCCCTAACTATTTTATTACAGGGGAACTGCTAAAAGATAGGGGGCACTATATCGTTTACTTGAACTATGCGCAGTTGTAGATGAAGGGTATATAAGTAGAATTGTGGTTCTTTTACAAAACGTATATACTCGTATAAGTATTTTCTTTAACGAATTCCACATTTGCGAATCTGTTTTTTTTTTGTCAGCGGGATATGAGTTCAACTACTATGAGGTAATATACTTGAAACACGTGTTGCAGTTTTGTAGATTGTCCAGTGCAACTCTCACAATAAAGTGTTACTTGAATACGTGTCGGCCAGTCAGATGGCTAACAAACATCAAAAATGGCATTGTAGAAACTTACATTATATCTGTTTTTTTCTTTCAGTAATTTCAATTCGTCAGTAGCATTGTTGTTGAAAGGAACCCTTTTCCTCCAGTCCGATTCCCCCCTTTCCTGCAACTTCGCCCTAAGATCGGCGATGGCTTGCGGCATCTCGTTCTGAGTATGAGATCGTCGAACGGTAACCGTCTTCTTGGGTGGCAGCAGTGAAAAGTCATCACTAAACGTACCCTGACTGCGACTCTTTGAAAGAACGTTTTCCAAGGCTTGTCTGAAAAAAAACGAAGGAGTCAATTTAGGAAGTTCAATTAAGAAAGAAAAAAACTGTAATTCATTTCGTGGTTTCTTTCGAATACTCAATTGCAAACAGTTTGTACCAAACGAATACAACAACAGTAGCAAATTATTGACAGTTTTCTTTAATAGCTTCCTTTTCTAGAGATTTATTCATTCCACTCTGTATCATATAATAGCTTAGGTAGTATTTTATTATTCAATTTTTATAAAGGTAATTTATATATTTTCAAATTCATTTATAGGTTCTCCTGGGCTTTCTTATCATTTTTCTCCAATGTTGTTCGTTCGAACACTATCTTTTCAAGAACTGTAACCAAACCAGAGCATTCCATTCAAGGTGAGACAACGCTGTTTCGATCCGCCATAGATCTCATCAGTATTGCTAGGTTGAACCACGATGCGTTGGTGGACTCAACTGAGATATGTCATCGCCTTTTCTAACTTAGGCTTGTCTCTTGAGGACATATGAGTCCAACATTGTATTAGCGGTTTGGCATATCACCAGTGATGGCGGGTCGAAACAGGGATGTCTGGTCACGATGGCTTTGTTTTTTGGCACTGGTTTCAACTATTTTTTCAGGTTGTTATATTTCAATGACTCCGTTCTAAGTAGAACCATTTTGTTCTTACCATTGTCGAGAGGCGAGAAAATTATTTTGATAAGCTGATTTACAGAAAGGTAGGGGGCAGAGTGAAAAAAATGAGAAGATAAAATACTAACCAAAAAAAGAAATATCAAAAATAACAGTTTAAGTAAAGAATAGAGTGGAAACTAGTTGCTTGTACAGATTATGTGAAATAATACAAAAGTGTACGAAGAACAATTACGAGTCAGGCAATTTAGCCTTCAAAAATGGTAAAAAGTCAAAAAATATTATGACAAAAGTGAAAGGAAAAATAAATTACGGGCGATCTGAGTTCGGGAAGTGGGAGGGGGCGAGTTTTTAAGGGTAACTTTTTTTACAAATATTATAATTAATAACGTAATCAGAATGAAGTATTCATATTCAATAGTATGATTTACATGTATATTTATATTTTATGAGATTTTCTATGACATGAATGTATTTAGAATTAAATAAATAAACTTTCTAACTGAATAAAATTGCAGCAATCACATTCTTTTGATGAAATTGTACATAGTGATTAAAAAAAGTTGGAATTCAAGTTTTTTTAAGATTTTTTGCATTTTCTGAGAACATTTACTATAGTATATAGTATAGTATAGTATATATAATGTATATTTTTTACATCATCAGAAAATAGAGATTTCAACGAACAAAAAGCACACCAACTTTTTGAAAAAAGCTGATATTTTGACGCGAGAATTTTTCATTGAAAATTAGGGTGCTTTTTTGATATTAGGTCAAAATAAGGTGAAAAAATGAATATTTTATATCAAAAAAACTACAGTGTATCTGGAACATAAAAAAGTAAGTTTTAACCAAATTTTGTAGAAATTTTGTTCTGAATAAATAAAAATAAAAAACCAAAAACTTGTTTATTTGAATTTTTCACATAAATTTGAGGTTATGTGAAAATATTGTGAATACAAAGGTTGTAGATCTTTTTACTACCTACAACTTTGCCATTTAACTTTTTTCCATAAGACTTGCCATAAGTTTTGCCGGAAATCGAGATAAACCATTTTTTACCTTTAAAAACTCACCCCCTCCCACTTCCCGAACTCAGATCGCCCATAATTTATTTTTCCTTTCATTTTTATTATATTCCCCTCTTTTTCTGATGGGTTTCATCCTACTGTTATTTTTTTTTTTTGGTTTCAAAAATTATCGACCCTGGTCTAATTAGTATACTATCACTAGTATCGGGTTGACAAATACTGAAATAATGTGTACTGAAAAAAGTGGATATATAGAAAATAAAGAGGGGATTATCAAACAGAAGCAGTGTAACAGATCAGTCACCGACCTGACATTTACCACCATGAAAATAAAGTGCCCTAGATTATGAAACATTTCTGATTTCACACACGTGTGATCAAAATAAAATGTAGAATTCTATGATAGAATAATTGAAATTTTTAATCTCACTGAACTTTTGAGAGGTGAAAAATATGATATCATAGAAAGAAAAAAAGTTGGAATCTATATTATGTGATGCACTGTTTGGAATCTTTGGTGTAGTAATGAATATTTTTGGAGTTTTATCCCAACATGTGTTAAATATAACGGTTTGCAGTTGAGATAGAACTCCGGTAATATTCGCTATGGGCGACCAAGGTTTCAATTTAGGACATGAGCTATCAAAAAAGCTTTCAACTATGGTTCTTGAAGTTCTGATTAGAAAAAGGCAGAAGAAAACTAACAATATTAACAAACAACCATCAGCTATATGCTTTCTTTATTAGTTATTGATAGTTGAAAAGAGAAAAATAAATAAGGTCACAAGTACGACACAATAAAAATGTTGGTGAAATCTAAATATACATTCAAAGATTTAAAGTTGATAGTCAAATAACCTGTTCAACCCTAAACCACAGACTGGGAGTGTGTGACATAAATATTAATCAAATTGACCTGAAGCTTAATTGACTTGAACTGGAATTCTAAATTTATGGAATTTCATGTAAATTAAACATGAAATACAACCGTAATTATGAGTAAATTTATGTCTGCTTACGAATAGCTTGCATCAACAAAATATGCTGCTCTCTTGGATAACAAAGACTTAGAAAGAGTTTCACAATATTTTCGAAAATATATTCTGTTGAAAAAAATCGAAATATAAAAAAATGTTGGAATTTTGGAACATATTGATCTATTCATTTGGGTTTTCATTCCTTTGTCATTTTAATAAATTAATAATAATAATAATTTATTACTACAAGTTCTGTAGTAAATTACACTTACCAAAAGTCACAAACGTTATATATAAAAGTTTTCATGATAAAAATCCTCATTGAAAAAATAAAAGTATATACGTAATTCAAATAAGTTCTCAAAAATCTGAGAAAAAAATTATAAAACAGACATATAGATGAGTATAGTAAAGTGAAATTGAAGCTGAAAAATATGTTTATGGTGAAATCTAAAAATTCACTCACAGAATAAAACGCATTTTCCAAGAGGATTCGCACCATTGATGATTTCAAATGCTTCATAGAGACATTTTTCATCGCATTCGACAACTTGTTAAATAACTTCAGATCAGTGGTTGCTGAGTTCTGTTTAATCTGTGATAAGGGATAGTCAAAGATTTCTGGTTTCTTGTATTTTATGAATGATAACACGACTTTTATAAAATCACATATTCATTTCCTCTGATGTATTTCGGGCACTGAAGTAAAGATCTTTCATTAAGCGCTTCCTGTGTGTGTATCATCGAAATTTGACCGATGACATGGGTTATGTTGGCTTTGAGAGGATCGCGTGGTTTGGGACTCATTTGCAAACACCTGCGACTTGAGAAACCCCAACAAGGAAAAGTCTAACGAAGTCAAATTCCACGATCCCAAATCCAGTTCACATCACCCCTACGTGAGATGACCATACCCTCAAATCGCTCGTGCAAAATATATCCAATGTGGCAAGAGCTGTGTAGCAGATAGTGCACTCTTGTTAAAACCACATGTCGTTGGTTCAGACCAAAAGAAGTTGGTAATCATTGACCTATACTGCTCGCCGTTGACAGTGATGGCTTGGCCAACGTCGTTCTCAAAGAAATATGGACAGATGACGCCGCTAGTCTAAAATCCATAGCAAACAGTGACTGGCTAGATGTTTGTTTCAGCTCTAAAGACCTAAATTGTGCGGTCACGGAAGTTATTTTACCATCCATGGATGCATATATTCCTTTTTCAATGAAACGACCTTCTGAGGGCCAATCTTGGTTCAACAAAAATTGTGAGCAAGCTGTCGCCTACCGGCAGTGGCACAAAAATCCCAGTGCCGAAAACCGAACTAGGTTTTGTAGCAACAGCTGCAAAATTGGCATATATGAAAGGAAAGAACTTCACGATCGGAGAATTAGGGATGAACTGCTGGCCAATCCCAATGGATCTAATCTAGATCATGTTAATCGGATATTTACAAAATCCACAATTCCACCACTAACACAAGCGGATGGTTCAATTGCAATAACAGCCATGGAATAAGCAAATCTACTACTAGAACAATTTGCGTCCCATTCCACAGTCGATTTTCTGGAAAAGGCAACAACCACTATTCTCACACTAGAATCCACAATGCCGGATATAACTTTTTGACAACGTATAGTAAGGCGAATTTTGGAACAACTCGATATCAACAAGGCGTCTGATCCTGATGAAGTGCCCGTCATCGTACTCAGAAAGTGCGCAAATGAACTCGCACTAGTATTTTGCGGACTTTTCAATCTGTCTTACAAGAAAGGGGGTTTTCCTTCTTGTTGGAAGATTGCTCGCGTTCAGCCTATTCCCCAAAAGGGCAAGAAAATACTTCCAAATAACTATAGACCAGTCGCTTTACTATCAGTGATATCAAAAATCATGAAGAAAGCCGTAAACCTGCATATCCTCAAATATTAGGAAGACTTCTACATCTTGAGCGATCATCAGTATGGCTTTCGGAAACAAAGATCAACTGGCAACCTTCTATCATATGTCACCCATATTTGGAATAACGCAATCGAGAAACATGGAGAGTCGAGAGCTATTGCCCTTGCATGATATTTCCAAGGCCTTCGATTGGGTGTGGATGAGGGTTTGCTGACCAAACTTCGATGCTATGGCTTGTCGAATCATTTTTGTGTATGGCTCTTCAGCTTCTTGTAATAACATTTCCTGCAAGTGGCCGTCGATGGATATCTTTCGAAGACTGTGATGGATATCATCATCGGCTGTGTTCCCCAGAGATCCATATTGCCTCCAACTCTCTTTTTATTGTATATCAACGACTTATTGAAAAAAAAAGGATCCAATATATTTCTTTGCTGACGACAGCACACATGTCTCGTCATCACATTTGGAATCCAGAACATCAGCTGCGGATGCACATCTTCACCGGCACCAGGAGGTTGCATATCTTAATGAGGATCTAGAAGTAATTTCAAATTGAGGTGAAGGTAACTAGGTTCAATTCAACGCTACAAAAACCCAGGCATCGGTTTTCTCTAAAAAGATAAATGTTGCCAGGACACACAATTTCGATTTCTGCTTCGATAAGTTTGTTGGGGGTTAAAATGGACACCAAAATGTCTTGGCAGAATCATATCGCTGGAATTGCAAATGCTGCTTTTCAAAAGCTTGGAAAACTGTTCCGAACCAGTTTTCCAAGTTATAAAGTTCAGATCAGACCATCTTTGGAGTATTGTTCTCTTGTATGGAAATCCGCCCCCAAATATACTCTGAAGCTGCTGGATTCCCGAAAAGAGCCATCCGTTTGAATGAAGACGCGAACATCATTTGCAACCTTGATAGTCTGGAACTTCGAAGAAAGGTTGGAGATTTGTCTCTCTTCTATAGATACTTTTACGGAAACTGTTCCAAGTGACTTGGCACATTTGATTCCACCAAGAGCGGTACATATCAGAAATATGCGACGGACTGTGGCTGCTCATCGTTTTGAGGTTCAACTCTGTAAACTTCGAACTTCACTGTTCAAGAACTCTTTCATTTGGAGAACAGCGTTTATGTGGAATGAACTTCCTGAAAGTGTTTTTCCAAATGGATTTAATCTTCAGCGATTCAAATCCAATGTGAATCGCTACTTTCGCACAAGCACCGTTCTGAGAGGGCCTTAAAGATTTTTCTCTAGTGCTTGTGTTTGTCCTTAAAAAAACCGAGGTCTGCAGTGGTCTATTGTGCCCAAAACTTAGGACGACCTTCTTTCGTATTGTGAATATTCTTCCAATGTTTACGGAGTTTCCTCACAGCCAAATACAAAGGATAAAATAAAATAAAAATTGCTATGATGAAAAGTTTTTGCCACATCCTCAGTAGCGAATTAAATTAGATTTCTAATTTGATACATAACTTTATTCAATTCATTTGTTACATGATTGATACGGTTTCACCAATTGAGATTCGCGTCAAAGTGTATTTCGATCAATGTTTCTCATGGAGAAAACATTGTTAATAGTAGGGTGCTAATGCCGACTGAACGCCTCCCCCCACCCCTTTTGACCTTGAGACGTCACACGACCTTGAATGACGTCACCTAACCTTGAACGTCGTACACGTAGTATGAGCTTGAATGCGGTGTTTGACCTTGAGTGTGGGGTTTGACCTTGACGTTCGACACTTCGACTACCTTGAGCTTGCTCCATGGCATTGAATGTTGACCTTGAAAGAAATCGTGACGTGTACAGAATATAACCTTGAACAGTGGGCGTTCGGCGTTGTCCCCTCCCTTGTTGGTAATTCCTATATAAGTTCAGAATATCGTATGACCTCACCTAACCTTGAACGTCGTACACATAGTATGAGATTGAATGCGGTGTTTGACCTTGAGTGTGGGGTTTGACCTTGACGTTCGACACTTCGACTACCTTGAGCTTGCTCTGTGGCATTGCATGTTGACCTTGAATGAAATCGTGACGTGCACAGAATATAACCTTGAAAAGTGGGGTTCGGCGTTGCCCCCTCCCTTGTTGGTAATTCCTATATAAGTTCAGAATATCATGCTTCCACATTCAGTTTAGACACTCTAAAATACCCAAATAGGTAAACAGAAGTATTTGTCGAATTCCAAAGTGAAGACAACGAGTATCAACCCATCCGAGAGGGCGTTTTCGTCAGTGAGGTGAATATATATTTTATTTTAATTAACCGTAATTTCACTATATTTATGAATATGGATAATTTGAAATTTGACATTGAAAAAATTAATTTTTCTATAATTCAACAAAGTGAAGCTTTAGAGCAGAAACCTATAAACGCTCTGGTTATTGATAAAGAATATAAAATAGAAAAAATGTCAATGTATTCCACACGATATGGTAAATCAATTCAAGTAGTTTTATTGGATGAGGAAAGTGATACTCCTTTTAAAGCATGGCTTCCAAAACGTGTCACAGAGCAATTACCAGAAGACTTCATTCGTGAAGTGAATTCATCCAAAGCCAAATTCACACTTACTTATATGGGTCAAAGTTCGCAGGATTATCCTGGTGCTAAAACCCGATCATTGATGAAATTCAATGTTTTAGATTGAACATTTTGAAATTATGATTTTTTTTTGTAAATAGTGAAAATATGGTAGATTAATATAAAATATGTATCAACTTGGTCACTTCATAGACATAGTCAGATTTCAAGTGAGTATTTTTTTTTATATTATTTGCAAACTAATGAATGCCATTTATGAATTTTCAGAACTCACCATTCTATAAATATGTGGATGCAATATTCAGCCCAAGAGTGGCCGGAAGCAGTGGATTTGGATTCCGCCATAAGAAAAATGGCTTGGGAGATGGCTGATCTGAGTTTTGATGCTCTACATTCATCAAATTATGATTTGAGTGTATGTTACGATGCTGAAGAGGTGCGAAAACTTTTGGAGCTTAGTGAGAAGTATGAACTCGGTGTGGCATTGTGTCATAAATATTCATATGGGAGTAGAAATTTGGATGAGTTCTGTGAGTTAATAATTGAAGCAGACTTGAAACATTTTCTTCAAGACATATGCACCTACCTACCGCAAAATATCATAGAGAAATATCAATTGGAACCACAGAGTCCCAACCCGCAACTGGAAGAAGCGATAAATGATGGTGTTGTAAATATTTGAAATCTGTTGTATATGTTTGTGAATAAAATAATGTTTCAATCCATATTTGTTTGTATCTAATTGTTTGGTGAATAAAAGATATAACATAATTATTGAGTGTTTTATTATTCATCAATATCGAATATTTCATAGCATATTACATGTCAATCTTATTACAATCCAGAGCCATTAAGAGCATTATATGATAGAACAGCATCGTGGAGGATGAGTGCATATACTTTGGTGTTTGCTGGAAACTTCACCTTGCGTGTTTCGAATTCTATTTTGATGTCGACAGTGGATGACTTCATAGCTTCGGGTTGATGGGAGCAGTCGATAATGAATAGTGGGTTGTTGCGAAAGCTACCAATATCCATCATCGGTTCACTCATAGTTTTATAATAGTAGCTACGTTGGAAGTTTTCATATGCATAGTAAGCTGATGAATCTAACTTCTTGTCGAAATCCAGATTCCAACGCTCATATGGGTATACTTCAGAGTTCAGAGATAGTCGAATATTATTAATATTCACATGTGTGAATTTCGTTACATCTTTTGGCATATTTTCGGATTGGTCGGTGTTTTGAAAGCCGATGATGATATATCGTGGTCTTTCGAGGCTGCTGGTTGTCTTCACCGCCCATATATCCGAGGATGTATCACGAAGTGTGGGTAATTCATAAAGGTCCCACATACGATAAGCCACCTTCACTTTAGCATTATTACCATTTTTATTTATGCGATTCAATAGTTTCAGTTTCTGTCGATCTTCCGGCACAATGTGCCTGATTCTCCATTCTATTTTATTGATTTCCAAATCTGCATCGACTTCCCCAATGAATGAATTTTTGAATGAGCGAGCTATAATCAAAATGAGCTCCTGCTTCACATTCATTATCCCCTTATTGTAATCTTCAGCAAAACCCATGAGATACTTCAAGGGTAATTTACCACTAAATACATTGCTAACGGGATCGAATATATCTTGTTTATTCACATCGAGTCCCCATCCTATCGGTAGTAGCGAATTTGCATGCGTTTTTCCAAATGATATCATCGTTTTCATTGTGGTAGTTATGCCAGGTTTTCGAACAACAACCACTTGCTCACCACCCATTTCATAGCGAATTTCGTCGAAGAGAAAGGCGAGAGCATTATTGGATAGGTAGCACCGCTTTGTGGCATCAGATGGTGTGAACTTCCCCTCGATATAAATGTAACTATCTGCAATATCGAGTATGAGATCTTGATAATTGATTGGAATTCGTATTTCATCTGAATTTTTGTAATATGGTGAACCATACGGCTTATATGTATGCTCATGAAGGCTGATGAGGGAATGGTCGAACATGGGCTCCTCGAACACTTCCAATTTATCACTTGTGGTGATTGTCGCCATGTTATTACTATTTTTTATATCGCACCTTCAAGCCAATAGATTTGAGAAAGTTCAGGCTACTAGCACTTATTCTATATCTTGACCGTTTGGCAGATATACGTGGAATGAATCGACTGCTGGATTTTCGCTTCTTTAAATGCACATGATCATAACCTCCACCAAATACATTATGCTGACTCAACTGCTGCCGCTGCGGCAATCGCTGACTATTGAAGCACAACCCCATTTTTAGAAACGATAATCGCAGAATTTATAGTTCCATCAATGAATATCACCTGCTCAGCGTTAGGAAGTAACAAATACTGAGTAACAATTTGATCAACTTCAGCTTTATATTGACTTTTTTCACAGATGATCATCGCTCACCATCGTTTTTGCTCGATCGTTTGAATGCTTATCGAGGGTTGTTTTTTCAAATCAGATTGCAGCGATTTGATATCCTTATCCATATGCTCATACTTTTTTACAAATTCTACTAATTTCAGTCCAAGCGTAATGAGATCTTCCCTCACTGATACGGAATATTTTTCTACTCCATCTAATTTCAAATTAATTTTGTCAATATCAGTATCTAATTCTCCTCTCATCTTTGAGATGTAAAAACCGACATATCCTCGATTAACACAATCCGTACTCTCTTCAGGCTCTGCTATATTTTTCAAACGTTTATTTTCCATATCAAAATTTCCATCGGTTGTTAATTTGAAACCAACTCCAGGCTGCCCACGCAAAACAGTATTTGAAACTGCCTTACTTCTGCGACCAAACTTATCGATGCTTCCTTTACTCATTTTCTTTATGATACACTAATGACAGTCATCGATGTTCTGAATCAACGTATGAGAAACGATGATTGTTACTAATGACTGTCGTCGATGTTGTGAATAAATATATGAGAAATGATGATTATTATAGCTTTATCAATTCCAATTTGACTATTATTTTTTCACCATTGAAATTGATCAGATTACCATTATCATCCAATATGCGAAGAGTGATATTGTCGAGGTACTGACGACCACCAGGTCGGATTGGCATATAAATAATATTTTGTGGCTCCTTGGTGAGTTTGTAACCGGGCTCTACATCAATATCAAATTCAAAGATGCTATGGATTTCATCGCCATTCGAATATGCTCCAGCTGTGACATTACAATCCACACGAATAATCCTCACCTTATTGATATTCACGGGCAATGTTGATTCATGTATTTCACCACAATTGAAAACATTGTCATCGAATCCTAGAAGTTCAGCAATGCTGTTTTCATGTTTGAGATGAATGTAATATTTCGATCGCATTTCACATTTCAGAGTGTTGTTGTTTGCACGTAGGAGAAATACTTCGTCGATATTTTCTTCAATTCCATTTTCTAGTTGCACTTCTTTGGATTTCATGAATCTTTGAATCACCTTATTAATTTCATCAATTTCATATGCCCCAGGTGGAATTTTTATAATAGTGGGGGGTGAGATAATTGTCTTCGAATAGCCGATAACATTATTCTTAGCATCTACATTGAATATGGAATTGTAGGAGTAGAAACCATGTAATCCCAGACCATAATTACTATTGGTATCCAATTCGATGGGTGGGTAGAAGTTGGCACTCAACTCGCTAGAGTATCCCGACAATGAAAACGTGCGTGACATGACTGACGAATTTTCGATGATTCATGTCTTTTTATTGCTGACAGCAGAAATTGTGGACCAATCGTCGCTTTTTCGGTGGTCTATCCATATCATTATGTGTGACTACATTTACATCATTCACTTTACAATAACAACAAAAAATTTTTCTTGTAGGTGGACCATCATTCATATCGGAATTACTACTGCTACCGCTGGAATCATTGTAATGCTCTTGACAGTACTGATACTTCAAGACATCAATATCATTTTGTAGGTTTTGTGGTAACTTATCCCATACAGATGCAATTTCATGTGATGCACACCCAATCAACACCTCTTTCGGCATATCAGCGAGTTGTTCTTTACTCATTTTTTGTAAAGTGCGTACTCTGGAATATGCGATCAATGAATGACTCATCCTCTTGATACTCTCCCTATCCTGTACTGGTGTTAACTCCATGTCTTGTTCTGAAGAAACTTCAAACACAAATGGCCACACCATACTGTGTTGAATCGTTGTTCACGCTTATAGTTATATGTGATAGTATTGATAGGATTCGAACCCATATAAAAATAGTGAATCAGTTCTTTGGGAGGGGGTAAATCGCCAAAACTATCAAAATATTTTATCGAAGTTCCCCTTTTTCTATATGCTACCCAATGTGTCCCTTGACCATGTCGACTATCCAAATTTACTATGGCAGATTCATATCGGAGTGGTCCTGATTTTGGTAAATCGTCACGCATATATACCCCCCGAAAATATGGAATCGTCATTTTCTTAGCGTAATAGTTGAGGTCGATATTGGAGAGAGCTCTTTTAGGTAGCAAATTTATGAGTTTTTTGAATTTTGAGGTTTCAAATAGACTCCTAATCCTGTGCGGTAAGGCTTCAAGTAGATACCACTTCCTTGTTTACCTATAGCAATTGCCTCCATGTGTTTATTATGGCGATTTGTCTCACTCAACTGCTCCCTACTCGCTTTTGCTGCTTGAACTGCTTTCGTTATACCAGCAGTAGCACCGGCTAAACTACCTAGTGCTGATAAACCAGCAAAAATTGGAATGAGTGGTAGTATTCCACCAATTTTAGGAATCGGTATGATTCGCGGTGTGCGAATTTTCTTTTTCCCACCTGCAGCCCTCATATATTTGCGTGCTGCTTTGAGTGCAATTTCAGCTGCTCTTTTAGAATTTTTGACAACAAATTCACTTCCACCCGCTTTGTGTAGAACATCACGCACTTTCTGAACGATCCCAGAACCAAAAGCTATCACCTTAGAAGCTTTCAATATTTTTTTAACTTTTTTTTTCTTAATAGAACGCTTTTTCTTCGGAATGTGTGACTGCTTGGGAGATGAGTCACAACCCATACCAAATCGGCGTTTCCCTTTCATTATATTCGTAACTAGCCAAGCAGCTCCTTTTTCTCCAATAGTAGCGTCTTTTGCTTTGACACGATTCCAAGCACTTTCTGCAAGCTCCTTATCCGCTATGTGTCTAGCTGCAAGATTATCGGGGTTCTGTGAATATGCAATATCGTGTTTTTTGCATGCAAAATCCAGCTGATTGACACCCGAATCACCTCTCAACAATCTTTTCTGCAATTTGGTGCCCGGACCGCAATACTGATAGCCAGGTAAGTGTAATTCAAATGGTAGATTATTGATGAGGGAATTGATCAATCCTCTACCAGTTTTATTTGAATGCAATTCAGTAGATCTGCATCGACTCATAACCCCTATTTAAATAAAGGAATCGATGTGGAACCCTGCTTATATAGTCTCCAACTGTCATACAATGCGCATATTGAAGCAGAAGCAGCAATTTTCCATCGATAATTTCGATGAAAAAGTGGGTGGTGGATCGGGAAGCGGTGTCAAACAACGTCACGGATCTTTACTTCCACTTTCTATTCGCGGCCTGATTATTGGACCTTCTAACTGTGGCAAGACAAATGTTATGATTTCTTTGCTAACGCATCCTCTAGGATTACGATTCGCAAATGTTTATCTTTATTCAAAGTCTCTTTATCAACCTAAATACGAGTATTTACGTGAAGTATTATCTCCAATCGAAGGGTTGGGTTTTTACACTTTTGCCAATAATGCAGGTGAAATAGTAGAGCCTTCAGACGCCAAACCTGATTCGATATTCATTTTTGATGATGTTATGTGCGAGAAACAGGATGTTATACGATCATATTTCAGTATGGGTCGTCATAAAAATGTGGATTGTTTCTATTTAGCCCAAACATATTCACGAGTTCCGAAGCAATTGATACGAGATAATGCAAATTTTATCGTAATGTTCAAACAAGATGATATGAATCTCAATCATATTTTTTCCGACCATGTATCACCAGATGTAACATATAAGCAATTTCAAGATATGTGTGCGAGATGTTGGGAAGATAAATATGGATTTTTAGTAATTGATAAGGATCGAGAAGTGGTAAATGGACGTTATCGAAAAGGATTCGACGCTTTCATATATCCTTGACGTTCTTGAAGAATTGAATCACTTGAGTGCTAGATAGTGGAGATAACACTTCATTATACAAATTCTTGGAGTGAATTATGGAGGGAAAAAATGATGATGAAATATGTTTAAAAAGAAAGTTAATTGAAGCAACGGATGCCGTTCGGAAGAAATTCAATTATATCAAAAGTAGTCGTCTAGGTGATCAATCAGCACTCGAGAGGATCTATGAGCCAATAATAACACCTTTGAAAGTAATATCTGCCAATACTGAAGGAGCATCTCAAATGAATCAAGTGATGCAGAAAACAAAGCCTGCTACACCATTAACAGCCAAAACTATAATTGAAAGTGAGTGGAAACCGAAATTTGAAGGGGCTTCCTCGAAGGATCTTCAAACCTCTCAATTGACAACTTTAGATTCACAATCACCTAATGTATTCGATGATGGTGATGAAGTACAAAAGCATATAAAAAAGTTACTATCAGGAAATCCCTCTTACGATACAGTCTTTGGAGTACACATGAACACTGAAACGGGAAATTTACAAATGGGAGTAGCTGATGTGGAATTTATCGATGAGAAAATTGTGTTTATGAAAAATGGTAAAACTATTGGCTCTTATCAGGGCACTCCAAAACTATATAACTTGATATTCATGAAAGTACCATCGAGAAATATCCCCTCTTCCGATATGACCACATATGGTGATATACTCAAATTAACAAAGGCTGCATATAAATACAATGAGAGAAAACAAGGTCTTCTATCGAATAATTGGAAGAAATATAGAGAAATAATCCTACCATTATTATCCAATGGAAACCCTAGTAGAGAAGGTGCTGGCATGATCAAAATACCCACCCAGAAAAAATATATCAGAAATAAGCATACAGATTATGTTTATTGGAATGAACTCGAAGAATTGATTGATCGCCTTCGACTACTTTGGAGTTCACGACTGGCTGGACATACCGGACATGATAATGAAATATTAGCCATAATTGAGGAATTACGTGAAGAAGGATTAGTCTATTGACCGCAATATCATGAACATGATGTGTGAAACTGGCTCAGTCGATCACAAACGATCTAACTATGCATACCACAATTGATAAATTTGGTCGTAGAAGAGGTGGTGTTAGTAAACCAATAGTTGGAAGATCTGGTGTTGGATTCATTCTCACACCAAATGGTGATTATGATATTCAGAATAAGCGGTTTCAAAATGTTGGTGAACCTGTAGACAGTAAAGATTCTGTTACTAAAGGATATGTTGACGATCACATTAGAAAAGTCAATGAGACAACTCTGAAGTATTTCCAAGAATTCATTGCATCAACGCTACGTAACATCGGAAAACATATTGATTCAAAACATAATGAGGTGCAAATAATCATTGACAAAAATGCACTCATCACTTCTGCATTAGCTGATCAATTGAGTAATGTGGAAAAGCGAACTGACGTAATAGCTAAGTTGGTTGATACTTTTACTGAGCGAGTCATTGAAGTTTAATAGTCAATCGTTACACTTGCACCTGAACAGTAGAAAAGTGATTCCTCAATTTTATCATCTTGAAGAAGTCTTAGAGCAGTAATATGAGTAATGCAAAATGGCAGGTTGTGAAAGAAATACACAAGCCGGCGCGTCGAAATTTCCCCCGTCGGAAGACAATAATAAAGGGTTTTTCTGACTTGTGGCAGATGGATTTGATGGAAATGCAACCATATTCTAAAGAAAATGAGGGATGTAGGTACATCCTTATAGTTATCAACTGTTATTCAAAGTTTGTATGGTCAAGGCCGTTGAAGAATAAAACTGGTGATTCAGTTACTGCAGCTATGGCAAGCGTGTTGAAAGATGCTAAATATACTCCAAAAAATTTACAATCTGATCATGGTACTGAGTTCTATAATTCGAAATTCTCATCGTTAATGAAGAAACACAACATCAATCATTACTCAACATTCAGCACAAAAAAAGCTGCAATTGCAGAACGAGTAATCAGAACATTGAAGAGTTGGCTTTATAAGGAGTTTTCACTTCAAGGTCATTACAAGTGGTTGAACATTCTTCCTAGAATTACTCGTCAGTATAACAACAAAGTTCATCGTACGATTGGTATGAAACCTGCAGATGTGAAACAGTCTACTAAATTGTCAATGTATGCCGAATCTAAGAGTCCACATGTGAAACGTAAAAAAAATACGTTTAAAATTGGGGATAGTGTTCGAATCAGCAAATATAAAAATGCATTCGATAAAGGTTATACAGCAAATTTTACAGCTGAAATATTCAAAGTTGTGAAAGTTAATAATACAGAACCTATAACTTATGCATTAGAAGATGTGAATGGGCAACCAATCAAAGGCTGTTTTTATGGGCTGGAGTTGAATAAAACGAAAGATCCCAATACGTATTTGGTGGAGCGAGTTTTAAAAAGAAAAGGACATCGCCTCTATGTAAAGTGGCTGGGGTTCTCTGAAGATCACAACTCATGGATCGATGAAAATTCTTTAGTGTAATGACATTATCATGATTGTACTCAATATTAGATAAAAAATAAAAAAATAGTGTATTAAAATTGTTTTATTTATTAAAAACTAAATAGAATAATAACCTTAGAAATGATATTAAACTATTGGTTTTATTTTTCATAAATTCAACATACTGAAATCACTTCAAGATGTGTATGTTAGCATAAGATTTCCATGAATCCTCCGTCTCTCTATCCGCTCTTCATGGGTTAGACACCAGCACTCTCGAAAGTGGACATCTCTGTTGGGGTGAAATTGGCCGACATTCTCACACAATTGCCAATCATTTCTACAAGCACTGCATAAATTGTTCCAACAATCCACACTATATTCACCACATTGTAGACATCGCTGGACTAATGTATCGCAAGTCGCTACACAATTTATGCATATATTCCTTGAAATGCCCATATTATTACACATAATCTCTTTCGAACATTCTCTGCACTGCTGGCGGTAGTCACTTACTTCTAGAGTTGAACCATTTATCCTCTTCCGAAGTGGGTCTGGATTCCTTGCCACAACACATCTACGACACAGGCCGGTACATGGGTTGATATATGTTTCAGGCCAATACCCATGGCAGTTGTAACACATTATATGTTTGCCAATTTTGATTGGAAAGCCGCGTATTGTCGGTTTTGTATCCCACTCTTTAGGGAAAGACATATTCACTGATAGATGTACAAATATTCAATCGATGAATTTAACTACACTCTCACGCTCCCATGTTTCCCTCTTATAAACAGGTACCGTGAAGAGTGGGGTAGAGTGGAGGGAGCTACCACCACCACTGTCAAAAATCATATAAAAATCGGTGAGTGATTGTAAACTTCAGTCAGTATTCAAGTATCACCACAAGAATACATTAATATGTCTGCCCAGAGAGCTGCTGTGTTAGCATTATTATCTCAGAGAGATATTAATAACCATGAGCTGGTGGAAGAGTTTGAAGACGTTGGACAGATAGTGGGTGTTGACGAAGAAAATGATGGTGGAGATATGCAGTATGAGGTGAATGAGCAAGGTGCAGAAGGTGGCTTAAATATCGAAGACGATGAGGCAATTGAGCAAGGTGTTGGGGATTTAGACATTGATGATGATGAAGAAGGTCTTGTTGAAGAAGAAGATGAAGGTATCGCAACAGATTCGACTCACGAGACTGACGACAGCGGAGTAGTTATTGGCAATGTTGAGTGGTTGAATATCACTGAGACATTGGATGATCCGTTAGATTTGTATTGTGTAACGGATAGCCATGTCAGGATCAAAACGATTGACGGTGAAATAGAGAAGTTGTGTTGGTGTTGCTTCCGCTTTTATTCTGTGCGGAATAACAATGGAGGGTATTATGAGCACGTCGACATTCATTACACCGCCCGCTTCATGGAGATGGGGCAAACATGGTGTAAAGCATGTGATAGGCCTTTGACCAACTTTAGGAGAATAGCCGTCTGTATCATATGTAACAACACCCCACCTCTGGAGATGTAACCGTGGACCTTCGGGTCAACAAAAAAAAACAGCCCTTTTCAGGGCTACATTATTTAAACAAAGAGTAGATATCTCATAATGAGATTGCAACAACACCCCATCTGCGGAGCAGTTACCGTGGACTTTCGGGTCAACAAAAATACAGCTCTTTTCAGAGCTACAAACAAAGTGTAGATATCTAATAATAAGATTGATCACTCAGTCAAAGAAATAGAATATTTTGAGTGTCACATAATCATACGAAGAGTAGTTTGTAATATATGGATATACCTCTAAAATGTACATCCATATACATATGAGGTATGCACAAATGTGTTATAGAATATGTAAGTTCTCTGAATATCTTATCTTTGTAAAATAAATCACATTGAAAAATGATTGTTTAAGCGTCCGAGTGGATTTGAATCTGTTTGATAACATACTAGCTCTCTCTTATCTGAACAATTGCAGAATTCATGTCAAGATTTGGAAATATAATTTTCATGAGACAATATTTCAAATTCGAGGGGTGTTTATTCAGAGTAGTCAATAAGAGTAATTGGTATTGTAATTCAGAATATTTATTTCAAAGGTGGAAAGGAGAGAGGGAGGTAGACACTGCCCCAACCACGCAGTGTCTCGTGTACACCAACCAAACAAAATGTGTACTCCGAGGAAGGATAAAGGATGGGTGAAATAGGGAAAAAAATAGGAAAAAAAAAGGAAAGGATTACAAGTCGTCGTCGTCGTCGCTGTCATCGGGTCGGGGGAAGTACTGCCACATCACCGAACCCTCAGAAAACGCCATTTCCTCCGCAAATGCGTCGTCGTCCCAGAGATCGTCATCATCATCATCCGAGCTGCTCGAGTCTTCGGAGTGGTCTTCGGTACTGGTCACATGCAGTACCTGGACCGAAGATGTGGAAGGGTGATGAGGCGTGGTGGTTGAATCGGCCTCCATATCTGGATTCTCCATATCGGAATCCTCCAACTGAAGATCCGGGAGTGGCGCTGTAGGTTCTTCCGCCTGGGGTCCGATCGTGGAATCGGCTTCCTGGTATGTTGACATGCTGACGATAGCTACTCAACTGAAGATTACATTGAGGAACTCCTACATTTATACTCTTGCACAGGAGGGGGTATAGTGGGAGGCGGAGTGGGGGGGAGGTGGGGGTCGCAAAAAACGCGCCCCGGATGCAAGTAGTGGATGTTGAGCGCCCCAGGCCGCGAAGCGGCCTGCTGAGCGATCGCTTCACGATCGCGAAGCGATCGTGAAGCGATCGCGAAGCGATCACTTCGCGATCGCCTATACAACCTTTCCCTTCGTTACTTATCCGAATATACATTGCTTGAAATTTCTTTATGATACGAATTTTTATCAACATTATTAAAATAATGTTCCAAAGATATTCAAAGATAATGATTAACTGTTTCCATTTTCTAATTAGTTCGTTTTATAGCGAAACAACTAACGTTTCACCGCAAGGGTGTACCGATATAGCCCTATTTTTTTCACTACTACCAAAAAGAGTGGTTAGGTTGAATGCTGCCCCATCCACGCAGCATTCCGTGTGCACCAACCAGGTACTATGTGCACTCCGAGGAAAACCTAACCTAACCTACCTGATCATCATCATCATCATCATCTATAATGATGATGTCAGGTTCGGGAGAATCAACCACCACGATGATATTTGGTGGAGCGATTTGATGATCTTCAAGCCACAGTTGATCCACAAGTTCTGGGCTGGCAAATTCATCATGTTCAAACTCATCTTCGTCTGAGGTTACATCTTGTTCTTCATTCAGCTCTATTGTTGTATCTGAATACCCATCGAATTCATCATCGGGAGATGTTGAATCAACTACAGCAACTTGAATGTCACCATAGGACCAATTCTCTGGTGGGGCAAAATGAGGTTCACTGGTGGAATCAGCTTCCCGAATAATTGGTGTTGCTTGATTCATGATGAACGAACAAGTTGAAGAATATTGAGAATACAATCTTATTTATATGATTTGAAGAAAGTGGGGTAGAGTAAGGGAAGGGGAATATGTGAAAAATAAAGACCCACTAGGTTATTTATTCAAGTATTGATGTGAGAATTGGGGAATTAATCCAATATAATATTCATTAGATTCATGATTTCATTTTTACACATTCACATAAATGAAATTTGTTTGAATAATGTTGAGAGAAGTAATGATGAGAGAAGTGTCAAAAGGTTTTGGAATTATACTCAGAGCATTACTAGAATCACCTTTATTTATTCTCTAGAAAAAATAACTATTTTACAATTCACACACTTTCAATGTGACTAGAAAATGACTAGAATGAAGGAATAAATACTGCCCCAACCACGCAGTATTTTGTGTGCAACAACCAAAATAGATATGCACTCCAATATTCCTTATTTTATTTTTTCATTCATAACATTCATAACCTTAAAATTAACATGCAAGTTTTTATTATATTCCTAAAATTACAATTTTTTTATTCTAAACATACATCTAACTTAAACTAAACAAAAATATATTTACAAAAGGGGTTAGGTATTAAGGAACCCCTGGCACATGGCATCCCATTCCTGAACAAGAGGTCCATATTTTTGGATGTAAGCCAAACTCTTTCCTTGTTGCGAATCTTCTTCTTGAAGTTTCGCCCTAAGCAAAGAGAGTCGCTTCTCTAATTCCAGTTTCTGGGCCTCGATGGTGGAAATATCCGCCATCAAGGCCCTTTTTCTGGAATCAGAACCATCCACAACCTTCTTTTCCCTCAAATATCTCTTTTTCACAGACTGTGCATAGGTAATAGACTCTTTGAGTTTATTACCCTCTACCACAGTCTGTGAAAGGACATTTTCCGGGCCAACCTCTTGTTCGGAATGCTCAACACGTACCTGGGGGGTGACAGGAGGGGGCGACGCATCCCGATGGACCTGGAGGGTGACTGGAGGGGGTGACGCATCCCGATGGACCTGGGCGACGACTTCCACCAAGTTCTGCACCTCCATCACTGGAAGGGGTGCTGTAGGCCAACCAACGTAAGGTGAGTTCTTTTCACACTTTTTGCGAAAAGCACTCAACTTACCACCCCTCCCACCTTTGGCTTTGGATGCCTTCACAGGTGCGGACTTCTTCACAGGTGCGGACTTCTTCACAGGTGCGGACTTCTTCACAGGTGCGGACTTCTTCATCTTCTTGGCCCTCTTCACCGGTTTCTCGAACTCATCCCCTGAATCGATGGGCGACAATAGTTCGATGGGCGATAAGAGACTTTGAAGATGCGATAAATCCGCCAGAGACTCGTCCAGGTCCGGGTTGTACACATTCAGTAAATCTTCGATTTGGGGTGCTGACGAAGAAGTTGGTCTGAATGTCGACAAAGTTGGTGGGGGGTCAATCTCCTCCTCGGGGGTTGGTTTGAAGTCCTCGAAAAAGAACTTCAAGTCAGGAGCCGCCACTTCCTGGGTGGAAGTCATCCCCGGTGGTGGAATGGGAGCCGCCACTTCCTGGGTGGAAGTCATCCCCGGTGGTGGAATGGGAGCTGCAGCTGGTGGTGCAGCTGGTGGTTGTACCATGATGTCCTGTAGGACAACCACCCTCCTCCGTTCTACATCCTCCAACTGTCTCTCACTGAGAGTGGTAATCGGGGTCATCAGAGCATTCCTCAGAAAAGACATGATTCTAGAAAGAGAAAATGAAAATATTAGACAATATAATATAAATAGTATGGAAGTGTGTACTTACATCAAGCTGCTTGGAATTTTCAACTAAGTTGGCTGGCAGGTATCTCAGGTTGGCTGCTTCTTTCGAAGGAAGACTGCAATCGAATGATGAACTGTGGCCTCCTCCTCATGTTTTATAGCCGTATGCTCCCTACCACTTCGGGTGGGAATGGGAGTGGGGGTGGAAGTGGGGTAGGATAATTCGTTTGAAATATTCCACAAGTATGAATTTTACAATTTGTTGAACAAACCAGATAATGAGTGAAAAAATTCAATTACTCGATTGCTCTTCCAATAAGGCAATGAGTAAATTTAATTTCTTGTCACTTATACTGTTTTCATCTTTCAGTACATTCAAAAGAATTCTTAAATTTTGTTCGGAACTTGTCTGATAGAATTCAATATCGTTGTGGCCCCAAGGTAATGTCTTGGTGGTATTAGGAATGATGAATCGCTTATCATCATTATGTGATAGCGCGACTTTATTGCACATCAACGTGTAAATATCATGTAAATCACTCCTGAATACATTCATCTTTCTAAATATTATACCGCCTGTTTCAACAATCCTAATGTAATCTTCAATTGAAATTTGATTTTTTATAACGGATTTTTTAATACCTTTTGCTTTCTTTATTTCATCAGACACACTTTGTACATGATATGCTTTCGCACCGGTGCCATGGAAACTGATGATGGGATCACTCGGAAGTTCATCCTTCATATTTCCAATCACCGATTTGCTAACTGGCACATTGAATTTATTACCCAACCTATAGTTAGAAGTGTCAAATTTGTCAACATTTGCAATCATAAAATTATAAAAATTATCCGTCATTATTTTCAGTATCAAAGAATCCGTATCGGTATAGAGAAGAGAAGCTTGTGGTCCGTAATGTTTTTTGATGACATCATAGAAAAAATCATAAATGACTGTTTTCGACATATCCAATATACTGAACCCCAAATACAATGGTTTATTATAACAAACCTTAACTTTATCCATATGTATGACGACAAAGTCTTCCGAAAATATGGATAATGTTTTGAAATTGGGACGAGCTATCAAAGCATTGGCACCCATACCTCTTCTTATGGATTCCCAATGTGTGACAATTCGAATGTCTCTTCTATTGTTTACATTTTCCATCGTTTTGCCAAATATGGAATTTATATTCAATTTGAAGTAACCCTTCTCAAACTTATTGGTAGCCTTATTTCTCAAATTTGTATTTAAATCGATATATTTTTTCAGCCACGGTGACTGATTGAATCTGAGAATTCTATGAGTTTTCATCACCATCAAACCATTACGGACCGCTTGTTTCAAATTCCTATAATGAACGATATATTTCTTTTTATCATTCAAATTAGGAATAAGTTTGGGTATTTTGGACTTTGAACCAGGTGGTATAATACTTTCAACCAAAAATGGTAAATCCGAATGTAGATCGTGTAACTCGACAGGGTAATGCACATCTACTTCAAGTATGTATCCTTGGGGGCTATCATCTGGAATACTATTGATATCCAACTGACATATTTCACTGGCGGTCAACCAAGTGAACCCACCAAAAGGTAATGATTGAGACATGCTATGACCATACAGATTTGTTGCATCCAAATACATTATGAAAGATGAAGGTTCTTCGGGATTATAATTTGGAAGAAACTGATTGTTTGCAATATGCTTTCTCTCCGAACACTGGCTTACACCACCACGTATACCGTTTTGGAGAAAATGCACCATATCGATATCAGTTAATAATTCCAAGTTGACACCCGTATACTTCAACATAGCATCCCAAGAAAGACCTGGAGAAGTGAAATAGTGAGCAGGATCCAATTTATATGTATCTAAACTCATATTTCTAAAATTTTCAAAAATATCGCACAACAGTAGAACATCAGATTTTAGGTATATGTCAGAATATTCACCCAAATCTTGACAATTGAATGTGTTCCATACCTGCTTTACTCTATCATAATCCTCATCAGAAACATGTTTTTCATTTAATTTATCATAAAAGTCCACCTTTGATGGTATACTAGAATAATTTAATTTATCTAAAGAATCGATAAAACTGTACGGAAAAACACCTTTCTGCCTCATAAGTTTGAATTTATCCTGTTCCGGAAAATATTTTCTTGTTTCCACAAAATGTTTTTCATCTAAATTGTCACCTAACTCTTGAAGGGAAGCAGCCATAAATTTAAAACTATCGATGAACCTTAATTTCAAAAACTTATTTTTCATCACTCCATTGTGATCTACTATTCTCTCCATAATTATATGTTTCGTGAAGGAAACATACTTTTCTTTAGTTTGAGCAATGACATCAACTTTTGTTTTGTTTGTGCATAACTCTTTTATGAACAAATGACAGTCATACCCACTGAGATTATGAAAAATTATGGGTATAAAGTTGGGCAATTTGAAATTGAGGTTACAAATACTATGTGCAGCTCCATTTCTTTTTTTCCCCGTTAGATGGCAGTGGTCACGCACCTTAATATCACCATCACCGAATGGTTCTCCACATATACCACATGTGGCGGCAATATTGAAATCATGCTCTTCCTCATCAGTCAATGGACTCATTGGAATGACTTTCTTCAAATATTTGTGATAAATATTGGTGACATCAGCCTCCAAGTTTGACACAAACACTTTAGCTGCATCAGCACCTCTATATAGTACAAATTTAGATATAGAATCATCAAAAGAGCACTTTATGAGGTAAGAAAAAGCATATGGTTCATGAAGATATGTTCGATTTGTATAAGAGTTAGCAGGATTTGGCTCATTAGTATGCACTGGTTTCAGAATAGATTCGAAATCAGCATATACAACGAATGGAACCCTCAACTGTTTCTCGATATTTTCAAATTTCAAAATATTCTCAGGTACCCTTTTACCAAATTTATCAACCCTGAAATGTGTGGATGGTGTCGTTGTCGATATGTGATTACAATCATTCAACTGATGTCGCAATAAAGTTCGTTCATTATCAAAGTACAATAAACAACCATCACAAAAATACTTTTTATGACCACGGGCAGATATTTGTGATGATACTAGTCTCGATAAATCCTTAATCCAACAATAATGACTATTACCAGAATCATCTGTGATAATCAACAGATTAACATGACTATTTAATCTACGTTTAGAATAGTGTAACGGACCCACAACTTCATATTCAATTCTACCATTTTTAAAAACATTTTCCAACCCATAAACATTGATAGAGCAATCGTTCATAACCTCAAACTTAGGAATATCTTTCAACTTAACTGGAAATTCCATACCTGCTACATTCAAGACGGTTGAGAAGTGGGGATATGATGAAATTTCATTAAGTTTCTGACTGGCAGGGTATAAAGCTGAAGTCACAGCCCACGCAAAGCAGCACTGATCTTGATTAAGAACATTCACCACACTTTTCTTCAATTCGATGAACCTTGGCAATTTGATGTATGAAGACCCTCCGAAGGGGCTATACTTGTTGATATTCACCTCCAAGTACAAAATTTTCTCAATGGTCCAACCTGAAAATATGGGTTTTCTCTATAAGTCCATCATCATCAACATTTTGACTAGATCACATACCTGAATCCCGATCTTGAAATTCCGCTGCTTTAACAGTTAAACTATCTGCAAAACTGCTATAAACCACATCCAAATCATTCGATTGATCAATTACTTCATTGGGACTATTAAATGATTTGATGTCTGAAAGATCCTTAGTTTGCAGACTGTACCGCCCAAACACTTCCATGTTCACTTTCATGCATTTATGGATATCCAACACTTCTTCGAGTAGTTTCACTACTTTCTGCTTAATTTCATTGAAGAATGTTGGGTAATCCATGTGGTGGTTTTCACTGTCCACTCGGTAGCTCACAATTCGACACTTGAAAGCTGTATTGACAATTTTCACACCTTCCCCATATTGAACACATGCATTTGTTCTGTGCTGCAACGTCCTCCGATGTACATTCATCTGATCGCTTGCAATAGTCAAATTGCAGCAAACGCATGTTTGCAGTGTTGGAAGTGCTGGGGGTGTCAACCGTTGCCTCTTCGATGTTGGAGGTCCATCACCATTTGCGGGTGTGCAGGAATCCCGCTGATGACGACGTAGGTTGTCACTACGAGTGAAACTTTTTTTACAATCAACGCACGAATACATCTTGTATATAGAAATATCTACCGTACGATAAGGAGAAATTGAAATGAGTGAAACGTTCACACCACACTCCTTATAAAAGCCCAACTCCTCCCCCCCACCATAACCCAAATGAGAGCTACAAGGTCAACATTCAATGCCACAGAGCAAGCTCAAGATAGTCGAAGTGACGAACGTCAATGTCAAACCCCACACTCAAGGTCAAACACCGCAACGCCTAATCCCACTGTATATTCTGTACACGTTACGATTTCATTCAAGGTCAACATTCAATGCCATGGAGCAAGCTCAAGGTAGTCGAAGTGTCGAACGTCAAGGTCAAACCCCACACTCAAGGTCAAACACCGCATTCAAGCTCATACTACGTGTACGACGTTCAAGGTTAGGTGACGTTATTCAAGGTCGTGTGACGTCTCAAGGTCAAAAGGGGTGGGGGGAGGCGTTCAGTCGGCATTAGCACCCTACTGTTAATGTTTGATTTCTCGACCGAATTCCATCGCATTTCGATTGAGAAATCTCAGAAAATAGATATGCTACTCAAACTAAACTATGCCCAGGCCTATAGTAGAAATCAGTATGGAATTTGCTTCTGGGGTTCATCTTCAGAAGCGAAAGATGTAGTTATTGCCAAAAAAGGTTATTGAGAAATATGATGCGCCTCTAAAGTAGTTAAACGTATTCTAATAGATTCAAAAATCTTGAAATCCTAACGCTACCTTCCATGTTCATTATGGTAACGTGCCTTAAAGTTTTTGAAAAAGTTGAAAGGGTCAGATCATACAATCATAATATGAATAGCAGACAAAGGATATACTAAAAGTACCTTATTGTAAAACAAATATTTGCTACAATTCCCCACTCAGTTTAGTACCAAAAACGTATTATATATTGAAATAAAATTATGTAAGTCTGAAGCGCTTTCAAAAATTCGTATGAAAAAGTTTTTGTTGATAAATGTTTTCACCATGTGGATGAGTCGTTATGATTTCATTGATTTGTAATTATAATCATAATTTGTATACAGGGTGTTTCAAATTCGATCCTCACCATTGGGATCTCGGAAACTATGAGAGATACGAAGATGGTTCAATTGGGGCAAAGTTGCACATTTACCTGACTAACAATATGCCGCTGGGAAAGTTCTGAAATTCGAAGTATCTCCAGAGATATCCGAAAAAAAAACAGAAATTTCGGAAAATGGTTTTTATTTTTTTCTGGCTTTATTTTTCGAAGGATTCGAAAATGAATTGCACTACCACATTGCCACTTTTTCCCTGCTAATTAATGGTGTTTTCAGATTTGCTATACGACGTTTCGTCTTCCGGCCGCCATTATCAACTTTATTATTTCTTAGAGCGCTACATTGGATATTTTCTGTTTTGAATAGAACCAGATTTAACCTCTTCAATGATGTATCATAAGTTATCATTCTTTTTCGAAAAATTGGAGACATTGAAAAAACTCAATCCTTATCATAATAGGCTTTGACTTTGATGTTTCTAAATTTGACTTTCAATTTGTTACACTCAATGACATTCTGTTATTGAACAAGTCATTGAATTTTTGGCGAAAAATGGCTTCCACGAATGAAGAAGAGAGATATGATACAAATGTATTACAAATGCGATAGAAACAGTGTTAGGACATCAGAAATGTATTTAAACTTGTATCCGGAAAGATGATAACCACATCGAACTATGTTCAGGTTATTCGATCAAAATCTCACAGAGTTTGGTTCATTTGAAAAGCCGTGGAAAAATACGGAGACCGAATCAACAATCAAAATTGGATAAATGAGGTGTGTATAAGGTAAATTAGATATTGTGTCCTTTTCAATTAAAATAGAACTTTGAACAAATAACAATAATTAACTGAAATGTAACACTATAACTGTAACAATGTCCTAACACTGTTTCTATCGTATTTGTAATACATTTTTATCATATCTCTTTTTTCTTCATTCGTGAAAGCCATTTTTCGCCAAAAATTCAATGACTTGTAAAATAACAAAATGTCATTGAGTGTAACAAATTGAAAGTCAAATTTAGAAACATCAAATTCAAAGCCTATTATGATAAGAGTTTTTTTTCAGTATCTCCAATTTTTCGAAAAAGAATGATAATTATGATACATCATTGAGAAGGTAAAATCTGGTTCTATTCAAAACAGAAAGAATCCAATATAGCGCCAATAAGAAAAAATAAAGTTGATGACGGTGGCCGGAAGACGAAACGTCGAATAGCAAATCTGAAAACACCATTATGTAGCAGGGAAAAAGTGGCAATGTGGAAATGTAATTTATTTTCAAATCCTTCGAAAAATAAAACCAGAAAAAAATAAAAACCAATTTCCGAAATTTCTGTTTTTTCTGGATATCTCCGGATATACTCGGAATTTCAGAACTTTCCCAACGGCATATTGTTAGTCAGGTAAATGTGCAACTTTGCCCCAATTCCGAGATCCCAATGGTAAGGATCCAATTTGAAACACCCTGTATGTGAATGTGCTGCTCGTGTATGCATGTGTGTTGTTTACTCAACTCTTTTACGTTAAAAATCAAGAACTTTCATAATAATGATCGCTCAATAGATACAACCTCTCATTATGCGAAATAAAAGTGCAATTCTTGGTTTTGAGTTCTGAGTTTTGAAAGAGTATTTATATCAAACAAGTTCTGAAGTTGAAGTTTCCAAATTCGGGAAACTCCCGTTAACTTTAGAAAAGTGCAAAATTTTCGACTTCTTGGACTGACAAATTGAATGTAAAATTTTGTAGTTTTGGAGTCATACATGAAGTACTAACATGAGTCGTATTTGAATGACCAAATTAGTCGCGGCTCAATTAATTACGTATTGAATAGGAACCGACGAATGAGAAGCATGAAGCTCTGGTTCGAAGGTTATTAAATAATATAAATTTGATGCGAGGTTTGATAATAAGCATACTCGTATACATACAATGTGCTTCCTAGAATTATCACCTTGCTAGTAAATATTGATTTTGTTCACAATATCGCGTGAAGGTCACTATCTCAAAGTGAAAATTAGTTTGTACACCCATACATGGTGATCCATTAAAAATAGCATGGTTGAAATATTCTCAATGGGAGATTTTTGCCGGCAAACCCCAAAAATCTAAATGTATGCGAAAAAACTGTTGTTAGTGATAAAAAATGTAGGCAAACGTTTCAAACGATCAAGATTTACATACACCTCTGCAGAAATGACTGAAATTTTCACCGTCTATTAAAAAAAGAAATGGCTAGGATATCTGAAGGTTTTTTTAATGAAAGACATCCCTATCAGTAATCCCTACGTGATAAACTCAAATATACAAATTCATGGAGACTGGATCCGTTGCTAACAAATACACGGACCCCACTGTTACTAACAAGGTTGCAAAAGTTGTAATTTTAGGACATGTTCAAATTAAAACTTTATCCTGCGATTATCAGAGATCAATTCATTATGCAATGCAAACAAGTTGAATGTATGGTCTGTCATGTTGGACCTCTTTTTCTAGCTAATTATTTTCTTTAAACCGATGAAATGGCGAAAAAAATTGGAGGTTAGGTCACCAAAAAATAGTTTGCCAGGGATTATTTCCTACATACCGATAAAATTAATACGAATGAAAAACGAATCATCACACTTCATCGATTGATTTAACCTCACGAAAATACTACAACAATTATTCGACTCAAACTGCACCTTGAACACCAACAATTTAAACAGCGTGACTCACGGTCGGTGGTAGGTTAGGCATTTCTGGAAAACTAAACGCAGGATTTTGCTGCGTCCTGGTCAGAAGTGCTTTTTTTCAAATGAAACCCTCTGTATATTATTCGATGAATTGAACGGCGATGAAAAATTCTTCAAGTTATTCACAAATAGTTATTGGCGGTGTCTTAAAACGTCTTCCAGAATGAATACAAATATCGATTATTCAAACGAAGTTCTCATGAAATTATTTATTACACATGAATAAAGTGATCGAATCATTGTCAGAACTTGTAGAAAATTCAACCAAATGTATCCTGAATCAACACCAATGAACGAGAGGAAATTTGTAAGGTAACAAAATGTTTTCCTTAACTATGGGTCAAAGTTTCCAGGGAAAAACTGTACCAAAAATTAGGCATTTCTAGGTAAAAGTAAGATTTTCTGGGCTATAGATAACATGTAAAAGTACAGAAAAAAATTCTTCTTACTTTCACCTAGAAATGCCTGATTTTTGGTACAGTTTTTCCCTGGAAACTTTGAGCCACAGTTAAGGAAATTATTTTGTTACCTTACAAATTTCCTCTCGTTCATTGGTGTTGATTCAGGATACATTTGGTGGAATGTTCTGTAATTTCTTACAATGATTTGATCACTTTGTTCATGTATAATAAATAATTTCATGACAACTTCGTTTGAATAATCGATATTTGCATTCATTTCGGTCGGTCGGTCGGTAGTCGGGCGTGGGTGCTTTGTTCACTCAGTCAATCGACCGATGTGTAAGACTTCTGAGGGTTGTCGTTAGTAGGGGTGCTATAGTTGGTTAACGAAAAAACATATTTAAATACATAACATATTTTGTAAGATGTTTTGAAACACCGTCGATAACTATTTATAAATTACTTATGAAAGTAACCAAAATGTTATAAGTTTAATAATTTCACTGCTACCTAAAACCAAATTCTTAAAAAAAATTATGTTTCCAGAAGAAGTTAATTTATTAAGAAAACTTTATAATTTAGGTATAAGAAAAATGATATATCATCTTTAAGCATTTTTCATAATCTTTCAATTTATCGGGAGATATACGGGGTTTCATTTGAAAAAATTAACTTTATACTACTTTTTTTGCATAATGGAAATGATAGTAATTTTGAGTATTTCGAGTTTGTCCAAACTACCATCAAAATATTACCTTTCCATGAATTGAAAGTACCTACTGATGTACTTAAGTTCAATTAGGGCTATCTTTCGGACTATATTTAGCAAAAATTATTTTTTATCTCGAAAACCGATAGAGATCGGTATAGGACATTATTAACAAAAGTATTATAATAAAAGAGTGATTCCAAAAATGTGTTAATATATGGGTTATTCAATAAAAAAAAGTTGCTAGGATTTTTGATGGAAGTGGCAACGCCGTAATGCTGAAAATATTTTAGATCGATAGAACAAGTAAGGAAATGTGAAATGTGAAATTTTCATAAAAATCCTGCGTTGCGTTTTCCAGAAACGTCTAAACCTATAACCGACCGTGAGTCACGCACGCTGTATATGATATTCGAAAATCTTAATATCTCAATCCAAACTTATTAGTAAAATAAGACATTTTTGATTCACACCCAAACATTATTCTGAATATTAGCGATTTCATTGAAATCGAAAGACTGGTGACTTGGGTATCGGTTCTGTGGTCTCATGTCAAGGCACGATATATTTTAACAATGAAATCTTATTGTTGTAAAATACGAGTTTAGTCATTTAGGTATTCTGTTCATATAGTAGATTATTGTGTCTTTAATAATTTTACTTTCAAATAAATGTTTTGTTCTTATAGTCACACATATAGCTGATAATATTACAGTTTTTGTTGACATTTTGGGATCTTGTGGTATAACTTTCGATAATTTAAGGGGTGAATTTTACCTCAACTTAACTGAGATGATATGAACGACGACCAAATCGCACGGATGGCAACTATTATTTACAACAGGCAACTTATTATTGATGATATTTGACAGGAATTACGAAAAAAAAACAGTTATTCCACGAAATCTGCAGGAAAATTTTGAACAAATATTTTATTGATAGTTCGCACTGGAACCTTTGGCGTAAAATGAATCTATGGACAGCGGGATGGCTTTCCTTGTTCATATTTCACTGCCAGAACCGCTGTGCATGCTGTTTTTGTCGAGTGCATTGGCTTGGGATGTGGGGGTTGAGTAAACTGGCCATCGGATGCCTGTTTCCACCTAGCCCCGCTGGATACGGGAATGACAGAATCACTTGTGGTTCTGTAATTTCCTAACTGAATGGCATTCCAACGATGGCTTAATCCTAAGGTGTGTGTATCCGTGCCGAGAGGATGAATGACACTGAGCCTATCAGCTGACTCTACGGAACTTTCGAGATACCGGGCGTCCTCTCGTCGTAGCATCGCCTTGTCACGGTAATGCGGGGCTCTGCCATGATTGACCTTCCTTCCCTAGCTACTCGTGGGACTTTTATGGACAGAGTAAACTTAAGAATTCTTTCTGACGCTGAGTCTACAGAGGAGATATATGTCGAGCCTACGACTCCAACTGACCTCCTTGTAAATTTAGATCAGGAGCGAGAGCTTCTCAACTCTCCAACTCATGATCCAATAACTGAACCTGAAAAAAAGGTTTGGTGGTGCAGCCACGAAACGACTGAGTCGTCTGCTCAAGAGCGGGGTACCTTATGAAACCGCCTTGCAACAAATTCTTGAGCGGCGTATGCAGAATCTGTCTCAGGTGGCGGAACAAACCTTCCATGAGCAGGTTAGCAAACGTTTGTGCTCAAGTGGTGATTCATCAAAACCAGAGGAAAAAAGCCCTGCACGGTTGAATCTAAGGCATCGTCAGGTGTAGCTGACGTGCAAAAACCCTCATATGGGAAGGTTGTCGCGCGCGGGTATCAAGACGGGAATCTTGCACCTTGACTATCCAACTACCTCATTAATAATGAAACAGCAGAGCATATACTTTGTGCCTGCCCCGCTGGAGACCGAATCAGAGCCGTACTCTCACCAGCTGACCTGAAAGGCCACTCACCATACAAACTAATCGGCTTCGTTAAGAAGCTGGGTTTATTTGGTCGAATGTGAATAGGTGTGAGCTACAATAAACCCTTGCGAAATGCGGTGGAGGGTCGAATAGACCGACTCACTTTGAACCTACCCTAACCTAACCTAACCTAACGTCCTCAGGAGATCATTATAACTAATCACCCTGTACATTCAAATTTCCTGAATCAAGAACACGAAATGAAAAGTACTGAATTACTAACCCAAATTGTAACCTAATCGTTCAGTAATATTCCGTCCACACATTTTTAATAGAGTACATCTCATTGATGATGGTTTCAAGCAGGATATAAGTTACAAAGCACGTACTGTCATTTCACTACATGCGTTGAATAAAAACCATCGTATTTATATTTCACTGCGATAGTTTTTAAGGAGAGTTCTTTATACAATTAATTAACCATTCTTTGACATTTAGGAAGATATTTATTAATAGAAACGAATCGAAATACAATCGGTTGCATTGTTATTGATATTATCGATAGTGAAAGCTCAACAGATTTGTTCAATGATGTGCATAGGGTCAAAGGTATTATGATGCAATGGTCTCTCAATTGTTTTTTATGGTGTATTGGAAAAAATGGGAGTGTTCAAAAATGTTCGACGAACGTGATACAAAAATTCAGAACTGACTTACACAATATAATTATGAAAGTGTAGCATTTCGAAACCCTAAAAGTAAGATAACTATTCATTGATGATGGTCAATTTATCACCTCAATTATTTGAAATGACTTTCACTTCACTGAATCAAATTCAACAGTGTCATTATCATGCTGTGATTCATACACTGTGATTGGCAGAATGTGAAATGTAACTACGGCATCTGATTATAATAGTCTGAATCTGATCATAACCTCATAGTAAACAAATTTGTTTTGATGTTACTTACATTTATCTCGAGTAAAGTTCCTTATGAGACCATGGTCCGATCAACTCGCACCGTGGCGCCCTCTATTGTCACATGGTGCGAAACTCAAAAGTGCCCATGCGCTAATTTAATTTCCGTTTCTGCTTTTTTATTGTTATTCTTAGTGAAAGAAATGTTTGTGAGTATTAATTGCTTTAATTATTACGATGTCATCCTCTGAAAGTGATGATGATCCAGAATGGAAGCCAGCGGAAGTGACAAGAGATTTTTCTCGTGTATCAGTTCGTGCTGAGCAGGTGAATTGGCATAGGATTGAACTTATTGCCATGACACAAGAAAATGCCATTACTTGGGCAATGATCAGAAACTACCTTTATATGAACTCCATGGTTCATATAAAGGTAGGAACCATGGCGTTTTTATGAATTTTTTCATCAATAGAAAATATTGTGGACAATTTAGATGCCCACGAAAGGAAATAACTTCGTAATGCACTGGTTAGGTTAGGTTTCTAATGCTGTTCTAGCCATTTTCATGAACTTTTTATAAAACATTTCGGAAAAAAATTGACCTTTTCACACCTCCAGGACAAGTTTTATTAACTCATCCATTCTATTATGTCTACTGTGATGATTTCATCTTGTTTCGACCATGGTCTCATAAAAAACTCTCACCTTCATCTCAGCACGAATTCTCATCCTATGAACATCATATGTCAGATACGGTCAAAAAATTGAATAAGGTGTATATTGCATTAAATATTGAAGTGTTGAGCGGTTATTATCTCATACATGCGCAAAAAAATATTTCCTAGGGTTACGGTTACACTCTGGACATTGAATTATATCCGACACATTTATGCAACATACCTAACAGATGTTATTTTGCAGATGTTTTCCGTTCATTCAGCAAGAGGACCACGCTGACCGGTTTCGAAGTACTTATCATCGATGCAAGATAGATCCAACCCGATCAGCAGCGTGCCGGGGATATAATTCAATATGCAGCGTGGTATTAGCTGAGGAAATAGTTGTTTCCCAGAATGCATTCACCATAACTTACTGTGTAGGAACGTTTGGGGAGGTAGGTAGGTCGGTCTAATGTAAGTGGGTCTATTCGACCCGCCACCGCAACCCACAAGGGTTTATTGTGGCTCACACCTATTCACACTCGGCCAAATGAACCCAGCTCCTTAACGAAGCCGATTAGTTTGTATGATGAGTGGTCTTTCAGATCAGATGGTGAGAGTACGAATATGCTGAACTCTAAGACCTGATTCGGTCCCCAGCGGGTCGGGCACAAAGTATATGCACGTTGGGGGAGATGTATGTTTCGGGGATTCATTTTTGTAAATTGTTAGACAGGATTTGAATCTCAAAAACTAATTACTCGTCCTCAGGAGAATAGATTTTGTTCACTACATTATTACCTACTTGCGACCGACCCGGTTTCGAACAGGTAGAACATATATGCCTAGATTTTTTTTGTCATACTTCCGCATCAGCTTGTAACAAATAATAATGACCTTTCATAAAATCATTCAGACAAGAGTAGTTCACAACTATCGATTTTAATTGCAATCCTCCTAAAATACTACTTAGTACTACGTAAAACAAAACCAACGCAACTGCAACCTTTCTTCGTTACACATCGGTTTGTGAGACCTCTTGAATTTATTTTCTGGCGCGATAGTTTTAGTGTGAGAGCCCATGAATGCTTTACCTTCGTTATTTATAACGAAGAGCTTGGCCCGAAGTTTGGATCGTCGTGGCTTTGGCAACTTCAATAAATCGTAACTGTATATACGTTATAGTATAAAAGCTCAAATTCAAATATGTTATTTGGACCTCTTTAAGAGGATACTTTCACTGTTGCCGGACTGTTTTGACAGTTCTGACTAGACTTAAGGGTTAAGTGTAGATGCGTTACATTATGCGTTGTATTATGACAAACCCATAGATGTTACCGCATTAAGAGACTCTGGATAATATCAGTGCTTCGCAACGCTTCAGTTTAAGCCTGTATGTTATCAAGTCCCTATTTCGGTACAGTTGCTATAAGATATGAGTGGTCTAACAAATTACACTAATATGCTTGTGGAATCTGAGGTCGGAGTCTAACCACAGTCCTAGGTTTTTGCTTTCGTTTACTAACGAAAGTGTAACAATACCAAGTCGTACATCGATCAGACCTTCAATTTCAGTCCTTATGCGTTTCGTATCTATCAGTAAAAGTTGGAATTTACTCGTGTTAAGTTTCAGATTGTGAGCGGCTGACATGTCAAGATCCTGACTGACTTTATTAATTTTACTGAATGAGTAGTCGTCTGCATAATGATGTATACGGCAGTTAATTTATTGTGTTATGGAAATCTGAAATGTATATTGAAAACAAAAGTGGTCCAAGAAATGATCCTTGAGGGACTCCAAAACCAAGTGGTAAAATCAAAAACTACACCTCAACGATTTGATCTCCACAAACTTTATTTGAAAAATATATCACAACATGCAAAGACATTAGCTTTTTCAAGTGATTTGAAGTCAATTGGAAAAGCTAATGTCTTAGCGAAACATGTTGTGATATTTTTTTCAAATAAAGTTTATGGAGATCAAATCGTTGAGGTGTAGTTTTTGAAATTACTATGGATCTTCATCAAGTAACGGCCGAATCAATCAGAAAAAAAAACAAGTGGTAAAACATCTAAATATCTACCATGTCTGTTGAAACTGTCCAGCTACTTAGGAAACATTTTATAGTTACCCAAATGACATATATAACGTAAGTAAAGTTGCAATTTATTGACGTTTAATCCCGGTAAGGGGTTTTCTGCTACATGTTACCAGTCAAAGCACTTCATAGTAGTCCATCCATCGTGCCCTACCCATATAGGAACGATGCGCTGAGAAACTAAATATCCGTTATGAAGAAAAGAGAATTGAAACTTTCTTCATTATGATTTCCTACCACGTAATATCGGCTACATCCATCAATTTATTTAAATATCCATTGTTATAAATACTTGGTTAGGAGTTGTTTGACACTGGAGTCAAAATAAAAATATAATTAAATGCCCCCACGCTTTTTTTACACGAAAATTATTTTTGTTGTAGATAGATTTATTCTAATTTCAGACTTATCAAAAGTCATTAGTTACATCAAGCCATAGGACTTATTATCAATGTTGAACACAATCTTGAATTATTTTGAATTTTTTATTTTGTGTTGCTTTAGTTTTTTGAACTATTATTTATTTTTCTGATTGATTCGGCCGTTACTGATGAAGATCCATAGTAATTTCATAAAAAACTACACCTTACAATTTGATCTCTAAAAACTATGGGGATAAAATCGTAAAGTGTAGTTTATGAAAAGTCAAATATAAATTTTAAACTCAAATTGGGAATGGGCCTGTCTAATGATCTGTATATTGACATACTGCCATATTGAGTTGAAAAATGGCATAAAAATGAATGAATGAATTTGAATCTTTCTATGTTTTCTACCACTTGTTCAGAACAATAGATACTCACGTCTAGTAAATTTTTATTTTTTATCTACCACTTCACTTGGCAATAAATCCTGAGGGGTACATATAAAAAGTTTATTATTTGTGGAATAGCACAACAATTTTTTTATAAATTTTCAAAATGACTAGTAACACTTGACTATAACCCAAAAAAAAGTAACATTCTAGAGTTAGGTTACCTGCTTTGGGTGCTTGGAATGAATGTTTATTGTACCTTTAGAAGAAAAATAATTTTCAAAAAGGTTCAGCACTATCGCACCTCCTCACCTTTGAGTATGCATTGCAAACACCAACAACTTCTTCAACTATAACCACACCATGCCACAACGAACAACTGAAGACTAAACAAAAGATATCAAATCGATGGCCCAAAATTCGAACGACCAATCGTAGTTTATCTAAAAATAACATGCTAGCATCTATTGATTGTTTCAAGTAACAATCTCATCAAATGTCAAACATATAAAGACTCGAAGACACTCCGGCTATTTATAACGATCTGTCGGAAGAGAAGTTATTAATGACATTTAAGTGTAGCACTTCGAAAAGGAAGAAGCTATAAATACGTCACTGCGATCAGCATGTTTCAAAGTGTGACGTCACAACTGCAATTAGTGTCCCAAAGCGATCGAAATTGAGTTCTCGGCCTCGACAGAGAAGTCAGGAAAACGGTCTGCGACTACGGCTATTGATCAAACCGCGCTGAAGAAAGGAATGATACAGAACAGACTTAAGGGCATTATGGGATTAAATGGGATTGACTATGGCGAGATAACTTTTATTGAAAAATATTTGATGTTACAAATAATTATACTTTGACATGAATAGATTGGTTACGAGTGGGTGGGTGCTAAATAAATTGGACAAAAAAATTGCAAGGTAACTTTGTGTTCCATATTTCCGTTGTTTGTAAACATCAACTGCATCAATTCCAATTTTTTCTTGAAATGACAGTTTTTGATTGTTTTTTTCCTACTGGATATCGACATCTTTTTTGATCTTCTTAATCTGTATCCTTCTCTAAAGTAAACATAACTATTGGCGAAACAAAAGGACGAAACTGACCCCCAAAGATCTATTATCTAATGTGCTAATCTTAAGGAGCGTACCTATATTGTGCATTTGTTTAATGTCCCCCTTTTATTTTTTGAACGGGTCAACTCAAAAATATTGAAATTTGGGATAATGAATTTAATGTATGAATACTTTATTTTGAAGTGAAATTGACAGATGAAACTTTCAAGATGGCGACTGGGCACCATCTAGGGAAAAAAAATTAAATGAAAAGAGGGGTCTTGTGGAACATCTTTTTGAAGCTCCTGACAAATGCTTCACAACTCTAGAATAGAATGTCAATATATTCAACTACTACAAAATGGCGGAAATTTTAATAGTTGCCTGAATACATTCACATTTAACTACATAATATGAGGTAATAAGCTTGAGGTCAGTTCAGAAGATGCTCGAAATGGTTGCCTTGAACTTCTTGACATATGAACAGCCTACCCGATATTTCACGCCGAACACAGTAACGTCAATATCTCTACAAATATTTATTATTTTCTGCCGTATATCCAATATTGAAGCAGGTTCAGTTTCGTACACCTTTTGCTTCAAATAGCCCCATGAAAAAAAGTCCAAAGGTGTCAAATCTGGTGAGCGGGCTGGCCAATATGTAAGACCTCGACGGCCAATCCAACGATCAGGAAAAGTTGCAGCCAAATAATCTCTTACTTGTCTGGAGTATTGTGGTGGTGCTCCATCTTGTTGAAATACGATATCCATATCGAATTTATTAGGTTTCACTTCGACGATTTAAGTGATGAGAGGGTCAACAGTAGTTTCCAGCATATTCAAATACAGTTTCCCCGTTGAATTTTGATTAATGAATAGAGGTCCTACAATATTCCCAATATTCCTGTCAATCATTATTTTTTTCTGGGTATGTGTTTCTCGGAAAACGTGAGGGTTAATGTCACTCCAATAACGGCAATTTTGTCTGTGAACATTGCCGTTTAAAAATAATGTACATTCGTCACTAAAACATATATTGTGGAGATAGGTAGGATGCCTTGCAATGGTTTCCGTCATCATTTCGCAGAATTCTGTTCTTCAGGGTCATCTTCAGTTATTTGGTGAACCATTTTAATTTCGTATGGATGATAGTTATTCCTCTTCAAAAGTCCCCACACAGTAAAAGGCGACACCTCACAAACATTCGCGACGAAATAAGTGGACTGTTCAGGATTTACTTATATCTCACCAAGTATTTACACTTGCTTTTCTTCCGGAATGGACGGATGACCTGAGGGCTTTTTGTTATGTACACTACCGGTAGTTCCCTCAAATATTTTCTACAGATAGGACGATTCGGAAAACGTTCATTGAAAATCCTTTCGATCTCGTGAAAGTTACACGTCGCACCGTAAATGAAACTCGCTTCAATGTTTTTTCCAATGGACGAGAATTGACCATTTTAGAGATTGTTGACGTGGTGTGGTGTGTCATAAGACCCCCCTTTCCATTTATTTTTTCCCCAGATGGCGCCCAGTCGCCATCTTGAAAGTTTTATCTGTCAATTTCACTTAAAAATAAAGTATTCATGCATTAATTTCATTATCCCAAATTTCAATTTTTTTAGTTGACCCGTTCAAAAAATAAACGGGGGGGGCATTGAAGAAATGCACTGTATAAGCTAATACCTTGTAACGTAATACCGGCATGTTCGGTTGAATGCGAGATGACACGGTTCGCTTCCGCATTTTGCGTTTTGGCTGTATCATTTATGATTATGGCGTAAAGTAGCCGAACGAGGTTACGATACAAAGCCACATACGCGAAACCTATACGAGTATTATACTCGTTTCAATTAATTGCCTCAACGTAACAGTTTGCGGACTCCTTCTCCACTAGCCGTAACGTAACGCGATCGCGGTTACGTAACAGATCATTTCTAACAAATGGATACGCGTCTTCACAAAATGTAATACGTCAATGAGGTCGGTCATGCAGTTCCTAGATTGTATTCGTTTTCGGAAGGTAAACTATATACGGTATTCTTTTCGTTTCTGAATATTTCAAGATCCCATAATTAAATAATTGGCAGAAATCATATTCGACTCAGAAGTCTACGAAGAAAAAATTGATTCTCCTCCATAAATGTCTCGAAATTGTTTTTGATCTAGGGTAGAGCGGAGCTTATAGGTCCGCGAGTGAAAAGATCCGCCATACCTAAATCAGAAACTAAAGATTCATTCGGAAATGAGTTTTTAGTTATTCGATTCTTCCCGAGATATTATAACTATAAATTTATGGTAATTATTTGGTTATTATATGCTGTCTTAAGTGAAGTCAATGTTATTTAGAATAACTTTCTTGTTTTTGAAGTGATAACTTCTTATGGGAGGGTAAAACGCTTCGTTACTCAACGCGTTACAGCGCCAGTTTGTCCGGCTTCCCTTTCTCTCACGCATACGTCAGCGGAAGGCAGGTCCCTCCTCTCTCATCGGACAAACGCTTAGTTTTAGTGTAGAGATACCCAGTATTATAAAAATCTAACCAGTGAGCACGCAATATTCTTTCATTAAATGAAACTTGGCTGGAACTGATACTAATTTTGTGTATGTACATGGCTATAATATATGTACATACACAATCCCTGTCCCATATTTATTTGCATAAAATTTAAGTAATAACCTAAGCTTTTCTCAAGTTAAACAATTTTTATATTAAAAAGTTCAACTTAGATTAGTTTAAGTTATCACTCCTGCGAGACGCACACATTATTTTTTTGTATACTTAATCTAAAATTAACATTAAACCTACCATTGGGGATAAAATGTCGATATGTGAATCAATATTTCCCGTGGCCAAACAAAAATTATATAACAATAAGCGGTCGTAAAGTAAAATCAATCAGTAAAAAAGTTTTTTGCAGAAAGAAACGGAAATAGTTGAAATTCTGAAGAGTAGTACTTTTGTTTAGTATGCTGGAAAAGTGTATACAGAGTTCCTGGGAAAGGATAGATAGAAAATTCCGCCCATAACAGATACATTAACGTACGATGTATGCAAGAATTATACTTTAGATGAATGGTAATTGGTTTTTTATATTAAAACTACCCTTTCGTGTTGACTATTGCTAGAAAACAAAATTTGCTATTGAAACTGGCATGTTGATGATTTGTTCCAGAATGAGAAACAATTGCAATTGATAGACATGTTTTTTGAGAATAATAGGTAGTTTAATTTATTTAATTTTTCAAGGTTTTTCATCGTGAAATACCACATACTTCGATTGGTTCTTTCTACCCCAGCATTGGTCTTTTGTGCCCCTTGAATGGGATAAAAAAGACCACTTGACTTGAAGTTTTATATCGTCTCCTCCGGTGAAATAAATAGAAGCTAGTTTTATCCAAATTTTGATTCTCAAAGATGAAGAAAGTTTTACTCATAGGTATTCAACTGCATTATTAGCTCTACCCTACCATTAGTAATTATATATGAATTTTTAATGTTATTGGGTAATAGTTCTCAAAGAGGGTGGCTCTTTATTGGTGCATGACATTCATTTGGGATTTCGGATAAATGACTCTCAGTTAGAACCACAAACTAAATGAGTATATCCCACTTGATACACGCATTTGTTGAAGAAAGATTATCGATGTTAGATTTAGTTTTTACACATATTTTAAATGTATGCCCAACAAATCATATTTTTTCAACATGAAGGAATTGATGAAGAAATGCCGTCAAACAAAATAAGTCATCCAATCACCCAAAGTGATTACTACCTCTCCCAAAAATATTATGAAACCCGTAGAATTCAAAATCTAGAAAACTAGTAATATTATCTTAGGCTCAGTCTTTAGTATTTTAATTGTTTTTAACATATAAGCGATGAAACGATTATTGAAATGGAATATGATTTTTGTAGGCTTCGATGTGGCTCTAACTTAGTAAACACCTTCATATCTCGCATTTCCAAATTTTTCACATTTAGCTCAGAACGTTTCGCTGATATGGAAAAATCTAAAATTATTTGAAAGCTTAATCGATTTGGGAAGGTTATAAATGTGATTTGTCTTCTACAAAATGCATACTGAAAGAATTCAATTAGTAACAAGCGAGAGAAAGAAGGCGGTGGCTATTTGAAAGACAATGTTAATAATTTTTACCTTGATCTTAAGTTTGGAATTTCCTATTTGAATAATCACCCAATTATACGAAGTTACATACAATTGTACCCAGTCTTCAATCCACTGTCTAGTTGAGTACGTCATTCAATCAATATAATACTTTTTATTGTAGACCACCACACGTAAAAAAACGATTACTTTCACACCATCAATTCTTTTCCATTTAGGAACATTTTATATTTTTTTAAGAAAATTGAAGTTGTAATTTCAATAAATCTAAACCACCGTACTGGACCAGATTCTTGTATTTCTTAAAATCGGTAGATTGCATTTTTTATCGAGTTCAACAAACCACAATAACGCTTTCACTAATATAATCACTCCAAACCTCAACCTCCTCACAAAAGTTAATTTAAATTAGTTTCGAATCAAACGAAATTTATGAACAGATCGAAAATCAACTGTAATTTAGAGTTTGCAACGGTTTTCGCCAATAAAGAATAACAGTATACTCACTGTCTCGGAAGTGGCTTGTCCTTCTCAACCGCGTTCACAAGGAAAAGCACTTTCGTTGTAACATGAAATGCTCATCTTGTTCACCCCTAGACGCGACTGCGAGGAGACTTTCCCCTTGTAAATCTTTAATGCGACCGTTATCGATGTGATCTACACAAACCGATTTTTTTGCGATTATTTGAAGTAGTCACGATAAGCCCACAGAAAGTTTTGTTGGTTACTCTTGGAAATTGAAAAATTTGTGAAATAAAAAATATTAACGACAATTTTGAAAATTGACACACGACAAGTTTTTATTTAGATATTTAATTTGCAAGTAATGTTTCAAGACAATGAAAATGAAACTTTTATTGATTACGGATTCAAACAACGCACTTTAGTGTAAGATTTTCCTTTGAAAGTTCACAAAACCGCGACACGTGTTTCACTATACGATAGTTTCTTCGGGGGTCCCAATATTGTATGGTTTAGTAAACTTTCAAGTGGAAATCTCACAATAAAGTGTTTTTTTAAGACCAAAACACAAGCACTACAGAAAAATCCTTAAGACGCTCTTAAAGGTCCATGCGGAAAACTTCCTCAGGAAGTTTATTCCACATGAACGCCGTTCTCCAAATGAAAGAGTTCCTAAACAGTGAAGTTCGAGGTGTACTGAGTTGAACCTCATAACGAAGAGCAGCCACAGTCCGTCGCGTACATATTGTACCGATCTTGGTGGAATCAATAGTACCAAGGCACTTGAACATTTCCTGTGAAAGTATCTATAGAAGAGATATAAATCTCCAACCTTTCTTCGATGTTCCAGACTACCAAGGTTGCAAGTGATATTCTCGTCTCCAATCAGGCGGATGGCTTTTTTCTGGATGGAATCCAGCAGCTTCAGGGAATGCATAGGGACGAAGCTCCATACAAGAGAACAATACTCCAAAGAAAAAAAAAGATTTATTTCCAGCAGGAGTACCCAGTTACAGGACATGCTATTATCACAGAGTATATATGAAATAAATATTAAAAATAATGGAATACAGAAATGTATAAAAGTATATGCTAAAACAAAGTATATATAAAATATTCGTATGCGTAGAATTTCAAAAGAGGGAAGAAAATTTGAGTATATAACACAAAAAGTTACAAATCATGCAATGTAGCAGTACTGACACAAATGTTATTTATAGTATTATTAAAAGTGATTCTGGATACATGATATCAATATTTATGCGTGATGCTTCGCAATAGAATTTCAGATGGTGTCGACCTTTACTTCTTGGTACTAAGAAATTGATCTCGGGTAAAAGAACCCTACTGTCAATATTGTTGTTCAGTAATTTATGCAGGAAATTTATTCCAAGGATAACTCTCCTATTTTCCAAAAATGTCATTTTAAATCGTGTCAACAAATTGTTATGATCGATGCCTCTAGTGGGGTATTGTACATCAACTTTTAGACATAAGTATTTTAGGAACTTCCTTTGCATGGTCTCAATTAATTTTTTTTTGTAGTCGTGAACTGGATTCCATAACACAGAGCCATACTCAAACATAGATCTGGCATACGCAAAATATAGCAATTTTAAGGTGGCAATACTTTTGAAGTTTTTGCCATTTCTGTAAATGAATCCAAGCATCCTATTGGCGTCAGCAGTCATATTCCTTGTGTTGTAAATGTTAATTAACTGTCGTATGTTATACCAGGATCTTTTATCTCATGTACGCGGTTGATTGTAGTATTGTTGATTGAATAATTGAATATAATTGTGAATTATATTATTTTACATTTGGATACGTTCAGCTGTAGACGATTATTATCACACCAAAGTTTGATTACATCTAATTCATGTTGTACACGTTGACAGTTATAATATAGTTTCAGGTCGTCTGCAAATAGTAGGCTAGGAATATTCAAAGAGGTTGCCAAGTCATTAATAAAAATTAAAAATAAAAGAGGTCCAAAATTGAAACCTTGTGGTACCCCAGATGTAACTACGTACTGAGCCGATTGGAAAGATTCATACTCGACGAATTGTTTTCTGTTAACTAGATATGATTTCAATTAGAGTAAGCAGTTTGTTAGAGAGTCCTCATTTTGTCAATTTGCTGAGAAGAACGTAATGGTCTATTTGATCGAAGGCTTTTTGAGAGTCTAAGTAAACAACATCGACTTGTTTTTGCTTGTTCAGGTACGTACAGATATATTGATTTAAACATGATCTTTGTTGTACGAAACCATGCTGAGTAGGAGAAAGAACTTTTTGAATATGGGAGTACATAACATTTTGCACACATATCGCGAAAAGTTTAGAAAAGTTACATAAAATTGAGATTGTCCTGTAGTTTGTGATATCGCTAGGTCTGATCTGAGCTTTATAAAGGATCAAAAGTTGCAGAGGTGTGTACAGTTTTCTGGTTCGAAACAGTTTTCCAAGCTTTTGCGAAGCAGGCTTTGCAATTTCAGCGAGATGATTGTGCTAAGATATATTGGTGTTCATTTCAACTCCCAACAAACTCATCAAAGTGTGTTGTTTTTTAAATACGTTATAATGGATTTCCATCAAGTATCGGTCAGTTCTATCATACTTAATTGATTAGTCAAAATAAGAATAAGCAGAAAGAATTCAAAATTCCCAAGCCAAAGTTGTTAAAAAAGAGGAATCCGAAAAAACCTCTATCGTTTCAAAGGTGAAAAACAGACACTCTGAAATATCCAGCAGACCATGAATTGTCACAATTAAATCTTGTCTTTACAAACTAAAATCTATATATTCAATGCTTTATATATTTTTAACAATTTGAAGTACCTGAATTTCAAGTAGCTGAGTTTTACCATCCAATCAATTTTGAATAAATCAATAAACATTAACATAAGAAAAGTGTTTCTTGAATACGTTATGAATTTTCATCGGCCGATTCCATCACATATTACAAAAAAAAACACGTTTTTCATGTACGAGTAGTAGTTCTGATGGTAATTTCATTTTCCTTTCACTGTGCATTCTATCATTGCATCTAATCATGGATGGAGTGGTGCAGTAGGTACTCGTAAATGTCTTTCTTGGCTCCAATTATTGAAATTTCATCTTTAATAGGAATACAGTTCCAATCCAGGATCGCCTTCTATTATACTAACTTTTTGATTCGGAATAGGAACCATTTCATTTTGAATTGTAGTCCAAAACCAGTCATAGGAAAAGATGAAAGAATATCTACTGATGCTATTTCGAAAAGGTTTCAGATAAATAACCCACCATATTTCCTTAATGCATCAAAGTTTATATCATAACCAGTAATACCGCTCATGAACTCGTACCTATGATGTGAAGACACTTGATCTTGAGATGATTATTTCAAGACTCGGAATCAAGATGAAATATCAGATTATTGAATGAATGAAATAATCGAGAATATGGAAAAAAGTACAATCGATGATTGACTACTTCTTAAGAATGGAAAATATTCTTTAACACTTTGCAGAAGATTTTTAAAATCGAGTGTATCAAACTGTACATAGACTTTTATAATTCACCTCTTGAAAATTATCTGGTTGATAGTTTGGAGTTTAAGTGAGTGAGGTGAAGCCTAAAACAATCAAGTAATATAACTTTCCTTGCTTCACCGCAAGTGAAACATTGAAAGCACTTAAACTCGAGGTTTACGACTACATAAAACTAAATGAATACTGAATTGAACTCTTATTACCTTGAAAGATGAAAAACAACAAAAATCTCTTCAATTTCATCTTGGGTTTGCCACTGAAAAATAATCGAAATAAAAATCATTTACGATGTACATCGAAGACATGAAGTAGTAGTCCTTAGCTCGCACAAGTTTCTCAACTTCTGAGAGTAGTCGTTCGTATGGGGGCGACAGCTGATTAAACATCATCGGATTATGTAGCTGACAACTATGTGGTCATTTTTCGTAGAGTTCCAATCTAACACACAATAACTACTCCTCTGAATTTCAAGATACATCTAGCTGGTCAGTACTATCTCGACTGTGACAAGCTCCAAACGATCTTGCTATAGAGGTTGTCAAATTAGGAGGCAGAATAACGTATAAGCTTTCATTTAAAAACACAATTGCTGAAAAAAGTATATATTTTCTTTCAATTTCCAAAAAAGAAAATATTTTTTGGAACAAATAAAACACTCCCCGTAGATACTTTCAAAGACAAAAGATAAACTGAAAGTTACTAAAGGTCAAACTTGGCCTCTGAGATACGTAGAAGATAGTGTGACATAAGTTATTGCTCCATAGACAAACAGAGATGGGTGTCAAACTCCAGAGACAAAAATAGAAAGGTCTACCTTAAGAAAATATTTTCATTACTTCACTAGTATAATTTTCTAATTAAACATTGTTTCCGCCAATCATACTAGCGCTGATTGCTTTTTGAGAGGCCTTTTGTAAATACTCTTAAAGAATTTGTATACATCTATTCTGAAACGTCTTTGCTATGAACCATACATTAAAAATAATCATCCGAAATCATCGACTCTATTTTGATGATAGACACTACCTTGCACTGATGAGTGGCCAAACAGCCCGAAACCGGTCTGCAAGTGTGTTCCAATAATTGAAAATCTATTACGGCAGCTGTGTCGCGAACAGCATATGCAGGAAAAACTTCAGTGAAGAATCTTACACTGACACCTGTCGGATATAATCCAACGCCTTTCGTGGTATTGGCCAGGGGATTAGTTGTTTTCTGATGGGTGTCAGTCCATTAACCTACAGTTTAGGGAGATGAGATTGGCCTGAACGAAGTGTTCCTTTAGATAATTTTGAAAAATGAGACCTTGTTAATTTTTAGCTCGTAATGGGGTCATGCTTCAGGATTTCCACTCATGTATAAGGTATGTTATTTTTTTAGAATAGAGATAGATGAAACGAATGTAAAAAAGTACATATAATTGAAAAACCAACAAGTAATTTTCTGTGCAAATATTACAGTGAACTTGTTGTTATGAATCAATTGAAACTGAACTCTTGAAATTATTCCGAAATACAATTTGAAAAAACTGCTCTTTCACTCATTTCAATGAAAAGTGACGAAGTCATTTCCTCTCACGAAGACGATATCTATTAAAACTCAAATTGCGGATATCAAAAAGGAAAGAGGTTTATGTCAAACAGGTTTTTATGTTACTTGAGGTTTATTTTGAACAGGAAAAATTTACATTAACTATGTTATCGTATATAGGTTGATGGATGTAGCCGTTACTACGTGGTAGGAAATCATAATGAAGAAAAGAGAAATGAAACTTTCTATACTTTTTACCATATTTATTTGTAACTAACGTTACTGCAGTTTCGTCCTATACGGACATTTTCAAACTTATACAAGTTTATTGTATAAGTTTGAATATGTCCATATAGGACGAAACTGCAGTAACGTTAGTTACTAGAAAGTTTCATTTCTCTTTGTCAATGACAAATAAAAATAATAATTAAATCTTCGCTTCCTTTGGAAGTTTCCCTTATTTTTTGTATGAAGAGGAGAAGAAGAAAACTAAAACCCTTCTTTGCCAATAACTAATTTCTCCTCAAAATATACCCCTGTCAATTTGATAGTAATAATTGTGATGGAAAGTGTTACGAATTCAAAGACATAAAATAGACCGTCATGTTTGACTATAAGTTGTCGTTTTCAGCTTATTAACGATACGATAAAATTACATCGGTAACTTTGGATAATTTTTTGTACTAATAGGTATTGAACGGAGGCGTTAGATAAACTTTTGTGATAGTCATTTAAGAATTTCGATGGGTACCCCATTAATGTTGCGACATGAATGGTGACCTCCTTTTTTATTTAATCTTCAGTCGTTTACCGAAATGGATTAACCAGTGCGAGTCAACAAAATAGTTTTTTATCGAAAGTTTACCAACAGGTAGTAAAACTTTCATAATTATTAATGAGTACTAAATAGTCATTCTGGATTTATGAGTAGGTGACATGTTTAATATAATTTGCATTTATAGCCGTAGGTACTGAAATAAAATAATGTAAATGATGAATTGTCCTCCATTATTGAAGTCGGTGTAGAGGTTATTTGGATGTCTTCAGCTGATATCACTATTGCTATCTCGGAAACGGTAGGTCCTACAAGGACGGTTAAATGAAACAAAAGTTGCCTTTTCAGGAATGTAACATAATGATATTCTCAGATCGATTAAATCACCAACCGTTTCTGAGATATTTGCTCTACCGCTTCCATTTTCAATAATATAAAAAAATGACAGAGAAACGTTTTACTTCATTTAATGTTTTTCATAATCTGGTTCAACCCATTTTCCAACGTTTCGTTCATTGAAAACGATCATCAATATTTTTTTTTTCATTTTGGTAGTCATTGTAATTACAAATTCATTGATATATTACAATTATATTACAACATATGTATTTCTCGATGTTTTTTCCGTAAACACATCATCAATATTCTATCATTTGTTTATTAAGAACTCGAATTTCCGAATGTTACTGAAATCCAAACACTCCCGTTGGTGATGTCGCTCATTGAGTTCCTAAATATTTATATTCACTAAAATCCAAATAGATTTATGTCCGGGTTGTTTTGAAAAAGAAACCAGTAATCTTTGTATCAATACAAGTCATTAATAATTCCCAAATGACTCTTGAAAATTTGTAGCTACCCAAATATTTCTGTTCAGAAAATAAGTATATCAACAAGAAATAACTAATAAAAACACTGTTTCAAAAAAGTCATAGATAATATTCAGGAGAAACATGATAAGCGATAATTTCTTTTTTTATTTTTTTTTTTGAAGTAAACCACACATGAATGTGAATGTCAAGTTAATTGTCAAACAGAAAATAAAACAGTTATTCAATTTGGTGAGCGATGTTAAGGGAAAAACATGAATTTTTCCAATGACGAAAGAGTGGATATACTTTTTGTATATTCCACTACATCTGTACGGAACATTTTGAAGAAAAATAAATTCAACAGGGGAAACGTTTTTTGTAGATGGCGTATTACACATTACACATATGCATAATACACATATACATATTACATAATGAGAATGCTTCAGTAGTAACGGCTTTATTTTATTGTTAATATTTTCAAATAACTTATATTTTTTTAAAGTTTTTTTTACATTGGTACTAAACCTATTAGTGACAAACTATTTTTATAATGACCTTAAGTATAGCTGTATAAAGCTAACCCTGTTTTTCTCAAAAGTAAATAATATTTTTCGAAATACCACACTAATCTGTTTGTAATAAATGACGTGAAAAATCTTACCTAGCGTTAAGTATTGCCGTTATTTGCAAAAATGATATTAATATAACATATGTAAAAAAAATAAAAACGTGTTTTGATTAAAATTTGTTATTGAACATACATTTTCGGGATATAAATAATTTTCAAATTTAAAAGTTATGATGAAGAACATATTTTCATTGATAATTTTTCATCACATGGTCATTTTAAATTACGCTTGATATATGCCATCTTATTTAGAATACCTTGTAGAATCAAAAAGTTTCAAAGTCTGTTATTAAAATTTTTATATCGCCATTTGTAGAAAACGGAGGTCGAAAAAAATTAGTGACCTACCGTATAACTTTTTGAAAAATCAAGATATTTTTTCCAACGCGACTTTATTCGTCAAAGTGTTCAGCTAACAGCATAATTCTTTCAAAATTTGAAATTGTATAAAGCCCTATTTTTAGCAAAGAAAATTAAAATAAAAAATAATGGAAAAAAGCTCCGAGAGTTTGGCCTTTTTCATTGTAAATATCCTTCTCTTCCAGAATCAATACGGTTGAAATTTCTAAGTGAATATGTGGATGCACTTTCCTGAAATTATTATAAATATACAAATATAATGAAAATCAATGATAGTAAAGTTATTATCACAAACTATTTCATTCATTTATTCTTCATTTGACGAAAATCTCTGGCTACCAAGCACAATTTTTAGGGAACAGAAACAATTCGCTTGGGACTAGATCTGGTCAGTGAGGCGGATGGTCAAGCAGTTCTATCCGTAATTCATGGATTTTCGCCATAGTAACCGCTGAGCGAAGCATTGTCTTGATGAAATAGGATTTTTTTTGTTTGCAAATGTGGCCGTTTTTCAGCAAGTTCTGCCTACAGCTTGTCACTTAACGATGCATAGTATGCTCCAGTAATGATTTTTCGTTTTTAAAGATAATCGATTGAAACAACTTCACGAGTATCCCAAAAAATAGCCGCCATCACTTTCCCAGCCGAAAAAACAGTGTTTGCCGGTTCTTCCTTTATACTCCACTGTTAGGACTGTATTTTTGTTACGAGCACATAATGGTGTATCCAAGTTTCATCTACAGTAATTAATCAGCACCAAAACTCGGATTTATTGCGTCTAAACTACGCCAATAAAGTGTTGGAATTCGAACATGTTCTGGTCTAACTTGAGCAAACGCGGCACCTAACGCGCGGACAGCTTTCTCATACCTGAATGCTGACAAAGACGTTCTTTAGACATGTTCATAACCTCTGTTATATCTCTCACTTTAATTCAGCGGTCCTCTAGCACCATTTGGTGAACTTTGGCGATGTTTTCGTCGGTTGTTGCAGTTTTGTGACGTTCCAAACGTTCATCGTCTCCCTCTTACGGCCACATTCAAATTCAGCTGCCCAAAATTTAACTGTGGTTAATGATGGTACAGGGGCCCTATATACAGAATCCAGCTCATCTTTGATTTGCGTAGGCGTGTTTCCCTTCAAAAAAATGTAATGACGGCTCGACACTAGATTTTGTCCATTTTCATAAAAACACATCAACTCACTCAAACGACTGTTACATAACAAGATGTCTGAAACTTTGGTGAGTACCTTTCTTTACATTGAGGAAAAAACTTTTCAGACAACCCTCGTACATCCGTCTGCCAGAAGGAAGTGAATATAGATAATGCTACAGTGTGGCAAGATTAATAATTTGAGACCCCTACGAAATGAGCTTGCATTATTTCAAAGACAACCAGAGCGCACTTGGGGCACAGATAACCTCAAGAGTGATATTAAGATTGATCTAGGAATACCATAAAGGTAGACCGAAATAGATTGAATCTATACTGGGTGCCAGGACACGGATCAACAACTCCATATATGAATATCTAACTGGATCAAGAAATGGACCAATAATGAACAAAAATACAGGGTGAAATCCTATAAAAGAAATTTACAGTCGGAATAAAAACCACGAAGAACTGCTTTAAACAGAGAAGCAGAATAATAACAGGGTGACTAGCAATTTTTTTAAGCAAAATGCATTTCACTGTAGAATTCATGAAACATATTTCATAATTTCAAATTTGAGGTTCACTCTTCACAACTGGCTTGTCTTTTCTACGATGAATATAAATATTTCCTATAGTAGTTGAAATTCTTATGACACAGAACGCCACTGATATTCAACTATTGTACAAAACGCAAAATTACTGATTTCCAATATCTGAAGTTGGTATAACGTCTGTCTTCGTCAAAGTGCATTGTCCGCAATAAGGCTTAGGTACTTTTTGTCCATACCCTTGTGTAGGTACTCGTACCTACGTTGAAAAATAGTATGGTCACTTTACCTACTAAGCTTAAGACTTTTTGAACTGAAAAGATTTTCGATTTTGTGAAAAATGTATTATCATTATTTAACAATGGTCTAATGATAATGTTTATATTGGTTCTGAAATTAAATCAAGAAATGTGTGTGTTCAGAATGAAGTATATGCGTGCGAAAAATGTAACTTATCGCTAGTTAGAACAGGGTCGATAATTTTTGAAACCAATTAGATGGATGAAACCCATTAGAAAAGGAGGAGACTATGATAAGAATGAAGGGAAAAATAAATTACGTACAATCTGAATTCGGGAAGTGGGAGAGGGTGAGTTTTTAAGGGTAAAAAATGTTTTATCTCGATTTTCGGCAAAACTACAAGTCCTATGGAAAAGATAAGTTAAATAGCAAAGTTGTAATGAAAAGATCTACAACTTCTGCATTTACAATTTTTTCACATAACCTCAAAATTTACGTGAAAAATTCAAATAACTAAGTTTTTGGTTTTTTATTTTAATCTTTTTCACAAAAATTTTTTTACGAAATTTGGTGAAAACTAACCTTTTTATGTCCCGAATTCAATGTAATCTATTTGATTTGAAATATTTATTTTTTCACCTTATTTTGACTTTTTATCAAAAAAGCACCCTGATTTTCAATAGAAAATTCTCGCATCAAAATATCAGCTTTTTTCAAAAAGTCGGTGTGCTTTTTGTTTGTTGAAATCTCTACTTTCTCATGGTAAAAAAAAATACTATGTTAAATGTTCTCAGAAAACGCAAAAAATCGAAAAAACTCGAATTCGAAAAACCTCGGACAATATTCCAGAGTTTGATTATCAGAACCATACAAAAATACCATTTTTGCAAGAAAAATGTTTATCTAACGAGAAAAACAAACACAAAACAATAAAAACTTCGATGAAAAGATTGCAGTCAGAAGGGCTTTTCTGTGAACAAGTAGAAGAAGATGCTGATGCTGACATAATCAAGACCTCGAAATTGCCAGAGATACTAATAAAATTAATAAATCAATTTAATTCAAATAATCATGACATTTACTTTCTCATATCAGGTTCTGGAAATGTAAAGGATCTATTTTTCACGTCTAATAGTTTCAAAACATGAATCCTTCAAAAATTGGCCAATGTTTTTTATAAGAAAGATGCAAGTAAAGAAGATATAAAAAAAGATTACAATTAATCAAATCTATTTATAAATGTAAAAATGAAAAAATAACACCGAATCAATTAAGATTTCAAAAATATCAATTGACAAAAATTAAACCATCTTTCATTTTGGCAAACTTCCCACCCACAGAAGGAGCAGCAGAACAACATTGTTACAGGGCATATTATCAGCTTCAAACTTGGTTGGGTAACGAACTGACAGCACCAGATTGGGGCTGGAAGCACATCAACGTGGCACTGTTCTAAAATTTACAGAAAAGGAATTAATTCCATTCAACTTTTTTCCATAGGGCTAGTAGTTTTGCAAGAAATCGAGATAAAACATTTTTTACCCTTAAAAATATATAACTACATTTACTGTAAAACAAAAATAAGCAGTTACAATATCACATAAACTGTGTGAATAATATCTAAACACATACTTTTTTTTGTGTAATGAACGAATGATAATATCGAAATTGGATGAAAAAAGTTTCTACCTCTTCGTTTCGTGTTTTCAAGATATTTTGTAATTAATAGTTCAACAATTAAAAATACGGTAATTCGACAGTATCATTTAGTATAGCAAACAAAAAATCTCTCAGAAGCGAAATAATTACAGAAGCAAAAGTTATTCTTCAACAATAATAACCGATTCTAAGTGTAAACGACAAAACAATATTAGCATTCAATGAAAACTATTTATAATATATATGAAGCACCATTTTTTTTTCGTAAATTTTCTTCTCAACAATATCAATTCGTAGCAGCAAGAAATAAGTTTGTCAATTCATGAAATGGTATAAATTGGGGAAATACTGTTTTATAGCCCCACAGACCAATTTCTGATTAAGGTTATAACAATCTTTAAACGTAAGTACATATGGATATTTATGAATACTCTGGCCTGTTACTTGATAAAAATCAATAACACTACCCATTATAATAATTATCCAATTTTCAAACTATAAATTTAATTTATAGTGTAGCTATCGCGAAAACGAAAAAATGTTGACGTTAATAATGACCTAACTTTTACATATTATTGAATGAGAGCAAGTAGTAGTGGGGCCGACTTACTATCCAAAAATCTCAACTTTGACAAAATATTTTTCTAGCGATAATTCATAGTAGAAGTTGAAATGATCCTGATACGTTACATTGCTGAAGGAACTGCGAATAGTCACGATAGTCCCTCCTTAGGTGGCTCGAGGAATTATTAACATATCGTACTCAGAAGACGAGTAAAATGGTTTATGTTTCATTACAGAATACTATCAATTTGGGAAAAACGCTTTTTGATTTACTTTTCCATCTTAACACTAAAAAGTGAGGGAATTTGTCGAAGAAAAGAAGAAATAATTAGATTCAAAATAAACTCTTGAGAAAAATGTGTAAATCACTACAAAAAAACACATTTTTTGTATGAAGATGGAGAAGTAGAAAAACAAAAAGTTTTTTTCCTAAAAAACTAATCTCTCGTAAGAAATATCTTCCCCTTCAATTTATATTGATTTTAATACTATTCTATGGAGTTTGACAAAATAGATGTAACTGAAAACAATCCTACCTTTGGTAAAATTATCATAATTTTTAAACTTATGGAAATTTGAATTATGTACTTTGTTTCATGCTCCAAATTTCAGTAAAATCCAAATCATTTTGTGAACTTCGAATGAAAATGTTAATCACTGTTATCATAAATGTAATATTCAATAAATAACCGACGAAAATCAAGTCCTAGTAATTAGTTTGGAGTTGTTAACTTCAATTTGAGATCATCAGACAATCAAAAAGGGTTCGTTATATCAGAGTGCTGAAAAGGGTGCTAATTAATCAAATGTTGCTCCCCATATCATCTTCAAACATGTTTCATGTAAAATAGGAAAGAATGCATACACTTACAAGAGTATGAATATTTATGGGTTTGTCCTAATATTCACAATAATAATTTCAATATCAATTTTTTTCTTTCGTAAACAGACAGCCAATGAAAAATTTCTTCATTGAAGAATATAATTATTTCGTCCTTCAATGGCAATTTAGTTCAGCAATGCATTTGTGGTTCAGCCTAGCACCACTGATGGCAGTGGTGCTAGGCTGTCTGGTGTGCTGTGTGCTATGTGTTTGGGGTATTTCAATAATGTGATGGATGTAGCCGTTACTACGTGGTAGGAAATCATAATGAAGAAAAGAGAATTGAAACTTTCTGTTTTACCACTTTTATTTGTAACTAACGTTACTGCAGTTTCTTCCTACAATAACATTTTCAAACTTATACATTAAACTAACAATGGTTTTACACTAGCCCTTATACAGCACCCCCGTAGGTAATAATAGAGGTTCTTGGCTTGATTGAGTACCTGAATTTACAATTTACAATGCCGATGTGCTAATTTGAAAACCGATGAGTAAACTAAATCGATTTGATCATTTAACAGGTTGCACCCGCAATGTTTATGCTTGTGAATTTCCAAGGATTCTAAATAATTGAGTTTATAACCCTTCCTTGCATAGTGCAAAATTTCCGTATCGTTTAGATTCGGGAATTTGTCGTTGCATGCCAAGGAATGGTTTGAAAACGCCCAATCATTTTTTCCTAGTCTGAAGGACGTTTCATGTTCAGAATACCGTTTTTGGAAATTTCGACCACATTGTCCCACATAAACACTATTACACTCCGTACACTTGAGCTTATAAACTCCAGATTTCTTCAACTTGTCCACCTTATCTTTGGCATTGTTTCTTCAGAAAAACAATGTGGAAGTGGCATTCAGACCACATGCCAGGTTATCTGATTTCCTTTTCAATGCCACAAATAAAGTGGACAAGTTGGAGAAATCTAGAGTAGAGTGTAATAGTGTTCATGTGGGACAATGTGGTCGAAATTTCCAAAAACGGTATGCTGAACATGAAAGGTCCTTCAGACTAGGTAAAAATGATTCGACGTTTTCAAACCATTCCTTGGCATGCAACCACAAGTTCCCGAATGTAAACAATACAGAAATTTTGCACTATGGAAGGAAGGGTTAGAAACTTAATTATTCAGAATCCTTGGAAATTCACAAGCATAAACATTGCGGGTGCAACCTGTTAAATGATCAAATCGATTTAGTTTACTCACCGGTTTTCGAATTGGCACATCTGCATTGTGAATTGTAAATTCAAGTACCCAATCAAGCCAAGTACCTCTATTATTACCTACAGGGGTGCTATATAAGGGCTAATGTAATAAACCATTGTATTGCCCAAAATATGATCAACCATTTCTAGCAGTGGTGCAACAAATGGCGTATCAAAATCAACCCCACAAAAACCCAAACAATCCTCTTCCGACATCCTAACACCTCTACCCGTCCCAAACTAAATCCGGACAACTTGAATCTCAGATTTTTGGGGGAAAACCTCTTACTCCAGGACTCGGTTTCCTACTTGGGGGTCACCTTCACGAGGACCCTCAACTGGAAAATCGACCTGAGAGAGACACTGGACAAAGTCCGGAGGAGAGCTAACCTTCTGAAAGCTCTGGGAGGAAAACTTGGGGGATGCGACAGTAGAACTCTGCTTCACACCTATAATACCTTTATAAGACCAGTCCTCGACTACAAAGCAATGATATACTGTACGCTTCCTCCGAGACTGTCCCACCGCATCCTTACGACTGAACGACGAATACTACGCAACATACACAACCTGCACTACCGATACCTTTCCCTACACTCATACAACCTCATAAATACTACACCAATCGACCAAAGATTTCAGGAACTCCGAGGACGATATGCGACCAGGACGATGAGCAGCAACAACACCGATGCCATCGATACGCTCACATCGCCATGGATCCCCCGTGGAGGATCCCGAAGGAAACCTAGGAAAAAGCTCCCCTTTCCCCCAGCCAGACTCCTGGGAGCGATGGAAGACCCACCGGAGCCGATCCAGGACATCCTAGAGGATTTCCCACTGGGATACAGATAGCGGACACCTGACAGCAGCGCCCCGGAAAGTACCGAAATTCTAAACACACAAAACCCCGGCCCAAAAACCCGTACCAAGTCACAACATCTGGACCACCGACCACCACAATGAACCCGGACTACCACATGGATCAACATAAAAACCAACTAAGAAAACTGGAACACAAAAACAACACAACACAACACAAACACCAACATAAAACACAAAACACACACATAACTCACTCACCCTGAAGAGGCATAAGCCTATAGCAGGGTCCTACACAAACACATACACACACAAAATTGCAAAAACTGTAAATAATTTGTAAATATACGATTTTCATTCATTCAAACCATTGTAAGTTTGAAAATGTCCTTATAGGACGAAACTGTAGTAACGATAGTTACAAATAAAAGTGGTAAAAACAGAGAAAGTTTCAATTCTCGTTTCTTCGTTTGGGGTCAGTTTTTCAACTGTATGCTTTGCAGTGAACGACAAAGAACGATTCTCGTCGGCGGGCGATTTCAAAGTTCGGCTTTGCAGTTGACCGCCTCAAAATGCGTATTTAAAAAAATACTTGCAAAATTAAACTAGGTATTGTTTGAATGTACTCTTTCATTCGATTGCAGTTTCAAAGATCTTGTAATTATTATCGAATATTTCCAAAATTATGTGTAAATTGAGTTGCCTACGGTGAATTATCTGCCAGCGTGGAACTAATTTAGTTTTTCACTCGTTGTTCTCTGCCACCGTGAAAATGAAATTCGTCAACTATAGTTACTAGATTAACCGATTTGACTTACAATGGAAGTTTTGAAAATCCGAAACAGATAACACCGTTTCATTAAACAAACGGACCAGAGACAACAATTGGTCATTATCTTGGACAATACGTTCAAACGAGATCACTTAAACGTGAAATTTAATGGTTTCATTGCTGCATTGGACAAACCTGATATTTTAATGAATTGATGCGCTTCAATGAAGAACTATTCAGAGAATTTATATAGATAATTGCAAGAAATGAGTGAATAACTTTCAGTAATTGTTATCGATTTCATTTTGTTTTTGTTAAACACATTACAGAATTTTTCGCGTGCGTTAATACGAGTATATAATAGCTGAGTGCAATCTACATCGTATAGATAAAATAAGGGCGAATTCAATATATCAATCATATACGACAAAATATTTTGATTCTACTGAGAAATATCTGCCATTTTTCCTTGTATGTTTTCTTGGTCGTTTATCAGTCGTTGGTTAACTATTTTTCTGTCTTCTTCGAAGAGTCTAAAACCATTTCGTTTTTCGCATCATAGATGAATAGGCAACTTTCATCTTTGTCTTAAATCATTATGGCAAAAAAAACAAAATCGAAAAAAATCGAAAAATTCAGTAACCTTTTAAGTTAATTAGGATATTAATGTATTTCCTCAAAATTCATAATTGAATTAAAACAAATTGAAAGGGGTGTATTTTTACGAAAAATCAATGTTTGGGAAAGAAAGGTTTTCGCTTTCTACTTCTTCATCTTTATACACAAAAATTAGAATCTTTCAAAGAACGGGAGACAGTTATTTCAAATTAATAAGAGAAAAAAGAAGAACCAATTTTGTGTTTATATTTTATAGATCAGAAGACTGACTGATATAGTCTCAAGAACCTGTTCGTACTAAAAGCGGAATGATCCAAAATTCAATATAAGAGATGTAGTACTTTTGTATTTGTATTCTATAGATCAGAAGACTAACTTATTAGTCTAAATAGTCCCAATAACTTGTTCAAACTAAAAGCAGAATAAATATTTGAAACTCAATCCAAGATAACTAGTTTTGTGCTTGTATTTTATAGATCAGAAGAATAACTTTAAATAATCCAAAGAACCTGTTTAATCTAAAAGCGTAATTATTCGAAACCCAATACAAGAGATCTAGTAGTTTTGTATTTGTATTTTATAGTAACTTATTGCTCTAAATAGTCCCAAGAACCTGTTCAAACTAAAAGCAGAATAAATATTCGAAACTCAATCCAAAATAACTACTTTTGTGTTTGTATTTCATAGATAAGAAGAATAACTTTAAATAATCCAAAGAACCTGTTAAAACTGACAGCGGAATGATCGAAATTCAATATTGAGAGATCTAGTTTTGTGTTTGTATTTTATAGATCAGAAGACTGACTTATTGCTCTAAATAGTCTCAAGAACCTGTTGAAACTAAAAGCAGAATAAATATTCGAATCTCAATTCAAGATAACTAGTTTTGTTCGTATTTCATAGATCAGAAGAATAACTTTAAATAATACATAGCTCCTTTTCAAACTGAAAACGTAATGATTCGAAATTCAATACAAGAGATCTAGTTTTGTGTTTGTATTTTATAGATCAGAAGTCTAACTTATTGCTCTCAATAGTCCCAAGAACCTGTTCAAACTAAAAGTAGAATAAATATTCGAAACTCAATCCAAAATAACTAGTTTTGTGCTTATATTTTATAGATCAGAAGAAAGTTTAATCTTCCTCTTGAAGATGATCACTTGGTGATCGAAACACGTGTCGGGGTGTTTGAATAACGGTTTGATGTTGAGAAAAAACTCCAGGAATATTCACATGTATGAACTCTTTACCGGCATAAGGGTCCTTTAAGTCTATAGATTAATTGGCCATCATCTTCAGGTGAATGGAACTGACTTGTTTTAATGAATGTATGTATATTGGTTAGTTCTCAAGATAAATGATTGTATTTTAATATCTGTTAGGATGAATGTAAAAATCTTGGAATGGATGTATGTATCCTTGGTTAGTTTTTAGGTTAAATGCATGTATCTTTAATGAATCTGTTCTCAGAATACCTGTTAATCTCATTAATGACCTTTACACCAATACTTATGATGCACTGTTTGGAATCTTGGTGTAGTAATGAATATTACTGGAGTTTTTTCCCAACACCAAATCGTTATTTTTAACACCTCGACACGTGTTTCGATCACCAAGTGATCATCTTCAAAGATGAAGATCAAAACTTGAGTTTTAATGAGTTTTAATACGATTTGGTGTTGGGAAAAAACTCCAGTAATATTCACCTTTACACCCAGTTTACCTCCATTTCTTAGTGATCTTTCATCAGAACAATTAAGATCAAGTTAAACTTTCATACACCTAGATATATAACGTATTCTAAAAACACTTCATTGTGTGATTTTCACTAGATAGTTTTACAAAAACGCAACACGTGTTTCGCCATACAATGGCTTCCTCGGGCGTGTCTTAAGATTAAGAGGTTAAGACGTTTTTGTAAAACTATCTAGTGAAAATCACACAATAAAGTGTTTTTAGAATACGTTAGTTATGTATTTTCATCAAGTATCGGCCGATTCCATCATATAACCTAGATATATCACCAGAAATAAAGAATGAAAATTAACTCACTCATCTCCCCATGATATCTGCCTGTCGGTGTGTTTTAGAGTATAAGAAAAATAATTTCAATGGTTTCATATTGTTGAAAAATAAAAAAATATATATAATCGAATTACAGTTACTATTTCTCATGTTATTTTATACAGTGCGGTCTTAAGATATTGGACAAACAAACTGTTTGCACTACGTATTTTTTTTTGTATAAAATGAGACTATTTGACATGAACAGTCACCTTATCAATCCCATCGAAGAGACAGCCAACTCCTAAAATTGCCAAATAGAATGTGGGTTGAATGTATCCACAGAACTGTATGTATCCACAGAACTGTATGTATCCACATAAAAACCTTTTCCACACCACAACAAAATACTGGGTCACGACGCGTGTTTCGCTAACTGAATTATCATCATCAGAAAATGATTACAACTACTAGTCATTTTACGACAGAGGTTCCAATTTTACATATCAAGTTAGGACTGTACGATTATGTCTTTTACCAAACCCCTAGCCCACGTGAAAGTGTTCAGTTCCTTGTTTAGCTAGCAGAACGACTTTCGAATTTTATATTTATTTTAAGGCCATGGTTTTTATGTTAATTTCATACTCTATTCCAGACTTTTTTGCTTTTCATTCAATGAAGATATCGTGGGTTCTGTTGACGTGACGTTGAGCTAGTAGAACCGAAAGACCGAAAAAAAATTGTTGAATCAGAATACGCTATAATTTTAGGCTAATTTGAGGCTTTTATTCACTCCCCTCATTCGATGATTTCGTTTTTATAGAACACCACATGGAAAATAGGTGATTCGAGGAGGAAATAGAACTACATAGGATGAAAAGTATTGGGCCTAACACATAGATAGCGCTAGTCTCATTGCATTCACCGCTTTTTCAGTTAGTACTAACCTTCAAAAAAAAGCTGTTGAAATTTCATGTGAGTTATTGTGCTAAAAGGGACACTACTTTTGCTATTCTCAAAACAATGGATCAAAAACAATTTCGTGTTTCAATTTTACACTGCTTCTTGATGGGAAAAAATACCGTTCGAGCGAAGCAATGGCTTGACAAGTGTTATAAGGACTCCGTTCCATCAGAAACAACAATTAAACGTTGGTTTGTCGACTTCAAACGTGGTCATAGAGACATCGATGATGCAAAAATCAGTGGACGTCAAAATGAGGCAGTAACACCAGAAAACATAAAAAAAATCCACAAAATCGTTTTGAATGACCGAAAAGTGAAGTTGCGTGAGTTAACTGACATTGTAAAGATATCAGAAGAACGTGTTGGCTTTATATTGCATGAGCATTTGACTATGGGAAAGCTATGTTCAAAGTGGGTGTCGCGCGAGCTCACTGTTTACCCCAAAAAAAGGACGTCTTGATGTATCTGAGTAGTGTTTGGCCATGTTTAATCATAACAAACCGAAATTTTTGCGTCGATATGCGACGACGAATGAAACATGGATCCATCACTTCACTCTGGAATCAAAACGATCGTCATATGAGTGGAGAGCAACTGGTGAACCTCCTCCAAAGGAGGATAAAATGCAGGAAGCATTTGAGTGGTAACGGTCCCAAATTTTTCTTTTGTGGTACTTCGGAGAAGGATGAGTATTTGCCAAATTTAAGGCTTTTAGGTTGACAAATTATTACCTGACAATAACGAACCACAATAAAATAAAATACGATTAAATAAAAGACAATAAAATACGATTTGAAAGGTTATTCAAACCAAGAAATGAGACAAAGAGAGCTCATTGAAGTATGTGGCATCAAATTATTCGTAAGAAAATGATCTTTCACAAAAAGCCGACGAGCCACCCCCTGTCCATTTGAAAAAATCAAGTTAACTGAAAAAAATCATATTTGGGACTGTGAAATAATTCTTAAAACGACTGTGAAGTCATAAGCCTCAGAGTCGTAGTTTTCCCATGTTACTTGATCAAGAATGAAGCGATTTACACGATCCATGGCATTCTAGATCCAAAAATAAAAATTGGATTAAAAATAATTTCATTTATCAAATATTGACAAGTGAAGTATTGTTGGATTTATAATGTCATTTATATAGGATGTCCTATTTAAAAATTGAAAGTTGGGGTTACTTCCAGTGAAACCGGAAGTACGGCAAAGCAAGTAAATATGTCAAAAAATGTAAATTGATCTGTAATACACAACCCCCCAAATTTCGTTTTTCTATCTTCAATAATAAAAAAGTTATAGGGGTGAGCCACCTTAGAGAATCACCCGGTATATTTGAAAGATGTGAGGTCATTCAGTTGTACATATCACCTGAGAATATTAAACCACAATATTACATACGATCATAGAAATACAAAAAATGATATAAATGAAAAGCTCGTTAAGCAAAATATTACGGTCAGGTATTTCAAAGAACTCCTATAAATCTCAGTTAAGATATAGTATTAATTATAAAAATTATTCTAGACCAAATATAATCATTTTTAATAATTTACGTTCACATGTAGGTATCAAAATGAGCATTCCATGTTTTTATAAGAACAAAGCAACTACTGTATAGTAAGTAGTTGTTAACAATTTGATAACATACCTGTTTCCAAAGATATACTTAGTTACTTATTATTTTTGAGATAAGGGGAATTCCACAAATAATCATTAAGAATGATGCAAACAACACATTTAGGTATACATTTTTCTATTATTTGACATTTAGATCTTCAATATTCCTATAGTCCGTTCATAATTTGTTGATAGCTCACTGCAAGTTTGACCCTCATTAGAGAACTGAAATACAGAGAGGACAGCTAATATGATATAATAACAAAAACCAAACTAAAACTGGCAGTTTAAGATGTTTTCGACTAACCCACCTTGTATCTGAAGAAATACAATACAGCTATAAAACTTTTAATCCGATTATGTAGGTATTTTGAGTGGAAATGAGTGACCAGTGTCGTAGAGTATATGATTAAAACATTAGTTACTTTAAATAAATAAATATATTAATATTCTTAAACTGTAGGTACTGTAAACTGTATTTTTATTTTAAAAAATTTCTTTATTTTATTCAAAAATAATAAGTTACTTGCAATTTGTAAAAGATACATTTATTTAATTAATACCTATTTTTAAATGATATAAACTACGATTACTCACAAAACTATTCAAATTCAAAATAAACAGGATCATCTTCGGAATCCGAGTCGTCTTGCAGGTTAATAATTAGCGGTTGTGTCTTTACAGTCGCATCAATTATATTGTCAAGATCCCACATTTTTTGTTCTTCTTCTATTGCATGTCTTACTGCATCTCGCCAATTTTGTTCTGTAATATGTTGTAAAGACTCATATAACAATTCACGTACAGCTTGTATTTTATATGACGTATTTTTTCTAGCCACATAGCTTTTCATTTGTGCCCAAATGAGTTCAATTGGATTTAATTCGCAGTGGTAGGGTAGAAGTCTAAGGACTGTGATGTTTCGTCTTTCCGCCATTTTGTCAACTACGTATTTCTTGAACTTAGATTTGTGTTGCCGGGCAATTTTTAAAAGTTCTGCTTTAACCATTCCATCTTCGTAAGGCAGGGACTTATTCCGCAGCCAGTCAATGATATCCTGTTTCTTCCACGCAGTCGTTGGAAGTCTTTCAACTAGTCGTGAATGATAAGGTGCATTATCTAATACTATAATTGAGTTTGGTGGTATATGTTCAATCTACTGCTCAAAATACTCTTCGAAAACATCAGCTGTCATCTCCTCGTGATAGTCTTTTGTGCTTTTGGATTCAAATTCCAACAAACCATGCTTAGCAAATCCTTTTTCACTGCCAATGTGAGAAACTATTAATCTACTGCCTTTACCAGAGGGTGGGGAAATACCAGTAGACCAACCTTCCATAAAGGCTTGCCTGGAGCTTGATATATTTTTATCTGTCCAAATTTTTGTATGTATGACCTGCGTTTACCCACGTTTCGTCCTGATAGTAAATTGGCCTTCCTTCAGCCCGAAATTTTCGTATAGATCTTAGATACTTTCTTCTCCAACATATTATCTCATACCGGTCAATCAAAAGTGATTTTCGGTCTGATTTCTCCCACCGGAAATTTAATTCTTTTAAAACTTGCCACAATTTGGTTCGTCCGACATGAGGCAAATCCGGGTCGTCTCTAACTTCTTGTAAAATTTTGTTTAAGTTGGGTATTTCTTTTTTGTAAAAAAATTCGTGAATTTTCCTTCGAATACCATTTTTGGCAAATTCATCAATTTCAATAGGTTTTCTCCCCCTCTTTAAGTATTCGTTTGTATTTGGGTAAGCTATACCTTTTTTTTTCTTTCTGATAGGAACCTATATATTGTTGACTCCCCTACGCCCGTCATGTTGGCACAACTCTTGATTATGTTCTGAACAGTGTTTGTGGGATTCTGAGAAACCAGAGCATCGTGAACGTTCAAAACAATAGTCTTCTCTCTTGGTGAATAGACAGACTTACTGACTGTACGCAACAGTACCGGTGTAAAACTTGATGATGTTGATGATGATGATGAAGCCATCGCAAGCAATCAAACAAAACAAGCAGGAACGAAAGGTACGTATATGTTTGTAGGAATATGAAAAAAAGTTACTCACGCACTGCACAAAATTCGCAAAATAAATATTAGAGACGTTAATTACTGCCGTAGACGCCGAAACACCAACGAGCCGTAAATTAAATGCGATTAAAAAATGTACTAAACCAAAAATTATTTTCGTTCGTAACAACTTCACCCTTTCAAGGCAAGTTTCGAATATAAACTAAAGCTTTATATTTAATGAATAAACACCTCAGGAACCTCCGCCTATGATTTTACGAGTTTTACGACCGTTTTATGACTTGGGCCCTCATTTTGTGCTATCGACAAATTATGAACGGACTATAGATTACTAGGATTTGGATAAATGAAATCTGCTAAATAACAACAACTAAAAAACATTCCAGAGGAATGTCCTAGTTATTATTAGACAAAAAATTCACTCAAAGAACTTTCTGATACTAGAAAATATCATAAAATAAAAGTTTCATTCTACACTTCAATAATCCAGTACAGATCTTCATGCAGATCAGAGTCTAAAATATTAGGAGTTAGAATTTTGGAAATTTCATATAACAACCGATTTCAGTAGGTAAGATGAAAGATAATTGAAAATATTATGTTATAATTTTCTAAGTAATTTATATATTCCAACAAATGGTTACATTTCACATGTTATTATGAAAGTCCTTTAGAAATTATTTTCATTATTCATGGCAGAATTTTTCATTTGCGATGTTTGGTTAATTAAATTAAATATTATGATTGAGTTTCTTGCGAAATGCATTGTTATCGATCGTTTATGCCCGTCGCATAAGATTTTTGGACTACACTCATTTGTTTTTGAAAATTTTCTGGAGATTCCAACTCATTGATTTTCTGGAGATTCAACTTTAAACACTTATTTTGGACAAGAACATCTCCAGGAAATCAATGAGTTTGTTCAGAAATACCTATTTTATATTGATGTTTTGTGATTTGATATTACTGAATATTAGGTTTTTGTTACAATACTGTAAAATTGTTTTGAAAAGTAAATGAATTTTCAAAGATTTTGGTGCAGTTATTTTTATTTTTTGTTAACACCAAAAATTATTCAAAATTATACAGTAATGTAACAAGAACTTAATATTCAATAGTATCAAATCACAAAATATCAAAATAAAATAGGCATTTCGGAACAAAATCAATGAGTTTATTCAGAAATATCTATTTTATTTTGATGTTTTGTGATTTGATATTATTGAATATTAAGTTTTTGTTACAAAACTGTATAATTTTGAGTAATTCTCAGTGATAACAAAAAATAAAAATAACTTTGCACCAAAAACTTTGAAAATTAATTTACTTTCCAAAAACATGGACCGTGGTTAACACGACAGTTGTGTAATTTGTAATATTACAGGCTTTTAAAATGAACCGTCATATACAGGACGCTTTCTATTTATCGTTTTAGCAAAAATTTGTTTTTCGTAGTCCCCATTAAAAAAAAATGGGTAAAAAATAAAACTTCGTTTAGATGGCCATGACTTCAAATCTAGATGTATTTTTCAATGTTAAACAACTTTTCTAAACAACATTTCCCGAAATTGTTCAAAATAAGAGTACTTCACTCTTGTCACAAAATCAAATATTTGAAGGCTCCTCGTATACTACGTGTGTGTACGTATAATTTCAAACATTTTTATTTTTACAATAATATACCGACTGAGGAAAATGTATGGAAACCCCTAGAAAACTAATAAGCCTGATTCAACGAGGAATCTAATGGTCTACTTGTACTTGAACTTGAACCCTAATTTCAAGGTCATCTCAATGTTAATTTTTGCTTTTTTATGGGTACCCTCATAACTGGCCTCGGAATCGAAAACAGTGGAAAATTTCATGTTCAAATATATATTCATTTCGAGAGTTGAATAAAGGTCAAAGACTCATACTTTATCATAACGTTTTATTCTTCTTTTTCTCTTTTTTTATGCTCATTGCTTTTTTTACGGCGCAGTAGACCAGTTTCCTCCAAATTATTCTCTATAATCAACATTTACAATTCACTTCCCCAAAAATAAAAAAAAAATATAAAATAAAGTTTATTAAAAAAATATCTCAAAGCATATTTTCCGAATCTGATGTGGAATATTTCATAATTATTTTCTCAATATTTTTCATTTCTGATTAAACCATTGACAACTTAAAAAAATATAGTTTTCTTCTCTTGTACAGTTTAAGTTTGTATACTTTGTATTTCTCTAACATATGCTATAATAGTTTCTATACAAACTAAAGATTATTAACTAATTCATTATATGAACAATTCATGTGCCCCATATGGAATGAAATCAGTCAATGACAGATGAACTGTCATTTGTGGCTGTTATACACGTCTAAAATCAGGGATTTTATTACAATGAATATTCCTTTTTTAAATAACTTTTAAGTAACACAATTCTTCCGATTTGTATCTATTCCCTGGGAGTGCAATTTAAGCATTATTTTGTTGAAAACAATCTAGGATTCGAGCTAGAGCGAGACTTCTAGGGGTTTTCATACTTTTTCCTCACTCGGTTTGATATTTAATTGAATATCATTTGATCAGAGCGCCGTGGTTAATGATGATAATATAATCATCGTTCAACCGGAACATGTACCGACCTTCGCACGTTTTCTCAGTACTCATAATAAAACTATTTTATAATATATATCATTTATTAATCGAAATTTGTTAACCAAAAACTTGCCTAAATATGGTTGAATGTTGGGAATACTGGGATCAACAATATTTCTTCATCCATTGATATGTTTATTATCAACATTGAAATGTATCAGATATTTGATATCAGGTCTAAAAATATTTTTGATCTGTTCAATAAACTTTCTGCCATGTGAATATACGAGCTTTTTAGTCAAAAAAGGGTCCAGAAAAAAAGCTCAGTTTTGTCCTTGGTATAGGAATTTTTCATTATCCAAAAATGTGATTATAAAAATATAAAAAACCGATTATATACCTAATCGAAAAAAAAAAATTAAAATATTTTTCAAAAATGATTTATTCCATTCTGTTCAGTAAATCAGCTTACCCTTTACTCATTTGCGACCGGTAAACCGAATATTACAACCTCATACCTTTTTTGAAAGCAATGACGTTTTAGTTTCGACCGGTTCCCACTCACTCGTAATAAAGTCGTAATATGAATGAATCAAGTGCTTCATCTGGAAATGTTATCCAGATTGGAGCTAAAGAGGCAATAAGACAAGATTCTAATTCCGAAACATCGATAACCGCCATTGAGGAGGTCAGTGTTCCATGTGAGTGAATATTTATCTCTTTTATATACTTTATTGTGCAGCAATCCTGTGACACATTGCTGTTTCAATTTCATAACGAATATTTGGACTACAAACCGAATGTGGAAAAGTTGTTTTTTGTATAATTCAATATTGATATGGAAGTAGTTGTTTCGAAAGCATTTCTTCTTTCGGAGGGCTTTTCCTTCCAGTTCGTATCTGAAAGTAACTTCTATGTAGAATTATGCACATCTTAGTGAAGAGTTTATTTATGATATTAATTGCTTTCTTCCGTCTTTTGGAAGCTTTTTATATATTTTTTGTATTAAATTGGAGAAGTAGAAAGCTAAAACCATTCTATCCCAAATACTAATATCTACTAAAAATATACCCCTTTCAATTCAAACCATATATAATTATTATAAGAGTTACTGTCATAATAAGTAGAAAAATACGTTAATTCTAAAACGAGAAGTTGAAAGCCAAAAAGCTTTTTTTGCCAAATAGACGATTTATATTTATTTTTTCTAGGTCTCGCTTTGTACATCATTATTTCATATTAATCATATAACAACACACTTTGGATTCTAATATTCAAAGGCCCAACGACTTATTATAATTTGTTATATAACAGAGAACTATTTCAGTCTTCAAGCATATTACAATTCTGATGGAAGTTTTTGGGTTCGAAAAAACATTTTCAAGTCGGGGTAAATTTCTCCTTCTCCCGACAATCCCGTCTTAGATATATTTTCACCTGTTCTCTCATTAATTTCTATACCTATTTCAAACTCAACCAACTCAAAAGGAACCTCAAACCTACAATTTAATCAATATCAATTATTTTCTATTATTTTATGATATATACAGGTCGTTTCTTTCATCATGTGGTAACATCGCTATATTCCAAACCGTAACAGATACGAAGACGATTAAATGTCGAAGAAAATTTATGGCTCTCGCTCTTTTCGAGTTATACGGAGAAAACCAAAAATGCTGTTTTTCGTTTTTTTCGAATGGAATTGTCATTTCGGAGAATATAAAAAAATGGAAAACGTTATTGTATTTGAAGTGTACTATGACGATGTAATAAATACTCGATAAAACGTTTCGTGCCAATACGGCCACCATAAACTTTTTTTAAAATACGGATCTGTCTTTTTTATCACAGATATTGATAAAGCGGAAAATTCATATTTGATATCTTAATAGCGTTTCATTTAAAATAACCACCATCATCAGTGACAACAATCAAACAGAAAACCAATTTATTTCATCATGAATTTTTGGGAAAAATGAAACCAATTCGGAAAATCAAAGCTACATGGCAATATACATTAAATGCTCGAATTGATGACCTCTTCTTTGAATGCACATAAGTTGTCGGTCCAGACAATTTCTGTGGCAATTTTCCAGCATAATAGGTGTAATACCAATACATGCATTTTTAATTTTTTGTTTGAGATGGTTGATATCTGTACTTGGTGTTGAAAAAACGTTATCCTTTATGTATCCTCAGACAAAAAATCTAAAGGAGTAAGATCTGGGTATCGAGCTGGCCAGTTAATTGGTCCAATATAATGGCGGATATTCAGTGGCAATTCTTCTAAGTAGCCATCGAATTCATTGAATAGATAATGAAAATCAATTTTACTATTCAAATGATCATCGTGAAAGAAAGGACCAAGGATGTTTGTTTCCACAATTCCCAACCAAACATTTATTCCCAACCTTTCTTAGAAATTGGTTTTCCTATGTAAATGTTCATTTGATTTATTCCCCTTATAATTGATATTTTTGTTAAACCAACCATTTTTGGTGAATTTTTATTCGTCCGCCCATATTATCTTTTCACAAATATTTCCAACTTCCTTATTTCTACGTCTTAACTACTTCGCAAATCGTACTCTCCTTCGGTAATCCCTTTCATTGAGCTGATGAACTTTGCGTATCCTGCAGCATTTATATTTGTTTTTTTTCAAAATAGTTCTGGTGGAAACAGAACTCCCCATTTGGTGGGCAATTTCTCGCAAAGAACAATCTTGATTAGCTTAATTTTTGTAACTGGCCAATCCTAAATAAAAAAAAAATGTTTTCACTGTGTAAATTTTTATGTGGTAATATTTGCTTACTCATAACATTTATTTCATTCCTCACACTTTCAGTAACCACACATTTTCTTGTTTCTTTCTGTCAAATGCACCATTGTCCCTCAAATTTCTTTGTAAACATTTGGATTTTCGGAATACGACGATTCGGGTTTAGCTCAACATACATATTCCTTGCCAAAAGAGTATTTCTATTTGATTTTGCTTAACTAAATAGCATATCAGTCCTTTCATCATTTGAATACATCTTTGAGATGTTCATAAACGTCTGACAGTTCTCAACGCATATCAAGAACGCATTCATTTTTCCTGCCATTGAAATCAAGCAAAGGCTACGCATTTAATATGGTAAATGAATTGAGATGCTACTTGATCATACCTAATTATACAGCAATCGAATTTTGACTAAAAACTGACATAAGCACGAATTTTCATTGTGTTAGGGTACCTACCTGTCGAATTTATTGGGTTGTCTGAATTATATTTTGAAGAAATCGAACTTACAAAAGTAGTAACGACAGGACCGTAATTTAAAATTGTTGTTACTGATGATGGTAGTTATTTCAAATGAAACGCTATAAAAATATCAAATGTGATGTACCCTTGGATTGTGAATTCATTACTTTATCAATATATGTAATAAAAAAGACAGGTCCATATTAAAAAAAAGTTGATGGTGACCATGTTGACACGAAACGTTTTATCGAATATTTATTATTACATCGTCATAGTACACTTCGAATACAAAAACATTTTCCATTTTTTGATATTCTACGTTTTCCCCGTATAACTCGAGAAGGGCGGGAGTCCCCGTAAATTTTCTTCGACCATTGCATTCCGATTACAGGAATCATACGTTAAAAGGTAAGACCTCGTTAGTCCTTAGCTCGCACAAGTTTCTCAACTCCTGAGAGTTGTCGTTCCTATGGGGGCGACAGCTGATTAACGGAAAAACAGATTTTTAACAGATTTTTAAACAGTTATTTTTTTTCCCATTTAATCGTCTTCGTATCTGTTGCAGTTTAGAATATAGCAATGTTACCACATGATAAAAGAAACGGGTATATATAATTACCAGTGCGTAAGGACATTTCGAATAGCAAAGAAATAACAGGCAATTTTTTCACATCCCGACTTCTTGAAATAAACTTCGATGTCTTTCTACCTCAGGTACCGTAAACAAAAACTACCCTTACTCCGAAATCCCTTAAGTCAACATAAACAACATCGCACCTTTGATAAATCGATATTCCCTATGCAAGCAGCGCATATTCACTTGAGATAGCATCTCCTATAAAAATAAACAGATACATACCGTCATAATAAATCGATTCTTTAGACGAATTTCGAAAATCCTTTCTCTAAAAGAGCAGTCGTCCGTGTTGAGTACTGTCACTTTTGTTTGTTGTTACTTATTACACAAACAATCGAGAATCGCGAGAGTGTGATTCACATCGCCATAGGCGGCTGTGCACCGAATACAGTACAACTCTACCAACGTGCGCGCACAAACTGACAACAATTGACCATCTACTGGGGAAGATACAAACAAGCAGTGCGCTAGTAGTAGGTGATTTCCTGTTTCCTGCTTTTCATCTTCGGGCGCTGCGTCTCCTGGAGGCTGGTGTGCTGGACCAGGAGATGCTGATGGAAAAATGAACTGAAAATTTAGGTGACATACATACTTTCTAAATTCAATAAATCAATCAATTTATTCAATTCAGTTGAATGTTATGAGAATCAAATGGTCATGGTGCATCGTTAAATTATATTTCGTAGAGTTCCCAATTAGACTTTCATTAAAATACGATTTACAAAATTAGAATTTAACAAAAAAGTCAATGTACAATTAATTATTCGTTTTAATAAAAAAAAACACATTTCATTATAAAATACAAATGCCATATAGGATTTTTTCTGTTTGAGTTTATCAGAAAATTTATATTTCAACCTGACGCATCGTGTTGAGGGCTGGTTTTTCCATTTCCTTTTGTCAAAGAGGTTTACCGTACAACAATACTGTCGGCTTTCGGTTGCGGCTTCTGCGGCAGGCATTATCAATATTATATGCGGTAACTGCGAAAACGAAATTTAAACCTGGAAGTCTCAGCAATGACTGACCCACAAAACAGTCGTTGCTGAGACTTCGAGATATACGAGTAACTTTCGTCAACATATAAACCACTGATGATATCTGTTACAGTAGCAGACGAAACGTTTGCTACTTCAGGTTCCGTTCGGACACGGTCTACTAGCCTGGATTTTTTCTCTCTTCAACTGTCAAAAATCTGCGTGGTATTTGAAATGCCACGAGAAAATGACATTGTACTTCATTGTGGAGAGATTAAACTGAATCATTAATAGGACTAACGGCAGTCGTATGATGAATTTTGTCAATCTCTGCATGTCGGCATGAGTTCAATTCCCACGCATTGAAAAATCCATAAAACCACCGCATTGCCGAGCCGAGCAGCACCAGTTTTTTCAGTAATTCAATATTTCGTATCTACCTAGTGCCATGTACGGTCATACTTGTGAATTATACTTTCACATGCACTTCTTCAAATATGAAACTCTTTTCACACCTTAGATCGATAAATTTGGAAGTTGAGAGGTCACGAGCTAAGTAGTTTCAAGGAATACAGGATGATTTCTGAATAGGGTGACAGTATGAATACTTTTATGAACCAGAAAAGATACAGGGTGAGTCAACAAGATTCCCTCGGTCCATTGCTACCACAGGAAACATACTGCATATTGGCATACTCTCGCTTACTGGCTGAATGCGAGAAAATAATTTTGAAAGATAGTATTTATCGATATGACTGCGAAACAAATTGAGCCATTCGAAAAATTGTTTTCCCTGATAGCAATGGACCGGGGGAATCTTGTTGACTCACCCTCTATATACATAAATTACACCCATATTTTTTTAAATGGAATTTCTTATTTGGTATTTTATTCGAAAGAGTTTGGCACTTGTGATGTGTTTTTCAATCTGAAATGATACTTTTTGAGATCTTTTCCCCTGGAAGTTGATAAAATATTACTCGATATACCAAAAAAATATGAAAGATACTACACACTATCATCAAGGTACTTACCCATCAATAAACAAAAAATCCGTGGGAAACTCCAAAAAGAGAAACAAAAAAACTACAATGAAACTGGTCATGAAGAGCGTACACAGAACTTTCTTTCAAATACAAAAAAAAAGAAAACAAAAACCCCTTCGAAACACTTTATCACTCTGAACTTGAACACTTCCCGTGGAAGTATCTATAGAAGAGCGACAAATCTCCAACCTTTCTTCAATGTTCCAGGCTATCAAGATTGCACGTGATGTTCGCGTCTCCAATCAGGTGGATGACTCTTTTCTGGTAGGAGTCCAGCATCTTCAGGATATATTTGAGGGCGGAGCTCCATACAAGAGAACAATACTCCAAAGAAGGTCTAAAATGAGCTTTATAAAGCAGCAAAACTTGCTGAGGTGTGTACATTTTTCTGGTTCTGAACAGTGTTCCAAGCTTTTGAGAAGCAGCCTTTGCAATTCCAGCGACGTGATTGTGCCAAAACAACTCCTAACAAACTTATCGAAGCGGAAAGCGGAATTGTCTGACCTGACATTATTATATCCGGTTCGGAGACATTTATCTTCTTGGAGAAAACCGATGCCAATTGAACCTGGTTTCTTTCACCACAATTCGAAATCACTTCTAGATCCTCACTGAGATATGCAACTTCCTGCTGCCGGTGAAGATGTGCCTCCGTAGCCGATGTCCTGGAATCCAAATGGAATAACGGGACAAGTGTGCTGTCATCAGCAAAGGAATATATTGGATTCTTGGTTTTTTCTAATAAGTCTTTGAAATACAATAAAAAGAGAGGTTGCAGACAATATGTCTCCCTAAGGAACACCAGCGTTGATGGTGAAAGTATTCGAGAGATATCCATCGACGGCCACTTGCAGGAAACTTTCTTTTAGGAAACTGGAGAGCCATACACAGAAATGATTCGACAAGTCATAGCATCGAAGTTTGGCCAGCAAACCCTCATGCCACACATGGTCAAATGCCTTAGAAGAATCAAGCGCAAAAGCACTTGATTCTCCATGTTTTTCGATTGCGTTATCCCAAATATGGGTGAAATACGATAGAAGGTCGCCTGTTGATCTTTGTTTTCCGAAAGCCATATTGATGATCGCTCAGGATGTTGGAGCCTTCCAAATATTTTAGGATATGGTGGTTTACGACTTTCTCCATGATATGTAATATTACTGGAAGCAACGCGATTGGTCTATAGTTGTTTGGAAGGGTTTTCCTGCCCTTTTTGGGAATTCAGCCTATTCCCAAAAAGGGCGAGCAATCTTCTAACAAAAAGGAAAACCCCCTTTCTTGTAAGACAGGTTGAAAAGTCTGCAAAACACTAGTGCGAGTTCATTTGCGTACTTTTCAAGGCCTTGTTGATATTGAGATGTTTCAAAATTTGCCTGACTAGACGCTGTCGAAAAGTAATTTCCGGCATTGTGTAAGACTGTGGAGTAAGATGTAAATTGTTCAGCTAGTAGATTTGCTTTTTCTATGGCTGTTGTTGCAATTGAACCATCTGCTTGTGTTAGTCGTCGAATTGTGGATTTTGTAAAGCTACCCACCAGAAGGATCTGAACACGTTGGATTGGCAAGCAGTATATCCCTAATTCTCTGATTTTGAAGTTCTTTGCTTTCATTCATCCTAAGTTTGCAGCTGTTGCGAGCATTAACAAACCTAGTTCGGTTTTCGGCACTGGGATTTTTGCGCCACTGCCGACAAGCGAGATTTTTGGAGACGACAGCAACAACCACTGGTACCACCACCAACGCCAACAAAAAAAAAGCTATGAAGTAACACGGTGGTTATTGAGTCCATCAGTTATGCCGCCTACTCTTGAAAAACATACATGAAACAACAACCTGCCCTTTGATGTTGGTTAATAAGTACTTTGGAAACCGAGGTGAATATATTCTTGAAATTTCACGGCACATGTTTCCTCTATCAAAATATTATCACAAAAAAAGATTCTGATACTATTACATAAAAGAAATAGAGCAAGCCGTATCATCTTTCAAATAGGATATACCCAAATGCCTGGTCGCTATTATATTTTACCGAATTACCTCACTCCAAGCGTTACTCATGGATACGTACTTTCCTTTTCAACAAATCTGACATTGGCATACATATATCCATTAATGCTTTGCTAAGGTCAATCAGCGTGAGAATAGTAAGTAACGATACTTTCATCATTCAGAACAGCTGTAAGAACACTTACAAATAATTGTATAATATAACAACGAATCGAAACAATGCCGATATTGTATTTGAAGTCAGTTCTAAAATTGTTGCAATGTAGATACAAATGTCAAGAGTCATTTTTACTAAATTATTTGGATGGTAGGTTAGAAACGAAAATAATTCTTTCGTTTCTCTTTTAACAATTTTTGTTGTGACTTTTTTTAGAAATGGAGATTAATTTAGTGAAAAATTACATGACCAACACAATTTAGTTGAAAAGATATGACAGTTCATCTTAAATTTATCCGAGTTATGTTGTATGACTCATCCAAAAAATGTTTAACTAGAAATCTAAAAGGGTCGATTGCCTGCTCATTTCAAAAGTATTCAGTCCAGCTAACTTTCTACTAGGTAAATTGAAGGTACACAAAGAAACCTTCAGCTACGAAGTTTTGTTATCTTCAACCGTTACCTGCAAATCATACAATACGGCATAAAATACAAACTTATATATCATATCGCCCTGTTTTTCTACAACTGAAATTTTCTTTGATTTTCAGACCGTTTGATAGCAGTTCACTTTGTTTACATGTTTACATTATTGAAAAGTTTTAACGATTTCAATTATTTTACACTACACAACCCATGAACTGTGGGCAGTTCACAGTAAGTAGATTACATATGGTAATTGTAAATTTTAACCTCAAATTTTGTCCAATGTTCCGATAGTCGACATTTCGCCATCATCTCAGATGGCATTATCAAGACGAGTTACTGCTTCGCTTCAAGAGGTGTAACTTGAAGCGAAGCAGTAACTCGTCTTGATAATGCCATCTGAGATGATGGCGAAATGTCGACTATCGAATAGTACACAACGGATGAACACCCGGAAAAACAACACATCATATTCTACCATCCGTGAAAACCTACATTGTAATATATATATATATATATATATATATATATATATATATATATATATATATATATATATATATATATATATATATATATATATATTTCAATATTGAATTTTATAAAAATGATTTGAAGCTTTATATCTTTTATTAATTATCTGCGAGCGCTTTCGACAGTTGGTAGTACCGTCATCTTCTAGGCACTCCTCAAAGTTTGAGGAGTGCCTCACGGACACGTGTTTCTGGCTATTGGCCTCATCAGCGCGGTGCAGCCAATTGCAAAGATGTACAACAACTGGTTACCAAAAATGAAAAAACATCACATATGCACGGTGTCACCAACAGGTAACCAGTTGTACATCTTTGCAATTGGCTGCACCGCGCTGATGAGGCCAATAGCCAGAAACACGTGTCCGCGGTTTGCCTCCATATTTCTTGAGTGTCTTGTCCACGAATTTCCCCCTTTTGATGTATATCATACACACTCGATAATAATCTATATATAGTAATCTATATATTGATTTCAATTTAAGAGCTACCGATGGCAAGTCAAAACTTGCCAAGTTTATATGTACGTGTTGGTGGTTTGACCAATCAACCGACAGCTGAGGTAACATAAATTTGGGAATCTATCCTAGAATGCCATCGGAAAACGAATCCACATATTTCTAAAAATTGTATGAAATCGAGAAAGGTTTATGTGAATTCGTTTTCCGATGGTATTCCAGGATAGCTTTCTAAATGCAAGGAAACTTGCAGAGAAAATTTTTGCAAGTTGCTTCTCGTGAGTACAGCAGGTGGACATCGCTGGAATCGATTTATATGTGAGCACTACATATTGCAGCTATGTCCTGCAGATGGACGAACAAAAAGCATCTTGCAAGGATTTTTTTTTTAAGGAAACTTGTACAAATTCTCTCTAGAGTATAATTCAATGTCTATCAAGTATTAATTGGACAAATAAATAGTTGTTTTCCGTCAGTCATTTGCCAGATCTTACTGTGTAAGGTTGGGAAAAATGAATATTTCGAATTTTATTTCAAAATATTCATTTCCTAATAATAGTTCTATATTAACCATATTCATTTAGTTTGTATTTTAGTCAGTTCTCAGTGGCTACTTCATTCTGACAATTCAATGACTACAAGGAATCTTTACTAGAAGCTGTTGACCAATTTCGAGAAGGTATTTTAGCTCAGGCAACTTGAAATAAAAAAAAACGAATTTGGGGCTATATTAAACATGCCTTTAAAATGATTTTCCTCAGATTCTCGATTTCAGTTTCAATAACATCGATATAGGTGTTTGTTTGAAGGTGATTGACAATGTTTCGTGGTGAATTTCACTAGTTCGGACTTCCATTGTCTACTATATAAAATGATTTGAAATCCCTGAAACAAGTAAAAAAATAATTAAAAAAGAATAGTTGAAAATAACAATTATATTAAGCAACAATAAACCTGAAATGAAATGATAGTAAAATAACCTACAAGTAGAAATATAATAATTGAATAAATAACCATCAACACAACATCGAGTGGTCCCAAGCTGAGATCTTGCACAGAGAGGAACATTGGTTCAGGAGAAAATTTAAGGAAGCCGCATACATGTTGTCCAACAACGTATTCAGCCAGGCCAGCGTAGATATACGAAACATATGGAAACCCATCATCAAACGAAAAATGACCAACTCCCGCCAAAACGGTCATCTCTCACGGAATCAGTGAAGCGGAAAATGGAAAGTAGAGAAAGTGAAAGTATTTCAACGACCTATAAAATAGTCATCTCTCGGAGGAATCAGTCCAGTCATCACCCGAAGACGATTGTAGATACCAACAATCGAAACGTCGTGAACTAACGTGACTTGGAATCTCTACATTTTTTAATTTTTATTATTTTCTTTTTTCATTCCTTTAATTTTTATTTATTCAATTATTATATTTCTACTTGTAGGTTATTTTACTATCATTTCATTTCAGGTTTATTGTTGCTTAATATAATTGTTATTTTCAACTATTCTTTTTTAATTATTTTTTTACTTGTTTCAGGGATTTCAAATCATTTTATATAGTAGACAATGGAAGTCCGAACTAGTGAAATTCATCGATATAGGTGTTGTTGCTTTAAATTAATTTTGTTCACCTAGTATGTCAAAATAATTGATCATGCTTTGTTTATAAAAAAAGACGATTCTGACATTGACAATGATTTTGAAAAGTTACATACTAAAGTTATCGACTTGAAACGTTTGATTCCTGGTTTATTTCGACTTTAAATCAAAGGAATTCACAGTAGGACTGACCAGTCCAAACATTGGTCCTTCGAGCAAAAGAAAAAGAACCAAGAGTATTCAATTACAATATGTCCACGCCTAACCTGAGGAGGAGTGGGAGGAAAACTGAAGGAGTTCCTCCTGAAAGATATAGTGACGTATGCTATGACCCATGACAAGTTTCGGAGTTGCAGAAATGTTCTTCATCTACTGCCGACGACAAATTAAAAATTACACGAAATCTTCCAACTTTAGACGACGAATGTTGGAAATAAAATTGGAAGAAACGAGAAAATAGGCCGAAGTAGAGAGAAGGAAAGTCGAAATTGAGAGAAGGAGAGCCGAAATTGATGCTGAACTAATAAGGAAAGGAGCACAACTACAATGTGAACTGATTCAATATTCTTCATCTAAAAAGTCTACAACCTCCAGTGGCAAAAACATCATTGATTTGGAAATGACGCTACAAGAAAAAGTTGTTGAGTGAAATATCGAAGAAACAGAAAATAAAACCGATTTCGTACCGACAAACAATTTTATTACGATGACTGCAGATAATTTCAACCAGATTTTAGACGTTCTGAAGATAAATAAATCAAAATGTTCTGAAAAAACAGACAATGTTAAATCAAATTTACCGATTTTCGATGGGACTGGCCTTTGTTCTACAGTCAGTTCGAACGTTCCGCCAAATTTTTTGATATATTTATGTGAAATATAATCCGTCTACAAAGATGTTTAAAAGGAAGGGCTAGAGATGCAATACAATAGGGTTATGATAATGTCCACTCGATATTGTTATCATATCTTGACATGTGACAATTTTTAATACAAAATTCATGTAGATGACTGAGAAACATTAAAATGCATGAATGTAAGTTCCCAGTAATCAATAAGATTTTGTATTTTTTCCCATTCCATTCAATCAATTTTGATTATCCCCCATTGCATTTCTTCTTATATTTTTAAACCTCATTTTCAAAGAAACACAGATATTTCAAACTCAATGTAGACTAAACCAACAATTTTGAGTGTAAACTTTTAATGTTAATCGATATAGACAGACAGCTCGGTTCTGGAAACACCATGATTCATTATCACTCAACCTCGTACGGAACTTTAGTGCTGTTCAAATATTTGTAATTTGATTTTACTGATCAAATATATCATCGTTCGAATTCTCATTTGTTTTTTGTTGTAGATATTTGTGTCAAGGGCCCCTCGTTCCCTCTTCGTAGTTTAACTGGATTAGTTTCGTTTGCAAAGATGAACAAAGAAGATAACAAACTCGATGAAAATGAACCAGACAAATATTTGCTCATTAGTAGTATGTGGGGTGATTTCATTGGTATCTTTAAAATGTTTTGCGGTGACACTGCTGAAGAGTATGGCGGCCCCGCTATTAGTCCGGTTATTATACAATATTGAATTAACGAAAATTGCGATAGAGCAAAATTTTGGTGAAGACCTTTATTTTACCATAAAAAATAAAAATTTGAAAGTCCCAATCTGTCCCATGAGCGCTTCAAAAGTTATTCGGGGTCAAAGGCCAAAATTTCTGGTTTTTTGAGTTTTTCTCGAAAACCGTAAGTTTTATCAAAAAAATACCTAAGACCAAAGTTGTAGATCCCGAAATTCTCTACAAAAATGGTCCTTATAATTTTTTCTGTATCACCATTCCTGCGATATCGCAATTATAAAAGTCACGTTCTATGTAATATGCACACATTAGCCACGTATATACACATTCAGGTACTTAAGCAATTAAAAATGCCTGTTTGTATCTCTTTTATGTATATACTATATATTATATTCAGAAAATATACATTTAAAGGACCGTCAGTCACTTCGAAAATCCCCTCTACCCGTATGGTCTTGAATATAACAATAACCACAACTGTTGTGGTTATTTGTGGAATGCAAACTTTAATCGATGCAAGTGATGCGAGAAGTGATGAGTTTACTGAATATTTAAGTGGTCTAAAGTCCGTTGCAATCCACGTGGATTGCCGAAAATTATACACCCGAAAAACTTCAATTGCCGCAGCAAAAAGCCAACGTGAAGATGAACAAGCCAGTACTTCAAAAATAAGTCCACCTCGTACTAGAGCACGAGTAAGTGAATCCAGCTTTAGTGTTACAGAAAACTGCTTATATTATGGCGATGAAGCAGATGAACAGGCTGAGAAAAAGAAACCACAGAGTCTTCGAAAAAAAAAAATTACAAAGTTTCTACACTCAAATTTAAAGAATCTATTTTGAAATTAGCTAAAGATCGTTCTGATGACTCATCAAAAGCTGTCGTTGATCGTAATAATTTTGAATATGATTTAGTAGCTGCTGATGCAAGTCTTTTCTAAGACATAATACTGGAGGTAAAATTGGGCGTCCACAAAGTGAGGCTGTAGACTCTGCGATGGAGGAAATTCATGAATTTTTGGAAAATAGTAACGGCTGCCAGTTTACGTTAGATGAATTAAAGAATGTTTGTAAAAATGTAGCTTTTGATCACCGAATTCTAAAAGTACGATTGAAGTTAAAATATGGCAGTAGAATTATCCTTACAGAAAAACCCGGGAAATTAACATTTAATTGTTTTGTAGACCAAGAGACTTTAAGTCAAGCCTGGTCTAATGATAAAAACTTGGATGAAAAAGAAAAACGGAGGTAAATTTTGAAAGCTACGTCAGCGATCGTTCGAGAAGATATTCAATCTTGTGTGTTTGACAATAAATAAGTATTGTGACTGAAAATTACGCGCCGAGTAGACTATCTCACAGGTGGTGTGGAAACGTGTGCATGTTACATAGAACGCGACAATTGCGATATCTCAGGAACGGTGATATTTATAGAAGAAATCATAAGTACCATTTTTGTAGAGAATTTTAAGATCTACAACTTTGGTTTAAGGTATTTTTTTGATTTTCGAGAAAAACTCAAAAAACCTGAAATTTTGACTTTTGACCTCGAATAACTTTTGAAGCGCTCATGGGACAGATTGGGACTTTCAAATTTTGATTTTTTATGGTAAAATAAAGCTCTTCACCAAAATTTAGCTCTGTCGCAATTTTCGTTATTTCATTACTGTTACAGGTCTAAATTGACCGGACTATATTGTTTCTTTATTTGTTCTAACTCAGTATTGAGTCAAACATTCTGAATTTTCACTATAAGCACAAATTATGTGGCTCAAAAAAATTGTGATAGTTCCTGCAAAACAATCAATTAGATATTTAATTTCGTTATTTTTCACTAATTCATATTTGAACAATTCCACTTTACTTTTTACTCGATATTGTACCTAGAGAAATATTGTTTTTATTTTGTAGTTTTCAACCAGTTGTACGAATGAATCATTATTAATATCAACCAGCGATGACCCTAATACGAGGTTAGAGCAATTATTATATGATACCGGGGCTTAAAAGTGATGCTCCTGTAGCAGTCTGCGTGAATAAGACGTCAGTATTATGCTTACACAGAAATTTTGGAAATAGTACATTACACACCTAGGGAGAAAAGTACAGCATACCCGCACGCAAAATTTTGTCAGCCGAGCCGAAGGCGAAACTGACAAAATCTGACTGACAATTTATTTCAGTTTTGCTAATGAACATTTCAGCAATTTACCAAAGAAATTGTTTCAATATAATAATATATTCCATAGTACAATCTACTATAATTTATTGTGTATTCCCCTCCAATTCATGATAAAAATCATCTGTGAACCAAACAATGAAGTAATAAGAATGTTTTTCAAAAAAAAACAAAAATTAATATCATATATCACTACAATTGTTGGAATGAATGATGAAATATGGTGTTAGGAAAGAAACATATTTTGCAAAAATATAAAAAGTACCTTGCTTGGGAAAGTCCAATATGTTAATAGGGGTGACCATATACAATGCTTGCACCTTATATCGGAAGCGGCGTTACAAGATATTTTACGCGATAGGCATTTAGTGTTGATTTGGATATTGATGAAGAGATAATGTTAATATAATGTAGTGGTGTTATTTCTGTACTAAAAAGTTTGAATATATTTGTGGATATCTGTTCGTTTTCCTCGATTCATATTGCAGTCAACGCGAATATTACTAAAAGTAAGAATGAGTCCAGAAACCGATATAGCAAATATGCTGAAGAAATAGGGTTTTGAAAACCTTACCGAAGTTTTCGTAGGTAAGTACGGAAGTAGTGGTAGATATTTTATATTTTGTTTGATTTCCATGAGAACTAGTGCTATATCCCATTCGCAAATTTCAGACTGTAAAATGACTTTTGGATACCACTGAGGATGGTAAATTGATAATGGCTACTTATAAACCAGGACGTGTATTTTTAAGAAATGATATAGTATCCTTAATAACTAAGAATGAATTGAAAGGTAAGCCACAATTTCATTGAAAAAAAATAATTTACCAAAGGAAATTGTTTTCTATTACAACTAATTTGTAACAAAAATGTGAACAAATTATTGAATCATTAGTTTTGAAATTTTTTATTTTAAAAGTTTTCTCGTTAACTTCATCAAGTTTATAATTAAGTATAACATTTAATATCACTTTTTTCACCGATTTTTAATTTATTTTCAGAATATCCTGTGAGAGATTTAGAACATTGACACCCAAAAGTTCATTATACACCTTATGTTAACAATAAAGGAAAGCCCAAAGCCGCTAGGGGTAAACTTTGGTCTAATTATATTTATTCAAGGATTCAACTAATTTATTACTAGAATATAAATGTTTTGTTTTGGTAAAATTACCATTTTGTTAAGGGCTGGCAATACTAGAAATCATTATTCTTGAAGTTTTTACCTTCCACTTAACTGAATTAATAGGAAAATCTTGAAATGAGAAGAATCGATAGTTTGATCCTAGAAAACTTTACTACTTACTTATGCTAGATGGGCATTTTCAATGTAATTATTTTTGTTTGGTTTTACGTCGTTTGTCATCTTTCAAATTTTTTATTCAAAATAAAACATAGATCAATGATTTGTATTTTGAGTTTTGAAATCCTTTACCATTTTACTTCCTAACTATGCCTGTCATTCCTCACCTTTTTTGACAAATCACTTCATCAAGATATGTTAATGTTGCATTCCACTTTTTGAATAAAATTTTTGTTATATTTTATAAATGGAACTGGAACAAGAAATAGGTATCAGAAACATATTTTGGTTTACTGTTGAATGAAGTTGAATTGATACTTTCTGTATTATTTTCCTCCACAAATATGTTGTACTTTTTTAAACAATGTTTAGTGCATATTAATTACTCATATGATTTGTTTCAGTTTTCGCTACAATATATTGCAATTATCAGCACAATTACAGTAAACTATTATGTGCTGTATGAATTTTTGACTGATGGTTTAGTGTTAATTGGTAGAATTTTCAAAATTTCCTGATAAAAGTTATATAATTTTTGAACACAATGATGCTTTGAATATTTTGACAAATTTTTATGTGATTCCGTGAAAAATTGAAGCAAGATCTAGTACAATATTATTTGAAAAATCGCTACAGATTTTAATGATAAACTGTTACTATTGAGAGTTACTGGTAACACAAACTCATGGAAAATTTCAAAACAAAATATATCGAATGGTGGAATAATTTGGTAAAAAAGTATGTACACAATGTTGTAGTACATAATTTTACAAATTGTAGTCGTCCCTATATGTGATATAATTTGTAACATAAATGTTCACAATTGCAGAAATTTTCTCGCAACATTTTTTTTCCGTGTGGTACGTATACTATTTTTTCTTCGTGCGAGATGAAAAGTTCGATCGTTTAGTTGATTTAGCGTTTTTCAATGACAGATCAAAAATTTAATTGTCGTCACGTATTTCAAGTTGTCAAAGACATTGTGGAGGAAAATCAGTTTGTTTTATCGACCTTTTTTAGGTATTTTCACCTTCCACCATCTGAAAAATATATACAGAACACTTTATACAAGTGTAGAAATTCTATATGTCAAGGGAGTTTGACATCTGTCGAAGAAGTTGAGGAATAAATAATTACCAAAGGAATAACTGCATATATATTTGAATTTTTTGTCAGTTTCTGAAGACGAAGGCAGATTTTGGTCTCCGAAACGTTAAGTATTGTATTATTTCTTAGCAATTTTTTTAATAGGAATTTTCATAAACAATTCATCGCTAGGTAACCGAGAGGAAAAGTAATTATGAGCATGGTACAATGAGGGACAAGAAAAATAAATTGATCATTTATCTCACAACTATATAAAAATTTTCTCAATTGAAGAAATTGCAGATTCTATATGGTGGCCGTTATTTGCGGTGATATGTACAAAAATGGCCGATGGTGCTAAAGATGAAATTGAAGAATGAGAATCTGTCACAGCAGAATAATACAACCAGTAGGCTCTCTTACCAAGTGATCCGCCCGAGTTGCCGGGAACCTTCAACCGCTCTTAGGATGAGATTCTCATCCAACGCGTCTAGTGCTGTAGTATCGAAGGATTTGATGGTCCACAGACATCGGATTAGTTACAATAAACGGTTGGAAATTGATATTGTGTTTAGTTTATTCGCTGTTTCGTATTGTTTTTAGTATTTGTACTTGGTTATAAGTAATTTACCATGAAATATTATATAATAACCTTAAATTTCGTTTTTATTAGCGCACGCCTATGGTTGGTTGAAGAACGAAATTAGCACCACATTTCGTTTCGAGAACACCGAGAACTTTGTGGTATTATGAATGAAAGTAGTGGGAGTGGACCTACTGGTTGTTTTTTACTATGTATCTGTCTCGTCTCGGAATACCTTGTCAAGCTATACAAATTATCATTCTGTTCTTTATCCAAGTTAGCAACAACAAAATCAGCCATTAGCTGACGCATGTCAGCTAATGACGGCACTGACAAATTTGCTTCACGGGCGGTAGTTTGAGAACCCTTGACTTAGTTGAAGAATGAGTAAACCTGTCTATTGCGGAAACCATACTTTCAGCTTTAAAATAAAAAGTATTTTTGCAGCTATTAAAAATTCACGAACTATGTTGGATGTGAATCTGTATGGAGTTATGAATTTGAATGGGAAAATAAATGATTCTTTTATTCGTCTTAAAAAACGATGTATTTGCTATCAATAGATATTTGTCTGGTTTTAAACTAGAGATAATTTCAAAATTGAAAATGTTTCTCGTACTACACACATTATGGGTTATCACTAACCATCAAGCCGAAGGCCTTTCAAGTGCACCCAACTTCGAAATAAAACAAAGTCTGCCGAGGAGGATGTTCCTAGTTGCACGTGCTGTAGCGTGTTTGTCGTCGTTATGCTTCGGCGGCATTAAGTAGTTAGGTGATGATAGCATCTTCCACTGAGAGGTTGATCAGGCTCGGGATAGGATTTTAAACTCCACAGGGGTTATAAATCCGTAATCACACCGTGACGCTGAATTAGTACAGTTTTTCGATTTGTGAGATACACCTCTTTGGTAGACAACAAAATAATGATGGTGTTTTATAAACTAGTAGCATTTTTTCACAAGTCTTTCGTACAAAATATATTCTTGCTAAAATGTTTTCGGAGATATACCTCATTAACACTTTGTAATGGTGAACTGGTGAAACCTATGGATGAAAACAATGTAGGAAAAGACGCTGTAGATAGTAGGGTTATCAGTGAGGTTAGGACAGATATAAAACGAAGGGAAATAAATAGAAAGTATAATAATCATTTTTTTTCTAACCTTGAAATCTTTCCATGAATGCTTATTGTGGGTTGAATGCAATATTGAATGTAGTCTAACATTTTTCTTCATGTGCTTGGTTCTTGGAACGTATTGGTTTCAAATATGAAACGATTGTTGACTGTTGACTGTTATCATCACCATCAATACAAAAATATAATATATTTAGACGATACGGGACACGGGTATGACACAGGAAAGGGTTTGATCAATGATTCAAATGTTGGTTTTATAATAAAAGATTACCTACAATCATCACACTGATATATGCTGGAACTATATATGACTGGATTCCTAATTATCTATGTTATTATTGTCAGAAAATATTAAAAATTCATTACTGGACTACCAAGATGCCGACTCAAATTTATTTAAGGTACGAAACAACCGAAGCTACGAAACACTCAGTTGGTCTCCAAAGCAAGTGCTCTTGAAAACGAAGCTAGAGATATGAACAAAATACAAGCGACAACAGACAAAAATAAGTCAGTGGCGTACTGGACTATCAAGATATCGATCCAAATTTATTTAAGCTAAGAATCAACCGAAGGTACGAAACAACCGAAGCTACGAAACACTTAGCTGGTCTCCAAAGCAAGTGCTCTCGAATACGAAGCTAGATATGAACAAAATGCAAGCGACAACAAGCAACAACAAGTCAGTGGCGTACTGGACTATCAATATACCGATCCAAATTTATTTAAGCTACGAAACAACCGAAGGTACGAAACAACCGAAGCTACGAAACACTTAGCTGGTCTCCAATGCAAGTGCTCTTGAATACGAAGCTAGATATAAACAAAATACAAGCGACAACAAGCAACAAGTCAGTGGCATACTGGACTATCAAGATACCCACTCAAATTTATTTAAGCTACGAAACAACCGAAGGTACGAAATAAACGAAGCTACGAGACACGCAGTTGGTCTCCAAAGCAAGTGCTCTTGAAAACGAAGCTAGATATGAACAAAATATAAGCGACAACAAGCAACAACAAGTCAGTGGACTATCAAGATACCGACTTAAATTTATTTAAGCTACGAAACAACTGAAGCTAGGAAACACTGTCAGCTGGTCTCCAAAGCAGGGGTTCTCGAAAACGAAGCTAGATATGAACAAAAACCAAGCGACAACAAGCAACCACAAATCAGTGGCGTGCTTTTTTCCCCATTATTGTTGGCTGTGGTGCCCACTGAGACTCCACTGGTCCTTACAATTTATAGTTCTAGTTAGGGCTAAATAAGCGCCTTATTACTTCAAATAACTATAGTAAATCACAAACAAATCGGTGTGAGGATATTTATGATATTTTATGAATACAGCTTTTTTTAACTTCAACGCCCTGTATCTCAGAAACGAAGCCACTCCAGACATATGTTCATGAGAACTGTTTTTTCTAAAAAGACCTAACGAATCACCCTCTGAAGTTTCGTACTGTAGTTAGGAAACACCCTGTAGATCTAGTAATTATTAATTTCAATTACTACTATGTATGATTCTCAGTCTCGAGTTCTGGGAAGGTTATGTTGGTAACTCCTCGAGCTATCTGTCTATTCGCAGTTTCGTCAGCTATGGAATGTAGCAGAATCAACCAACCTTAAACTAAATTCTGGTATTAATATCGAATGAAGTGAGTAAACATTATATTTCCATATTCTAATTTCTTCACATTGTTTCTACTTTTTTAATTATATACAGTAAATTATGCAACTTTTCATGTAGATATGTTCTTTCAATTTTTCTTGCTACTATAAACAACATATATACAAATTGTTATTTTGAAATATCGATAAACCTAAATAAAAAAAAGAATATTTCAACTTCTGGTTTATATAAATGTATTTTTCCTTAATACTCAAGAGGCTTTACACCCTGATGTGTTTACAATCACTGGCCAAAGTATTAATTCGGTATATTTCTGAAAATACCACATAAAAAAAATTGTATGAGGAGGTTATTTTTCATAGACTATATAGACGACGACTAACTACAGCAGTACCTATATTAGGCTATACTGGAAAACCATCGAAATTCATAAAAATGAGAACATTTTGCAACAGCGTATACACATCAACAATGCTCAATTTTGATAAGTGAAAGATCCTATTCCTACATGGCATCACCGTGAAATACTATACTGCAAAAGTTTAGGCAAAGGGTAGTTCCTTTCGAGTTAACGTCTAATTGATGAGGCAGCAATATCCGGTTTTCGACCGATGAGGGGGTTAATTCAAGGACGTGATCATGCTGAGATTACTTGAGAGCCACTATTTCTGACAGTTCTCGAGGTCTTTTTACCGCCAACCCACAGACAGCATGAAAACTGTAGCTGCAAACATTAACAATTTTCAAATCGATTTTTGCTCCATCAGATGGCTCAGCACAAATAAGGTGCACCAACAAAGGCAGTCCTTATATTCTGGTACTTATCAAATTTAATGTTGAGGCTCTGACTAACACCAAGCTACAACGAAAAGAAGCACTAGAACCTTGAAATTTTAAAGTATTGAGGTCTGACTTTTCCATTTCTCCCAAGCAACATGAAAACATTTTAGCCTCATGAGTTCATTGCTTATGGCACTCATTCCAACAATTTTGTTTCCATTACTAGTTTGTACTAGTTCTTTGTTGAGTGTTTGTCATATTCTTGACTTCATGATTAGGTAGCCAGATATTAACGTTCATTACTTCTTCTTTCCAATGGAAATAATCCCTGTATTTTTGAATTTCTATTGCCTCTCTATATACACTTGGAAAGTACTTTTTTGAGTTTTGTCGATTATTACTGTAACTTCAAATGAGATCATTTGAGTGCCTTCTTTGTTTGTCCGAGTCGACAATGTCTCTTGTGTTCAGAGAGACGGGTACATACTTGGTTCCGATGTAGACCGACCGCAGCTACAAGGAATCCGGTATACCCCGGATTATCTCGGGGTATCAACAAAAACAACAAAAACTATCAGACTCTGCCTGACATTTTTTGTCGGCCAAAGTATTGGTTTCACGTTGTGTTTCTCTAAGATTTCCACGATCTGCTCTGTAACATTTTTAACGTAGCCAAAGGAGTCCCAGCCTAGCTGGGGTTGCTTTGGCGTTTTCTCTCCTGGGTTGTATGGCCCGTTCGAATTATCCTTCCATTTCCTCCCTTTAAAGGCATTTTTCAGGTGATTGAGTTTCTCAGAAAGACTCTCAGGTTCATAAATATGTCGTGCTCTGTTAACCAACGTTTTAATTACCCCTCTCTTTTGTTGTGGCTGATGGTTAGAATTCTTGTACAGGTACCTGTCTGTGTTGGTTTCTTGTACTTTCTGTGGCCCAATGCACCATCTTCCCGTCTCATCACAAAAACACCCAAGAAGGCCGGACTTGATGGACTGCCCGTAGCGGTACCATCCGTCTGTTCGTAAAAACACCATCCCACTGGAAATAAGTTGATGACAAACAATGAGCGAAGAGTTCTTGGCAATGACATATCGACGACATATGTAGACGTTCCATTGAAGAAGGCTGATACCGAATATATATCAGATAAAAATGATGATGAAGATGTCTTAGGCGGAAGCAATTCCGACGATGGTGGTTAACTTCTAATGTGAATAGTGGCAAAAAAAACTCTGGTTTGATGTCAGGGGGGTTATAAAAAAAATTTGAATAGAATGAATCTTTCGACAACTATTTTTATTATGAATAGGTACACTACAAGAGATTAACTCAAAGTTGATAGAAATTTGGATGCACAAGTGGATTCAAAAACATGTGAACGGTTGCAATGAAAAATCTCGTATAATGTTATAAGTGTCAAAGTTCATTTCGGTCTGTCTTCATGATTATCACGTAAAATAAATATAATACTTATCATCATAATAAACATACTGTATTATTAAATATACTCATAAAGTCCACATATGTGGACCCCACATATGTAGCCCCAAAAGGGACAAATATGTAGCCCCCACACATGTAGCCACCACATGTAGCCACAAACGGGCTGAGTATGTGGCTACATAGGTGCTGCAGGTTTTTCCGGGTTTTGCTGCAGCTGAAAAAGCAAATGCGCCACTGGAATAAATGAAGTCGCCCCGGAGCGCTAATTAATTTTTGTTGTTGTTTCATAATATCATTATTTGTATTACTTTTTTCTTATCATGACAATAACAAGTAAAAGGAATAATCACGTGAAAAGGATACCAGGATGCATCATTCAGAGAATGTTTATGAATACCCATCGTTCAATTGTTCACGAATCGATAAAATAATATGGAAAATACAGACTTACATAATTGTTAGATGAATATCAAGCCTTAGTTCATGTACTTACAAAATGCACGGCAAGATCCTAGTGGGACAAGTATGTAGCGAGCATTTAGCCCCCCAGGATATAATATAATAGAGCGTGGCGTGCACTTGTTGGCTAATCGCTCATCTTGCGCAAATGCAATATGTAAATTCACTGAAGATGTATCTCTCCGGTCGTTGCATCAGATAGCACAAATGGCTGTGAAATTGCCATTCACGTGAATAGAAAAGACACTTGAATCGCAATGCTTTATGGGATGATATATTTTTATGCACAGACCAATTATGTGATGAAATGTTTTGAAGAGAGTAGAAACAAATTAGTTGATGCTATATATAAAATAGTCGTTTAGCTCAACAACGTGAAAGAGATCCTATCATTAGGCTAATTATAAAGTAAAATGATTATTGCGTAAAAAATGTACTCTTGACGAAAATCATTAAATAACCATATATTCTCAAATTTTAATATAGAGTGCTATTCAAATCCGTGCATGCAGATTAAACGATAGTTCATTTTAGACTGATGATGGATTCATTTTAAAGAAACGTTCAGAGTCTGAACGTATATATTATCTACTAAATATTATTTCGAAAACCACAACGATCAAAACGTTATATTAGTTAGTTTATTTTGAAATTTATTATTTTATTAGTTTTACACTTTTTCATCATTTCTCCCAAATTTTTGATCGTTTTAATTTTTATTATTTGTATACCTATGTTGTTTTCTTTGAAAGTAATCGTATTTATATATGTTTCTAATTTCACAATCATTATATATTCATAAAATCATATCTTTTATTAACTAACTCGTCCAAATATTTCGGTCCTGAGATGTTTAGTATTCCTGATACTCTTCATTAGAATAATTTTTTTATTCTGATATTTTCAGAAATAATTATAATTTTTATTTTATTCAGTCAGACACTTTAACAATCACAAAATTGAGAATATGGCATCATGTTTAATCAATTTCGATTGAATATGGCTACTTCTAAAACTGGGAATATTTCGCCAGTTTCCTTCGAAAATTTAAGGAAGGGGACATATATATATATATATATATATATATATATATATATATATATATATATATATATATATATATATATATATATATATATATATATTATATATATATATATTATACTATATATTATACTATATATTATACTACTCTCAGTCAAAAAATCAAAACTCTGCTCCACTTTGCCAAGCTTTCGCTTCTGATGGGAAGCTTCTTCAGGGTCTATATTTTTTTTTAGTTGTGAGTTTTTTCGCCATTGAAACACATTACAAATCATACAGTAAAAATGAGTCAAAAACAATAAATTGAACATATAAATTGACGAAGAAAGTTAAACATGTATAGGATTACTTTGGGTTTGACAAATGTCATACCTTCACATAAATGTCATTTTTCAATGGGTATGATGATTTCATAATCTTTGACTTTAAAGAAAGAGTTATTGATTGATACAATTTTTATTATTATAAAAATAGGTATTGTGGAAGTTTATATTTATTTATGGCAACGTTTTATTATATTTTCAAAGTTTCCGCCAATAAAAAAGATACAGACAAAAATAGAATCTTTATCCGTTTCATCCGTATATCTCAACAGCTAAATGAGCTAGAGTCGATTATATTATTTGATATCCAATAGGCAAAAGTGTCCAATTCACTCTCCATTCTTTTCTTAGTGTTTAGGAAATTCCCATGTAGAAATTTGAACTTCTATAGTCCATCCATATTTGAAATGTGTGATTTATGACATCTCATATATGATATACATTGATAACTTAATTAAATAATATGTGTGTACAGGGCGAATAAAAATTATATTTCATCGAAGTAAAATTTCAAATAACGTTCAGTCCCTTGACGATAAACTACTTTCTACGGATTCCGTCAAAAATTCGTCCGCAGTATGAATTTTCTATTAATGGCAAACAAAAAAATTCAGGGCACTGACCTATATAATAGATCTTGCATTCTTCAAATAATTCAACGATTATCCTTTATGTTTAATACGAAATGATTCCCACTTCAATTTTAGGGTGTCCAGTAGTTCGAATATGTTAAACAGTACCAAAAATTCACCTGCGACGTATATAACGTATGATGATATTATCATTGAAATGTAGGAATTCAAAGTGATATTTTTCAAAGGATCATCAAAATAAAATTAATAGAAGATATGATTAAATTCATTTGAAAACTCTTTAGGGGTGAGCTGAGGAGATTAAGCAGTTTTGAAGTTTCAAACTTCTTTATGAATCTCAGTTTTATGGAGTTTTCATAAGATTCAAAATTTTCCTATAAATAATTCATTTCAATTTCATAATCATCAATGATATCATTTATACCAGTTATGGAAATGCACAAGTGGTGCCAATTGTGTGCATATTATGTCTTCGACTTTTGAAAGGATGATTTCTCACGAATTTTGATTCGTACAGAAAAAGTATAAAAACAATTTTTACAGGCAATTGCATAACCTCCAACTCTCCTCTGATATTTTTCCTGATGACAATATCAATGAGAAAAAAGCAAAAATCGATATATCTAACTTATGATCTAAATACATTATTCACCACAAAAAGGATCGGTCAGGATTTTTGATATTTTAGTTCACCAGTTCTATGCGAATTATTTTATACTGAAATGGATTATTTTGACTGGGCTAATATATTCAATATGTATATCTGCCGCTTCAATTCACTGACCTCTCATAACGTCAAATAATCATACAACTTCTATCACTGACTATTATCACTGTGAAGAATTATTTTCAGATCAACTCATTGAATGGATCTTGATCATATATTATCAAGTCTTACAAAAATAACTGGTAATTCTGATTGGAAAAAATCTTTAATAGCTCTCGCTCGACAGCGTAATGACAAACAAACAAATTAATCCGGACATTGATAAAACATGTAAATGATAGGTCAATAATCGATGCAACTCGTTCGCTTGTTAGACCGGTTAGATAGATATTGAATTAGATGAGATGATAATAATGAATTATATACATTATAGTTTGAGCATTTGCCCGCAATTTCACTCACATGGAGATCAGTTGTTCTGTTTTCCCAGATGTTCTATCTTTGATTTATGAAAAATTCATTTTAAATAGAAGGTAGTATCACTTTCCAGGTTTTGGACCGTATTTGAAGGGGGGTTAGGTATGGCAGGTAATGTCAGTAGAGTCGTGGGTCACTAAAGATTTCAACACACTTATTACAATTTTTATCAAATCCTTTGGGCGCCAAGTGGTTTTTGAAACCCTTGCTGTTGAAAAAACACTAAAATTAACTACTCAGCAGTCCCCTGCCCAACAAAAATGAATTATTAAGAGTTTTCAAATATATATTACTATATGAAAACGATACTGGTCCCTACCTTATATAATTGGGTATAGAGAATATACCTGCACTTTACTAGAAAAGAGATATTGGCCTTATTGACATCTCAACAACAGTATCATAACTATCCCTATTACTATTGCTTTCGTAATACAAATAAGTAAAATAATTAAAGATTGAAAAAAGAATTCTCTTCATCGAGCTACTCATCCGGGATCCTTGTTTTCGAATGAATGAACTTTTCCTTTCAAACTGACAGCTCAGTTCGTCTTTCCATTGAATATGCTACATTGTATCTCAAATGAAGGTCCAGAGAAAATGTTTCACCTTTCCTACTTGACAACAAGCAGCGATATAGCACAAAATAAACGTCTCTGAGTATCGAGTCTCCTAGCACATCAAAGACGCTTTTTCCAATAGTCCAAGATCTCAGAGCCCCCAGACCTACGTCATTTTAGCAAAGCTGAAATTTTCAGGATTATTAGTACAATGTCTTGTTAAGAGGTATGCGTGCCCATTATCTTGAAAGCGGGGCCATTTCTCAGGTAGTGCGAAGTACAGGTAGATAAAAACCTTACTTACCTATGTTAATATTAATACTTAAACGCTAATACTTAATTTTTTTTCAACACAATTATTTAAAATTAAAATTCATAACTGCCAGACATTTTCCGTGGGTCATTACTTCTGCCAGACGTCTTGAAGGTTATGAAAGAATTAGGTGAACTACGTTATAGTAGCAAACCTAAATTTTATATATATTATCTTAGGTACTATTTTAAGACCCTTTGTATGCGGCCAGACCAATCCGAAGGGCCAATCATCCCCCAGACACCTTAAAATATTTGGATTAATTAGGAAGATGAGGAATATCATTTTTAGTATTATTTCAAGAATAGAATTGTAAAATATTAAATGTCAAATGTTAAATGCGCGAAGCGCAAGTCAAGTTGAGCGCGATCTTGGCCAACTCACAATAGATTGACGGAGACCAGCGGCGGCCGGCGTTATTTTTTTTAGGGGATGATTCACAAAAATATTTTAAAATTCAAATTTGTTTGGTTACTTACTTACTAGTTCACACGGCAGCGAAGAAAGTATTCTAGAGGATGTTCAAAGTGCTTTTGAACATATATTGGAGGTAACAGGAAACTTAATTTAGTATTTAAACTTTGTGATGTGATTGAAAAAGAAAAAAATGATTTAATTATATTTCTTGTATCACAGAGAATGTGTTGCTTGGAGTTCTATCTAGACTCGATTATGAATTTAGATTTATTTTTGTGGTGTCATCTTTAACCACATGATATCAATTTTGAGGTTATAAAGTTCTGAAGTCCATATCGGGTTACTGCTATTCACAAAGTAATTCCATCATACTTTCAACAGTTTTCCATGTTTAGAAAATCAATTATTTCTGAAAACGAATTTTGTAGCTACCACAGGTTCTGATTTGATTGGCCTATAAATCAATAACACCGATGAAAAAATCATAATCGAAAGGTCAACAAACGCTGTTTCCCGTCCACTTGTTTGAATTATTGAATTCAATTTACATTCGATTAAAGATTGCACATGGCTTGGTGCACTATCATAAATAAAAAGGGGTGTAAGAGTAAAAATAAAGCGATTAGAGTTGTTTGGCGCATTTGGAATTATTAAAACATCGTCTATTAATGGAAACAATTTTAAATACAGAAGAGGAATAAAAACAACTGCAGATATGTTGTATTCTCTCTGAAAATATTTCAGCACAGTTCAAAGCAATCAACATTTTGATAAATGTATAGTTGAAAAATGATAATACGATAATACTGGAATAGAATAATTTTCTATGACTATTGAAAAAATATTGTTGAGTTAGTGCCAAAATGATCTATAGAAGTAATGGATAGAAAAGGGCAAGTTAGCGTTATATACATAGATTTTGCAGAGGCATTCAAGATAATTAGTCACTCTATCTTACTATACTTATAACCATCCGGTGTGCCACAAGGCTCCTGGGACTCCTGCTTTTCCTCATCTTCATGAGGAAAAGCAGGCTTTTCCACATGGCTCTCATGTGACAATTTACTTTTTGCAGACGACTTGAAGATCTTTTCATCTATCACACAAGTTTAGAGAGCACCTTTTACCTCCAGTCTCAATTAGACCTGATAGATAACTGGTGTCAAATCCATAAATTGGCAATGAATGTTGAAAAATGCAAAGATTGTTTTTTTTATACGTAATGCCAATATTATTGAGTATTTTTATACTTCGCGAAGAAGCTGTTGAAGATCTAGGGTTGACGTTCGTCAGCAGGTCGACGTTCGTCAGCAGGTTGACGTTCGTCAGCAGGTTGACGTTTATTGGCCACACAAATCCTGCCGCGGCATCGGCTAGAAAAATGCTTGGCTTTGTTCTGCGCAACTGTAAATCATTCACCAATATTGCCGCTTCAACCATACTTCATACATCTCTCGTTGGCTCCAAGTTAGAGTATGCTACTTTGATTTGGTATCCTCTCTATACTGAACATAAGGAAACCTTGTAAAATGTGCAAAGGCGTTTTCTGAAGTTTCTTGCATTTAGAACTGATGGCGTGTACCCTGCTAGAGGAACAGACCACTCCACACTACTTCAAAGAATTGGTCTGCCTTCCTTGGAGCAACATAGAATTTCATCAAGTATTATTATCATATACAAAATTTGGCATTGTTCCATTGATGCACCCTCTTCACTTCAACGTGGACAGATCACTTTCTGTATACCTTTTACTAGATCCAAGCCTTTACTAGAATGGATATCTTCAGCGGTTTGCTCTGATATGTCCACGATATTGACAGGTATTTTGGTACATTTCCAGCCTTTCTATTCACTGGATACCACGTTCTGTTGACCCGTTTACCTTCTTCTTTTCTGTTGAAATTGTTTGAATGCTTACAGATCTCAATGACCTCCCTATGAAGTCGTGTGTGGTGATGCGTTGAATTAGAGAGAATAGCAGTTCTTTCATGGTATTGTCCGTCGCTGTCTCCACCACCTGCCTCACCACCCTCTCTATAAATACAAGTGAACAGGTAGCTCTCCAATCGTTCGTTACTGAGACTTTGAGACTTCCCTTAATCGTTCCACAATGATCTGATATGATTCAAGATTTTCCTGGCCGATCCAGGCTGGTCCCGAACTGTTCAAATGTTGTTGAAATGAAATGAAATAGGGAATGCGGCATAGCTTCCATTCCCTTTATCATAGCATAAACAGTTTATGCTTGAGGAAGCTATTTTATAGCGAAACACGTGTCGCGTTTTTTTTTAAACCTTTTTATAGTGAAAATCATACAATAAACTGTATTGATTAGTTTTTTAATATGGATTTTCAAGTATCGGCCAGTTTTATTCAAATATATGCTGTTCTTTGAATTTGTTGCTGTACCTCTCTGGCATATGGTGGTAGATTGGATGCGTCAAACGATGTAACTTGTTTCTTGAAAGAATCCATGTCATCTATCACTTCGTAATGTCTTTCAAATATCCGAACTCCTGCTTCAGTCTTGAGACTTTGGATAACTTATTTTTGGTTGTTCCACACATACGGCACAAAAATTCTTCGATTATTGGTGCAGTGTCGGCAACCAAAGGAGGATTCGCCAAGTCTGCGAAAGCTTTTTCAAACTTTTTGTTGCACATTAAAATCGACGAAGGTTTTTTACCTTCTTTTATAAAAACCTGGTGTAAAATAACAGCCGGTTAAGGCATGGAATGCAGGTAAACCAGCGCAAAGCTGAAAGCCAAGAGCACGGCCGATTTATGTGGCATTTAGGAATCTGCAATTGTTTCCAAAACCAAATTGGGAAGTAACATTGACACTTGGGTCATCACAAATTGTCTACCACTCTCATCTAAACACGGTGGATTCTTCTGCCAATTGACAGTTTGTCTACTTAATAATTATATATTGCAAGGAAACAACGACAGACGGTAAAACGTTGGTCAAAGTTATTACTTTTTTTCTGCAAATTAAAAAATATTTTTCAGTTGTATAAACACGATCTATTCGTCTGCCGATTGACAATTTGTCTACCTAATACTAATATATATTGCAAGTAAACAATAGCAGACGGTAAAATGTCGGTAAAAGTTATTACTTTTTTTTAACAAATTCAAACATATTTTTCAGTTGTATAAACAAGGTTTATTCGTCTGTCAATAATTCTTCTCTGTATTTTTAATACTGAAGTTTATATCTTACCAAGTTTTATACGGTAAAAAATGGTTCAGAGACACTGTGAAAAAATTGTTAATTAACTAATGCCTTTAAATTATCAATACCCCGGCAAACCGTCTGCCTTGTGAAAATTCGTTAATTTCATGTTACTGTTAGTCTACGCTGTGCTTGGCAGATGATAAATTGATTTTAGTTAAACATTTTTTAGTAAAATAAAAAATTCATGCTTTAGCCAGAATACCATTTAACCGTCTGCCAATAATTTTTTTGTGGGTTGCGTAACCTAGCCTTCCGGTCGCATGAATGGCAGACGGTAAAATTGTGGTCAAAGAAGTTTTTTTTATGCAAACTAGAGTTGATGTTTAGGCATCTGTAACATGGGAAAAAAATTCGTTCAACGCATAATATTGTTGCTTGTGGCTGTAAATATGTCCTCTGAAAAAGGCAGACGGTAAAAAATGGGGTCAAAATTTCTGTCACGGGCTCCCGGTCTATTAGTTCATAATAATATTTCGCGCCAATTAAATGATTGGAACGAGAAAATAACTTTTTAAAAAGAATTTATTTTACAAACTAGAGACGACTGTCTCTTACGAGAGCTACAAACAGAATGATTATTAATATAATGTTAACTGGATGCTAACTGCATGTCGAGATAAGGGATTCCTGGAATATCTCTTACTCAGCTGAATCTCCGTGTGAATGCCGTGTCGTGGGAACTATGACCACGTAACTCCTCCCTCCTTAGGCCGAAAAAATAATGGAATTATTTTGGCGGCTTGGAACCATATCTTCGTCATTGGTATTTTCTTCTTTTTGGGGTGTTTTGAAGCAACACCATCCCAGTATACGGGTTTTAATCCAATTTTTCTTAAAAGCTGCCAATATCAGGACAATTATTGTGATAGTAACTCCTGCAAAAACGCCAAAAATGGTAGTGTTATTTTCGGAGTTGTTAAATTTGTGGATTGGTTTCAATCGGTCCACTATATTGTTGATTTCGTAGAGTTCTTCAAAATTTAGTCTCGAGAAATTTTGTGTTTCATATATTGTTGACTTCTCGATATTTTTCATTTCAATTTTAGGTAAGATCAGTGGCTTGCCTGTTCCTATTTTCACGTTGTTGGTGAAAATCTTGTTTCTCACTTCAATTTGGCAATTTTTCGGGATCTTGACTAGGGTGGGCGCTTTTATTTCCAAATATTGATCGGTTTTACACTTGGAAAATATTCTTTCGCTCTGTATCGGAATTACCAGGATTTCTTCTTGAGTGATTTGTTCGATAATCGACTCTGCCACATTGATTGGAAGAGGCTGACAATTATCGGCGACTTTGCCTTCGATCAGGTGGGATGTGCATTGGTCTTCGGAAAAGTAATCTTCTGGACAATAATACGTTTTCTCTAATACTGGGCATGGACTGTCTTCGAACTGGATATTGTGGTTTGCTCGTGCCAAATATGGGTATTTTGGGATAAAAATACTGTGATTTTGGATGATAGGATAAAGGTGGAAAAATGTAAGAACTTCGTTTCCGACAATAGGAACGTGTATTGCGAAAATTATTCTGTCATTCGAAAAAGTTACTTGTGCACCGAAAAATTGATAATATGTCAACATACTTTCAAATTTCGGGATTTTTGAATCAGAATAGATGTTGCTTAAATAATTTATTATTTCTTTCAGTTCAGAACTAGGTATTATTGAATTGTGTAAGGTATTTAACTTTGCAAATGTGATAGCATCTTCTAGATTATCGATAAAAGTAATCATATTTTGACAGTCAAGGGTTATTTGTGAGACAATTCCTTGAAAACTAATGTAATTTGTCAGGTCGCCAATGGTTTTTTGAACTGCAACTTGAAATGTTTTTAGACTGTTTTCTAATTTTTCTTGATTTGAATTCAAAATTTGGATAGTTTTATTATAGTGATTGATTAGTTTTTTGGACAGAGAGATTTGCATGTTTACCTCATCAATCATATTTTCTTGGTTACGTTCTAATATAGCGATACTTTGGTCGTATCGTTTACCATCATCAGCATCAAGAGTACCGAATAACCAATTTTCGATTTTTCCAATAACATTTTTATCATACCTCTTTTAATACGGATATGGGGTTGGAGGTTTTCTAATTTCTTATTTGTCATTTCAATAAGATACTCGGTTCTGACTAGCAGGCTGTATGCTAATCCATGATAGGAAATTGGGTTATTAATTGTTCCCTTATCAAAATTATTTTTGATTATTTGGAAGTAGTCGTCTAGTTTGTTTAATTGTTTTATTATAGAGCTAAGTTCTATGTAATATAAAAATGTATGTTTGCTGTATATAATTCTTGCATTTCCCAGCTGTATGGGAAGGATGGGGTTGGTTATAGGGGTTATTTGAATATCGTCACTTTGGACTCGGAGCACGTGAAGTAGAAGGTATAGCGTTATCAACACGTGTATCTTCATGTTCTTTTACTCCCTGTAACAAAAGTTTTTTTTGAAATTTTTGGTTTTCTGGCTATTGTTTTGTGGTAGGTGCCTTTATTTGTTTTGAGTTTTATATCGGTCTCTTCAATAATTTCAGTTTTCTTAAATTTCGGTCGATCTTTATTTCGCGCCTTTGTTCGAATATACGCAACTTGTTGATTTGCAAACTCTGGGGGTTCATTTCGTTGGGTATTTCTGTTTTCAATGACTTTTTCTTTAGTGTGTTCAACTTTTGCGTTCTTTTTAAGACAACTTGTGAGAGGTTTTGTTAGTTTTGCGAAGTTGTTTATAAATTTTCGATAGTATCCCAATAATCCTAGGAATGACTTTATTTCTCGTTGTGTTTTTGGGATTGGAAAATTTTGAACAGCTCTGATTTTCTTTGGGTTTGGTTTTATGCCTTCGGGCGTAATAACATGACCCAAAAATTCTACCTCTTTTCTGAGAAACTCAGATTTATCCAGTTGGATCTTAAATTGTGCCTCTCGTAATTTAGAGAAGACCAATTTTAAGTTTTGGATATGTTCTTGGAGTCCAGTGCTAAAAATAATTATGTCGTCCATGTAAATCATGCATACTTCATTCTGTAGGTCTTTCAGAACCTCGTCTAATACGCGCTGAAGACTTGATGGACCGTTCTTAAGGCCATACGGAAGTCTCAGGTACTCGTAGTGTCCGTGCTCTACATTAAAAGCCGTTTTTTGGATTGAATTTTCGGCCATCTCGATTTGATGAAAACTGCTTGCCAAATCGAGGGTGCTAAAGTACTGAGCTCGTCCCAGTTTATCTAAAATGTCGTTTATGTTTGGGAGTGGGTAACGATCACTAATGGTTTTATCATTAAGTTTTCGATAATCGACTACCACTCGCCATTTTGGCTTCCCGGAAGCATCCATCTTTTTTGGAACTATCCAGACCGGGGAAGACCAGGGACTACAGCTTGGACGTATTATATTTTTTTCAAGCATGTCTTTTATTTGACGTTGAACTTCGCTCTTATGAACGTATGGATACCTGTATGGTCTGGTATGTATGGGTATTTCGTCTGTGGTCTTGATTTCGTGTTTGACTTTGGAGGTGAATGTTAATTTATCTCCGGGTTTCAAAAATATGTCTGAAAATTCTTTACAGAGTTTCAGTATAGCATTTGTTTCTTCCTTGTTCATGTGGTCTGTACGTATCAAATCAGCGATATTAATTTTGGTTGCCAGTTTAGGTGAGTCCGTCCCTGTATTTTCGAAAGTTTCATAAGAATACATTTCGAAAGTAGAGGATTGAAAGCTCTCTACAGGAAGTGGTTGTATCAATTTCACTGATATTGTTCTATCGGTGGGGTTTTGTACTTCCATAAGGGCGTAACCATTTTTTGAAGTTGTCAATATTTGCGGAATGAAAAGATCATTGAGTGTTCCCTCAAGGGTAAGAATTTCACCTTCAGGAACTGTGACAGGCAGATATTTAAGTACTCTTTCTTGTGGGTTGACAGAGAAAGAAAAACTCGTATCTGTAGACTGTCTGAACTTGAAAGGAATTTCAACATGATTTCCTATCAGTCTCTTATTTACAAGGTCTATATTCAGATGCATATTTATCAAGTCTGATAATCCTAAAACTCCGTCAAAGTAATCGTGGAAATCAAATAAAATAAAAGTAATTTCATAGTTTGTGTTGAACTCTGGAAAAGCAGGTATCGAGGCTTGGTACCTTACTTTCTGACTTCCTAAAGCCGTTTTGATAATAGTATTTGAGTGATAAATTTTGTTTGGGAATAATTTTTCAATAATAGATGGTTTAATAATCGATCTTGAACTTCCAGTATCGATTAGTAGTTTAATAATTTTATTTTTGTGACTAACTTCGACATAAGGTAATGCATTGTTACAAAATGCATTGATTTCGGCTAAGTATGATCTTCGAATTGGGGTGTTAAATGAAAATTTCCAGTTTCATCACAATCTATGTCGCTTAAGTATTCATTCTGAAAATTTGGTTCGTTTTCTGAATAAACAGCATTTTCTGAAGTGTATGCTTCTTCACTGAGGTTGGGATTGTCATAAAATTGTTGATCAGTGTCATTATATTGGGAAAATTCATCGTATTCGTTAGAAAATAATTCCTCAGATATAAAATTCGGTTTTTGACTTGCGGTAAACATTTTTTGAGGGTTTCGGTAGTTATTAGGGTTCCTAAAAGTGTTGTTTTGTTGAGAAAAAGGTCTTTGAGACATTTTTGTTGGGTTTCTTGATGTAGTGGACATGGGTTCCGGTTTCGGTAATTGATTAGGTGGAATATTTTTTGGTTTAAAAACATTCTGAGGAGGTCCGAAAACTTCTCGGTTTGTAGGGTATCTTTGCGGTGGTAATTGTCTAGGTTGGATATTAATTGGTTGGCTAGGCCAATTAGGTCTAGTTGAAAATTGTGGATTGAAAAAATGTTCATTTTTTGAAAAATAATTTGGGTTAGAGAAATTTTCGTTTTGAAAATTTTGTCTTTGAGGTTGTATAAATCTAGGGCCATTTTGGTTGACGTTTGGTATGATGGATTGTCTACCGAAAGTATTGAACTTTGATTTATAATCGTTTAACGAACCATACATTTTTTCAAAATTTTCGAACTCGTTTACGTATGCTATGGCGTCTTCCAGTGAGGCTGGCTTTTTGAGATGCATATTATTTCTCAAAATACCAGGACAACCAGCAATGAAAGTACTGAGGGCTACTTTATCGTAGTGAGTTGTTTGGTAAAGTTTTTCTTCTGGAGTTAAGTCTGGGTTGTTACTGACTCTTTGAACTACATTACTTTTGATTAATTGAATTCTACTACCGAAAGTCATTAGGTCTTCTCCTCTATGGGGTCGACTTCTAGTTAATTCTTGAACTAAACAGTCCAAATCTCTCCTATCCGAAAAACATTGTTTCAGAGCAGATTTTAAGGCGTCCCAAGTATTAAGTTCGGTTCTGTTACCAACCATATACTCGGCTTTACCTGTCAATTTTTCTTGAATACATTCAAGAACGTGTTCATTAAGTGAAGCATCATTAAACACATTGTACGCGTTAACTATAGCATCGCATCTACTGATAAATTTGTTCAATGTATTGCTATCACCATCAAAAGTTTTTAAATTGTTAATTCTAGATTTGAAAAGGTTCCAATTTATTTGAGTTGGTTGGGGCGGAACTGGTGGAACCATTGTGGGTTGAAAAGTATTATCAAAATTTTCAGTATTATTTGCTGAACTTTCTTGAAATGATAAACTATTCAATCGTGATAAAATATCTTCAATTTCACTCATAAATAAATAATTGTTTTTCTCAATAAATAGTTTCTTAAAATTACTCGTCTCGAATAGACAACAATTTGTTCGCAATGAACGGTACTATATATCTTCGCCGAAGTCCTTATACAGAGGGTTCGTGAAGGCAAGAAGGAAATATTTGGCACTTACTTGTAAGTTCCAGTTCCTTCTCCGTTGATTCCTTGCAGCTTCCCTGGGGCTCTGTCGTCTCCTTGTCCGCTCGTTCTGGGTGGTCCTCGAAGGATTCTTGTTGAATTTGTGCTGAAGGGGTTGAAACTCCACGACGCAAAAAGTTCGTTTTCACGCTGCACAAATCCTACTGACTGCGCCAATTAAATGATTGGAACGAGAAAATAACTTTTTAAAAAGAATTTATTTTACAAACTAGAGACGACTGTCTCTTACGAGAGCTACAAACAGAATGATTATTAATATAATGTTAACTGGATGCTAACTGCATGTCGAGATAAGGGATTCCTGGAATATCTCTTACTCAGCTGAATCTCCGTGTGAATGCCGTGTCGTGGGAACTATGACCACGTAACTCGCCTGATTATATGAATTTTATGACTATACTATTTTCAAAGGATAATGAAACCTACAATTATTCTTTGTATGTATATGAAAAAGTAATCGGACAAAAAGATCATTAAAAATGTTTATTACATTTCATCCACATTCTTGTGATAATGAGAATAATTTGCATATGATGTATGATTAATAATTAACAACTATTCAAGTCCGGAAAAAAATCACCTGGATCCCAATAAAGTATGCATTACTGAATTGTTTTGTAGTTTTTACCTATTTCTTCAAAAATTTCAGACATAAATGATAGTGTAATCAAAATTAACTATTTTATGATTTTTTTAGTATTCCAAATCAATATACCTACCCAATCAAAAAACATAAGAATTATTTTTGTTCATTTTGGTCAGTTGAAAATTCGTACTTTCATTGTGTAAACAGCTTAACCTATTTAGAAAGGTAGGTGGTTAAAAATATTATCTACCTTCAGGTACGAAAGCCCAGACTTCTTCCTTTCAACTCGAAAATAAGACATCCACAACCACCTTTTTTATAGATTCCATTGCAAACAGATATTTCGAATTATTCTGTGTCCTATAATGATTTTCAACATCAGGATATTTTTATAAAAACCGATTTTGAATGACTTTCTGTAATTCGTCCGCAAGTGACTGATATGCAGTAGTTCTAAAGTTCAAAAATAACATCAGGTAGTTCAAGTTCATGACAGATGTAATAAAGGAATCATGAATAAAATAAGTAGAATAGTACTATGAGTCAGTCGAGATTTCGAGACACCATTTTCGTCCTCGCAGTCAACGCATATACCACTGTAGATGTCTGCTGGAGTAGTAAACTAAACAATTGGTCCTACAAGTTCTCTCTAAAAGTAGGATAGTTATGAGAAAATAGTGGAGAAACTAAACCGTGAAATAGACCTACCAGTGGCAAAAGGCACAAGGAGCTAGATTTAGAAAAACACGAGATACCAATTATATCAACCTTGAACATAGTCGAAGATGTGCTTCAACCCACCCGTTTTAGGAATCACTTGTTAAAAGGTGAGACCTCGTTAGTCCTTAGCTCGCACAAATTTCGACTTCTGAGGGTTGTCGTTCGTAGGGGTGCGATAGCTGGTTAACCGAAAAACATATTTTAAACAAACATATTTTAAATATAATCAAAATTGTTGCATATAATAATACTACCAATTCGACAGTGAAAAAATATTGAAGCCTTCTGACTGGGATTTTCCTATTGTTAATGTTTAAATAATTCCGAGATTTAAAATTAACTACGAAATAATTTATTACCTGTCACGATATGTTTGCTTGTTGACACACCTGTCTTTACAACTTTTACCCACATACAAGTGTTCACTCACCAAGGACTTTGGGTTGATAACGCATCTAAGACAGTTGGTTAAATGCTTACATTCGAAAATTTAATATACAGCGAAATGGTGAGAAACTACCAGTTTAAATTCATTGAGGTAGTAGTGAAATTTTTATTTTCAATTTTTTTATGTTTTTGTATATATAAAAAGGAGAAGAATTCGTGACTGGCTTTAATATAAATCAATTTATTTTCTGAGGTTGCAGGCGGATTAGTAGGGCTGTTACAAAGAAGATTCTTTGTTATCTGTAAAACTTTCAGTGAATGTATTACCTTCGTCGGAACAACCAAAATAAATTACAAGATACCTTTTTTTATCTTTTATACTTATAAATGAGAAAGTCACTCACTTAACACTCACTCATTCATCTCTGTTTCTCCGTACTGGTGAGCCCTAGACAGCTAAAATTTGGTATAAAAGTATAAGATGCGAACTAAGAAAGGATTTTCAAATATTCCAACTAGAGATTCCCCCTGTGGGGGTAAAAGGGGCGCGTTTACATATGAAAATTACCTTTTTATTTCTGTACCGCTATATTTTCTGAGGCTGAAATTTTGTATGTAGGTTCGATTTATGTTGTAGATCTGCAATAAGGAAAGATTTTCAAATATTCCATGCCGTTAAATTTCCGGTGTGTATATTTAGTATTAGCATTGCATCCGTGCGAAGCCGAGGCGGTTTGCTAGTACATATATAAATATGGAACACTCACCAATGAGAAAATGATAAAAAAACCGGAAGAAAACGAATAGAAATAAAAAAACATATTTTTTTTTATAAATAAGTCTAATTTCAACAGAGTGACATATGGGAATATTCTGAATACTAAGTGATTTTCTCTTAGCCTTCTCAAATTGAAGTAAGAATGTATACATTTGGCTCCAATTGTTAGGATCTGTTTTCTTGTTCATGAACTGTTCTTCGTTATTGATGTGGGTCATTTCTAGAAATGTTCTTTTAGTTAAATTGGTTTCCCTATCTAATACTTCTGTGTTCTCCAAATCCTCCTTATTGAAGTGCTCACTCAATGCACTAGAATCAACGTTTCGTCGGCAGTAGCTTTGGTGTGAAGTTATGCGACTGATAAGAGGCCTAGAAGTCTGTCCTACATATGTATGGATTATTACAAAATCTTAGGATTTAGAAGCGGCATTCGGAAAGTACTTCGATCAATTCGAGAAAACAGTAGCGTTCCGGAAAAACCATATTTGTTGTTCATGGAAGAATGATTGCACTTGTCGATGTGTACATGTGAAACTGGCTAAAACGTCGTCCACTTATAATGTATCAATAAACTGAAAGTTGGGTGTTGTCGAATTAGAGGATTTGGAGGATAACCCATTATGAGGCCTTCTTTGTTGTGATATATGATTAGATTAGGTCCACCGCAACCCGCAAGGGTTTATTGTGGCCCACACCTATTCATACTCGGCCAAATAGACTCAGCCGAAAGTCCGAGTCTCTCCATATGATGATTCAAATAACAGTGACCTGTAAAAAGGCCTGTTAGAGCGCTCGTACACGAGCCACATTTTGCGGTCGGATCGACCACACAATTGCAGTCGCGTTCCAGCGAACTCAAGCCGCCCATAAGAAATACTGTACTACACGTACATGGGCGTTCACAAAAGTCAAAACGGGCGTCTGCAGTCAACTTGCTGCTGATCTCCGCCAAGATGTCATCGCGGCATCCGCCGTACACTAACCACAAACTTGCAATCGTACCCAACCGCGTACACCGTCGTGTACTTTTCCTCATATTGGTCTCACAGCATTCAATTTTGATGTCGGTTGCCTCAACTGCAAGTACGGTTTATATGACCTCAAGTCGACCTTAAAAATGTGGTTGGGTCAACCGCGAAGTGCAGTCAATGTGGACACAATGTTGTGGTTGCCTCAACTGCAAATATGTGGTCCGCGTACGGCCGGACTTAGATATCGTAATTCATCCCTACTGTAGTCCAACAACTGTTCGGTATCAAACTTCGAAGGGTGAATACAAGCCTTAAAGTGAGCCAATCCTGGACGATTTTGCCAGAAATCCATGAATCTTCTTACCATCCAGGTGTTCAATCTTTGTTTGGCAAAGCCTGAAGCGATGCCAATGACAGGTTCTGGTCAGATGAAACTGCTTCGTGATATATGGTGCTATTGAAATCAAAATAATTTTGGCCTATTCATATGGATAGTAGAGTGATGATACTTGAACGAATTAAGGGGTTTGTATGATTTTCAAGTAGCATTCCATCTATGCGTTAGTACGACCCTTCTGGAGAAACGCTTGAGAATAAATTCATGACATCGAACGAAACATATTTGAAATTATGTGGAAGTTGAATGATTTCGCAATTTACCATAAATCAACCTACACAGCCACATTCATCAACAACTATTCTAATCACCGTTTTAAAACATAAGCTAGCAGCTCTTCTACAGCATGATCTATAGACTCATTAGTATCCCTACGTCAACAGATAATTTTAATTAAGAACGAAACATCATATCCTCGACGAAAAACTATTCAAGTAAGCCGTTGAACAGGTATACTTTCACATCAAAGATAATACAAACACTTCAAAACGTTGCCATATACGGGAAAGGCATCAGAAAATAACAGTAAACTGCTAGCTGAACAGAAAATCAGCATAGCATACATGACTGATAAAACCTTAGGTAGATATATAAAAAGAAATGAATCCAACATCGACAATGACAACAAATCGAGTGTCTACAAGCTGAAATTTGCTTTGTGCCTAAAAGTTTGTATTGGAAGAACATCTAGAAATTTCAAAACCAGAATCTCTGAACACAAAGGAAGTTTTGAATCGAAGAAAACCATGGTTCTGACATGAATAACGACGTACTACATATAGAAAATGAAGAACAAAAATTAGACTTGCTGGAATACCTGGAAATTTTCTTTTGAACGACCAACAAGGAATTAATATCAATTACTCTTAAATTGGTTATCATGAAAAATTCACTAGAATTAGTGAAATGATTAGTGACAATCATTTTTACCTGATTTGTACGTGCTGAATACCTTGTCTTATAACGACCTTTTTACATATAGTCAGTGGGCATACTTGAAGACTAGCTATAAATCAAAGCATCTAGAGGAACAATTCGTTCAGGCCAGTCTGTAGGTTACACTGTAGGTTAATGGACTAACACCCATCAGGAAGTTGAGACTGGCCTAAACGGATTGTCCCTTTAGATGATTTGATTTATAGCCAGCCTTCAAGTATGCCCATATGTGAAAAGTTTTCTTTCCTTATACGAGGGCAAATTTTGGATATGCGGTTGGTTACCTCGTTCACAGGCAGATGAGGCGATGACAAACCTGTTGTTTGTTGTCCGCTTCAGCCTAGTTCGAAGAATGATACTCTGAAGGAATTCGATTTTGAATTATCGAAAATCTTCGACTTTATGTTTATGATAAGACACTACCTTGCTGACCAGTGGCCAAACAGCCCGAAACTGGTCTGCAAGTGTGTTCCAATATTTGACAATCTATTGCGGCATCGCCAACAGCATATGCAGGAATAACTTCAGTGAAGAATCCTGCACTGACACCTGTCGGATATAATCCAACGCCCTTCGTGGTATTAGCCAGGGGAGTAGTTGTTTTCTGATGGGTGTCAGTCCATTAACCTACAGTGTAGGGAGTTGAGAATGTCCTTAACGAATTGTTCCTTCAGATGATTTATAACTACCTGTTTACCAATTAGGAGTCTCTATTAATTAAGGTCGGTGATTTGTACATAGTGTAGAGTACCAGGCCATCTGAGAAAGTTATGGTTGTAGTGAAATGTGGATTTGAAATGAAATGAATCAATTCTATATTGTTAAAATTTGTAATCATCATCATGAATAATGAAAATATAAATACAACATAAAAAATTGATAGAACCCCTACTGGTTTCAAAAGCTGAATCATCCGAAAAAAGCAATTTATAAACCATAAACCTAATTGTAGTTTGCACAGTGAGATTACTAGAATAAAATTATGAAGAGAATATCGTAGGTCAGTCTTTCATTCAACCCTTCCCAGAAACTTGTTACAAAGGCATTCCACGAACAACTCTGTATCATATCTCAACATCTTTTTTAGAATGATTTAATCTCTTCGACAAATGAAAAACAAACCTACTATCAGTAGCAAAACTTGTTTTCCAATCAACTCTAATGGATTCTGATATTATTTTATTTTATCGAAAAAATCCCTGGGTTCATCCAACTTCTTCTGACTCCGATGACTCAGTAAACAACATACATTGCGATATACCTTCACGGTGACCGGGTTCGCCACATCATCATGACATACAAAAAACTAAGAGACTAGCCTTTAATGTGAAATAGCGGAATTTAAAATGAGTACCTGCAACGAACAAAAGAACCAAAAGAAAACAGTAATTATTTCCGCATGGATTATTAAGGTGGTACTTGTAGCGAGAGTGAATTATTTCCAGTAGTCGAAATTGTCTTATTTGAATCTCTAGCTTGATTGAATTTCTCATGTTCCGTTAACATTATATGAATGTAAGAAAATATCCAAGTACTTTTGATCGCATTCAAATCATAAAACAGTAGGAGACAAAAAATCGTTTTATTGGAAAAAAAAATTGACAAAACAGAAATCCAATCATCCACAATAACATCAATCACTCAGCACAAAATACATACACTGATAGTTATACAAGTAAAGGCATTTATTTGCAAAAAGTCCTTAAAATTTCTTGCAGAATTATGAAAAATGCCCATTCCATTTAAAAATAACTATTTTTATTACCAGTTAGAAAATGTTCAATTTTTGTAACGAACGCAATTTCTGCAGGACGAGCCTAGCGAGATCCAGCAAAGTAGTGTAATATATAAAATGAAATTTCCTATCGTGTTTCACACAAAACTTTTTTCAAATTCTGATAGAAAATGTTTCTATATTATTTTTCCAATGATGAGATTATCGATTCCACGTTTTTTTTTTATTTCAAATATTTTTGGAATTTCTTCCTGACGTTTCACTGGCACGAGTGGCTTGCTTCCTCAGAGGGGTTTTTACATCGCGAGTCAATATCTCCGATAACCGGATATTACGGCTACGACTCTTCAGGTTAGTTTGTTGTGCTATAGAATATTCACGTTAAGGAGAGAATGACGTCATTTTTGGTAATTTTGTATATCCAACATAACAACGTTAAAATTCCCAATGAAATGCGTTCAATACCAATGAAACTAGAAAAATTTCATTTTGTAAGTTGCTCAACTGATAGTAAAATTTCAGACTTTGTCGAATCGAAAAAAACTGTAGAACTGTCAGTCTTTCAGTATATTCAATAAGCCTAAAGCATTGTCGAAACAGTCCTAAGAAATTTGTATTTCAACTAAGAAAGTTAATAGTAAGGTTATTAGCAATAAAACAAATCAAAAGTACAAAAAAATTTGAAAGTGTGAAATAGTGCACATGTTGGCAACGCCGTAACTTGTCATCTTGTGACGTCATTCTCTTCTTAACGTGAATATCCTATATTACCTGTGTCTGTCATAGGTAAATTACGTAAGGAATGTTTATATTGATTCAGGTAGTCTGGTAAATTGTCAATAACTTTCGTTGACCCTTTTCTACCTGCCGTCATACTGTTTGTTATTCTTGAACTTCTTAGAATGGGATTCCATATTCGATTGAAATTATCCGTGTGTTTGTGGATTTCTATAGCCTCCCGTACCAGTCGGCTATGGTATCCCTGGTCGGGGGCAATGAGTTCCGTGTTTTCAAACAGAATTCTGTGGCTGACCTGTCTGTTTGGCCTAGTCTGCAGTTTCTTTAAAGCTCCTTCAGTCTTGTTCCCATGGATCTCTTGCTGGTTCCGATGTATACCTTCCCACAAGTGCACGGTATGCGATAAACCCCTGCTGCTAATAGTGGATTCCTTTTGTCTTAAGCGTACCCGAGGCTTTGTTGAATCTCCTTGGTGGGTTTGAAAACCGTTTTGATGTTGTGTTTCCCCGAAAGTTTTCCAATTCTGTCTGTGATCCAAGGGATATAAGGTAGATACGCGCGTACAACCATCTGAGCCTTCTCCGCGTTTTGAGCTGTACACTATCTACTCGATCTCAAGGTCACTTGAAGATTTTCCAGTTCTTCCTCTAGATGGTTTGGTCCATATATTCTTCGATCCCGTTCCGTTAGAGTGGAGATGACTCCTCTCTTTTGGCTAGGATGGTGGTTCGATAGTACGTGCAGGTACATATCCATGTGCGTGGGTTTTCGGTACACTTTGTGGGTTAATCTAGGAATGCTATTCGCTGCTCCTGTTCAGACTCTATGGTGAACTTGATGCTTGGGTGCTGAGCGTTCAAGTGGTCTAGAGAAAGGTACAGAGTTTCCCCTCTCTTCCCACAGACAAAAAATTAGAAAACTCTTGGGGAAACACAACATGAAAACTGTTTTCAAACCCACCAAGACGATTCAACAAAGTCTCAGATCGGCTAAAGACAAAAGGAATTCACTATCAGCAGCAGAGGTTTATTGCATACCGTGCACTTCTGGGAGGGTATACATCGGAACCACCAAAAGATCCATGGGAACAAGATTGAAGGAACATGAAAGAAACTGCAGACTAGTCCAAGCTGACTAGACCAAACAAACAAGTCAGCTGTGACAGAACACGCACTCAGTGAAGGAAACCACAAAATTCTGTTTGAAAACACGGAAGGAATTGACCCCGACCAGAGAAATCATAGCCGGCTAGTAGGGGAGGCAATACAAGTCCACAAATACACGGATAATTGCAATCAAATATGAAATCTCATTCTAAGGAGTTCAAGAATAGCAAACAACATGACGACAGGTAGAAAAGGATCAAGGAACGTTATTGAAAATTTACCAAATCCAGGTACAGTTATTATCACATCAAACTACCTGAAGAGTCAACATAAATACGCGTTACGCAGCCGTTATATGCAGGCATCGGAGATATTAAATCAGGATGTAGAAACCTCGCGCCAGCGAAAGATCTGATGAAATTCCAAAAATCCATTGCCTTCAAACCCGGAAAAAAGCCGGGACACACCTGTCATACACTCTTCAGATCCGACTTCCATCATACAGTCGGACGAGTGTCTGAGAGGGAAATGGTACTTTAGTCCGACTAGAGTAGTTCACATCGTTCCGATACGTATCCAACCCTGCTCCCACCCGACTCCGTTCCTGTATTCGATCATGATCCGATTGTGCAGCCTATTTGTTCTCCAGCTGCGGGACGTGTATCGCTTGGAGTTTGTATGATATTTGAGTTTTTTGTTTTCTTTAAATTAAATTAAAAAAGTATCATTTAAACCGGAGAAGCCTATTGAACAAGTCAGAAAATATCCAGTTCTGTATGACCAGACTAAAGAGCTGTACCGCTGTTCTCTGAGTGAGCTCTCCGATTTTCTTTATCTTCTTCTTTCAAACAGAGTGCCTTAATGAGTAAATCGCAGTTGCTAACATTCTTGAACATTTTGCTTAGAGGACCTTCCTGGATAGTGGTTGAATCGACACTGGCGACAGTGGCAAGTATATCAAGCCAGAGTGGTAAATCGGAAAGAAGTCGAAAGCATGTATGACAAGTGTGATTACCCACTGGCGAAATGAAAAAGTGTGTCCAAGCCTTTACGCAGCCGTTATATCCAGTCATCGGAGAGATTAAACCAGGATGTATAAACCTCGCGCCAGCGAAAGGCCTGAAGAAATTCGAAAAATCCATAGCCTTCAAACCCGGAAAAAGGCCGGGACACACTTGTCATACACCCTTCAGATCCGACTCCCATCATACAGTCGGACGAGTGTCTGAGAGGGAAATGGTACTTTAGTCCGAATAGAGTAGTTCACATCGTTCCGATACGTATCCAACCCCGCTCCCACCCGACTCCGTTCCTGGTCCGATCGTGCAGTCTATTTGTTCTCCAGCTGTGGGACGCGTATCGCTTGGAGTTTGTACGATATTTGAGACAAGTTTCTTGGAGTTTAATTTCCAACAGGTTGAACGCCTACATGGACATTCTAAAATATTGATAAGATTTTGTTTCGTGGTCCAGATGTGGTACGAGCGTCGAATACTTTCCTTCTACAGATCTTCTATTCCAAGCAGCATGTACCTAAAATCTTCGTTTTCCGCTGTTCTCTATGAGACATCTCCGATTTTCTTCATCTTTTTCTTCCAACCAGAGTGCCTCAATGGCTAAATCGCAGTTGCTAAAATTCTTGAACATTTTGCTTAGAGGACCTTCCGAAATATTGTTTGAATCGACACTGGCGAGAGTGGCAAGTGTATCAAGCCGGAGCCGGAGCGGTAAACCGATCCGCTTTTGGGGTAAAATCAAACCGGAGTCAGATCGGAGAGGTGTATGAAGAAGCCTGACACTGAAAACCTCGGCAGCGAAAGCCTTAACCATTTTGTCAATTTCAAGTACGTTCATCATAACACGTCAGAAAACGCCTTACACTTCATAATAGCCTGGAGACCTGAAAAATTTATGATTAATGATTATGAGAATGTATTCTCAATTCACTTCAATTCAAACTTAATAAGACTTGTTTTTCAGGAACAGTTGAGCCCAACAATACATTCGTGGTTCAAAAATTGAATTGAACTGGCCGATATTTGATGAAAATCTATATCAAAACCTTTATAGTTGCCTTAAAAGCTACAGAGAAAGACAGATGTTGAATCCCATTATGTTGTTGAAAAACTGATTGCTGTTGAACAACGAATGCGTTATTTTTGGGCACTTGTTTCAATTATATGATCTGGAAAAAATGTGCGGTTTCGTTTTTCGTGATTATAGTTCATTTTTGAAAGCGGTGCAGAAATAAATGATTCGTATGTATGCAAAAAACTTTTCAAAAAAACCAGTGTCACATTTACCAGTGTCATACTTGGTGTTTCATCACGTTGTTTCATTTGAAATAAAAAAGGGGAAATAAGGAGAGGAGCATTGAAATTATTAGAAAAGGAAGATATAAATTGACCAATTTTGGAACCTCGAATCTAAGAAAATGCAACTTTCACAGCTAATGCATCATAATCATATGAAATGCATTAGGGCCTAAAAGATTGAACCGAATTCGATCAATACTCAATATTCTAAATTGGGTTGATAAGATGAACAAACGTTAATTGAGAAGGTATAAAATATTTATTACTGAATGGTTTTATGACCAGGTACGTCTTCATATTGGATGTCGTAAAAGTTTTATGACTGAGACCGAATATAGACATATAGGGATTTCCTGTAGTTTCGCTTGGTTGAATCTATGATGTAAACAACATTTTATTTTGATGGATGTGGGTATGAAAGAAAGGTTATATCCAAATTGAGTTTTTCTAGACATCAGAAAACTGTCTGGATATAAAAAGGGGTGTAGGTAAAATGGTGAACTGTCCAAAGTCGAATATCTACTCTGGATTGCGAATAGTATTTCACACTTTTTTGATAGATATAGTATATATTTTCACAAAATATTTTTCATCACATTTTCTAGAGACTTGGGATTGCCGATTTTTGAAAATTTTCTCGTCAAAAATCAACCTAATCTACCAGTAGCCCAGCCTAGCCAGGTAGGTATAGAGATTCCCTGTGTATTTGTGAACGCAATCTAGACATGTATAATATTCTCAGAGATATACCGACCAGGCTTTAGGCTACAAGGTGTAAACACTACAGGGTGTCAAGTTTCTTAAATATCAACGATATTACTTTCATCCCTGTCGTTCAAATTCAAATTTTATCACATCCATTAACCATATACCATATACCGTGTTAGGAATCACACGTTAAAAGGTAAGACCTCGTTAGTCCTTAGCTCGCACAAGTTTCTTAATTCCTGAGAGTTGTCGTTCGTATGGGTGCGACAGCTGATTAATGGAAAAACTGATTTTAAACTTTTTTTAAACAGATATCCTATTAACAATTTTAAAAATAGATCGGATTGGTCCAAGTTCACAAATTGTGTCTGATGATTTTGTACAATTAAAATAACAAACATAAATAATGGTTAAAAAAAGATTACATACTTGAATTTTATGAAACATCGAGTCAAAAACCGAATTTGAATCGGGTATTTCAGTGATGCATATTTCACCGCCTGTGAGAAATCACAAGACCATCAGAAAGATAAAGCAATTTATGAAGAAGCATGAGAAGGTCAGTACTGGAAGTCACTAACCACAAAAAAGTTCGTATTCACGGGGGGAGTAAAAGCATCCTTCGGTCAGTACTTTTCTAATTTGCGTTTGAAGATATCTGGACATCTGCTTTATCTCAATTCGAGGGACAGAATGTTGAATATACGTATTCCAGTATCTACTGAAGCTTTTCTGCAGGGAGTGACAAATTTTTATCGGTAAAATATTTCTTTTGTTTCCGGAGTTAATACACGTGAATATCGCAATGCCTTCTAAAGCTGTTTAGATTCTTGAAAATGTGAGTCAACAGTTTTAATATATAAATAGAGGGTACCGTAAGAATTTTTTACTTTTGAAAGTGTATCTGCATGATGTTCTATAAGATAAGCAGAAAATACGTCTAGTAATACGTTTTTGCAATACAAACACTCTTTGTAGTTTGGACGCTTAACCCCACACAACTATACTACCTATATGAAATAGCGGAGCACCCCAGTGCATAATAAACTTTAAGCAGACATTCTCGTTCTAGCATGTTTTGAAGTGTAGTGACCACATAGACACATTTGTTCAACTTGCCACAAACTACATCGACCTGCGAGTTCCACGATAGGTTACAGTCGAATTGTGTTCCTAAGAACTTCACCATTATGGATGGCTCAATTGGCACTCATTCAAATGAGAGCGTTAAATGCAAAGGTGTTCTATGTTTACTATAAATCTCTATATATTCCGTCTTATTATGATTAATTATAAGTTTATTTTTCAAGCATCAGTCCTTGAACTTTATTAGAATTGTGTTGACCTCTTCGGATAGTCTTTCAGATGAAGTATCTGACACAGTGATGCAAGTATCTGCAAACATAAGCACCCTTCCTTGAGATATGTGAACGGGAAGGTCGTTAATGAAAATGAGAAAAATTAGTGGCCTGAGTACGCTTTCCTGGGGCATACCAATATTTGTTTTGAATTCCTTCGATGACGTCATCAATCTTGTTATGTTATCGTGCAAATAAAAATGATATTTCCTATATGGTACCATTTTATTGTATATCCAACAACGGTAAGTACTCGACTGCGTTTCTAGAGCAAGTCTACATGAAAAACATTCGTACACAAAAAGATCTTAATATACAGGACTGGAAACTAACAACTATGTTTTATTATTAATAAATGACACCCCTCTACCTAAGTTGAAACATTACACTATACAGTAGTAATTTGCAATAACTAACAACAAACATTAGGCTACCCAGGATTAATTTGCCATAATTAATCGCTCAGTTGTCCTAATTTTATCACGGGGTCTCAGAGATCTACCACTTTTAGTTTCATCATCTTCCATATTACCATTTTTCGTATTCACTAACTGTTCACTACTGTGAGTCCCCGTTTTTCACTTGTAATCTACAATATTTTCTTTTAAAGCTGATCGTGGAGTGAAAGAAACATTATTTGTTTTAGATATTGTATCTCATAGTTCACATATTTTTTATGTCCATAATATTTTGATTGATAATTTTGTTTAGATTTCACTACGGCGACAGAAGGTAACAGTAAATCAAATTTAGTTCTTAAACTTCTACCAAAAAGCAATTTAGAAGGTGTTTCTCCCGTGGTCGAGTGTGGGGTGTTACGATATTGAAATGAAAATCTATTGATTATTAAATGGGTGTCTAACCTTGGATCCTCAGTTTTACTTTTAATAATAGCATTTTTGATAATTTTCACCGCACTTTCTGCTTGTCCATTTGTAGATGGGTGCTTAGGTGCCCCTGTAAGATGTTTGATACCGCTTTGCTTTAAAAAACGTTGGAATTCAAAACTTGTGAATAATTCTCGAAACACCTTTATAGTATTCAAAGATGTGATATTTGACATTTCGAAGCCCTCGATCCACTTAGATGTAGCGTCTTCGACCGAGCTAAAAGTTTCATCTTAACAATACCCATATGTGCAACGTGTAACTCATTTAGTATTGAATTTCAATATTTTTTTGGTACTATTCTGCGATAACCCTACATGAGGCAATTCTGTTCTATTGTTATTTCATTTTTTTTGATAAAAAATGGTTTATAATCTTCCCCAGGACATTTTCTGGGCCAACCATTCCTGACAAATGACATTACTTTACTGAAGACTGGATCCACCGCTGTTTCTTTTCGAATTTTATTTACATCTATCGGCAATTCGGATTGCTCTACGTAATTTATATAAGAAAACTCAGTTACCTGTTTTGAATCGAATGGAAATTCTACCTGTGCACTCGTGATGGGTAACCTGGACAAACAATCGGCATAATTTTGATTAGAAGTAACAAATTTTATTTCATAATCAAAAGCTGAAAGAATATAGGCCCAACGTTGAAGGCGGCTGGCAGCAAACATCGGTAATTCCCGCTTGTCCCCAAAAATTGCTAGTAATGGTTTATGATCGGTGACAAGTAAAAATCGTTTGCCAAACAAGTATTGATAACATTTTTTTAGGCCAAAAATTAAGGCGGCAGTTTCTTTCTCGATTTGAGAATATTTTGTCTCTGCCAGACTCAATAGACGAGAGGCAAAAGCAATTGGTTTTTCAATATTGTTTTCATCAATATGAGAGATAGTTGCTCCTAACGCATATTGTGATACATCTACCATGAGCTTAACTTTCTTTTCAGGGTCGAAATGGCTAAAAACCGAATTTGAAACTAATAATTTTTTTGCGTTTTCGAAACTTATTTTACATTCTTGTGACCAGAACCATCTTGTTTCTTTTCTTAATAATTTGTACAATGGCTGCAAAACTTCTGACAGATTCGGTAAACATTTACAATAAAAATGTATCATTCCCAAAAAAGATTTGAGTTCCGTCACTGTTTTTGGTACCGCCACTTCCGTTATTGCCTGAATTCTATCTTTTGATGTATGTAACCCTTCTTTATCTATTACATGTCCTAGGTACTTTACAGAATTAAAAAAAATGAACATTTTTCCTTCTTAACCTTTAACCCATAAGTTTTTAAAATTTGAAAAGCCTTTTCTAGTTTTTTCAAATGTTCCTCATCATTTTTACCCGTTATTAATATGTCATCTAAAAAACACACAATACCAGTACCTTGAAACATTTGTTCCATTATATTCTGGAATATCGCCGGAGCACATGTAATTCCGTATGGAAGGCGAGTGTAAGCAAATAACCCTTTATGGGTGGTAATAGTTAACATCTTTTGTGACTCTTTGTTAAAACTACCTGCTGATAAGCTTCCGAAAGGTCAATTTTAGAAAATTTTTGCCCCCCCCTGAAGTTGACTAAAAAGATACTCTATTCTGGGATGCGGAAAGTGTTGAATTTCACCACCGTTAGGTTTTAGTATTGGAACAATGGGTGTGGCCCACTCTGAAAATTCTACTGGAATTAAAACTTCATTTTCAACCAATCTTTGTAACTCTGCTATTTTTGGTTTAATTGACAATGGTATCGGTCGGAGTTTACAAAATTTTGGCTTGGCATTTTCTTTCAATTTTAATGAAATATTGAATTTATTAAAAGTTCCTAATTTGTCTTCAAATATTTCTTTATATCTAAGAACCAAAAAAGAAACTTGGTCAGAAAAACCTTCCTGACTCACATCGACTTGTTGACTAAAATTAATTTTGCAAATTCCGATTTTAAATAGTTTCATTTCGTTTCTTCCAATTAGCGGGGGCCCTCCATTTTGAATAACGTACAACTTCAAGGAGTACGTTTTATTCTCTAAAATGGAATTTAATATTAAATAACCATTTGGTTGAAAACTTATACCTACATAATCTCGAAGAGATAAATCGTTTTCATATAAGATGTAATTCATAAAATGTTTTTTTGAATAACTTTTCTGAAATCGCTGAGTGTGCGAATCCTGAATCTATTTCGAAATTTATAGGTATATTCTCTACAATCAATTCAATATAAGTAGGTTTCACATTATGAAATGAATCCATACTTCCTATATCTAGCTTAAAAATATCAAAATTTTTCGGTTAGGTTAGATGACAAATCTTAACAATGAAGAAATATCGAAAGCTCTAGTAAGATCAAAGAAAATTGGGATCACAAATTCGCCAGAGTCCATTTTGTTTTTGACATATTGCACAAATTCTATCGTGCTTGACAAACCACTACGAAACCCATGCTGGTTGTCACCCTGATATGTGTTCAAAATATTTGTGACTCTATTGGCCATTACAGAAAAGCGATTGGTCTATAATTCTCAATATTACTTGGATCCCTTTTTTTTAATAAGAATTATAGAGGCTGATTTGAGGCTAGAGGGAAATTGACCCTGCAATACGGACAGATCGATGATATGCTCGAAAGATAGTGAAATTATTTCACTGGTGTCTTTAATTGCTGAAATCGGAATTTCGTCCGAACCTGAGGTGGAGCAATATTATTTTTATTGTTGTCAATAATATTTGGGTTTGTTGGAAGAGTTGTAATAACGTCTGTTATGGATAAGAAATTAAACAAAATATTTTTTATCACACTCGAAGGGTATGAGTTATCTAGAAATAATTTGAGTAGAATCTCAATTTTTTTTTGTGAAATTGGATGTCACAGATTTTCAACACTCTATATTTCATTTGTTTCACTAGATTCGCTTTCATCGAGTATTTGTGATAAGACCAATAGTTCCTGAGCTACAGGTGGTTGAATATTTTCAGGCCATTGTAGATTACTGAGCTGAAGTGGGTAGAGGCAGTCTGAAATCGTCAGTCTGACGAGTTGAATTGAAAAAATACCATTCATTGGAACGCTATCCAATATATAGAATATATGAAAGAGTTACGACATAAAATTTCACTTACACGGAACACAATTTTCATCCTCATGGGGGACTTCGAAGTTTCGAAATGAAATACTTGTCTTATTACCTCATCAGCACCTTTCTGAATAATTTTATAAGATGAAGCACTAATTTCACGATTTTATATCACGGAAGATATGATTATTCGATTCGTTTTCAACGTTTTGGAGTTTCTAAAGTAGTTCTACAGACTATGTTCTAACAACGGGTCACATTAAACTGAAAAAAATACTTTACAGAAAAATCGAATGAATATATTTTTTGAATAGCAAAATTATTTCTATTGGGAATACGAATACCAAAAAAATGTGAACACAAATTGCTCTCGCTACTTCTCTTCTACAAATACCTAGCTTTAAAATTTATATTCACGGCTGCATAACAAAAGTGAATATTATGCAGTATGACACTACCTTCACTCATTTTATGACTTTACTTCTAGTAAGTACTGAATGCCTTCATAATTTTCCATAGAATTTGTGTTGAGGAACTATTTACACCTGGACTAGCATAATTTATGAAGGTAGCCAATAATTACAAGTAACAAGCATTTCTTACGATTATTTTATTATTCGAGTTCCCAGAATACCACTGTATTGTGTTTTCTCATATTTAAACTCGATCCTGTTATTTATTCATATCTCCACTTTCAGTTTACTGTTACAATTTGTCGAAATAGGCTATAAAACATTTTCGATTGAAGATACTCTCTGTTGAAATATCTCAAAGTATTAATTTAACGTTTTCCATTTTAGTTTAAAAAAGTGGTAGACAAATTTTTTTATCAAATTGTCTGAATATATATATATATATATATATATATATATATACGACTGGAAAACATAGTGACGAGATTAAAAAATATGAAATAAAAATATACAAAGAACATCAAATATTACACCTGATATAAATATTACTATTGAATAAAATATGAAGAATATGCAGAAACTGAATATAATGAGAAAAAAAGCGAAGAGGGTTGATCATTGATTTTGACTTTATTTTTTTGGGATCGTCTGATTTTCCCGTTCAATAAATTGCAACCCGTTTATCCATTTAAATCTGGGTTTGCAATGACTGGTTTCTCCTTCTTATTAAAAAAATTTGAGTAACTTGAATCAACACCAATTGACCAAGCAGTACTTCAAAGTTGAAAAGAGTTCCCAGTGGTATCCACTCGGTGCTAGCTTCAATTCAGTCACTGAAAACGGTCCTCAAACCTTATGCAGTAATACATTAGACTATTTCTCAAACTCCAAGGATCATTCGATATGGTTTCAAATTAACAGAAAAAAACACTGATGATATGTGTTATTCAATAAAAATCAACAATTGCTAATTCAGTTTCAACAGAAAAATGCCTGAAACATTATTTATTGGATCGATTTCTTTCATAATTCGAGCTCAGTTCCATCTTTTCACAGGGGTTGGAATTTCTAAAAAATAATTAAGCGACTCACCTTCAACAAACAACCTGTTTCTGTACGAGGAGTTTTCCTCCTAGGTCATCGTGCATCCTGTCCTTTCCAGGAAGGTGGACAGGTCACTGGGATACATCTCCTTTATATCGGCAGGCGTGGGCCAAGACTCGCCGAACACACACTCTCTTGTGACGATAACTCCGGACACTCGCATAGGACATGCCTGACAGTTTTATCTTCCTGTTCACACATTCTGCATAGAGGTGTGTCCAGTAGCCCCATATTATGGAGGTGTTTCCCTAGTTGACAGTGGCCAGTCAGAAATCCTACTATTAAATATAGATTTTTCCTGGTCATCGCCAGATATTTCTTCGGCGTCAGCTTCCCGGGGTCGACCAGGGTGCCTAAAGAGGCGGCAATGCGATTACTTTTACTCCCGTCGTACCCTTTAATCCACCTCGGGATAATGTTATTATCTACCGAGGCTTTGGCTAAATCTTGGTGGCATTCTAGTACTAGCCCTGAGGTAACAACACGTTGTCTGTTCAAGGCTCATAAGGCTTGTCTGCTATCAGTGCAGATTGTTGGATCTCCGGAACATATAAATTACATAACCCGGCAAGTAACAGAAAATAAAATATATCTCCCTGTTCCAAAAACAAGCCAGACAAAGTATTCTTTAATTTATGAAAGTCAAAAGTTGTATAATCACATACCTTACGAAACTAGGCAGTAAAAAAGCTATAAAAAGTTCAGAAATCTTGTTAAAGATGCCCTTACAACAGAAGTGTACTACAATCTTGATGAATATTACAATGGAACTTTGCTCTGATTTAATATAGGTGTTTTTTTTATTGTTTATATTGACCCCTATACTTTAAATTATATTTTATACTGGAATATATCTCATTTTATTGCCATGACATGTAAACTTATGTTCAAAAAAGTAAATTACATAAACATATTGTCGTACACCGACCCAAACTTTACGCAGATACGATTTCTCCCACCAGTCACGACTCAGTCCGGTAGCTGTACTAGGTACGACGCTAGATAGTACATTCAAATTGGTGTATCAGGTATTTAAACAACTTTCGTATCAAATATTTCTTCTGAGGTATCTGAATGATTATGATAATTTGGATGTTTCCCAAAGCCCATATTTTTCCTTCAGTTGATTCTAAGTCACTGAAAGTTAACTCCTTGGTGGCTGTGCTTTCATGAAGCAGAAGAAGGTAGCCATGATAAGCACTTGTAAATCATTAACTACTTATTTCTCAATCATTCAAATACATGATCATCTTGACAGTAGAGCAAACACAAAGATTTATTTATGCTAGTCTACTTAGAATAATTACCTGCTTTTCAATTCGGGAAACCTCAACTTCCAAAATAACTTATAGTTTTTCCACAGATATTTCGAATTGCCCTTGGGCTAGAGATCGTTAATAGAGCAGAATTAACAACGATATCTGAATAACTGTCAAGTACCTGCCTGCTGGTTTTATCGTACATGTTTTATTTTCAGTATCTGTTACCAAATTGGTTCTTGGCTTAAGAGCAGAGTTGAGTAGTAACAAAATTACTTTAATACTTTGTCAAGTACCAACTTGCTGGTTTCATCATACATAATACAGGTTTCATTTTTAGAGAATACCAAGTAGACTTTGGGACTGTGAAGGCAGCAGGATATAAAGCCTCTCGAGTGTTCAATTTTAATACCCGCTAAGTACCTACCTGCTGGTTTCATGATACAGGTTTCAATTTCATAGAATACCAAATAGGCTTTTGGACTGCAAAGGCAGCAGGATGTAGAGCCTCTCAAGTGTTCAATTTTAATACTCGTCAAGTACCTACCTGCAGGTTTTATTACTTGATCAGTTGATACTTTCACCTAAATATAAACACAGTATAGGTTTAGAATAAAACATATTCTTGATGATGCCTACTTGGTTATCGAAACAGTTTTCAGAAGTTGATGTTGTCAAAGGAATTAGAGCTTTCACAGTTTGGAGCAAGAGTTTTATGGTGAATTCCAGGTTTTGAAAACGTAAAACGTGTCATTACATACTGTTATCGTGACATATTAATAAACTGAGTGCCTCATCTTGAAATGTTATTGTGTCGTGGTGTGTTGTGATGATCTTTGACGTGACGGCGAGTGTGCAGACTATTCTGTCGTGTCGGGGCGCGCTCTGACGTTATTTCGAGTCAATACAGTGGTGGCCTTTGGAGTAAACGCATGCGAGCATCTACAATGTTTCCTTCCGATTCGGATAGTGATATTGAAGAAAACCTTGCGTGTCAGCAAATATAAAGTTTACTTAAAAAGAGAAGAGAAAATATTGGGTTCATCCAGTAAATGATCTGAGAGGTAGTCGAAGCGAATATCATTTACTAGTAATGAAGAAAGATTTCATCAATATTTCAGGATGTCAAAAAATCAATTTGAGATATTAAATTCTATGGTAGAAAATTATAATAAAGAATGCAAACCCGTATTTTCCAATAAGTTCAATAAGTTCGTCCAACATCTTTGGCACAAATGAATGCAAACGACTATTCTCTAGCTAGTTAACGCGTGAGATTAGAAACATACTAGTGTGGAGTGTTCTGTCGCGTCATAACCCCATCATCATTCTGACGCCGATCGGAAATCGACCGATCGCCGTCACGACAAATCGCGTCCCGACACACTGCACTTTAGTAATATAATTCTAAACACAATAAATGTATGGATACGATATACTTGTGGCGCGTCACGACACATCACGACACAATAATATAATTCTGGCTTGATATAATTCCGGCTTTATCCATATTGGTGGTGAGACAAATGTCTCATTTCGAAACTTCAAATTCCGCCCTTGATAATGACAGTTTAACGAATATTTGGAGTACAAACTGAATAGAAAAGTGATTATTGTATAATTCACTGTTCAATTAAATGTTGTTTCGAATTCTTGTTTCGCTTTTTTTCCGGTTTGTATCAGAAAGTTACTTCTTTGCATACAATACACATCTTCATAAAGAGTTTATTTTTAAATCAATTGCTTTCTTCCTTGCTTTGAATGTTTTCCACATTTTTTATATAAATTTACTCAATTATTTTAATGTTGTCAATTGAAAACTGCTCCAATATATTTTCCAACGCGATTTCAAACATCTATGTCGATTTGTTATTCAAATCTGCAGTTTGGCATCGGTTATAAATGAACTGTCAGATCATCAATTTATGTTCATGTAACCGAAGCGTGTTTCTATAAAATAATAGTATTAATATTTCATTTCAACTAGAAAATATATTTTTAACATTTTTTCATTTATGAAATATTTTTTCTCTTGAGATATTTTCTGCTACTAATGATACCACCGATCATGATACAGTACCGTAAATATTTTCCTACATTATATATACCTACATAACATGTCCGTCTAAAGCTTCTATTTCAATCCTTTTATATGAAGGGCAAGTGAAAGAGGATTAATAGTGACCTCCTGACCTATATACACAATTTAAACGAAGTTAGTCTGTGTCATGAATTACACTAAGCAAAAACAAAAGATGATACAGGAACCTTGACTTTATACAGGGCGAATTATTATAATAGGTGAACATAAAAATTGTGAAAAAAATAACTGGGTTAATCGTAATGAGACAAAATATAGGTGAACCAAAGTTTTTTCATTCCGAAAAATAATTCAATAATTTTAGGATATGCTTGTAGCAAATCTGTATTCCAAAGCCTAATAAAACATTAACACCTGTTGGGGTTGAACAACTTCCTTTTCAAAATAACATTCCAATTTTATGAAAATCTGCTATTGTTGTCAGATCATTTTGGTAGTCATCGGAATTGTAAACCGACATCAGTCTGTCATTAAATTCTACTTTATAATTCCAAACATCAACCTGTGTTCTAGGTCTTTGCTGATATTTGGAGATCATCTCAATTGGAAAATGGAAAAGGAAGTGCTGTATACAGTATACTGCGAAGTAAGTAATATATTTACATTTTCGTTCTTTTCAATCAGTTGTTGATGTACAGTGGGAAAAGAGTGGAGCACAAGGAAAAGCCCTCAGCGGTAACTAACGAGATTAGAGCTTTGAAAAATAGAACTATGAGGCAAGCTAAATCGAATTTTGATAATTAAAAAAAATTTATTCAAATCACACACGTATCCGCATACAAACTTACATATATATATGGTGTCGATTTGAAAATGTACCACCCTATATATCTCGGCCTCTACAGAAAATATATAAATATGCAAAAACACGTCAAAATTATTTTTGATAGAAACATTGTGTAGGCTAGTTTATGATTAAATTACATCAACCCACTAGCGGGGACGGTCACAACCCAGAAAATCTTAAATAGATCGTTCAACCACCTTTTTAAAAATACTAAGTACTTACTTGATCTTCTTTTCTAGTTCTGTTGGAGAAATTAGGTGTAGAACCGTGAAGATATTTGAGTATAAAGTATTTTGCAACAAAACATTAAATGTCATAAATAGGGATTTATCTCAATAAATGTGTTGGATGGTTTCCGGGTTTTGCCGTAGTTATAATATCCAAACGTTTCGACTGCAACTGCGGCAGTTATCTTCAGTGACCAATGTCCAATATTTTCTAAACGGTGGAGAAGTCTGCTCTCAAAGTCCTCTCCAACATTCCGAAAAAAATCTGCCTGAAGTTCTCAACACGCAGCTATTATTATTCTCTTCAAATCTTCCATATTTCGAAGTTGGACTATATGAACAATTGATCTCACATGTCCCCACAATAAAAACTCTAAAGGCGAAAAGTCAGATAATCGTGGGTGCCACTTTATTGATACTGTAGAAAAATGTTCATTTTATACAAGTGAAATTTATTCAACTTTAGTGCTTTCCTTATGCAAAACTTGTATTTGCCCTACTTCATTGAAAACATGGCGATTATTATTTTTTGTTAGTAACGGAACCGGTTTCACTCAACTTAGCAACTACTTTCTGGACATATTTATGATTTATATTAATGTTGAGATATCTTTCGTTGAACATTGTTGCCTTTTCCTTTGGCATCTTCGATATTATCCATGAATATGAATAATTTCAGTTTTTTGTCAAACACCATTGGTTTAAACAAACGCCCAACTTCAACTCGCAGAACTAATTTTACAATAACCTAATTTTGGCAACTAGAAATGGTCTCGGGAATGATAAATGAAGAATAGTTTAACAAAAAACGCAATAATTGACTTCTTTTTTCTACGGTATGTGGCAAAATAGGTAGAAAGACCAAATTAGCGATAAATTCATATATAACGTATTCACCGGAATAATATGCTTTCATATTATTTTAAAAGATATTTGAAATAAAAGAACTTTAAACATTGAATTTTATGTAATATAGCTTCAAATTCTTTCATTTCAGTTCATTTCTTATAATCTTTAAATTGAATGTCCCTACTTAGTTCATTCAAATAAATCAAAATGTTTTTGATTCCTAAACTTGATTACAGTTTTCATCAGATTTTTCGGAAATGCTAACAAGAAAGGTCAAGTACGTGGTATTTTTGAATATGTAGCTGAACGACCTCAACACCCTTTCTCTTTGAGGTTTAAGGGGTTGTGTCCGCCCCCGGCAGAGGGCCATTCAATTGTAAACTAACCTTCAAAATGCAACCCTTAAAAATAAGCGTGACCTTTCTACAAATACGCAAAGTTTCTGATCAGTAACTAAATGAAAAAAAATACCGTCTTCACATAATGTTAAACCTGAATCTTGGTATCTAATCATTAAAACCGACAAAGGTCATGTGAAAGTCTAGTATATATTTGACATTTGTCTATTTTTCCATTCACAACTCGTGTATACATGTTCGACGTCTAAACAGCTGTACAAATATCAACAAACTTTGAAAGACCACTAGAAAATCCAATCCAAATAAGTAGCCGTATAAGATATTTATAAGCAAATAGTGGGCGACGTGCGTCTGTCGTATTTATGTTTAACACCTCTATTCGAAATAAGAAACGCGATCTGAGCGTTTATATCGGGTCTTCCAACAGGGCCGAACTACAGTGGAACAATACAACCAGTAGACTCTCTTATCACGTGATCCGCCCGAGTTGCTGGGGACCTTCAATCGCTCTTAGGATGAGTTTCTCATCCAACGCGTTCAGTGCTGTAGTATCGAAGGATTCGACGGTACCACGGGCTTCGTATTAGTTATAATAAACGGTCGGAAATTGATATTGTGTTTAGTTCATTCGCTGTTGTTATTATTGTTTTCAGTTTTTGTAGTTGGTAATAAGTAACATACCACAAAATTTTCTATAATATCTTTAAATTTCGTTTTTATATGAGCGCACGCCTATGGAAATAGAATAAATTAGCTCCGCACTTCGTTTCGAGGTCACCGAGAACTTTGTGAATTTATAAATGAAAGTAGTGGGAGTGAACTCACTGGTTGATTTTTACTATGACAAGGATTTGAGGTCCCTGCTGGAGACTGACCCTTCACAAACGGTACGTGTGATGCCGGAAGAACTGTGCGTCAGCTTCCATGTGGTTTTTGATGGTATAAAACATTGCGTTAGCAGCAGCCGGCACTGGTCAACAGAAGAGGTATGATCCTGCTCTACGACAGCGCCCGTCCGCACGTTTCACAAATCACCGTCCGAAAATTACGTTAGCAGAAGTGCACTGATTCAAACGGCGCTCATTTCGGTTAAATTTAACGAGTCTTCACGAAGATATTACAGTTTAGACTCATAAAAACTGGTAAAACTTTTGAAGCAACCTTATATCATCAGGTATATCAACAATACGAGTTAGCAAATTGTGAATCAAATAACCACCACTCCTCTCGGCGGAATTAGTCCAGTCATCATCCGAAGACGATTGTGGATACTAACAATCGAAACGTCATGAAGTAACTTGGCTTGGAACCACCTACTTTAATCTAGTAAGACGAATATAAAGTAAAACCATAAAATAATATTAAATTATACAGCGTGACTCACGGTCGATGGTAGGTTAGACGTTTCTGGAAAACGCAAAGCATGATTTTTCTGAAAATTTCACCTCTCACATTTCCTTACCTGTTCTATCGATTTAAAATATTTTCAGCATTACGGCGTTGCCACTTCCATCAAAAAGTCCTAGCAACTTAATTTTTTTAAATGGAACACCCCGTATATCAATACATTTTTGGAATCGCTCTGGTTTTTTAATACTTTTTTGTCAATAATGTCCTATACCTATCTCTATCTGTTTTCGAGATAAAAAATAAATTGTCCTAAATATGGTCCAAAACATAGCCTTAATTGAAATTAAGTACACCAGTACTCTCAATTCATGAAAAGTTGATATGTTGATGATAGTTTGGACAAACTCGAAATATTCAAATAACACCACGAAATCAACTCCATATCATACAGGGCGTGCTAAAATTACTATTATTTCCATTGTGCATAAAAGTAGTCAAAAGTTTATTTTTTCAAATGAAACACCCTGTATATTACTCGGTAAATTGAAAGATGGTGAAAAATGCTTCAAGATGATATATCATGTCCTTATACCTAAATCGTTAAGTTTTTTCAATAAAGTCGCTTCTTCTAGAAACATTTTTTTTTTAAGAATTTGGATTTAGGTAGCAGTGCAATTATCAAGCTTATAGCAGTTCGGTTACTTTTATAAGTAATTTACAAAGAGTTATCGACGGTGTTTCGAATCATCTAAAATGAATGCCAATATAGATTATTCAAACGAAGTTCTTATGAAATTATTTATTATACACATGAACAAAGTGATCAAATCATTGCCAGAACGTGTAAAAAATTCAACCAAATGTATCCTGAATTAACACCAATGAACGAGAGGAAGTTTGTGAGGTTACAAAATAATTTCCTTAACTATGGCTCAAAGTTCCCAGAGAATAACTGTACCAAAAATCAGTCATTTCTAGGTAAAAAGTAAGATTTTGTGGGCTTAAACATGTGAACAGACAATAACAGAATAGGATGATTCAAAATAACAAAATTGTAAACAAAATATCACATTTTCACAATAAATGCTGAAAATGTTGTCCATTACATTCTAAACACTTCAAAATGTTTTTTTGTACACGACTTGTGGATTCTTTTTCAATTTCCTGGGGATCCAGATCTTCAATACTCCGCACTATTCGCCGTCGCAACTCTTCTTTGGTAGGCATTGGAGTACTGTATTCCCTTTCTTTTGAAACACCCCATTAAAAAGTCAAGTGGCGTGAGATCGGGTGATCTCGGTGGCCAATTTCACGGCCCTAAACGCCTAAACCAACGATCGTCGAAGAGTTCGTCAAGTTTCCTGGAAACTTCCTGGGTGGAATGAGCTGACGCTCCGTCCAGTTGAAAACACGGATTCCTATATTCCTCTAGAGTCAAATTTTCAAAAAAATCGGTTACAGTCGTCCGTAATATTTGGAGATATCTCTCTGCATTCAGTGTGTCTTCATAAATAAAAAAGCTAATTTTATTGTTCTTCAGAATACAGAAAACATTCAGGTCAAATTTTTCTTGAAAATCCATTTCTTTTGTAACATGCGGATTATGATCAGCCCAAAAATGTTTGTATACTTCAATCAGAACACCTACCAAAAAATCAGTTAGAAAAGTTCACACATGCAGTTCGTGCTATTGGTAATATTAAATCCCTGTAAAGTTACTGACGATGACGAAGTAGTATTCAGTCCAACTGTAGAAAGTCCTTCATGACTAACCAATAATCCTCCTTAAAATAACGTGAGTTGGCGTATGTAGTTGTAACATATGCCTTGTAATCCAAAGATCGTGTGTTCGAATCCCATGGACCCTATAATTTTTTTTATTATCAGCAGTAACGTTAAACAAAAAAATAATTTGTATGATACATTTGTTGAAAGTGATTTTATTTTGCTCGTGAGTTTGCTCCACTTGCTGACGCTCGTTTTGCAATAATCCCCACTCACAAAATAAAATGCCCCTTCCAACACTTGTAGGTAAAACGTGAATAACTATTTTTTCACAAAAACGGCTTTATTAAGAAAACTTGACGATTTAGGTATAGGGACATGTATATCATCTTGAAGAATTTTTCACCATCTTTCAATTTATCGAGTAATATACAGGGGGTTTCATTTGAAAAAATGAACTTTCGACTACTTTTATGCACAATGGAAATAATAGTAATTTTATCACGCCCTGTATGATATTCGATTTCTTGGTGTTATATTTGAATATTTCGAGTTTGTCTGAACTATCATCAAAATATCAACTTTTCATGAATTGAGAGTACTGATGTACTTAATTTCAATTAAGGCTATGTTTTGGACCATATTTAGCACAATTTATTTTTTATTTCGAAAACAGATAGAGATAGGTAAAGGATATTATTAACAAAAAAGTATTAAAATACAAGAGCGATTCCAAAAATGTATTAATATACGGGGTGTTCCATTTAAAAAAATATAATTGCTAGGATTTTTTGGTAGAAGTGGTAACGCCGCAATGCTGAAAATATTTTAGATCGATAGAACAGGTAAGGAAATGTTAGAAGTGAAATTTTCAGAAAAATCATGCTTTGCGTTTTCCAGAAACGTCTAACCTACCATCGACCGTGAGTCACGCTGTATAATGATAATATGAATTCATATGAAATTAGTGGACAAGGAAACACCGTGAAGTTATTACAAAATATTGGACATGGAATTACAAAAAAGTTTGCCTCATGGAAGCACAGGAGGAACCAAATAATTCAATCTAAATGCTATATTCATTGCCATTCCTCGCCATTCTATGGAAGGGTACATTTAGAGAATAGTTAGTATGACATAAGTTCGAATGAAATATTTTGGTATCCCTGGTTCGTTTAACTGGAACGAAGTTCGTTGTGTTGGGGTATTTTCTCATCTAAATTATTGGGTAATGTCTAAGGTGTGCCAATATTTGAATACGTTTTGAAGAAATCAAAAGAGTTTACAAAAGAACTAATGACAGGCCCGTAATTAAAGTGTAATATACCGCTGAATTGTGATTTTATCGATTTATCAATATTTGTAATGAAACAGTTAGGTCCGTAGTTGGATAAAAATTGATGGTGGCCATGTTGACACGAAACGTTAAATCAACGATTTGTCGTTACATCGTAGTAGTGCAATTCGAACACAATAACCTTTTTTTTCCTTTTTTTATATTGTCCGGGATAACAAATCTTTTCGTAAACCAGAAAGATCATTTTTAGTTTTCCCTATATAAATCGAAAATGGCGAAAGTCTCTGTGAATTTTCTTTAACCATTGTACTGATTCCACGATAGTTACCATTTTTTATCGTTTAATCGTTCTGTTACGGTTTGTAATATAGTAATGTTTCCCCATGATAAAAGAAACGGACTGTATGTACTGTACAATATACTGTATTGTACTCTCACTCACAAAAATCGAGGGAATATTTTTACACATACTAAGATTTAGTACTCGCATCACCCAATTAATTTTTCGTCAAAAAGTTGTCCAACGAATATATTTTTCTTATTTTAGTATTCATCCTAGATGTATGTGACCGGCCGGATTCGAAAAATTCAATTGAATTTTCATCGTAAAATTTTGTTCAAATTTAAATTTAAAAACTTATAACTTTCCAGATTATGATTCGTTGTAACAAACTACCTGAATATTTTGGTGATATTCTTGTTCTCTCTTCTTGATGTCGATGAAATTTTTCGGTACTACAAATGTAATTAACAACAAATAACATGACAACAATTACTGGAATATTTCTTCATCACGCACAACACGTTGAATTTTAATCGAGGACGCTTACTGAATTCGATTTTTTTTTCAATTAAAAAGGCGTTATGCATATGGAGCTGTTTGAAAAATGTACTCACTGCAAGAGCAGGTTTCACAATTTAAATTGGATTCGAGAAGCTAGCGGCCACAAAACATAGTGCAAACTCCACTGCATATGTAATTTACTAGGGAAAACAATATCAATAATAACATATGAGGTAGTAACTTTGACCGAATATTCGATTGCCGATCTTTTTGTGGAAACAATAGCAAATTCTTTCGAATACCTCTACAAAGCTAGATTATCAGCGTATAAAACGAGCTGTAATTGTATATGAACATATTGAAGATTCCTACCAAAAGTATCAACAAATTGCCTATAAGTCACCGGGTAAGTCACTAGTATTGTTAAGTTGTTTTAAAAGTATTGTCCGTTACGTCATGTGTTTTTGTAGCTCCATATCTCAATTAATATTGTTTTCTACTGACTCAAGGTATATACTGATCGATAGAGAAGTTTGTACTACATACACCGATGCTGTTGATTTTTTCAAAATTTCAACTTTTTGTCTCTTTTCAGCTTATTACTATACTATACAGTACATTTCTTTAATGCCCCCCCCTTTTTATTTTTTGAACGAGTCATCTCAAACAATTGAAATTTGGGATAATGAAATTAATGCATGTATACTTTATTTTAAAGTGAAATTGACAGATGAAACTTTCAAGATGGCGACTGGGCGCCATCTGGGAAACAAAATTTAATGGAAAGGGGAGTCTTGTGACATATATTTTTGAAGCTCCTGACAAATGCTTCACAACCCTAGAATACAGGCTGATTCACGGTGGATGGCACATTAGACGTTTCTGGTGAACCAGACAACGGATCACTTTGAAAATTTAATGGAGGGCATATTCGGACATTCTCTAGCCAACTAAAATATTTTCGACAATGCGGTGTTGCCGCTTCTATTAGAAAGCAGTAGCAACTTTGATTTTTCAAATGGAACACTCTGTATATAATATTATTTTTGGAATCTCCAACAATTGCCCGACAACTTTTCTTGATATTTCCCTATACCTATCTGTTACCGTTTTCGAAATAAAAATTAATTTCAATTTTTTTCTTCGAAAATCATGACTTCTAAAAATGCCGATATCTTTTAGTTAAGAAGTACTATGATATCGAAATTTGGTTTGGAGTTAGGTGATACTTGGACACTTCCCACACGTCAGCCTAATCTCCGTTACTTCAATACAGGGTATTAAAAAAATACAGTTTTTTCGTTTGCTTGAAAAAGTTGCTGAAATTTGATTATTTTAAATGGGACACCCTGTATATCATTGAAAATTCGGAAAGCTGCTGAAATTTGCTTTCTTTCTATGTATATCATACCTATACCTAACTAGTCAAGTTTCGGACTTATGAACATTTATTTGTGAAAATGTCCCTTCAGAATGGTATTTCCATTCGGTATTTGGTAAGCAGGCCATGATTACTATTTGATAGTAGCGTTGTGACATTCTCCTAATAACATCGACATTTTCGTCACTTCAGAAGTTGCAAATACCTTCAAAACAATAGAACAAAACTATTCAAACGAAGTTCTTATGAATTTGTTTATTATTTTTGGACAGTGTGACAAAATTATCAGCAGAACATGTAGAAAGTTTAATGAAATGTATCCGAATCTACCGCCAATGAACCTCAAGAAATTTATACGAATTCAGAACAATTTCAATATGTTTGGATAAACTTTAAAAAAGCACCAAGAAACTTGAAATCGGAAATATTGATATGAATAATTATAAAAAAGTAAAACAATCATGTGGAATATTTGTGGATTTGAACGATCGATGGAATTCGTCAGGTTTCGATGTCTATTCTTATTTGCTTTGGCACAACCAAAACAATCTTTTTTTGGATGGGATCATCACGTGTGATGAAAAGTGGATGCTCCACGACAACAGGAGTACTTCCAAAACTTCCTCATTGGTAAATCTTCACCGATCAGGACTAAGCAAAATGAAGTCTGATATGGAACGCCGTTTTACTTTTTATTGTCACAAATATTCATTCCTCAATTTATTCAACTAACAATGTATTTGTTTGAATTTAATTGATTCATGCATTTGTTCCACACATTAAAAACGATTGTTCCCAAAATTTGTTCTACTTTGAATGACACTTGATTTAAAATTTTACATGAATTAATTTGTTTGATGAAAAGTTGCGAACAGTTATAATATAGATTCATTGTTTGAAATTTTTGTAAGTAAATGTTTGTCATATATACTTTTTTTGTAACTATCGAATAATTTACTACAATTTCTGTGAAACATGAATAAAATGGTTTGTTGATAATTATAGTTACATGAATTAAAACGATTGTTGATAATTTTAATTCGGCGCTAGCATCGAACGGATTCTTGCAGAAGCTGAATTTTTAAATCTGGCAACATGATAGTTTAGTGATAGTAACACAATATTCCGTCCTACCGCAGCGCCGAATAAAAATTATCAACAATCAATTTAATTCATGTATCACCTAAAAGCAACAATCAAAACAATTCATTTTTACAAAATACCGATAGAAAGTAAAACGGCGTGTCACGCCGTTTTACTTTTTTTAATATTCCTTTGAAATGATCTGAATTATTTTGTTTGTTGACTTTCAGTGATATAGGAATTAAATTGTTTGTTGATAATTTTTATTCGGCGCTGCAGTCGAACGGATTATTACCGTACTATGACCAATGACATACATATTATATGCAGTTATGTAGTTCCGCAAAAATACGCCCGACGTCAGCGCATTGTATATGTTTCCTTCTTCCAGAAACCTATTTGCCTCTAGTATAGTTTGACGAATCCTACGCTTCACATTAAAACCACTCATGATAAATATAATATTGTAATGTTTTCACTATGAACAACCTGAACCATCAATTTCTGTTCAGTTGGGTAACCTACTTCTTGGTGTCAGTGTCAGTATTAGGCGTATTAGACTATAACTATAAGCTGTGCTTACGTTAACTATGACGTTTGGACATCTTACGTTAGACACAGTCTACAATGTGTTTCTCAAAAGTCGCATAACATTTGCCATCTATACAATCAAACAAGATATACTAACCACAGAATAGTAACATTAACGAAAACTTGATGACATTTTACAGACACCAACCAAGAAAACTGTAAGAGGAACTAGTGTGACCAAAATCCGTTCGACCGCAGCGCCGAATAAAAATTATCAACAAACAATTTAATTCATGTATCACTGAAATGCAACAAACAAATTAATTCAATTCTTTCCAAAGGAATAATAATAAAAAGTAAAACGGCGTGGCACGCCGTTTTGCTTTTTATTAATATTCATTTGAAAAGAGCTGAATTATTTTGTTTGTCGAATTTCAGTGATACATGAATTTAATTGATTGTTGATAATTTTTATTCGGCGCTGTCGTCGGGCGTATTTTTATGGAACTACTCAACTGTATATATGTATGGCGTTGGTCATAGTACGGTAATAATCCGTTAGACCGCAGCGACGAATAAAAATTTTCAACAATCAATTTAATTCATGTATCACCTAAATGCAACAGTCAAAACAATTCATTTTCACAAAATACCAATAGAAAGTAAACCGGCGTGCCACGCCGTTTTACTTTTTATTAATATTCCTTTGAAATGATCTGAATTATTTTGTTTGTTGAATTTCAGTGATACATGAATTGAATTGATTATTGATAATTTTTATTCGGCGCCACGGTTGAACGGCGTGTTGTCGTACTATAAATGAACTAGCATGTTGCCATATGTAACAATTGAAGTTCTTGATAAATCCGCTCGATACCAGCGCCGAATTAAAATTATCAACAATCGTTTTAAATGTAGGTATCTTTCAAATACAACAAACTTTTTAAATCATCAAAAAATTTAATTTTTTGTCAGAAATTAGCTTTTTAAAAAGACTGATGAAATAAAATGATACTTGCTTGAGAATGTTTTGCACAAAAGTTGTAACCAAATTTTAAATTGAATGCATTAAAGTGAATGTTGCAAATATTGAAAACTTTCAATAAAATTGAAATATAACAATCTTTATTATTCATAGAAAAATATTTAGTATGGAAAGTTAATTTGTTATATTTTCAGACAAACGAAAGTCTATTTTTATTACCAACAATGTTTCATGGAAAAACTTTGACAGTCATTCAAATATATTCATTGAAATTTTATTCCCAAACTTACTTTCAGACAGTGAATTTAAAGTTTCATTGTAATTCAACAGTCATATAAATAACTAACATTTTATTGAAAGGTCAAAATTATATGTGGAATTGAAACGTTTGTTGAATTTACTCGAATAATACATTCCATTGATTGTTGAATTAAAATGTTGGTTTATTGCTGAGTTGAACTATATGTATATAGATTATTTTTCAGCATAATATATAATAAATTGGCGTTCCATTTTCCAATACTCTGAAACAATATTTTTTTTTCGGAATCAATAAAAGCTTCAAGTTATTTCATTACTCTTTTTTATTCAAATAACAATTTTATTCATGTAACATTTTAAATCAAGTGTCATTTAAAATAGAACAAATTTTGCGAACAATCGTTTTTAATGTGTCGAACAAATGTATGAGTCAATTAAATTCAAACAAATAAATTGTTGGTTGAATAAATTGAGGAATGAATATTTGTGACAATAAAAAGTAAAACGGCGTTCCATAGTTTGAAGTAGACTCATGAAAACGGACAAAACTTTTGAAACAACCTAATAATATAAAGCTATGTTTTCGAATTCTTGGAAAAAATGGAAAATATATTGAAGGAAAAGTTATGTCAATGAAACTTTTTACATTTTACGAAAGCGTTGAAGGGCAACACAAAAATATGTTTTTCGATTTGTATAATTCTGAGATACAAGTCAGAATTCTTAGATGAAAGTCAGAATTATACAAGAAGGGCCACACAAAAATATTGTATAATTCGGACTTTCATCTCAGAATTCTGACTTGTAAGTCAGAATTCTGACTTGTATTTCAGAATTCTGACTTGCAAGTCAGAATTCTGACTTGCAACTCAGAACTCTGAGATGAAAGTCAGAATTATACAAATCGAAAAAAAAATTGTGTGGCCCTTCTTGTATAATTCTGACTTTCATCTCAGAATTCTGAGTTGCAAGTCAGAATTCTGAATTGAATCTCAGAATTCTGACTTGCAACTCAGAATTCTGAGATGAAAGTCAGAATTATACAAATCGAAAAAAATATTTTTGTGTGGCCCTTCAATGCTTTCGTAACATTTCAATGTATACTTATAAACGCGAAAGTCACTCACTTAACACTGTTTCTTTGTACTGGTAAGTCCTAGAGAGCTAAAATTTAGTTATAGGTGCTTCTTAGATCTTAGATGCGCAATAAGAAAGGATTTAGAAATATTCCAATTGGGGATCCCCCCGTGGGGGTAAAAGGAGCGCGTTTACATATAAAAATTACCTTTTCATCACTGTTTCTCCGTACCGCTATATTTCTGAGGCTGAAATTTTGTATGTAGGTTCGTTTTATGTGCAATAGGAAAAATAAGAAATGATTTTTGAATATTCCAACTGGGGCGCCAGCCATGGGGGATAAAGGCGCGTTCATAAAATAAAATTACCTTTTCATTACTGTTTCTCCATACCGGTGTATTTTCGGAGGCTGAAATTTTATATGTAGGTTCGCTTTATATTGTAGACGTGCAATAAGAGAGAATATTTTTAAATATTTCAACTGGGGCGAGAGCCGCGGGAAAAAAACGCGCGTCCATAAAACGAAATTATCTTTTCATCACTGTTTCTCCATGCCGTTGAATTTTCGGTGGGTGTGTTTATATTTAATATTAGCATTGCAACCGTGCGGAGCCGGGACGGTCGCTAGTAACATAAAAATAGAAACTATATTATTTCCAACTGCAAATTTATCCAGTACTTGTTCCTTTCAATTTTATAAACAAGTTTTATTTTAAAAATTTTTTCATACAACTTACCGTTTCAGAGTTGCAGCTTATTGAAGTGAAAATTTCACTATTACGCTTTCACACAGTACAGTATGAGGACAGCCACGGAGCAGATAACAGATGTATTTTTATTCTTTGAATCAAGAAGTAATAATCTATATTTTTTTTTTTTAGTGTTTGAGTAGTGCCTAGATGATGACACTACGACCAGCTGTCGAAAGCGCTCACAGATAATTAAATAGAAGTCATAAAGCTTCAAATCCTTTTTGTGTCTCACATTCAATATCTGTAACGGAACGGTAATAGGAACAGTAGGGACTGTATACCGTTATGATACTTAACAAAATGTTAAATTAAATCCCTCAAAGACGACTTACCTTGAGTGGATTGCGACTGTCTCATCAGAGTCCTGAGATTGGTACCAGTTCTTGTGGTCGAAGCTAGTCCGTGTATCAAGAAGCACGATATTATGCGGTGTGGTAAACATAAATATTATCAGCAAAAAAAAACGAATATTCACAGTTGAACTGGGCAGTCGAGAATGGCGGACAATCAAGCACATAGAAAAACAATACAACAACACTGTTCGTCCCTTTTCATCGCTCCAACACACCACAGAGGGCGCAATCATAATGAAGTCGTTTTGAGGGTACAGGGTGAGGCAAAATTAAGAAAATAAAAATGAATATGTTAGCCGTTCCGCAACATTTACTGGCCCGCAAAATGCAGAAGGCATTTTCTAATATATAACTGAATAAAATTAATAATAAATATTCAAAACATCAAATAAAACAAAAATGCTGAAAAGAAAAGTGAAAAGTCGTGTACTATTCAAGTGGAAGTGGACACAACTTGACCAGGGGGCGCTTCAAGGTACCATGCGTTGTTTTAATTGTTGCTACCCTCGCGACTTGATCATCACCAAAATGCAATTTGGAGATACGACCGAGCGACCACTTGCATGGGGGAAGGTTATCAGTTTTGATAAGTACAAGAGTACCGATGCGAGGGGAAGTACCGCCATTCAACCACCTACCTCTTTGCTGCAAAGTGTGCAAATATTCTTTATGCCACCTATGCCAGAAATCCCGATGTAGGCGTTGTAATAGTTGCCATCTCGTTAAACGATTTAGGGGTACATCAGAATAATCAGGTAGCGGTAGACTGGAGACAGGTTCCATAGTTAAAAAATGGCCGGGAGTGAGAGTGTTGAGATCATCAACATCGGCGCTCATGGGCGTTAAGGGTCGCGAATTCAAGATGGATTCAATTAATGTTAACACGGTATAAAATTCTTCGTAGGTGAGGATTTGTTGGCCGATAACACGAGCCAAATGTGATTTAACGCTCTTTACTCCGGCTTCGCATAACCCATTGAAATGAGGTGCACTTGCCGGAGTAGGATGAAAAACAATATTCTCGTGAGAAGCTGAAGATTCGAGCAAACGGAGTAATTGACGCTGGGCACCTAAGAAATTGGTGCCACAGTCGCTATAAATATGGGATACACGTCCACGACGTGCAATAAACCTTTGCAAAGCTGCTAAAAAACTGTCAGTAGAGAGATCGCTGGCAAGTTCAAGATGAACCGCCTTGGTAGCGAAACAAACAAAAATGCATAAATATGCTTTTATTGTTTTCACACCACGATGGCGACTGAGAGTTATCGAAAAGGGTCCCCCATAATCGACACCTGAGTGAGAAAAGGGTTTAACTTGAGAAACTCGAGAAATAGGCAAATTCCCCATGAGGGGTTGAAAAGTCTTAGGATTTTATTTCCAGCATGGAATACATTGAGAGAGAACTGAATTGATAGCTCTTTTTGGAGATAAAATCCAAAATTGTTGCGACAGAAGGAAATAAGTCGTGCGAAAACCTGCATGAAAACACTTCTCATGAAAATATTTGATCAAAAGTATAGTCAAACGACTTGAACGTGGAAGCAACATAGGATATTTGGCAGAATGGGAGAGGGAGGCATGTTTCAGACGACCTCCAACACGTAAAATTCCCTCAGAATCCAAAAAAACTTGAAGTTTTCTCAAAGGTTTAGAAAAACGTTTACTTTCGATTTCTACAGAAAAATGGATACTTTGAACATGTCGAACAAGTCTAACAAGAGCGTTGTGGCGCTCGCATGGCACAATTGAGCCTAAGAATTTTTGAGAAGGTTTTTTCGAATTGTTGATGAAACGTAGCAAGTAAACTAGAACATTTTGTAGCGATCTGAAACAAGAATGCGTTTCTAATAAAATATCAATGACATGGTCATTACTAGAGGTTAAAAATACTGGAATTGATTTTTCCTCCTCCACCGGGGGTGCAGGGGGCAGAGAAGGCGAATTAGGCCATTCATCTTGTTTTTTAAGGAAAGGCGGACCGGTGAACCACATAGAATGTGATATCATCTGACGGGGTAACAAACCTCTGGAAGCAGCATCCGCCGGATTATTGTTGGTATCTACGTAATACCAATGTTCAGGAGCGACTTTCTCCCTGATGAATGTCACACGATTTGATACAAATGTCTTCCAACGGTGTGGATGACCCTTAATCCAATATAACACTATTTGGGAGTCGGACCAACAGTAAACACGTTTCAGATTTAATTGGGGTGTAATAAGATAAATGATTGATGAAATCAGCTTCGTTAATAAAACGGCTGCACATAACTCCAAACGCGGAATAGTAATTTTCTTAGTTGGTGCAACTTTGGACTTTCCACATACGAAGCTAACATGATTCAGTCCATTGGCATCAAAAGAACGCAGATAAATAACACAAGCATATCCTTTCTCAGATGCATCGCTAAATCCGTGAATTTCATAAGCGATTGCTTGGGAGTTTGTGAACATCCGCGGAATTTTGAGACTGGATAAAACGAGTAGATCAGTTTGATACTGATTCCAGATACGAATAATTTCATTATTGGGAATATCATCCCAACCAATACCGGACAACCATAGTTGTTGAATGAGATGTTTGCAAAAAAATGTAACTGGAGAAATGAATCCTAAGGGATCATATATGCGAGCTAATTCGGATAAAATTGTTCGTTTAGTACAAGGACGATTTGGAATTGCAGAGACAATAAAAGAAAAACAATCAGCAGAAGGATTCCAACGCAATCCCAAAATTTTCAGACAAGAATCGATATCTTCAGAAAACGTGTGCGGTTCGTTGGACAAATAAGAGGGAGGCAAATCAGAGAGCAAAGAAAGGTCATTGCTAGACCACTTTTGAAGTTCGAAGCCTCCTCTTCGTAATAAGGTAATAATTTCAGTTTTGAGTTGGTGAGCCTTTTCAAATGTAGGAATAGACATCACGAAGTCGTCAATATAGCAGGTGGAACTGAGTGCGAGTGAAGCGAGCGGAAAAGTACCACCTTCATCTTTAACTAATTGTTCAAGTGTTCTGAGCGCAAGAAAGGGCGAGCAGTTCATACCGTAAGTTACAGTACGAAGACGATAATCTTGTAGCGGTAATTTGGGATCAAATCTCCAAATGATTCTTTGAAAATCTCGATGAGAAGGATTAACAAGAATCATTCTATACATTTTTGTCACATCCATACACAATACGTAAGGATGAATGCGGAAATTGACGATAATATTGAAAAGATTTTGTTGCAATTTTCGACCAGTGTATAAATTATCATTGAGCGATATTTGATTCGAAGACTTTGCTGAGGCATTGAATACCACTCGCAATTTTGTAGTCGTGCTATCGGGTTTCAAAACACAATGGTGTGGAATGTAATAACATGTGGATGGAATGTCCATACTAGAGATCAGCTCCATATGATTAAGGTCTAAATATTCTTTCATAAACGCAGAATATTGCTGGTATAACTCCGAGTTTTTGATTAAGCGGCGTTCTAATGATAAAAACCTAGTGACAGCAAGGTCACGAATACCTTGGTATTGGACCGTTTCATTCTTCAAGGGCAATGCAACTATATATCGACCGGTTTCATCTCGAGTTACGTTGTCGACAAAACTTTTTTCGCAAGCAATATCATCAGATGTATTGTGTGGAGTATCAGGAACAAACTCTACTTCCCAAAAAGATTTGAGAATTTTTTCTACATTGTTAGGCTCATAAGCCTCACAAAAAAATGAAGAAGTTATGGCAGGCGGGTGGTTATTGGTCTTTCCTATTAAAATATAACCTAAAACTGTATTCAGAGCATATGGTTCATCACACTTCCCAGATATTTTTCCATTCAATATGATCTGAGAGAAGACGTCTGCCCCGAGAAGAATATCAATATTCCCTGGACAATAAAATTTAGGATCAGCAAGTTGCAAATTCAAAATATGATTCCATGATTTGTATTCAATGCGGAAATTGGGAAGATTGTCACATATTTTATCAAGAATAATAGCATCGGTGTGGAATATCGGTTCATTTTTAAATGAGGGCTTGAACGAAAGAGAAACTTTTCCTTCAGAAGTCGAGGATTTCATCGAACCCAACGCTTTGACTTCAATAGAAAAGGCTTTTTTTGGCAATCCCAATTGCATTACAACTCGTTTCGTGATAAACGAACTCATACTTCCACTATCAATTAAACAGCGAAAGGTTTGATAATTTCCTGAATTGTCAGAAATATCAATAAGAGCGGTTGCCAATAAAACATTATGAGATTTGGCAGTAACATTCGAAGCAGCGAGAATACTAGTAGCGGTAAGATGAGGAGAATTATCTTGATTGGCATTCATAATTTCCACAGAAGTAGTTGTGGATGAAGTAGCACCACTTCCCCCCACAGCAGGATTTTTATCGAAATGTAGAAGAGTATGATGACTACGCGAAGAACATTTTTTACAACAAGCAGTCGATCGGCATTTATTCAAATCATGTGATCTACTCAAACAATTGAAGCATAGATGTTTGTTTTTACAAAAGTTATAACGCTCAGAAGGTAGTTTATTCGCGAAAGCTGGGCATGTATAAAGTGAATGACTCTCCTGACAGAATAAACAATTTGATGCAGGAGATTTATTCGCAAATAAAGACGTTATTCGAGCTGGAGAATTGTATGTTCTAGTATTGGATATGCCAATAGCTTTTTTCGATTGAGTACGAGAAATTTTCAAGGTATCAAGAGTAACACAGCGGTCATTCAAAAATTCAACTAAAACTGAAAATGTTGGAACTTCGGATGAACAATGTTTCATTTCAAACATGGTGACTGTATTATCGTCTAAACGTTTCAAAAGCATCATAACCAACATAAAATCCCATTCATCTGTGGGAAAATTCATAGATTTGAGAGAAGCTATATTTTCTTCGAATGTATCTAATAATTTTCGGATTGAAGAAGAACAATCACCATTCACTCTTGAAGTTCCATCAATCTCATACCAAAGATCTTGGGCGCACAATCTCCGATTCGAATAACGTTTATTCAATGCATTGTATGCAATTTCATAATTTTCATCTGTTACTTTCAATGTCCTTACAATTCCTGAGGCCGGACCTTGCAAAGCAGAAATCAAATAATCGAATTTGTCCACATTCGATAAGGTATCATTATTGTGAATAACTGAGTTGAAATGATCGATAAAGGATGGAAAATTCTTATATTCACCGTAAAATTTTTTAAGTTCTATTTTTGGAAGCTTAACTTTAGAATAATTCGTACTCGTTTGAAGAAATGAAACAGGTGCCTGTGTGGTATTAACCACGTCATCAATGAATTCCATATAAACAGCCTTTACAGCGTAAAACTCTGCAAGAAACGCTTCTTTTACCGCGTCCTCTGGAGCGGCATCTTCATCTGGAAGTGTAAGCAATGTACTGATAATACAATTATGCTGTTTTGTGAACTCGTCTTTTATCGAGTCCAACTCTTCGCATCGAACTTTAAATAAAGTTCGAATAGACTTATCAGTTTTAACCTATCTGCAAGGGCTCTCAATACTGTAATTTCATTTATAGCAGAATTACGATAAATTTTGTATTTTTTAACCTTATCCATTTTGATATGGGAGCAAATAAACAAAGTGAATTCGAAAGGAATACCCAGAAAGTAACAGGTGATAAAAAACGCGAGCAAAAACGACAGCGGGAATTGAGGAATTCCAAAAAATATAAAATCAGTTCAGCGATCGACGGAGCAATGGTATGTTGAGCGCAAGATAATTAGTTGGTCATGCGCTGTAGATACACTTCCACTTTTCAACGAAAGTACTGTTTGGCAAGAATATGAAAATAGAGACGAAAATTCAATTTTTTTATTAGAAATTATAATTTCGCTACGGAATTCACAAAATTATGCAGATTTGAGAGAGTCACTTTGAAATTAGCAATTTTCAGAATGAAATTCAAAAATGAGCGGTTCAAAAAAATTTTTTTTCTTTTGAATGATATAAAAAAAAAATTCTTATAGAAAACTCTGACTTAACAGGAATGATTCTAATCGCGGCTCGAAGGACCATGTAACGGAACGGTAATAGGAACAGTAGGGACTGTATACCGTTATGATACTTAACAAAATGTTAAATTAAATCCCTCAAAGACGACTTACCTTGAGTGGATTGCGACTGTCTCATCAGAGTCCTGAGATTGGTACCAGTTCTTGTGGTCGAAGCTAGTCCGTGTATCAAGAAGCACGATATTATGCGGTGTGGTAAACATAAATATTATCAGCAAAAAAAAACGAATATTCACAGTTGAACTGGGCAGTCGAGAATGGCGGACAATCAAGCACATAGAAAAACAATACAACAACACTGTTCGTCCCTTTTCATCGCTCCAACACACCACAGAGGGCGCAATCATAATGAAGTCGTTTTGAGGGTACAGGGTGAGGCAAAATTAAGAAAATAAAAATGAATATGTTAGCCGTTCCGCAACAATATCTATATTAATTATAACATATAACTAGTGAAAATTACTATCAATATTAGACCTTTATGGCTACCTTTTCATGAAATTTTTATATAAATTGTTGTTTTATTGATTTTTTGCGAAATTTGGATTAGGTCGATAAATTACTTAAATTGATACATTTTATTGCTAAATACACTAATATTTCTTTTATAATGTACATGTTTTCATTTTATAACAATTGAGTAACACTGAGGTTTCACTCCATTACAATAAAAACAATTTTTCAAGGGTTGCAAAAACCTATCAGCAGCAGGAAATGGGTTACGCTGACACCTATGGTAATTAGTTTTGTTGCAGAAATGAGAGTCAACTCATTTTTTACGTGCACTGCGTAGTCTCTTCGCCGGTGGTGGTTCTTGTGTAGATTCACTTCTGGTGTTTTCCGTAGATGAACCTCCGCTCGATTGTCTATCATTTTGTTGATTGTTGTTTTTATTCGAAGATAATCTTGAAGGAAACTGTACTACTTGGGAGGGAAAGTCCAAGTCATCATCATCATGAGACTGGGATGCTCTTGTCTTCCAGTGTTTCTTGAATTATAGAATCACCTCTAATTATTGCTTCTCGTATTAACGACTGCCGACCTCGGACACCCACGTGACGCGCATCATCCATAACACTGAAAAATGTGCGTTTCTTGAAACATAGGGCGCCTTTGTTCAAACAATGCTAATGTTGCCGGCGAAAATAACAATAGGACCGAGAAACTTACCGTTAGCACCCCTGCGCAGCGCAAATTACGTATATCTTTGAAACGGTAAGTTGTATGTTGATAAAAGTTGTTTATAATATTGAAAGGAACATTTTTTCCATTTGGATTATATCTGAAAAATGAAAATTTCACGAGAAAAAAGTGGAAAAACACTTTTTTTGGAACTTAAGCGCCACCTACTGCGCACATTTTTTGTTATACAACATAGCACCAATGACATTAATTGTAGATAACAATGCCCTCTACATTTTTTGTGGAATACATTTTTCTGTAAAACGCATAGTTTTCGAGAAAAATGCATTTCAAAATATTTTTGAGTTTTTTCAAAAACCGTCACAGGTTACAGGTGGCCATCGCTTGGTAAACTTTCTTTCATCATTCTCTAACGGCTCACCAAGTTTCATCTATCGGATAATTTTTCATCCATTATTTGACAGATTGACTGTACTAATATTCTAATTTTCTGCACTTTCAGAAAACAAAGTCAGGACCATGCTGTCAATCTCGCACTCAATCTTTCATATCCAGGTTACGACTTCACATCCATTGGCATAGATTTGGAAAAAAATTATACCTACCTATAGTTAAATTCTTTTTTTGTTGTAGTCATAAATTGCATTACTGTCCATAGATTTCATTTCGCATACTTCTATTTAAATCTAAATCGTGATGTATACTTTGATAAGTACTTTAAAATTCATCATATTATGTTTATGTCATGTCATGTTGATGATCAAAATAATTTTAATATATCACTATGTGATCAATGAGGATAAAATAATTATTATTATTATTTTTAAAGTAACTTACTTGACTCTCAGTTTGTCATCATTTCGGAAAATACTCCTAATCTCTCTGCCTCCGGAAGACTCTCCTTCAGACGTACTGTCGCCGTTGAACTTCCCGGTCTTTTTGCTCGCAGTTTTTTTGTTGTCCACGACACTCTCTTTCCCGCCTATTGACGAGTCCGACTCGGATCCCGAAACGGAATTACACGAGATGCCCTCGTCGTCTTTATCGGGCGACGTTTCGACTTTCAACAGAATCGAACGACGGTTCAAAGAACTGTTGAAAGAATCGCGTTTCTTCAGCACGGATTTCGGCGCGAAAGGCGAAACGGAAGATTTCGGCGCGAAAGGAGACACAGGGGATTTTGGTCCGGTTGTTTGTGCTGACTTAAGGATGCTTTTCATTTCAGACGATTTCTCGGATTCGATATCATCTGGAAAAGAAAGTGTTTATAAAGCGTTGGACATACTGATGAAAATGTTTTGAGGAGAAAATATTTTTAGAAGATATTTATTTTTTTATAAAAAACCCTTTGTTAAACCCTAAGAAATAACAGTCAACCTTGGGTTTGCACTTTGAGATTCAGATATATGTATTCTTATGAAATTTCATAATTCTGTCTCATGTATCACAGTGTGTAACGTTTTCCGTTAATTGAGTATTTTAAATACAAACTAAGAAAAAAACTATAATTTTTGTAGAAGTCAACATTCAAAATGGAAAGTAATTATTTGGAATAATTTTTTTTCTGGTTTGTATCTTAAAAAACCTAGGCGTGATGTGCATATATTTGAAAAGAGTTGTGAATATTTTTATCAATATAATATTATTTTTGAATAGGCATACTGTGATATTTCAATTTATGATATATACAACGAATACATTTTATTGGGTTTGCAATATTAAAATTTCTGTTATATTGAAATTCATATAATTATAAAAATTTTGAATGTTTATTATTATATTCATTGAATATTTTATGGAATAAAAGTAATATTTGTGTGGTATAATAAAAAATAAAGTGGTGGGAAGATAATTGATTTGATAATTTATTAGAAGAAGCTAGATTTCTATATCACAGTCAACTTTATCATCGAAAATATTTTATCAGAAGTCTATTTATGCCTTTAAAAACATGTGTTATGTCAACTTTTCAGTGAATAAATGCACATGCTTTTGTCAAAAAATGTATAGGAGAAAATTAAAAATTGCCCTTTGGACCTTTACTGTTATTACTTTTCATTAATGATTTATGCAACACATTATACTACAATAGATTAATGTTGGCAGGTGATTTGAAGTTATACACCTCTATTATCGATATAGATGGCTGTACTAAATTGCAACAGCAGTTGAACACTTCAAATCCCGCAAAAACCATCTCAATTTGAATATTTCCAAATGCAAAATCGAATCATTTACCAGAAAATTTAATGCAATACAATTTGCATACAGTATTGATGAAAGTAATTCAGATAGAACTAACACTATCAGGGATCAAGGTGTCCATTTTGATTATCAAGTTACTTTTGATAATCACATTAATATTATTGTTAACTCTGCTCTCACGGTTTTATTATCAGAAATTGTAAGAATTTCAATAATATTTCATCTCACATTTCCCTATATTTTAGTTCAGTAAGATCAAAGTTAGAATATGGGTCCTCAATATGGAATCCCATTTAGAATCAGTATATATCAAATATTGAAAGAGTTCAAAAGAAGTTTTTGAAATACTCAAGTTTTAGAACTACTGGCGTGTATCCTCAAATGAATTGCATTTACATCTAACTATTGCAAACATTTGATCTTGTATCTCTTGAAAATAGAAGAGAATCAGCATCTGTTATTTTGTTACATAAATCGTTGAATGGTAGAATTGATTTTTTGAAATTACTTTCTGCAATAGATTCTGTTGTACCAAGATCAATATTTAGACATGATACCATTTTTTGTGCAAAAGAGCTCAAACCAATTCATTGTTAAAGTCACCAGTGAATATGTGCAATACTACATCTACCTACATCTAGCTATCTACCTTATGTGATATCTTTTATTGTAGTATATGCAAGCAGGAAAATAAATCGCATGCACATTTGTGAGATATAGATGATTATTAATAATTTATAGTTCATTTTCATTTTATTTTTTGTTTAATAAAAAATTAATTTCCTTTTGTATCTGAATTAAATAGTGCTATAAACTGTATAATTGAATTGTTAATTTTTCTCTGTAAATGGGAAAATGTTGGGCAATAAATGCTATTATTATTATGTAGCGAATGATATTGCTTCTGAATTTGATTTCATTTTATTGTGTTGTACTTAACTTGTGATAATGTTATGTAGGAAATTCAATAAAGATACGGATTGAAAAAAATTATATGAATCTTAACCCGATAAGTTCAGCTTCTACGAACATCATTTTAAAGTTTTAGGCTGTTGATTTTGATGAAAATTTCATGAAAATCAAACATTTCACCTTTTTATAAATACCTATGTCTAATTATATCTTCATTTGACAAATTTTTCAAGGAGTATATAATACCAAAAAACTCGAACCATTTTCAACATTCACACAACAATGTCTAATTTTGAATCATACACTACTCTGAAAAAAAATTTTTTTCGTCAGTAATCATTGTCCCAATGATGGATGTACAAATATCTCTAACCTTGATTAGCGATGCATTTTCTGAACCTTCGTAATTTACACATGATTAATTCGAATTTACTGTGATAATGAAACTAATTAATTTAATATAGTGTTGGACTGCTGATGTCATTTTGACATTTGGCAATGCAGTCTTCAACTGTTTTTATTGCAGTTGCTGTCAGATTGTGAATTATTACTGTAAATTAAAATCCATTATACTGTAGGTTTCCTTATTATTTAAGGAAAGAAACGATTGAATAAAACTTAGATAAATTTATATAATAGAATGAAAGAACATTTAGATATAGTCATCCTTTCAATTGAATTGTATTAAGGAAAATTCTAACGTAGGTTTTTTCTGTCTAGATTTAGATGTGAAGAACAGAGAAGAGATTTCAAGTCCACTTCAGTCCATTTCATCTCCTGAAGGTTGCAGTTCTGTTGTTTGGAAACAGTGCTTGTTTTGAATGAAAAATGAATATTGACAGAAGGGGTTATTTGGGTTTGAATTCAATTTTGACTAGATATTTTTCTCTTGAGAATTTTTTTAGTTGAAGTTGTGTTGATTCTGCCACATTAAATGGTTGACAGTACTGCGAATATCCAAAATGCTCCCTAGATGGCTCTGAGGGTTATTAACATAGCGAGAATATGAAGCTAAAGCTAATTAATAAATATTGATAATGCAAAAATGATGAAGGAAAAAAGTCACAAAATCAAAGAAACAATTATAAATATCAGAGGGCATGAATTCACAAAGATGAGAACGATGAAAAAAAAAAGAAGATTACTAACAAAAAAACTAACTTTGCGGCTTACAAAACTTTAAATAAAACAACAATGAAATGAAAAGACTCCAAAAAATATACAAATACCTAAGATAAACGAGGTTCCCGAGGCTGTCCTTTGTAAAGCCAAGCTTCAACATTGACCGCCGAATGTGATTCGTCTTTTGTCTTTCACAGCAGCTTTACACTGCAAGGCAACTGGTTGAAACCAGAGCCCAAAAATGAAACATTCGTGATTCACTACAAATTTGTGGATTGAATCTTCTGTCGATTACATAGATGGCGACTCCGTAAGGAGGTTTGTTTTAGACAATTGAGTCCAGCAATTCATTCGTGGTTCAGCGTGGCACCACTGATGAAACCTATGGCGGGTCAAAACAGCGCTTTTTCAACCAGTTGCCTTGCGGTGAAATCTGTCGTGAAAAACAGAAGATGAATCTCGTTCGGCTGTCGACTTTGCAACGGACCGCCATCGAGAGTCTCGTTTATCTTTGATATTCGTCGATTGAATCTTCTGTCGATCCTATAGCTCTAGAAGATTTATGCCTCACCTGTACCTTTTCGGATGATTTTACAAATTCAACTTTCATTTCTCAAATAAGATTTCGACTTTAGTCTCATATAAAATACTCCCTTTCCAAATTGAATAAAATTTCTATAGCTGGGATTAATTTAACTAACCATATGAATGTTTTTAGAAACAACTAGGCATGAAATTTCTTAAAGTAATATTCCAACTCAATGTTTTTTTCACAAATTACGTTGTGTAGCTTTCCTGAGATATTTGTTTCCATTGCATAACAAATTGGAGTATACAAAAATACTGTACAATCATTTATTTTTTTTGCATTAGTAATATCCTGACAGAAAACACTAAATAAAACCCCCATAAAAATATTCTAGATAAGAAATATTTGTGGAAAACCATCTTATTGATAATATTTTCATCTCCTTAGAATACATTAGTGAGAAAACCAACTGCACACTAAAAACATATTTTATATTTTAATTCATCAACTGATGTAATCCAAATGGAAAGAAGAAACAAAATATTTTGCTTTGAGCAAATCAATATTTGCATTTCTGGTTCTTTTTCAATAGGTCGTTCATAGAAAGAGGATAGCAGAGAAAATTGATCTCTGGAGAACACAGCACTGATGGTGAAGAAATCCAAAACAGAACCAGCGATGGCTACTTGTAAGGAATGATCTTTGAGAAATTTGGAGAGTCACAAACAAAAATGATCCGGCAAGTCAAAATATCAAAGTTTAACAAGTAAAGAACTAATAATGAGAAGGAAATGAAATTATCGATGCTATCTTCAACTTTTTTACCTATGGGGATGGGGAGAAAATCAAATGTCTAATGGCCTATGGAACTGAATTTTCGCCCATTAAAACTTTTACCTTCTGAATACCAACGTAATTCTTTCGAATTCTCAAAAATGATGCCTATCTTATATGGGCATGGTTTGGAGGTAAGCAAACTGGGTGCCACATCATTAAAGAAAAGAGACTTTGAAATAAGGAAAACTATATATTTCCCAGATCTGAAATAGAAATGGTTTTCAGTACTGAACTAAGAGTGATGATGAACTTGTTATAATGATTCAAAACTTAAACCAGTTTGGGTTGGGCAGTTGGATGAATGGTGTTAAAGTTATGAAGTCAAGTGGGTAGGATAAGAAAGCCGTTATTTCATGAGTCCATCAAGAAAAAAACTCAAATGAAACAGTCAAAAATTATGATTCAATATGACAGTTGCTTCAGTTCCCGCCATTGTTCAGAACTACCTACATGAAATAAAGTGGAAAATTCTACCCCACTCACCGAATTTACCACATACTGGCTCTTCCGAATACTACCTACTTTGGTGAATGAACAGTGCTTCAGTTGAAAAATCATTTAAATTAACGGAATTTTGAAACTGGAACTTGATTGAGCATACAGTTAAGAAATCTTTTGACCAATAATATGAAATGTTTCATTGATTGTGTAACTAAGAAAATGACTTGTTACACTATAAAAAAGAGGAGTTATATGGGACCCTCCACCAATAATTTCTACCAAAAAATGCACTATTACTTTGTTTCTTTCTGAACCAATCAGGAAACGAAGAGAACTGAACATGAAAATATAAGAGTATATAAGTACCTATAGGTACAGACCATTATAATGGCCTAGAGATAACTGCAGTTCATTATTTAAAACTTCATTGATATATGTAACGATCCCTTCATTACTTTAAGAAAAATTTATGTTACTCAATATGTTATGAACTCAATATATGTTACCTTGAAACAAATCAAGCGATATGTTCTGAATACACATATTACTTAAGAAAACTGTTCCTTCCAAACACATTTTCAATGATTATAAATCATAGATATTGTATTACCTACAGGAGTGAAACAATGATGAATCAATTGTGATGCCTATTCAAATGACTTGAAAATCTTGCTGGGACAGTGTTAATGATCTCACTTATCATACCTCAAACCCTTTCCTTTGACAAACAATATGAACTTACAATAGTTTAACTTAATTAGATATTCAAAATAAAAGATCACTCAATAATTGAAATATAGATAACCCTATTATTATATTTTTGTTCACCATGTGCAGAGTAATATTTACATAAAAACAAATATAGAAAAAAAAATTGTGTGTGGAAAGTGAATTGATCATGCTTCTAACATACTATTTTCGAAACAAGCTGATAAATTGCAAGAAAAATTGGCATAAATATAGTCAGAAACTCTATTTTCATTCTATGAAAGTATTTCAAAGTGGGTATTTGAATAGTATTTCAAAAATGAACTTGATTTAAACCTCAAAATATATTATTATTCAGTTTTAACTAACTATATAAAACGCCATCTTCTTTTAAATATTCGACATTATTTACAAATAAACAAAAAGCACACCTAAAGCAGCAGTTGGACGAAGAAATAAGTCACGTGCCATCGAGACATGATCAGCGTTGACCAATTCCGTTGAAAAACGAGCACGACCTTTATATCCCCTTGAGACCAAAGGACTGGAAGACTTTCTGGAACTTATGTCTTTGAAGTTGAACAACTTGATCCTTTCCTCCAGGCTCAGGTTACTAGGATCTGCTTCTTCTGCTACACCAAGTTATAAGCATGGATTAAAAAAATAAAAGGTGAGGAAAGCAGTTTTGATAGTTACAACAATTACAGAGCAAGTAGATTGATGATATTTCAAGTAAAAGAAATGATCGAATTTTATGATATACAAGGTGTTGGTAGCGACTTCGTATGAGAGGACATCAATTTTTGGGTTTTCCCAGATTTTTTAACAGCAAAACGTTCCCATGTTTGCCTACCTTTTATATATAAAAAAATCGTTTCACAAACTATAATTATAATTACCCAATGTTTCAGCCAAATCAACTGAACAGAATTTCAACATTCTTCTTTCTAACAAATTTTGATGTGAGTCTATAAATTGGCATAATTTTTTATTTATGAAACAATCGAGAATAATCAGACAATAAATGTTAAGTTGAGCTTATCACAAAATATTGATGGAAACCCCTCTCAAATCCGATAAGCGGTTTTTGAGATTAGTGCAAACAAACGCACTGATAAAACATTCTAAAAATCACTGTATTGCGTTCTATTTCTTAATAAAGTGTCTCTCAAATATCTTCCATTCGCAGACACTTTTATTATATGTATTGATTTTGAGCATCATATCAATACAACAAATAATATAATATGAAGTCATGAATCAACATATTCAACTTATTTGGATTTGATTATTAAATTCAATCAACCAGATACTTTTCTCATTTGAGCAGCTTTTTGAAAGTAGATTACATAGGCAGAAAATAACTTTTTTCTACAAAACAACTTTGATATGTTTTCTACCTCCAAACATTAGACCAGGTAATCTGTGTCAAAATAATTATCAGTTGTTATGTTCTATTGACATCACATTGATGAATGAAATGCTGTTGAAAGAAAGTATCTCTCAGTTTTGGAGTTGGAGAAGTTGAAAATATTAAGAGGATAGTTCATCTTGAAATTCACAACGTATAGCATTATCATTTCTTTTAATTTTTCATTGAAATCCAGCAGATTTATGAGCAGATTTATTCAGATTACCACGGCTTTGAATGTATTGTTCTCGAGTGATTGAACCGAAACCAATATTTTCTTGGACGAATCTTTGTGGAAGTGATATTTTTTTAATTGTCCAATTTCCAATTCATTCATTCAGTTAACAATCAATTAAATATTCAGTTTAATTCAGTTAAATAATTAGATTACATGAATAACTATTTTATGTGCTATTTTGAATTCATCAAAAAGTCAAGAATTACACCTAAGCATAGAATATGTCTGTATTGTGCCTATTCTCCCAATTTGAATGAATCCTTACAACTATAGAAAACAAAACAAAAAGTTTTCATATTATAGGTTATATTGGAGAGAGAAGGTAAATCCAATGGACCAAAGAAAGGAGTGAGAGGGAGTATTCTATGAATGAATACTCCTCGGAATTTTCGTATGATATAAATTTGTGTCAGTTTTGTACTAGGGGATTCAAAACATATTGTTAAATATTGTTGCATTTTCAGCGAGGTATAATTTTATTTTTTTATGAATTTAGGAAGAGTATTGATATTTTTCAGAGGTGCAGGGAGCATATTGTAGAGTTTTGGACCAAAAAAGAAAACAAATCTCTGAGTGTGAGTCTTGTGAAACAATGGTAGTTGCATTTTATCAGCGAATAAATATACTTACTTTGAATTTACATTGGTCATATTTTTCATTGTTTGAATAAATCCATATCAGACTTTGGAAAGTATATATTTATTTTATATTATTTTTATTATTTATATTATTTTTATTAAAGTGTTTTGTACTGTTTGCATGCAATTCATTGTACTATGAAATGTTCTACCCGAAGGTATTAAACAATACCGTATTACCGATTCAGCTAAAGATGTATAACACATTCTCAAATTCTTCCTATCTAGAATATCTCGTAGGTTATAAAAGGTGTAAATGAGCTTTCTTAGTCGTTTTGTGACTTGACTTATGTGTTCATCTCACCTGAAATGCTGGTCCAGCATAACACCCAAGTATTTGATAGTTGAAGTCTTTTCTATTATATCACATGTACATGGTTGATGTGAGTGAGATATCATATATTCTACAAAAATTTAAATAAACTTATAACCTTTTATAGTTCGAATAAGAAAATACAGTTTTCATAATGATTTAATATATCTTATATAGTTGTTGCCCGTGATTCAAAACACTTGGATTTCATTCGGTTTTTAGAATTCCCCAGATTTACAAATTGCAAAAAGTTCCCGTGTATTTTTCTATTTTTAAAGACTGGAATTGCTGAAAGATCTGAGTGTTATATTTTTTCTTTTGAGTTTTTTCATGCAAACCAATCTAAGTTCTCTTGCTAATGATCCGATTTTTTACTCCCTGAAAATTTTCATTCAGCACCATTAGCAATTCCAGCCTCCAAATATAGATAACACAAATTTCAATTGAATCAACAGAGGAGTATCTTTATAGTATTTTTTTCAACAAATGTCTGACGTGATTCTTTGAATTGACATACATTTTTAAATAATGAAACTAATGGAATAAATCAAACACTGCATGTTAAGCCAAGCTCGCAATAAATTAGTGGAAACCGCACCCAAATCATTTCAGCCGTTTTTGAGACAGATAAACAGACATTGGCCAAAGTTATTTTCTGAGTTTGTTGGCAGTAGTCTACAGATTTGCATGCCTGATATTTCGTCTATGACTTTGATATAGGTATACAAAGATATATGTAAAAATGTATTTATTGTATACTTTGTTCTTGTGGAAAATGTTACATTGTTGAAATTACAAGACCCCTAAATATAATAAACAAGCGAACATCGTGAATAAATAAACAGATAACAGAAATAGCAGAGTATGTTTTAAAATCAATTGGCGAATAGGTAATGAAATGGAATGGAACAGAAACTGTCACCAAAGAACCTCTTGGAAAAGCGAGAAAACTCAAAGAATCCGCTTATATAATTTTAGCAGGTAACAAGGGTATTTAACTCAGGAAATTGATCGTACCTGATTGCTATTATTAAGGCGAGAGGTTAAAGATGGAAATATGAACCTAAAGTAAATTCTCAGACAACATCTTACATGTGTTACATAGACTGTCTAATAAGAAACCTGACCTTTTCATTCTTTCAATTTTTGTCAAAAGTAATAGATATAAACCTGAAAGAGGTATTTTCATTAAAAATAGTATCAGGTTTTGACAACAGAAGAGGCTTTTTTCACAAACATCATCCTATTTTTAAAAAAATTAAAATTTTATTCAATTATTTATTATGTTCATAGGCAAAATTTATAAGTAGGACAAGTTACTGACTTATTACCTACACAATTCAAAGGTTTATATTACGATGATCTTTTCAGTTCTCCTTTTATTACACTCGCGAGCAGATTCTCTTTAGATCTAGAGTCTTCCACAAAAATAATGCCTTCAAATAAATAAATAAAAGTATTAATTAACATGTTATTCGTTATAGTAAAGTGCATCTGGGTATATAAAAATAGATTGAATTTGAATGAAGATACACCAGTTTGTATACTCTTTAGTATTTCAAAACTAACTAAAGATATTGAGCATAGTATTTCTTTTGACACTACTATCAAAATTGAATACCAAAACGAAAGTAAAATGTTAGGGTTCATTATAAACTATGATTTCAACTGGTAACTGGTCTGAACACATTGCCATTGCAAGGCATCCTACCTATCTCCACAATATTTGTTTTAGTGACAAATGTACATTTTTTTTAAACGGTAATGTTCACAGACAAAATTGCCGTTATTGGAGTGACACCAACCCTCACGTTGTCCGGGAAACACATACCACATATTCAGAAAAAAATAACGTTTGGGCAGGAATATTAGGAAACCATATTGTAGGACCTGTATTTATTGATCAAAATTCAGGAGAGAAACTATATTTGAATATACTGGAAACTACTGTTGACCCTCTCATCACTGAAATCGTCGAAGCGAATTCTAATGAATATGGATATTGTATTCCAACAAGATGGAGCACCACCACATTACTGTAGACAAGTAAGAAACTATTTGGATACTACTTTACCCGGTCGTTGAATTGGCCGTAGACGTCCTACAGAATGGTCAGCCCGCTCGCCAGATTTGACACCTTCGGACTTTTTTTATGGGGCTATTTGAAGCAAAAGGTGTACGAAACTGTACCTGTTTCAATATTGGATATACAGCAGAGAATAATAAAGAGAATAATAAATATTTGTAGAGATATTGACGTTACTGTTCAAAACTGTTTAAAAATCTGTTTAAAATATGTTTTTCCGTTAATCAACTATCGCCCCCATACGAACGACAACTCTCAGAAGTTGAGAAACTTGTGCGAGTTAAGGACTAACAAGGTCTGATCTTTTAACGTGTGATTCCTAACACTGTGTTCGAAAATGTTCGACGTGAAATATCGGATAGGCTGTTCATATGTCAAAAAGTTCAAGGCAACCATTTCGAGCATCTTCTGAACTGACCTCAAGCTAATTACCTCATATTATGTAGTAAAATTTCAATGTATTCAGGCAATTATTAAAAGTTCCGTCATTTTGTAGTAGTTGAAGATATTGACATTATATTCTAGGGTTGTGAAGCATTTGTCAGCAGCTTCAAGAAGATGTGTCACAAGACCCCTCTATTCATTTAATTTTTTTCCCAGATGGCGCCCAGTCGCCATCTTGAAAGTTTCATCTGTTAACTTCATGCATTAATTTCACTATCCCAAATTTCAATTTTTTGAGTTGACCCATTCAAAAAATAAAAGGGGGGTGACATTAAAGAAATGCACTGTATAATAACAATTTGGATCATATTAACTTTTATCTACGTATTGACTAATAATTTTATTTCACCCGAGTTGAGATAAAAACTCACTAAAAGATTAGTTTTTACAATAAAACTAAACTGAAGATTTTCAAAAAAAGAGTTGAATGAGCTAACCTAAATAGAAAATACAATTGAACTGTACTATAACTGGGATTTATATAGACGTGCGCAAGTTCGATCTTCACCGAACACTACTACAAATCAAATGTGATGTTTTTGAAATGTTTATTAGAGGAGAGGAGCTGAAGCGTTAATTCGTCATCTTTACGAGTAACAGCTGGTAAGAAAATCAAAAAACTCTACAAAACAATGCAACAGATCTGTTCTTTGACAATTCTATTTCTTTTATAAAAGAGGTTTGTGCGAATTTTGGCTTGTTTGGGTTACCAGGAAAGCTATAGGAATCATCTCAAAAAGTGCGGATTCCACAAGTGACATCATTCTAAAGAATATATCATTATCATTACCATGTTACCTGAATTAGATATTAATGATAAAAAAAAACATCAAAATATGTTAGAAGTCAAGCCTAATACATCCTGTTAATCAATTTTCCCAAACAAAGGTATTCTAATAGTGCATTCTAGATGCATACTTCAAACCTCTGAATATTGAAACACAAAAAATTTCGTTCTTAAAAATAGTTCGACACACAGGTATTATACAGGAAAAAGAGATAACCTACATCAACCACATTCAATAATAACAATTGGTTAAAATTTTCACATACATAATATTTATAGAGTTGTTTGGTAGCAGAGTAGATCTTACTGATATGCAGGTTTTCAAACACTCCCTGATAAATATTGACAATCTGGGGGCGTTTTAATATGTTGTGGTTAGGTAGGTATATTGAATATTTTATATACTTTTTAAGTGTCGACTTTTATATGTGCAACTGCTTAGGTATAGACTAAATTATAAATTTACATTGTTTTGTGAAAAGTTACACATTATGCAGTCCTTTTTGTACTAACGTCAGTGACGAATTGAATTCAATTCTATTCTATTATTATTGGATTAGAGCAATGAATATTTATCATCCATCCCATAGTTGATATCAAACCAGTATTCATCTAGCGGTTGACTGAATGAGTAAAAAACTATTCATGTTAAACAAGCAGCTGCCATCCAGAAACCAGATTATTTTGAATTATTTCTCCCAAACTTGAAAAATGACTTTGAAAACTTTGCGGTTTACCGTTCAACACTGTTTCAGATATTTCCCTACATTTCTTTTCCAAATAAACAAAAATTACAATTAAACGGAGTCACTACAACTATTACATTGTTCACATTTATTTACATCTCTTCAAATAGTAATTCGAATCGTTCCTTTACTAAATAACTGCTCTGTAACTGATGCAATGTTAGCCAAATATTCTATGATTATTTTGCGACTATAATACATATGCAACAAAATGCGAAGCTAGCTACAACTTCTACTTGCCATATTCCTTGTACGTGGAGTACAGTCATTCAGAACTTACCACCAGAGTTATCCATAGCACTTTCGTTGATTCTCGAAGCTTCTTGTACTTCTTCGAATGTAACAGGCTGGGTGGAGAATCGCGGAGATTTATCAACCACACCAGTTTTCCTCAATCGATATTTTTCAATTCCCGTATTTCCTGGAAAAAGTCAGATAATGAGAGTATTGTAAAGTGCACCAAGTTTTATTTGCTAGTCAAAGAATATAACTTCAGAAAAGTTTCATTCAATATTTTAATTCAACATATTTTTTGTGATTCATATTCGATATTACTTTTTTATTTACAATTTTCGAAGATGTAAAAAATAATTTTTCTTTGCAGAACAAGTAATATGTTAATCTTATATTTTACTGGTGAAGATAACATGAACTGTGAGATGTTTATAGTAATTTTTCAAGTTCAAGGTTTAATTAACAAAATATTTTTTTTTACATCGATATACCATCACCTATATCTTTTCATAATGATATTGGGAGAAGTACTTTTTAATTGCATTACTACTAATTGATATTCTTTGAGCTTATTTATGCCTATACCACTGAATAAAAAAACCAATATAAATATTTATTGGTACCAAAAAACAACTGTTCACAAACTGAAAAATCATAAATAATTAAACAAAATAATAAAACTTACACTTACAAATAGAAAAACTGATGAACTATTTCTAACAGTAAAATTCTCATTCATTTATATATAAAAGGGAATAAAAATCATATATATAAAAGAATAAAACATGCATTTATTTAGGGCATCAAAATTATTGTGTATCTTTGTTTTGAAACCAATTAGGTATTTCTTTTGATTTTGTCCATGATATTGGGGAACTCTACTCACGTTGGCCAAACGAAAATGAAACAACAACAAGAACCGCTTCAACATTTCAGAAAAATTCAAGGAACCGTCGATTTTTTACTACTACTAACACATTCTTCAGTATTGGTATGTCTGAAACTTGCACTGCCAAGAGACGGTAATAATCACCCTAAAATATTTCAATAGCATTGGGAGTCGAATAAGTTGTTTCGAAGCCATGAAATCCAGTGAACTGACGGCAGTCATTATATCAAAACTTTGAATTTATTCAGCTGCTCACACAATTCTCAATAAATTCTCTCGAGAAAAATATCTGGTCGAAGTTGGGATCGAACTCACGACCTTCCAGTCCGACCTTCATTCGGATATGAACTGGAAGAAAAAAACCCTTTTGAAAGTGACTTTCACATAAACTATGGATCACACGAAAGGAAAAAGTCCTTTCCATTCAGTTTGAACTCCAAAATGGTATTGACATAGATATCATTCATAGTAACTCCCCACATAAAACATTATTATTGTCAATGGTGTTCTTCGAAGTTTCGAGACATGACAATAATAAAGATTTTGTTTGTTACACATACTGAAGCACTACTGGAGTAATTCGACGATATTCATAGACAAATTTGTGACACAAATGTTCCTGAAGACTAATTGTGTTCAAGATATTTTACTTTATAAATATTTCCAATGATTTATTATTTTGCTGCTTCTTGGTTAATAAAATCAATTTAACTTTGAATAACGTTAACAAGCAAAGGTAGAATTTGCAATACAACTTTGCGATAACATGTTGAACTTAAAAATGTTATAATGTATTGCTTTTAGTTTTCATTCACGGGAAGGTTGACGTATATCCTTCCATTATTAATATATTATTATGTAGTGAGTTGTGTCGAGACCTTTCGAATATTTATTCACATAACTATAAGTTTACAGCGTTATTGGGTGTTATCATCTAGCGTTAGTGTCCTTCAGAGGATTATGGTCTCCTGAAGAAGCTAACTTGGTCAGCGAAACACGCGTCAAGAGACCGTAATTTTTGTTCTGGTGTTTTCAATAGATTTATTTTACTCCAGAGGTTTCAGTACGAACTATCAAGAATGGTACTCAAGAAACTATTGGATAATGAAACCCCAAGCTAAAGAACAGAGGCAGCTTGTTATGGTTTATGTCAATGTGAGGCACCGAATCACAGAATCCAAATTATTCACAGAAAAATACGACATACATACACAGGACCTGTACGAACTATCACAGTGAACAAGATTGTTAGAATAGGAGTCATGAAAGTATAGGAAAAAAAACACCATGAGCTCATGCAGTTGCAGTTTTTTTTCCGAAACTAGAAAGAAATGAACAAGTCAGACAACTTCCAAGAAGTAAAAAAATATATCAATAATGAAGAACAGTTTGACATCAAGTTTTTAATTAATAAGTTTTTATTCATTATGAATACCAGTACATATTTATTATATTTTAGATAGATAGTTTCTATAACATTCCTACCTTTTCCCAGTTTCATTTTCTTAGCTTCTTCTGCAATTGCTTTCATTTGTAATTCCAATTTTGAAGGTTCTAGTTTGCTCTTAGCCTTGGAAGCTTGCATTTCGACATCTTGAGGAGTGCCATCTTCTTCCTGAAAAACAAGTTCAAAATACTTATATGTTTACAACAATGTAGGTATATAAATCAGAACAAAAATATTGTATCTCGACGTATGTTTCGATAATAAATTTATCATTATCAGGAGATGATAACTGGATTTTACGTCTACTACTTTTATATGAATGTTGAATTACAGGAAAATAACTTTTTCCCATCCAGTTTGTGCTCCAAACTCCATAGGAAAGCTACACAAAATACTATATGAAAGAGTATTAATATGAACTGTCACTTACATAGAACATTATTATTGTTCTCCAGTTCGTTTCTGAAACATCTGTGTATTGACCTACATATCTTTATAAAGAATTTCTATTGTCATTTTTTTCTTTCTTTCTTCATAAGTTTTATACATAATCTATTTTTTCATGGAGAATTGAAAAACCAAAAAGATGTTTCCCAAGAAACTATTTTTCCTAAAAATATTTTCCTTTCAATTTATGTAAAATTCCTAAAGCTGGGATTTAATTAACTAACCCTATGAATGTATACGTAACCATCCGAAGCAACAATCTCAGCATGCCAATACCAAAAACAACTCTTACAAAAAATTCAGTTAACTATGAAAGTAGGAAAATATATAACCACCTAGCGGAATATTTAAAAGTATTGAAAAATCTTAAGAACTTTAGAAAGGCAGTATAAGACTTCCTCATGTCAAAAGCATACTTACGACCTGCAGGAATACTAGAATGAAATTTTCTGATTTCAATACAACGGTCCTACTGTCTTATTATTTTATCAATTTTAAGTAAGATTTACATTTTGGTTGTGGCATAATGATCTAACCCAACCTTACTGATTTGTAATGTACTGAACTCATTGTTTCCCTTTCTTAAACCTTCATTTTATAAAAAAATATATTATAGAATTATTTTAATATAAAAAAAAAATATTTTACATTTTGAATAATATACTTACATTTTACCTATACATATTTACATTTAATTTTTATATATATGACACTACGGATTGTATCACAAGTTATTGCACTCATCCCTTTGTCAATAAGGACTAATTCTTGGACAATAAAGCACAGTTTTGATTGATTGATTGATATATATGTACTGTCATTATTACAAGAGCAGATTTGTTTCTTCTGATGATATGAAATCATAATGTTGTCAGAATAATGAGTGCTTGTTATTGTAATATTACCCAACACGAAGCTAATAAGATAAAAAGACACGTGTGTTGTCCCGAAACTTCAAAGTACACTATTGAGAATGATTTTGTTCTTAGTAAGTGGTGTTTTATATTAATACTCCTTCATATAGTATGCTGTGTGGTATTCCTAGAATATTTGTTTCAATACCACCATGAATGTTTCGAGTACAAAGTGAATGGGAAAAAGATATTTTTGTGCAATATAACGTTTATATGAAAGTAGATGATTTGAAAGGATTTTTTTCTTTCCTGTATCTCAATTCTCATGTAGTAGTATGGATGTTTCACACACGTTTTGTTTATTTATTGGTTACTTCACCGAACACCTGACAGAAACAAGTCTAGTCAGTAGCGGGTCCAGAAAAATCTTTAGTGGGGGGAATGCTCAAGATAAAAGACAAATTTTGTGAAATACCTCTGCTGGTTGAATGTGTGTGATTGACATGTACTGAAGAAATTTTAAGACATTTGAAATTTTCACTCGAAGTGCAAATATACACAGAAATACGGATAGAGAGCATGATTTATTGTAGTGGAGAGATAAAAATATACATTCTAGATATATTCACCTCACATGCATATTGCCTATTTAAGTATTGAAACGCAGTAATATTTTTTATTCAGAAACTTCCTGGAAGTTCCGAGACCATGTTTTTTTTTATTGGAAAATCTTACCTGTTCCAGTTCAAGACCGTCTCCTAGAGATTGAAAGGCTGAATCGGAAGACATTTTTCCGCAAGAGAAATTCTCAGAGCTACTTGGGTTATGTAGAGACGAGGAGAAAAAGCTATTCAGATTACTGTCATTTTCTAGGGACGTGGTGAAATCCAGGAGGCTACGGACGTCGAAATTAGGAGAATTGCTTGATAGATTGCTCTGATTAGTCGGATGATCTTCGATGAATTGAGGACTTTTTAGCAAATATCGGCTGAAAAATAATGAACACTGATAATTTTGAACACAGTCGAGTCTTGAGGTTAATATTTGTTGACCCTTTTTCTCTTTATTCATTGTGATTGATCCAGTGAAAACATTACAGGGTATATTGCGCACAAATTTTAGAAAATATCTATCTATAGAGAAAATAACTTGTTTTCCAAAAATTATCACATAATTTTTTTCCTTCCAACACAAGTATATATAATTGTTTTTGAGCTCGTAACTGTTAGATCACAGATTATGTAGATGCATTTATAAATATCGATTTTCTATGAAATAGGTAAATGTTTCGGGAAAACTGAAACCAAATTCGTGTACAGCGATACAAAAAACATAGCAGATTCTCATTTGGAGGCTTCAATTTAATTGTTTCACATGATGAGTAACGACCTCACGAAGGGACTCAATAAAGAGGTGTGTTGGGGTAATGGGGGGAACAGGGACCGGTGCCACATTGCTTTGTATTCACCTTTGTAGTCAAGGATGATATTTGGAGTACAACTCAGATAATAATCCAAAAAACTGTTCATGAAAATAATTATACAATTTTCACGCTATACTAGTTCAACTGGTGAAATTGATTTCATCAAGTACTGGGTCAGTAGAATCATAATCCAAAAAAGTTCAGATTCCACTTTCTAGGAATTTTATTAATTTCTTGATTTTCCAGATCGTCTAAAGATCTTTGACATACACTGAGCATAACTTTATGATATTACGATAAACAATAAATCGTTCGAGTAATTACCTACTGAAGAAGCCAACTCTTCTACTTTGGTTATGAAAACTTGATGGATTGTGAGCAGGGCCGTAGCGAAAAGAAATACCAGGGGAGGGAGAGAATCCAAATTTTCCCAACCCCACCAGCAAAATTTCCCAACTTTCAAAAAAATGAAAGCTGAGGGATTAGTTACTACTATAATATATTAATTTTTTTACTTAGCTGTTCTCATACTTGGGAGAAATTAAACTTTTTTGAAGTTTTCAAACAACACAGAATTTCAAAGTATGGGATCTTCAAGTTATGCATGTTGAGAAATCCCAACCTTCGCCCGGTTTTTTTTCTCTTCAACTATTACCTCACCCTTTATTTTCTCTCATTTTTATTTTTTCAATTGTCATTCATTTTTTTAATGTTATATTTTTCAATCTTCACGGCCCAAAATTTCACAACTTTTTCTCAAGTCGAAAAAGCAGGGGGGAGGCTCCCCCATCCCCCCATGGCCACGGCCCTGATTGTGAGAGCTTAAAAGGCCATATAAAATTAATTTTAGAGCTTTTCAGGTTTGGTTTGAAATAAGATTTGAATAAAAAATCAAGCCGTCCCGAATCTACATCATAAACATTTTTATGGGTGAAAAATACAATTTTATACAGGGCGTTCCAACGAAAACTTGACCCCCTCTGTAAGTCAGAAACGGACATGTAATCGAACATTTCAAAGAACACGTCAATTTTTACTTCTAGGGGGACTACTTCTGATATGGAAATCGTACCCGAAACTTCACCCCCCTGTGGTCAGCATATTTTTTTCAATGGCATGGGGGGTCGAGTGATACATCTAGTTCCATGCAATGATACCTAACATTATTGAAGTTGTCCGGAGTCAGAAATCGGCATTCCCCAACAAATCTAGATAATTGTTCGGGAATGCCGATTTCTGACTCCGGACAGCTTCAATAATGTAAGGAACGCTTTCGAAAGTAGATTGTATTATTGTATGGAACTAGATGAAAGTCATTTTGAATAATTTATCCGTTGATTTTTTGGTGTTGCATATTATCATTAATATCTATCATCAAAAATTGAGAGGTCTTTCATATTATAATGGAAAGAAAATGTTTAACCATTTGCCAATTTAGATCAAAGGCATAACATGTACCACTAAATTTAGAAAGTCTGTAAAAAAGCTTCTGATTTCAAAGGCCTTTTATTTTTTAGACGAATTCTTTTCAGACAGAAATTTGAATTATATAAACAATTGATTTCAATTATTGTGTTTCAGTACCTACTGGTACTTAAACTATGTGACTTTTTTAACTTTTTGTGCGATATGAACTGTATAGTTGAGAATGTTTACGAAGTTGGTACTTACTTTTATTTTCTATGCATTCACTTTTATATTTTTATGCTTTATAGTTTTTATATTCTTATACTTACATTTATCTGTTGCATGGGAATATTCATTATTATTATTATTTATTTCAATATGTAGCATATTATTATATATTATTACTTTCTGACTACTTTTTCACCCCAAAAATCCGAAATCACCAAATGTTCAAATTTCAAATACTACTTTCAATTTGTATAACACTTTGACTATGATATTTTATCTTCGACAATATCTATTAAGTTGTGTATCTTATATTTTTTAGAATAGTAACACTTTGTCAATGAGATTTCATCTTTGACAATAAAGTACATTTCGATTTGATTTGATTAGTATTATTGTTTTGCAGCGTGTTGTTATTGTGCTTGTTTTATAAGGCCTTTTGGTTTTAAAAGTAAAATTAAATGAGTCTGGAGTTTTATAATTTTGCTGTTTCAGTGGAGGGGTCCATGAGAGAAATAATAATAAATTGATTGATGAAAATGGTGAGTAAAGTGTCTATGCCAGAAAAGGCGTTACGAAAGTGCGTGTCATATGAAGACTGGTAATATAAACCAGTCAAAACACGTTTTAATGCGACTGAATTTTAAATAAGAATGAATGAAAAATGTACATATCCTTAAAATAACACATATACGTGTTTTATTGGCAATCCTGAAACAAATACAATTTGACTAAAATGTCATTTCATAACATCAATAATAAATTTTCATATTGGGAGATCGCATAATAAACTAATGAAAATAGTACTACAGTGAATTAGTATAAGGTACAACAAACTATAAAACGTACAGCATAAAATGAAACGTTGAAGGCGGATTGCGTACATGTTGAAATATATATTTGACTACATATTACTACGCTGCTATTGAGAAATATTTCATATATTAAAGAAAAGAGAATTGAAACTTTCTGTTTTTCACCCCTTTTATTTGTAACTAACGTTAATGTAGTTTCGTCCTATAAGAACATTTTTAAACTTTAGTTACAAATAAAAGTGGTAAAAACATAGAAAGTTAATTCTCTTCTCTTCATTATGGTCTCCTACCACATAATAACGGCTACATCCATCAATTTATTTCATATATTATGAGACAAAAAATGGAACACACACTGATGATCTTGTGTTACTTAGAACAACTCAAATCTCAATCTTTCCATATTTTCTAATCATGTTTTCAACAACTGCGAACGATAAACATGAAAAAAATAGGTAACGAAGTTTATAAAAGAAAAACAGCCACCAAATTTTATTCATGAGCTTCAAAACTGAATATTTCAGTAACATACACAAAATTCGCACTCTTTCAAAATATACAAACCCGTCACAGTTTATTTTAGAAATATCGTGGGAGGATCCACCACAAGTGTTTAAAAAAATACGCACTCAAAAATGAATTAAATTTTGTAACCAAAAAAAATATAAACCTAATTGTTTACAAGCAAAATCTCAATAGAGAACACACCGTTTTGCGCAGAGTGAAACACCTTCTTTACGAAGCGACAAGTAACAACTGAAAATCCTCTCGGTGTTGATGTATGAAAATCTAATTTTAGAACGACATTTGGCAACAAATTCATGAAAAATGTTCGATTTTCGAATAATACCATACGACCTCAATATATCTTTGCAGAAAAATAAACACAAGTGATTTTTTACAATGAATTTTGTCCGAAAATAGATCGCGGAAATGGCTAAAATTAACGAACGAATTAGTAGCGAGCCATCTACTTGTGTTGGTTCATTACCAAGAAGTTTATTTTGATACCAACAGTCTTTGTACTATTTTCTATTATTATTTATGTCCATGACGATGAGTTGATAATGAAGTTCTAACAAAGGGTTCACATTAATCCGAAGTATATTAATGAGAAAACGGACTCTTCACTGAGTTGAAGCGGTATAACGAAATAATATCTAAATCTAATCTAATATTGAAAAGACTTATGATGCACCTTTGGTGTAGTAATGAATATTACTTAAAAAGAATTAGCTCGCACTAGTTCTTAGTTTTAATCTTCCTCTTTGAAGATGATCACTTGGTGATCGAAACGTGTCGAGGTGTTAAAAATAACGATTTGGTGTTGGGAAAAGACTCCAGTAATATTCATTTAATATTAAAGAGAGATTTTTTTTGTTTGTATTGGATGAGCTCAAAAAATATTAGGCATCAAACTTTTTTTGCACTACAGGCGCTCCTAGAGCGGAGCCTGTGCGAAACTAGTGATTCACATTGGATTTGAATCGCTGGAAATGAAATCCATTTGGAAAAACGTTCTTAGGAAGTTTATTCCACACAAACGCTGTTCTTCAAACAGTGAAGTTCGAGGTGAACTGAGTTGAATCCCAAAGCGGTGATCAGCCACAGGCCGTCACCTATTTCTGATATGTACCGCTCTGGGTGGAATCAAATGTGCCAAATCACTTGAACACTTCCTGTAAAAGTATATATAGAAGAGAGACAAATTTACAACCTTGTTCGTTGCAAGTGATGTTCGCGTCTCAAATCAGACGGATAGTTTTTTTTCTGGATGGAATCCAGCAGCTTCAGGGTATGCTTAGGGGCAGAGCTCCATACATGAGAACAATACAACAAAGAAGGTCTGTTCTGAGCTTTATAAAGTATCAAAAGTTGCTGAGGTGTGTTCTCGGAACAATGTTCCAAGATCTTGAGAAGCAGCGTTTGCAATTCCAGCGATATGATTGTGCCAAGACATATTGGTGTCCATTTTAACCCTCAGCAAACTTATCTAAGCAGAAAGCGGAATTGTCTGTCTTGACATATCCGGTTCGGAAACATTTATCTTTTTAGAGAAATCCGATGCCTGGGTTTTTGTGGCATTGAATTGAACCTGGTTACTTTCACTCCAATTCAATGTTACTTCTAGATCCTCATTGAGATATTCAACTTCCTGCTGCCGGTGAAAATATGCATTCGTAGTCGATGTCCTGGAATCCAAATTTGATGACGAGACAAGTGTGCTGTCGCCAGCAATACAAAATATTGGATTTTTGGTTTTATCCAATAAGTTCATATACAATAAATGGAGGGTTGGAGACAATATAGATCCCTGGAGACAGAGTTGGGTAGGATACTTTATATGTATTCGAAAGCTGTATTCGGATATTTTTCAAATTTTGTATTCAGTATCCGCATCCGTGGCCAAATTTGTAAGTATCCGAATACCGAATACTTTTTTATATCTTCGGATACTTTAAAATTATTTGATGAATGGGAACCAGACCAAACAGTCCCATTTTATGCAGGCGTATCTTGTCGCATTTTGTCGGGCATCTTCGAAAACGGTGAGATATAATTTTAGCACTTTGCCACCTCGAAAAATGAGTTATTAGAGTGCCTCATATACCAAAAATGTGCAGTAGATTCCCACTTGGGGCTTGTTTTCTTCCATTTACGGGGTTGGAACACCCAAACTCGAAGTTCAGCATCCTCGAAAACGGGGTGAGGTAAGGCGGTAAAATCTCACCTCACTAAAAAATACCAAGTACCAATCAATCTCGTTGAATCTGAATCTATGTCGTATGTGCGTGGCCATTTCAGAACTCCCATATCAATTATCATATCAATCCATTCCTTATAAGGAATCCTGATAAAATTCATTTCATTTGTGAAAATTTTTTTGTATCCATTTTTTAATAACTTTGTATAATTGAAAATAAAATATTCGTTAGATATTAACGTTAGATTTGTTAGAAGGTGAAGACAGTCTATCTTTTTGATACTTGTTGCCCAGTCTAATTTCTTTAATTGACAAGTATGAAAAACTCATTGCCCAAACCCAAAATAAATTGAAATATGGAGGAGAACATTTAGCAAAAATGTGCATGAAAACGTTAAATACTCGTTTTGATAAAATTTTGAATTTGGAATGGGAAGATCCAATTATAGCAGCAGTTCTGCTTCCCAAATTTAAATTAAAGTGGTATGACATTGTGAAAAATAAAAAAAATCTTTGGAAGATTTTAAAAAATGTATAAAAACATAAAAATGCAAAAAAACAGATGGAATATGAATCTTACAACGAATCAGATGAAAGCGGAGACCAAAATGTAGACGACTATTTTGATTTCACGGATTCTCTAGATAACCAAGAAGTAGGCACTATAGGCAGTAGTAGTACTATGAACGAACAGGGTACTGAGGGTACCAGTGAAAGTAGCAATAAAACTACAAAAATTTAGCTGGAATTATTGAGATATCCGGAAGACAAAAGAACGAATTTACAAGTATTACATGAATACCCGATATTAAAAAAAGGGTCACTCAAGTATATGATTACCTTCGTCAGCACCAGTAGAAAGACTTTTCTCTTTTGCAACTATGATTGATACGCCAAAGAGAAAAAATGTTAGTGATGAACACTTTGAGGTATTGGTACTGACGAAGGCAAATTCAAACCCAAAGGTACTATTATAGATGTAAATGTCACATCTAGCGAACAATGTGGTAAAAGCTAAAAATATATTTTTTTCACTGAAATGTTCTTGTTTACAAAATAAATAAAAACAGTTTTTTGAGTTTCTTTCGTTTCCTATCTTTTTTTATCACTTTTTGTTTTTGATATTCATCCATAGTATTTTTACTTGTATACATTAAAATACTATTTTAACTAACTCTAAAAGTATCCGTAAAAGTATCCGACAAAAGTATCCGAATACTTGTATCCGAGTACATTTTTAGGTGAAAGTATCTGTTATTTTTTAAAAAGTATCCGGATACATTGAAAGTATCCGTATCCGGTATTCGGATCCTTTTTTCCTATATCCGACCCAACTCTGCCTGGGGAACACCAGCGTTGATGGTGAAAGTATTCGAGAGATATCCATCGACGGCCACTTGCAGGGAACATTCTTTCAGGAAGCTGAAGAGTCATACACAAAAATGATCCGACAAGCCACAGCATCGAAATTTGGCCAGCAAACCCTCCTGCCACACACGGTCAAAGGTCTTAGAAATATCAAGTGCAGCAGCTCTTGACTCTCCATGTTTCTTGATAGCGTTATTCCCAATATGGGTGACATACGATAGAAGGTCGCCTGTTGATCTTTGTTTCCGAAAACCACATTGTCGTTGAAGCCTCTCAAATATATCCAGCTTTCTCCATAATTTTTGATATCACCGATAGCAAAGCGACTGTTCTATAGTTATTTGGAAAAGTTTTCTTGCCCTTTTTGGAAATAGGCTGAACGCGAGCAATCTTCGAACAAGAAGGAGTTATTTATTTTCAAATTGATTATTCCTTCCTTTCTTTGGAAGATTCTCTCATCCATTTTTTTGTATCAGATGGAGTAGTAGAAAGCCAAAAACTTTCTTTCCCAAAAAGGAAAAGCCCTTGTAAGACAGGTTGAAAAGCCTGCAAAGTCTGTAGAAGTCAATTATTTGACAACTTTTGATGAATTCGACGTAATATTCTGCCTGAGTGAGTGAGTCAGCCACCTTATTCGGAACGATGGGTAAGACGACGAATTTGCAAAGACATAATAACTGCCAAACAAATTTTGGCATTATATGAGAACCAATTGAAAATATGCAATCAAAGCAGTACGCAACATCGATACGTTAGAAATGCCAAAATTGGTAACAAAGCACTTATAGGGCCGCATTATGTTTGCAATGCTGAAGATGCCGACAGTAAATGCTTTTGGTAGGTCACTTGGTCTCTGAATAAATCCACTTGGCCCGAGGAAAGCAAAAGTGAGGTTCTGCTAAGCCGAATAAGCCAAGGTCCTCAAAAATTGTAAAGGGGATCTTGTGCATCAGTTCATCCCTATGGAACTGTAGAAGTAAATTTATCTCCCCGGTTTTTATGCGAGCTTTTTTCTGAACAGGTTTCATCTCGGTGACAGATCACCTAGTTCAGAGTTGAAAACTAAACCAAGATCATTGACCGTTTCTGCAGCTGCCTTGAAGCTGCAGCTTCGACTTCTACTTATTCATGGTCAGGAGAGGATCCGAAATCCAGACGATTTTTCAGGCTCCAGCCCAATCCATCCTGTTTTGTGAATTAACTCGAAAGTCTACAGCCTCTCAGTTGTCGATGAATGTAATAACTATGTACGAATGTGGCTGTTCTGAGTTATTGTATACAGAAATACGAGTACATAATTCAGTGGAATTGAGTGGTACTTGGAAGTGAATAGATTTAGAAATTCATGTTGTGAATCATCATTTTCTGATAAGTCCTATAATACACATACACAATGAATGAGGAGTGCATATAATTGTGTTTGTGCGTTTGTGTGCGCTAATCTCCAAAACGGCTTAACCGATTTGGATTTATTCTTTCACTACTGTATTGTGGAAAGCTTATAACAATTTAAATAATCACGTCAAGCATTTGTTTGAAAAATGTTGAACGAATGAACTTCCATGCAACAGTTTGTTTTCCCGCGTTTTATAACGAGCTAATTGAATCATAGGCACACTTTTCATATTCGAACTTACCCCTCAGAAATGCCTATTCCAGTAATAATGAGTGTTATTTTAATTTTGTAAAAGCGGTAAACACAAAAATAATTTTATTGAATAACACGTTGAAAGGTAAGACATCGTTAGTCCTCAGCTCGCACAAGTTTCGACTTCTGACGGTTGTTGTTCGTAGAGGTGTGACAACTGGTTGACGGAAAAACATATTTTAAACATATATTTCAAAAAACAATTCATGATTCACTATTGATTTTTTAATTATCAATGATCATGTCATCGAAATATTGGATTTCTACTTCCGTTGGTTAACAGTCTGCTTCACAAGTAGTATTTAATCAAAAACTCCAAAACCAAACATCATGATCAATATCATTGGATTCGAAATGACAACTTGATATATTAAGGAATCTTTGACAAAGTAATGGCAAAAATTGCAAAATGTATAAACAAATAAGCTAAAAATCTGTCTGGTAATATATGTGTTTCCGTTAACCAGCTGTTAAGAGTTTGTTAGTGTCTTTTTCTGTTTTCTATTTACCTGTTATTTGTTTATTATACAAGGTGTCCCTGGACTTCCTCTTTTCCTCTCGGGAATGTATAGATGGGATCAAAATATCACCAGTACTTCATATAACTTTTTTTCCTAAAAGTCTTCGTAACCAAGTTACGGGCCCTCGAAGTTACAAAATGAAAAATGTTTTTCTTTGATAACTTTTCAAGTGAATATTCAAAATCATCCAAATTTTGGTAATTGACTAAACAAATGAATTCCTTCGATGAGCTTTCATGCAGGAGTCAGTTGTTTTGCTACAAAGTCAGGAACGGACTACCCCCGATGGTCCACACCCCAAAACTTTGAAATGACAGATATTTTTCAATATTTTTCAACAAATTAAGGTTACTTGGACTATTTTATGAATAAAAGTACTCGTGTGGAAAGTCGATCGGAGCAACGAGTCTTGATAAAAATGTAGTTTCACTCGACGACATCAAACCCGCTCGTCCACCATTATTTGAAATGAATAATTATCAAAGCAGAAATAATAATGATAACGTTAATTCAACAACATTTATCCTGAGATGTCTACCATTATTCGAAAATATTAGTTTTTAAGGAAAATGGAAATGATAGGTAAAATGTTCATAACGAATTTTTATAATGCAAACACGTTTAACTAACGAAACTCAAGAGCCTCAAGAGCAAACAGAAATGAAAAATCCGCTACAGAAACTGCTCGATATGACCACCTTCTCTCTCTATACATTTTCTTAGTCTGCGAAGACACCCTCTCTGTACTTGAAATAGCATTCCAGAGTCGTTTCGTATGGCTTCACAATGTAATGTTATTCTATTCAACAATGCATCTCTTGTGTGAATAGGTGTAGCGTAAACAAGGCTTTTCAGATGCCCCCACAGAAAGAAATCCAATGGATTTAAATCCGGAGACCGCGATGGCCATGAATATGGCCCACCTCTACCAATCCATCTATTGTGGATAATATGGTTCAGATGGTCACGCACAATCAAACTAAAATGAGGAGGAGCGCCATCATGCATAAACCACATATCTCTTCGGGTTTGCAATGGAACATGTTCCAAAAGTCCATTCAAATCTTTCTGAATGAACTCCAAATAACGTTCTCCATTCAATCGGTCCTGTAGAACGAATGGTCCTATAAGATGGTTTCCTATGATACCAGCCCAAACATTCACGTTGAATTTCCGTTGGTGTTTGGTTTGCAATATCCCATGGGGATTTTCTTCGGCCCATATATGGAGATTATGAGAGTTGATAACTCCATCTCTACTGAAACCTGCTTCATCAGTGAATAAAACTCGATTAATAAAAGTCATATCCTCTCTTTGCCTATCCATGAACCAATTGGCATATTCCAGTCGTGCTGGAAAATCTTGAGGTGTCATGGCATGTACCTTCTGGATGTGAAATGGGTGGAGCAGTTGTTCCCTAATTATTCTATGAATAGTGGACTTGGATGTACGGAACTGTTCTGATAGATTTCTGATGCTCATTGAAGGATCATCAGCGACGGCTTCTAAAATATTTTCCTCCAATACAACGGTACGTACAGTCCTAGGAGCGCCCTCACCACCTCGTTTTGGCAAAACTGTACCTACAATAATATCGAAATAAAACAACGTGCTCAAATTAATTATCAATTATTACATACCTGTCTCCCTCAAGCTGCGATCGACACGCTCGAATGTTTCTCTTGACGGTACCGTTCGATTGGGAAAATGCTCGGAATACAGACGACGAGCTTCTGCAGCATTACAAAATGCTCGTCTATAAAATACATGCATATCTGCATATTCATTGAATGTAAACTGTTCGGCCATATCAAAAAAATTCAAAATATCCTATAGAATATTGACAATACAATGATAGTCATATGACAACGCACCACTCAACAAAACAAAATCGCATTCCAGTTTCTCATTTTTTATCAAAACTTTCTAAAAGGTTTTTTTGTCAACATCTGTGAAAGAAATGGAACATAATTATTCCCTGGATATTTTTCACCTGATCATGTGCAGCCGTTTTTGTAGTTCATTCGTTTGCTTTTTATTAGTATAGTAAATATTTTTTCCGATGTTCGTTTTTTCAGCTAAATTTAGATTCGTGTTGAAGAATTTCTCCCATAAAACTATAATTATCAGTGAAACTCCTCAACAGTTTAGCTGTGAAGAAGAATTTGAAACATTCGAATGTTGAGTTTCATGAGATTCAGATCAACACGAAACGTGATTATTCCACACGTATTATGTACATACAAAATATGGAATGAATTCGATATTTCATAGTAGAGTAGCTTGTTAGTTTAAAAACATCACGAATCTACAGAACTTGATATTTCTTTTGAAAAAATATCTGCTATCACAATTGTGACTTAAACTTCCATATAGGTACTGTACTTTTTGTTTACGACTTCATTTTAGCATACTTTGTATTATTCCTGTTATAAATGTTGTTGAATTAACGTTATCATTATTATTTCTGCTTTGATAATTTATTCATTTCAAATAATGGTGGACGAGCGGGTTTGATGTCGTCGAGTAGAACTACATTTTTATCAAGACTCGTTGCTCCGATCGACTTTCCATACGAGTACTTTTATTCATAAAATTGTCCAAGTAACCTTATTTTGTTGAAAAATATTGAAAAATATCTGTCATTTCAAAGTTTTGGGGTGTGGACCATCGGGGTAGTCCGTTCCTGACTTTGTAGCAAAACAATTGACTCCTGCATGAAAGCTCATCGACGGAATTCATTTGTTTAGTCAATTACCAAAATTTGGATGATTTTGAATATTCACTTGAAAAGTTATCAAAGAAAAACATTTTTCATTTTGTAACTTCGAGGGCCCGTAACTTGGTTACGAAGACTTTTAGGAAAAAAAGTTATATGAAGTACTGGTGATATTTTGACCACATCTATACATTCCCGAGATGAAAAGAGGAAGTCCAGGGACACCCTGTATAAACATTTGTGTTAAACAAATTAATTTTTAGCGCTATATTATTTAAATACCAAAAAGTATATCAAAACAGCAATGTATCACTACTAATGGCATTTTCTGAAACGACTGAAATATTAGCTCCTGGGTTATTAAAATTAATTCATAGTACTTCCATGTAAGATTTAATATTATATTAGACAATGGAATTCTGAACTAATGAAATTCAACTGGACTATAATTTACGGTTTTGGAGGTCAGGTTTTTTTTATAAAATGACACTTGTACACTTAACGAATTTAGCCTATTATCACAGAGTATGGCTTGTACTAAGAATGTAGAAATAATTGATTGTGTTTCGAAATAAACCTTTTTATATTTAGATAATTATTCCCGTTACATTCTTAATATTGTAAAAAATATATAAGCCGGCACATTCATTCACTGCCATATCATACTATATTACACCGACCGACTGTTATTATGTGAAAATCTCACGATAATATGTTGTCAATATGTTTTAAATCCCTCTTTTGGAACCCTTTAACATATCCAGAACTTTCTAAAATATCTAAAATCTTTTTTATCTTAAAAAATCAATATGTACCTATTACAAAAATATTTGTGGTAGGAATAACAAAAAAGTTTCATGAGCTTTTTTAACAAGATTCAAGAAATTCTGTTATTCAAGACAAGACACCGAAACAGCTAATTACCGTTGAACTTACCTTGCTTCAAACTCATTGGACGTCACAGGCTGTGTCTTATATCGGTCGCTACTTCTTTTCAAACTACTTCTTTTTGGAATGGCTCCGGTAGAGCTAGAACTTTCAAACGAAAGTACCAAGTCATGCACAGATAAAGGCCTAGGCTTAGTCATAAGCCTATCCTCTTCTCTGGATATTGAGTTCGAAGAGCCAATATTGAAATCAGTACAAATGGTATGCGAACGTCTTGAAGTCCTGTTTCTCACGACTTCTTCCTGAATGTCAGTATCTTCGCTACAAAAGGATAGTCTTGGTCTGGGAGATTCTTCTCTCGATGTTTGCTTTAGTATGGGCCTAACTTCGCATTCAGTCTCACTCGAAGTAGTATGCTTTAAGAATGGGTTGTCTATACTACCGTCTGAAAATTCTCTCTCGGCAGTTTTCGGTAACTTGAGTATAGGTTTAGGTTTTTCTTCAGAATCCTCAGTATCCGTGCTCGATTTCTTCTTGAGAATTGGTTTGGGAACGTCTGTGAGAGCATCGCTATGATACGTATGCTCTTCGGAGAAGCTTCTTTTTTTCAAGATTGGTTTCACAGGTTCCGGTTCTGGATCCAAAACCATTTCAGCACCTCCTGCAGCTGCAAGAATGACGGCAGTTGTAATAGAAACATGTGGGCTGCTACCGGTGGAGCCAGCACTACTAGCACCAGACCTTCTCTTCAGAATGCTTTGTGGGGAATTCAAAGAATGATCCTCGTCCTCAGTTCGAGACGATTTTCTCTTCAGAATGCTATGGAGATGAATTTCCGGAGACTGGGTCCTTCTTAGCTCCTCCAAAGAAGATCTCCGCTGGTTCTTCAAAATTGATCGAGAATCTTTCTTATGAGCTACGTCAGGACTACAGCTACGATGTCTCATAACCGTGGATTCATCGAGGCTCCTGCGTTTCTTTAAAATACCCTGTTTACGTTTGGTAGTCGATGGTTCTACTACGCTAGGAGAGAATGTAACTGGAGGAGTGCTGGTGGAAGAGTGAACAATGCCTTCGTGCTTGCTGTGATCGTCTTGGGAAACTTTTCTCTTCAAAATAGAAACAGGCCCAGACAGAGCAAGTGGTGGTATGGATTCCACGATTATGGAAGGAGGTTCCTCTACGGATGATTTTTTCTTGAGAATTGACGATGGCGGTGCCTTTTCGGGGAATATAGGTTTCCTTCTTTCTTTGCCAGTTCTGTGATCGGGTTGTTTGCTGGGACTAGAAGTCACTGGTCGTCGAACATCTTTCTTGGGGGATTCTCTACTCTTGCTGGTTAATCTCTCCACTCGTGCTAAGGTCTGCTTAGTAAGGGCAGAAAGTTCTTCCATTCTATTAGCTATTCCTTTATTTT